>NC_091127.1:172088354-172750021 GCF_040183065.1 Periplaneta americana
TAAAACCTCGTTTTGATGTATTGATAAATAGAAATATAACAAAATGATATTGTACATCAGACGCTAAATAACCTTAGCTGTTGATAAAGCGTCGTAAAATAACCTACTAAAATAAAAAAAAATAAAAAAAATATTGTACATTTAAGTAGCTATATAATTTCTATTATTTTTGTAAAATAAATATTTCTGTATTAATTAATAATAGTCCAAGATAGTTTTGCAAACGCTGAACGGGAATTCATTTCATAAACATTCGTAACAGTACTTCCTTTTGTGTATATTTTGTACGAGATCACCCCTTCTTCCAGTCCACTCTTATACAGAGCGCAGCTAATATCTGCATTCCGCTCATGAGCTGTGAGCCGTCTCGGAGAGCGCAAACCTTGTGCAGGCCTGCTGTAGAGTTTCTACATGTTGCATTTAATTTTCTCGCGAAAAAAAAAAAAAAGAAGCCAACATTCTCAACAGATTAGGATAATGGTAGCATCAAAAATATTATTTGACAAAATCTGCTTGTATTGACCTGATCTATAACTTGTGTAATTTAATGTAATACATTACCTTTATCATTCTACCTACAGTATGTATGTATGTATGTATGTATGTATGTATGTATGTATGTATGTATGTATGTATGTATGTATGTATGTATGTATGTATGTATGTATGTATGTAATGTATGTGTATGTATGTTATTTATGTATGTATGCACATACGTATGGTATGGTATGTATGTTTGTATGTATGCAATGTTATTTATATACAGGTCGAACCGTAAGTAATGTCATTAATTTCAGATGTGTAGAATAAAACAAAGTTTACCGACACTGAAAAAAAAAAAAAAAGTTTAAAATGCACAATTAATATTTTTCAAGCTGGCGACGGTATTTATGTTGAATTGTGAGCGTGAAAATTGAATACTGATAAAACAAATCAGTGGCACATGTATGACTCATATTTAATTACACATTTAAAAACATTTATGAACAAACCAATTCCCTTTTCCCAATACTTCACGATTGCAGCGATATTTCACTGCTTAATTAACTTATTATTCCCAGAATATGAATTTTATTATGAGAAAGTAGTATTGGGAACAAATCTGAATAAGGAACAAAAAAAAAAGTTTCCTTTCCAGGCAGGAATCGAACCACGAAAGTTTTAGTTACCAGTCTATCGTGCTCTGGAGTGAACAAGGCTCTAAAGTCAGCTACAAGGGACGGTCTGGTTTTTTTGCGACTTCTGTACAAACTTTGAGTTCATCAGTGACTTGTATCTGCGTGCCGTACATGCTCTGAACAGTGCATACGGACGATGAGGCACGCTTGCGCTCTCGTTGACATCACTACTCTACATGCTCAGTCGATTTAATAGACCAGTGTATTATGATAATAAGTTCTTTAGTTTTGTCCTTTAAATATGCATAAATTCGATCTCAACAAATATATGATACTTGAACATTTCTTTTCGGAAAGAAAAGTTACATTAATTGTTCGGATCAAATTTCTGGATATTTAAAGGACAAGATTAAAATTCTTTCAATCAATTATTATTATAATACGCTGAGATTTCAAAAAGGCATATGACTCGGTTAAGAGGGAAGAATTATATAATATTCTTATTGAATTTGGTATTCCCAAGAAACTAGTTCGATTAATTAAAATGTGTCTCAGTGAAACATACAGCAGAGTCCGTATAGGTCAGTTTCTATCTGATGCTTTTCCAATTCACTGCGGGCTAAAGCAGGGAGATGCACTATCACCTTTACTTTTTAACTTCGCTTTAGAATATGCCATTAGGAAAGTTCAGGATAACAGGCAGGGTTTGGAATTGAACGGGTTACATCAGCTTCTTGTCTATGCGGATGACGTGAATATGTTAGGAGAAAATCCACAAACGATTAGGGAAAACACGGAAATTTTACTTGAAGCAAGTAAAGCGATCGGTTTGGAAGTAAATCCCGAAAAGACAAAGTATATGATTATGTCTCGTGACCAGAATATTGTACGAAATGGAAATATAAAAATTGGAGATTTATCCTTCTAAGGGGTGGAAAAATTCAAATATCTTGGACCAACAGTAACAAATATAAATGACACTCGGGAGGAAATTAAACGCAGAATAAATATGGGAAATGCGTGTTATTATTCGGTTGAGAAGCTTTTATCATCTAGTCTGCTGTCAAAAAATCTGAAAGTTAGAATTTATAAAACAGTTATATTACCGGTTCTTCTGTATGGTTGTGAAACTTGGACTCTGACTCTGAGAGAGGAACATAGGTTAAGGGTGTTTGAGAATAAGGTGCTTAGGAAAATATTTGGGGCTAAGCGGGATGAAGTTACAGGAGAATGGAGAAAGTTACACAACGCAAAACTGCACGCATTGTTTTCTTCACCTGATATAATTAGGAACATTAAATCCAGACGTTTGAGATGGGCAGGGCAAGTAGCACGTATGGGCGAATCAAGAAATGCATATAGAGTGTTAGTTGGGAGACCGGAGGGAAAAAGACCTTTGGGGAGGCCGAGACGTAGATGGGAAGATAATATTAAAATGGATTTGAGGGAGGTGGGATATGATGATAGAGACTGCATTAATCTTGCACAGGATAGGGACCGATGGCAGGCTTATGTGAGGGCGGCAATGAACCTTCGGGTTTTCTTAAAAGCCATTTGTAAGTAAGTAAGTAAGTAAGATCTCTTAAATTGACTGAGCACATTGGATATTAAATCAATGGCTTTGCCTGTTATGTTCAATAACAAATAAATAAATAAAAATAAAATAAAACACGTTATAAAATATTCGAAATACAATTTTTTTTTCCTCGAAAAAGAACCAAAAAGGACCAAAATTGTATTAAACTTTGTTTGCTGAAAACATCTCAAATAAACACCTGAAAATAATGACATTACTTACAGTTCGCCCTATACTATAATATTTCAACAGAGACTCCCCAAAATATTTCTGAAGTAGAAACCCTACTTACTTATTACTGGCTTTTAAGTAACCCGGAGGTTCATTGCTGCCCTCACATATTTTAGTAATTGTTTTATAATTATTAATAATAATTAATTAGTAGTGAAATGTTATTCCCGCCATTGGTCCCTATCCTGAGCAAGATTAATCCATTCTCTATCATCATATCGCACCTTCCTCAAATCCATTTTAATATTATCTTCCCATCTACGTCTCAGCCTCCCTAAAAGGTCTTTTTCCCTCCGGCCTCCCAACTAACACTCTATATGCATTTCTGGATTCGCCCATACGTGCTACATCCCCATGCCCATCTCAAACGTCTGGATTTAATGTTCCTAATGTATGATACTCGAGAGGAAATTAAACACAGAATAAATATGGGAAATGCCTGTTATTATTCGGTTGAGAAGCTTTTATCATCCAGTCTGCTGTCAAAAAATCTAAAAGTTAGAATTTATAAAACAGTTATATTACCGGTTGTTCTGTAAGGTTGTGAAACTTGGACTCTCACTTTGAGAGAGGAACATAGGTTAAGGGTGTTTGGGAATAAGGTGCTTAGAAAAATATTTGGAGCTAAGAGGGATGAAGTTACAGGAGAATGGAGAAAGTTACACAACACAGAACTGCACGCATTGTATTCTTCATCTGACATAATTAGGAAGTAGAAACCAACAGAATAATATAAGGTTATTCAAAAGTAAATTCCAATTTTGGAAAAGTAATGTTTGTCAAATTTTTAGACACCACGAAAAGAAAAAACACCATTTGTTCGTAAAGAAATGAGATTTTACTAAAACATGAAAAAATTAAATATGGCCACCACTGTGTTGTTCAAAAGAAATAGTCTTTCTTCTATGCTACAAACGGCATTAGTAAGCACATTCCTAGGGATATTTTCAATGGCATTCGATGTTGACTGTTTCGGTTCCTCACGTGTACTAGATTATTAAGAAATATATTTTCTATTAGATAACCCCATAACCAGCTGGATTTACGTCTGATGACCTAGAAGGCCAACTGTTCGGGAAATGCCTACTAATTACACGCTCACCAACTGTTTGCGCAATAATATTTTTACATTATTGTGTATGTGAAGTGGAACGCTGTCTTGCATGAAAACATTGTTTTCGATTTCATGATTCTGTAACGCTGGTATTGCAAACTCTTGCAACATTTGAAAATATCGCTGCCCGCTTTTCCGTCACTGTTTTTGTTTGTCCATATCCAATTTCTTCATAGAAATACGGTTCTATTATAAAATGTGACGTAAAAGACAAAAGACAATAACCTTGATATCATGTAAAAGGTAAAACATTGTAAATATTATTAAAATTACTCTCCTACTGTATTCTGAACAACAATAATTATTGTTTGTACAAGCGTCAGACAGTTACCGCAGCAACGAAACACGCATCGATTAAAAAAATAAAAAGAAAAACAAATCTTCTAAACAGTAACGGTACCTATATGAAACCAAACTGCTTATAAGTACACAAGATACAGCTCTTTCAAAATGAATACTTACTTCAAAATTAATGAATTCTGGGAGTATTTTATCCAGATTAACTCCCTTCAAATCGAACATATGTCGATAGGAATAAAGTAAATGATTTTCACCGCCTGTGATCTGTTTCACCGAATTCATTTATAAACAGACGACAAAACAAATTGTTTTTCTTCTATTTTCGTTTCAATTCGCTCTCCTTTACCTGCTTTCTTCTGTAAAGTAAATATCCTTCGCATCACGCACTTGCTTAAGTGAGTCTGGAGAAAACAGATCTTACTTTTTACGCTATCAATCCAAGCCAGACGAACCTTCCAATCCGACATTCTTTTCCATCAATGTAAGAACAATAAATCCCTACTCCAGCGTTCGAAATCAAGTAGACCAGGTTACATGGACCAGCTCATAAATTACAAATGGCTAATGGAATTCCAGCTAATCCGGAGCGTCAGGGTATTTTTGTCATCTCCGCATAGGTCAAAGGGCATAACCTACTTTATGTAAGCTCCGGAATTACGTGAAAATCATCCCAACAATTTCAATTTCATTTTCATTCAAATACTTTGTATTTCACGGAACAGGCGTCGTAATAAAACAAAACAAAATTATAGCCTTCGTCAAAACAAAATGACACATCTATTTGACTCGGTTAGTGAAAACAATTAAATATCTGCAATAAACGATACAGTGGCTCATAGCCTCATAAACGCCTCTTTTCAACATGTTATAACAAGGATACATAAACAGAATAGAAGTGAAACAACGTAATCTACATCATGTAACCTCCTGGAAAAGAAAAGAAAAAAAAACAGAGAGAGATTTCGTTAAGTTTATTTCTTTATTTATTTATTTTTTTTTTTTTAGTTATTGTTCATCTTTCCCATTCTAATGAAACTGAAATATACACAAAAAATATTTTACTATTTTCGTATCATGTAACCTCCTGCAAAAGAAAAAGAGAGAGAGAGAGATATTTCGTTTAGTTTATTTTTTTTTTAAGTTATCATTCATCTTTCCCATTCTAATGAAACTGAAATATACACAAAATATTTTACTATTTTCGTTTAATCCGACGATGTATTTTCTTTTTTAAAATATGTATTAGCCACTCTTTAGCAAATGAAGAGTAACACATTTTTTCGGCATATGTCTATGTTCAATATACTGTACATTTCTTTATGCTCGACCATGCCGAAATGTAGTAATTATACACCTGGTAGCAGACCTTTAATACTTGTCATTAAAGTACATCTACTCATTAAAGGTCAGGTCTTTCAGCCAATGACGACTCAGGTTACAACTGTTCAGCCAATGACAGGTCAGCTTTCTACCGTTATAAAACCGCAAGTATCGATTATTCTCGGATATGCAATCGAAAGAGAATTAGCGAAAAGTCACGGAGGCTGGAAATCCAATACTGTCGCAGAAGGTTATGTTCTGTTACTATAATAATTAGCGTTAATTGTAAATAATATTCAAATAAATTCAATTTGTCATCTCGTTTTTCAATGTCTAATTTAATTTCAATGTTATCTCTGTAGGTTCTTATGGCCTAGCAAGGTCAATGTGAACATCTGTTCCTCGGAAAAAATCAATACTTTCGCGTCTGCGCACATCTCACAACATACGGGACATTGGTCAAGGTCAGATACAAAGAAAATTAATAATATCAAGTTAGAAATATGGTCGAGCATAAAAAGTCGTATGAAACTAGCCTATAATGGTAATTAAGAAGCTCGTATGAAAATTATGAAAGTCGCTTGCGCTCGTTTCATAAATATCCATACTCGTTTCTTAATTACCTTCATTATAGGCTCGTTGCATAATGTACTATTACCTCATTATCGTGGCTTGTTTCATGTCTAGAAACACGCCAAAAAAGCAATTCTTCATCTCACCACATTGCTTTGGTATGACTTTTCCTCCCTTCCTCCATCATGTTTTCCAGACAATGCGGCATGTCGAACGCGAAAGCTATGCTATCCCAGATTTATGATTAGACGAATTCACAATCATCAATTGACGGTTTTAAATGCTCTTGGCAGGATTTATAGTGCTCCTATTCAAGTTTATTTTATATCTTACGATAAGCAGCACGGACACCCAATAGGACTGTCGTGACATGAGGACAGCACCACGAAGCTCCATTTAACAGAAATTACTCCGTATGTCCCAATACTCATAGGTGGGATACCAGACGATAAAGGCTTCAACTCAGTATTACAACTTGAATTTTCGTTCGTACTGAATCCACACTTGTAAGTAAACTGCAGACAGTACCTAAACGAAGACTAAACAAAACATCTCACTAAAGCGTATATACAGAGTGTTTCGTAAGAATCATTAATAATTAGTCATCATCATCATCATCATCATCATCATCATCATCATCATCATCCTCCTTCATGCTTTAGGAAATTGATTCCTGTAGCAGCTACTGAAATTGGTCCATCCATCTTTTGGCTGGTCTTCCAATATCTCTTCTTCCCCGAGGTTTATATTTCCAAAACTTATATGGTATCCTGTTCTCCTGCATCCTTGAAATGTGAGACATCCATGTATTTCTATATTCTTCTATTTTGTTGTTTAATTCATATACAGTGAAACCTGTCTGAAGCGGCCATCTGAAGTTACCTTGTAAAATGGCCGTTATATCAGGTGGCCGCTTGATTAAGGTTGCGATTTTTTATGAATCAGCATGAAAGTACTGAATTTCATTGACATTTTATTACTGTGCGCGTACAACAATCGTGCATATTAATGTCAGCCTCTTCCATTCTTGCAACTAGCGTTTTCAAAACTCAATTTCTTCGCCCTCGCACACTTGAACCATTCGTAAACGAAATCATTCACATTACTAAATACAGATTCTCTCTTCTTTTTTGGCCACCATGCATATTTTCCTCCCATTCTTTTAATATTTCATCTTAATTATACCGTGTATTTGTATCCTTCCACATTTGAATATATCTACAATTTTTATCGCAGATGTTCCCTTCTCCCTTTCTTCAATCATTTTTCGTCTCACTTCTAAACTTAACACTACTCTAGATTTATTGTTAGACATGATTTCTCTCTCAAACTAACGTCACAGTTCCTCTGAATCAACTGAATGAAACGAAGAAAAATTCGTAAAAGCTGGTCCAACTAGAAAAAGATGGAAAGAGGAGAAAAAAAAAATAAAAAAAATTCGAATGCTTAACTACTGACCTAAAACATACTGTGACATTTTCGATAGAAAACGTCCGTGTTTAAATCCTTTAAGAACGAGTAAGAATTTATAGCTGTGCAGGGTCGGAGTGGAAAGTGACAAAAAAGTCATAACACAGTAACCAACTAACCCCAAGGTATGAAGGGTGTGCTGTTGGACACTTAGCTATTGTCCTCGTGATATTGCTCTCTGTCCTCTAACCATCCCAAAAATAGGTCAGACAGTATCCGTGAAAAATTTTTTTGTTTGACAGTGACTGTTATAGTCAGGTTCCAACCCGAACAGACCCCATCCGCTGGCCGAAGCATGAGGTGGCCGTTAAATAAAGAGACAATTTGTATTGATCTTATGGAAAATCCAATTGGTTCCAGAGATAATTGGCCTTTTGGCCAGGTGGCCGTTTAAATGAAGTGACCGCAAAGGCAGGTTTCACTGTATCTCAAGTTCTTCTCTTATTTCTTCGTATCTTTTATGTTCTATTTTCCTGTAACCTGCTACGCTTCTCAAAAATTTCATCTGATTTGTTTGTAATCTAGAGGCATCTTTCTTTTTCATAACCCATGTTTCGCTTCCATATAGTAAACTGGGCACTGACATCACCTTATCAAATTTTAACAATGTCTGTAATTAAATAAGAATCATTAGTATAGGTACAAACTGCAGAGGTGAGTAGAGAAGAATCAAAGTAAAAACGCCTAATAAACATTGGCTCGAACACAGGTGCTTCCGAAAATGTATGAGGGTTTATTATGTGTCTTGAGTATAAGGGTTCTGGGGTAACATAACATCCGATATGCACTGGATGAAGAGAACTTATAACAAGTGCTCAATATGATCACCGTTCATGATAAGGCAGACATCACCACGTTTTCTCATTTACGAGTTCGAGTATTTCTGGCGTGTCTCTAACGCGTCCAAAATCTTTCACAATGAATTCCCGGAGTTCGCTAACATTATCAACAGGGCTGGAATACACAAAGCACTTCAAATATTCCCAAACAAAAAAATCCAAAGGATTGAAGTCGGGGGACTTGGGAGGCCATGGCGATTCATCTGTTGTGGAAGCTTTTGCCTAAGAACTCTTAAACGTTGAAATGAAAGTGAGCTGGTACTTCTTTATTTGTACACCACAACAGTTGCTTTACGTAAAGATGCACATAATTCCGAAGTTCGTGTAGCTCATGTTACAAAAAATGGAGGTACGCACGACCATCAAGACTGACAAGGAAGACATGTGGTGGCAAATTTACGAAGTATATTCAGTTGATGCCCAAGTGAAGATACATCTTAGAAACAGATGGTTCCAGACCTATGTTTATTAGGTAGTTTTGCCTTGTTTCATTTTCGTCTAGTCACACCTGCAATTTGCACCTATAATTATGAGAACACCCTGTATATTTAAGAATGCGTATCATGTGATAACTGTACAAACAAAAAACGTTCGATATTAGATTCAAAGCCTATGCGTCACACGAAACTGAAATTCATTTATATACTTTGGTTGATGACGGTTCTTTATACAACAAAGCTAATGTGACGTTTAAAATATCACACAGTTACACATGAAGAGGGATGTTTCCACCGCTTTACATTTCATATTACATATTATTTTGTTTCAGTTATATTTCTACCTGTTACTAATACACGTTGAACACTGTTATATTCTACAAAATTCAGCATGTTCACTACTGTGTTAGAGACTATTTCAATTCACTTAACCCCACAACTTGCTCTACTCGTTTTTCAAACTTTCCCTCGATTTTGTAAAAAGCACTTCCCAACCTTGTATCGTAACATACTATTAAATGATTGATTAAATAGGAATAACATACCTACCAGATATAAATATTTTTTTTTTAAGAATGGCCCAATCACGCCAAACATAACCATGTGAAATTAACCGCAAAATTAACATGAAATTTCATCATTCACAGTGATAACACAATCGTAAAAAGTGACCACAAAATGGTAAACACAATACTAAAGAAAAGAACATCCACTGTATTTCTGACTTGATAAGAATAAATCCGAATTGCTAATATGTTTCATTATAGTCACAAAACGAAGTTACAGCACAATTTATATTTCTGTAAAAGTCTATAGGCCTAGTCATGCAGATGAAATACGAGGCGCATCCAGAAAGTAAGTTTCCCGATTTTTTCCCCTTCAAAGTAAACGTAATTAGCCGTGTCAATTGCGCATGCGTAACAGATCTATGACGTATCAATCATATGCCAGCCGGACAGCTCCCGCCTGGTGCTAGTAGCGTGGCAGCAGTGGTCCGAAATGAAAGCTCTTATTCCTTCTCCCGCCGCCTGCGAGGTTCGGTCGGTAATAAAGTTCTTTAATGCACAAAGCATTGCGCCAATTGAAATTCATCGCCAGCTCTGTCAGGTCTATGGGCCGAACATCATGAGTAAGCAGATGGTGCGTCGCTGTTGTAGGCAGTTTTCCGAAGGTCGTCAAAGTATCCATGATGAAGAGAGCAGTTGGCGACCGTCCCTCATCAATGATGATCGTGTTGAGCTGGTGCGCAGTGCATCATGGAGAACCGTCGCTTCACGATTACGGAGCTGAGCAGCCATTTTCCGCAGATATCGCGATCCTTGTTGCATGAGATTGTCACTAAGCACCTGCTGTTCAAAAAAGTGTGTGCCAGGTGGGTGGCGAAAAAGCTGAGACCCGAACACAAAATGCAACGTTTAGGAGCAGCACTGACATTTCTGCAACGGTATCACGATGACGGCGACGAGTTCCTCGACAGGATTGTCACGGGCGATGAGACTTGGATTTCGCATTTCACCCCGGAAACCAAGCAACAGTCAATGCATTGGCGGCATAGTGGATCTCCGGTCAGGACGAAATTCAAACAGACGCTGTCGGTACGGAAAGTGATGTGCACGGTGTTCTGGGACAGGAAGGGCATTCTGCTCATTGACTTCCTTCCAATAAGTGAAACAGTGAACGCTGACCGTTACTGTGAAACACTGCGAAAATTGCGACGTGCCATTCAAAACAAGAGGCGTGGAATGCTTACTGCAGGTGTTGTGCTCCTCCATGACAACGCTCGTCCACATACGGCTCGGCGCACAGCAGCTGTTTTGACGGAATTTGGCTGGGAGTTGTTTGATCGCCCACCCTACAGTCGTGATCTTGCTCCCTGCGATTTTCACGTTTTCTTGCACCTCAAGAAATTCCTGTCCTCCGGTGAGCGTTTTAGCAACGACGAAGAGCTGAAAACGTCTGCCACACGTTGGTTCCATTCACAGGCGACAGAGTTCTACGACAGAGGGATACAAAATTTGATCCCACGATACGATAAGTGTCTCAATTCTGATGGTGGCTATGTTGGAAAATAGCTGAAAGATTGCTGTACCAGTTGCCAATAAATCCTTTCCTGAAAGTGTGTGTTCTTTTTTTTTTAAATAGGGAAACTTACTTTCTGGATGCACCTCGTATATTGATAGTTGATATGAAGAATTATATTAGATTTCAAAGAAAAACGTTTTAGTCTAACAATTTGTCCACTTCCGTACACAGAAAACCAGATACATTCAGTACAAAGCATCACATAAGATAATTTAGCAAGAATGTCAATTCCTGTTTACGATTACTTTACCCTTAATGTAAGTCCTGTTGAAAAAAAAAAAAAAAAAAACAAACAAAGAACGGTGGAATTCTTATTCTCCACGCAATATAACCACGTGCCTCCTATGTGCCCCTCCTATACCAATCTCACCATCTCTCTCTCTCACACACATACACACACAAAAGAAGATTTCAGCTCGTAAAAGTAGAAGCTGTAAAATAAAACCCCAAGTTATAGCACAGGCGTCAATCTTCTTTTCTCATCTAGCATGGATGCCAACACAGCAAACCGACAAAGGAAAGTACTATCGATTTCATGTACGTCATAGCATTGTTTTTCACGACATTGTCAGAATGACGTTTTTCCTCCTGGCAATTAATTTCATAATCTTATTCATCAGTACTTCCCGTTTCCCCGCTATTGTTTCACTATTCCTCTAAAATTCATGTCACCTGTAACATCGTTGCGAAAAGGAAATTACTGTATATGGTGCAAATCAGGATTTCAGGTATAACTCCCTGTAAAGTTGATTTGAATAATTTCGAGGGAAAAATTGTTCCGGGGCCAGGTATCGAACCCGGGACCTTTGGTTTAACGTATCAACGCTCTACCACTGAGCTACCCGGGAACTCTAACCGACACCGATCCAATATTTCCTGCTATATCCACAGACCTCAAAGTGGGCCGACAACCGTCAAGCAACCAACTTCGAGTGCACACTAACTCCGTGTGACTTAAATTGTGGTTTTCTGTTAACGAACAGTGACGTGTATTATGCAAATCAATATTTCAGGTATAACTCCCTGTAAAGTTGATTTGAATAATTTCGAGGGAAAAATTGTTCCGGAGCCGGGTATCTAACCCGGGACCTTTGGTTAAACGTACCAACGCCCTACCAACTGAGCTACCCGGGAACTCTAACCGACACCGATCCAATATTTCCTTCTATATCCACAGACCTCAAAGTGGGCCGACAACCGTCAAGCAACCAACTTCGAGTGCACACTAACTCCGTGTGACTTAAATTGTGGTTTTCTGTTAACGAACAGTGACGTGTATTATGCAAATCAGGATTTCATGTATAACTCCCTGTAAAATTGATTTGTATATGGTACTACAAAACGTTACCCGGAAGCAAGAGATCTTCCTCCTATTCTATTTCTAAGCTGTACAGTTGGCCATGGTTATCTCGCGGTTACAAAGCTGGCCGTCGCATCTAAGACTGGATTCAAACTCGACTATAGGAGATTGATTTTAAAGAATGATAAAATCTTTAGAATGACTCTCTTCCGTATCACAGATTTAAGGCACATTGATGATGAATAGAGGGCGGAACAATGTGCGTTATCACGCGATAGAGGTTAGATTGGTCTGAAGTATGGATGATGTCACAGGTACAAGCGCAATAACATAAATGCACTACGAGAGGGCGGCAGTACATGTAGGAACCAACAAATCAACTTCTAGTCGTATGAGGAAGAAAGTCTGGTGTTGTACAGGGACATCATTTTATTTTTACTAACATTTTTAATATTAACCTGGCTATACCTTTGGATCAACGATTAAGAACCGGAAACACCCCCCTTCCACGACTGGAGTTCGATGATACTGGCGTAAAATACAAACAAATCACTTTACCAGGTATAGGAGGGAAGAGAAGTAGTTCATCCATTTACGTAAACTAGAAAATATCGCGATTTTGAGTTTGATAATTTTCATTAGGTTTTTCTTTAATCAAAATACAGTACAGTATTAACAATTAAGTGTTTTTACTCACTAAATGAACTATCCATTCGGACGTATTCATTATGCAGTGCACATTATACTGTCTATAGCACATTAGCGTACAATATAGAGAATGAAGTTAAATTTCAAAATAATCATAATATCGATATTTAAACACAATTTTGAAAATGGTGGCCGTTCATTTCGATACATTCTTCAGTTCTTTTTTGCATATTATCGCGCTATAGACTATTGTACCTAATTCCAATTACCAGTTTCGTCCTTCGTACTAGTAACTCATGTTGAAATAATTCTGTACCTACTCTATAAAAGAGTAACTTACGTACTGTAAATTCAGTATTCACTTCTGCCCGATCCGAAAAAATAAAATTACTCAGACATGCTATCTACTGTCCATCCAAGTGGTTACGTCGCAGCGTCGTAGAAAGGGAGGAAATCATGTGATAGTTAAATGCTTAACGAGGCCCTTTTAAGTTATTTTAAACAATTCTATGGGTATAATATTACGCCGACGTCCAATTCCTAACATAAATTAATGTTCTCTGAAAAGAGCTAAGACAGCCCAGCCATTAGCATTTACAGAGAGGCGAATAGAAGCAGGTGGGGGGAAACCGGGATGCGACGTAGGCAAATGGAAAATGATGTAATATTGAAAGCTCTTTCGTCACTGGAAAACGCGAACATTTTTTGGAACGTACTGCTTACTATGACCGTAAGGCTACTATGACTGTATATGCGGTCTTGGATCTGTGTGGAGGACGGTTGAACTTCACTAGTAGAAGGCATGGGAGTGAAGTACATTCAAAAACTCAGGTACAATAAAAATTGAAGTAAAAATAAAATGATGTCCCTGTACAATAGTGTTCATTGCCTTTGAGCAGGTGGTAGTGTTGTGTGAAAGTGATTTAAAATACCTAAGTCGAAGGATTTGGAATTAAACAGTCCAAGAAATAAATACGGAAGAGAGATTTTGATTCCACAACGAGAAATATTTTCAGTGCCGTGCGCAAATTTGAAATTTAAATACATAGAGCGGCATTTTAACAACAAGAAACATACCGAAAACGTACAAAGGTCTTCGACATTAAATAATGAAAAACATATACGATCTGAATTTAATGTGGATTTATGTAATATGATGATTTCTGCACATATTCCGTTCAAAAAACTTGATAATCTACATTTTAGAGTTGAAAAGGTGAAAGAAAAATTCCATACATTCTGCCAAAAAAAAAAAAAAAAAAATACCGGTTATACAGTTATGAGTAACATTTTGAGTGGAGGGAAAAACGACGATACTATGGCTTTTTTTTTTCATTTGTACCTCTAACATCTTGTGACACGTAAAGAAGCTTTTCGATGTAGAAAAACTGTTTAAGTGAGAGACGTCGAACTTCCTCTTTCGATAATTGACGGATGTATATTGTGGTTCAGTGTAATGCATCCTTTTAATCATCAGGCGGTGACAGTTAACATTTGAGGTAAGTTTTTAAATCATCATAACTATATTACAACTTCATTCCAGTATTTATAGATCGATTGAATGGAGTGACGGGGTTCTCATTACCAGACTGTACTCTCTTGCCGCTGTTTACGCGAGCGTATGATAACACTATAGTCTGTTGACACTGAACTTAAGGCATAACGCACATTTTTCCGTCCTTTAATGATGATGATTCATTGTTCCTAAAATCTTCTACTAATCTACCTCCTGGACATTTCACATTAATAAGTCCTCTGGTTTGCCCGATTCTACTGAAGTTTATAATATAAGTTATAAAACACACGTTCACGACACTTGTTTCTTTTCCCAATAGTTATATACGACATTTTTTAAAGCTAAAAGCTTTCGTTAATGCATGTACTGTTTATTTAGTTTTTAAAATATATACAGACGGTCAATTCACTAAGTTTTCTGCCCAAGAACAGGCTTCTCACTGCAAACACAGCGTTTTCCAATCTTCCCTCCTTTTCGCCTTCTTCTCGTCTCTGCATACAATCCATATACTTTAATGTTGTCTATCATCTGATATCTTCTCCTGCCACGAATTATTCTCAGTCATCATTCCTTCCAAAGCATCCTTCAGTAGGTAGTTTCTTCTTAGCCAGTGACGCAACGAATTCCTTTATCTCTTCCTAATCAGTTTCAGCATTTTTCTTTGTTCACCCACTCTTTCTATCACAGTTTCATTTCTTATTCCGTCTTTTCATGTCTTACGCTACATCTTATTGGATTATTTTACGACGGTGCATCAACATCTCAGGTTATTTAGCGTCTGAATGAAGTGAAGGTGATAATGCCGGTGAAATGAGTCCCGGGTCCAACACCGAAAGTTACCCAGCCTTTGCTCGTATTGGGTTGAGGGAAAACCCCGGAAAAAACCTCAACCAGGTAACTTGCCCCGACCAGGAATCGAACCCGGGCCACCTGGTTTCGCGACCAGGCGCGCTGACCGTTACTCCACAGGATGATACACTCCATTCTTCTCCATATTCACATTCCATGTTTGCAGTTTTTCTTGGGAAAGTTAAATGCAGTAGCTTTCCGTTGCTTTCCGCACACGACTCTTTCTTTCGCATCTTGATAGATTCCAGACTGGATGGAGGTGATAAGCTTGAATTTGACTAATTAGGTGCTCCGAACTTCACCAAAATTCAGAGCAAGGCTTAACATCAGTTTCTATCAGGGTTTATGACCCGATGAGACCGGGAAATCCCAATTATTCAGACGGTATACTTAAAAAATACAATTTTATCATTTCACTAATCTCCTTATGGTAGTAGTAATCACAGATTTCTCGCAGTTATAGAGTATTCTTGAAACGGTAATCGCTTTATTAAATGTTTATCTTATGTATTTTTTTGAAATGTGATTTTTATGTTAGCCATCACCAGACTCGTAAACTGAATGCATGACATCTAAAACAAGACATCTCAAAAAGAATATCCATCCTGAAAGAGTAGGAATTCCTTGTCAGTGTACTACAGGCATGTCAATTGATGCCCACAGGAGCAAGCGCGCGCTTTAGAGCCCAGGAGAGCCTGAGCGCTTTACAGCCGAAAGGAAAGAGACAGACGAAAGAGGTAGTATATGCCGCTTGGTCGAACTATATTCAGGGATGGCCAGCACTGATGCAATAGATAAAGGCAAGAGAACTTATTAAAACTGTATCCATGTTAATTTTTAGATTTGCCTGAGAAGTATAAGTACATTGTAAGAATGTAAGTTTTAATTTTAATGCTCATTTTTCACAAGTTTGATTTTTTTATTCAAAAGAAATATTTTCTCAACTTTTCGTATAGAAAAGTGAAATTTTCAGGTATATGCCTATTTATTTAGTAGCCTTACAGAATGTTTTCGGAAATCTAATATACCGTATATACAGTACGTATTACTGAAGATAGTGTATTGAAAATTTTGAAAAAATTCGCATGGAAATTGTTTGTAAGGAAATGAATTGATAAAGCAACTACTGTTACGTCATAAGCAAAAGATACGTGCCCATGTGTTGTAAAAATGTCAGCTCTATAGCTTCAGCAGATTTCGAGAAAATGATTTAATATTCTGATGGTAGGAAGTTGCTCACTAATATCACCTTAAAAGCATAATGCGATAAGAGTTTTGTTATGTAATATTTGTTACACTTAAAACAGATACAGCATCTAGGTAACTTTGCTTTGTACTGTAATAATGTTTTGATTATTTATTGATTACTTTTCTAAGGCTAAAGATACCATCAATATAAATTCCAACTTATCATGTCATACTCAATCTCTTTCTTTGGAATATCACTTTCTTTATGAATGATGTGTTTCATCCACTTAATACAGTATAATATTATACTACTATGGAATTTAAGTGAATATTCCTTCTTAACTCTCTATTATGTTATTAAGATTTAAAACACAAGTGCAATATTAAGAAATCAGTGTTAGTACTTTTGTTTTACAGACAATATAGATGATATTAAACAGAAAGAAGCCATATAAAATAACGACATAAAATTTCACGTTCCGTTTGAAGTTTGTGCACCACTGTTTTCTTAATCCAACAGGCTGCTTATTCATATACACAACCCTTCCTCTTTCCATACTTAGCGCTTGCTGCCCGCGCACGACGTCAAGGTCAGAAAAATGCGCTTGCTTTGACATCACTGGTGTACTAGAAAGGGACATGATCGATTCCAAGACTAGACAAAAACTCTCCTTTATAGCTTCCATAAAAGCAGTGAAAGCCATTTCACCTCTCTTAAATATGAACGCTCTTTCTAGAGTTAAGAGCTCGAAGAGTGAAGCCGACAACTCGTACTCCTCTTTTCCTAGAACCGCGTAATAAAAGCAAGAAAGTCCCACCTTCTGCCACGCTGCCCATTCTCCGTACACTGGGATACCCACGACTTTATCGATAATATGTACGTGCTCAATTGCCACCACCTCCGTTTTCATAAAACGAAATCACTTTGGCACTCGCCTATTTCGAATTCACAAACTTTAGCTTCGTTCAAAACTTTTCTTTTACCGTTTTCGTAATCTGTCTCCACTCTGTTTTCCTCTTATTGTTAGTATTAATTACATCATTGGAATAGGGCCGGATACTTTTCCACCCCCACTTGTTCATGACACTTTGCCTCGTAGTATTATAATATTCATAACATTTAGTCCTTATCATTTCTTTCACGGTCGAGTAAATTGTAGTCGTCCTCGTGACTTTGTGGTTACTATTCCGGTCGATGCAATCGAGTGTCATTGGTTGAAACACGGCCGAGTGCGATGGATTTTTAGGGCACATTATCCTCCGGGATGGAAATACAGCTGCGTGTCTCGTGTTCCAGATTTACCACACGTACTTTAGTAGGTTATTTTACGACGCTGTATCAACATCTAGGTAATTTAGCGCCTGAATGATATGAAGGTGATAATGCCGGTGAAATGAGTCCGGGGTCCAGCACCGAAAGTTACCCAGCATTTGCTCGTATTGGGGTGAGGGAAAACCCCGGAAAAAACCTCAACCAGGTAACTTGCCCCGACCGGGATTCGAACCCGGGCCACCTGGTTTCGCGGCCAGACGCGCTGACCGTTACTCCACAGGCGTGGACTTTACCACACGTAAATGAGCCCTAATACAGTTTTAAAATTATACTAATACCACTTTTAACGATTTAAATTTGTACGTAATGAATGTATTACTTTAAATGAAAATATGACTAACCTAACTTTACTTTAAGAAACAATAGAACACAGGGAAATGAAGTTAGATACCTGTTGAATTGCCCTTAAGTTCATACTGAATTAGGTTATATTATGGTTCATTTTCTATGTGCATGAAATATCTGATACTATAATGAATAGAAAGTTTATTTAAAAAAAGCATTAAATACTGCAGAAGGTTACATGTTTTCATAGAAGGAATCTTTCGAAGGTGGGGCCTAATGGTGAGTAACTCATAAATCATCGCGACCTAAATTTCTCTCTTCAGGATTATAGTGCCAACACAAGTATGTAAATTATTATTACCTTGTACAGTAATTTTTATGTTACCCACTGTCTGCCATATGGAGAAGGATATATACGATGCATCAAGATAATGATGACGATTAATCGGAGACATTGTAGAGAGACCTACAGCCTACTACCGACCTTGTAATAAAATAAAGATGACATGAAACTTAACTTGTGAAACATACTGAAAAGGTTGTTTTGACAGTTCTGTAATGCAGATGTTAAATATTGTGCAATTTTAAACTCATTTTAAAGGGTTAGATACACCTTACAGCAATAAAATGTTTGGGAATATTCAACATTTTTTCCATCCATTACTGTATCATGTACAGAAATGAATATTTATGTGTAAAACACTCCTTCTGCTATATGAAAAAATTACTTTTACGATTAAAAGTTACATATATATAATTTTTTTTCTTTTTTTTTCTTTTTTTTTTTTTTTTCAAAATTCAAAACGTGGTAGTTTACTGTGCAGTGACGAAGTATTTCCGTCACAACTCATAAACTTGTTAACTTTTTCATGTCCTCTCTTTTATTTTATTGCTGAAACTCATGTTTAAAATATCATCCTCTTCCAATTACATTCCTTAATTAATAATATATATATTTTTTTTTTTTCTGTTAGAAGAAAATACTGATATTTTACCATTTTTTAATTAATTTATTTTTACTAGACAATCTATCAAAGTCAGAGAAATGATCTTGCATCACATTGTAAATATGACATGCATAAATATACATAAAAAATTTATCAAAGAATGTTGAATAGTTTTTTTTAGTTATGTTGGAAACGCTTCATCACTGCACAGGGAACTACAATTTTGGGGAAAAAAACTGTATTTTTTTAATCGTAATTTTTTTTTTTCATATAGCAGAAGGACAGTATTTTACACATTCTAATTTTGATTATTGTATAAGATACAGTAATGAAAGAAAAAAATGTTGAATATTTCCAAAATTTTACTGCTTTAAGCTGTACCTAACCCCTTAAGAGCGGTATTCACCCGTTTGTTAGAATTCTTACTTCATTCTACACATAACGTTTTGTGCATTTGACAGCTATTTTTTAATACAAACTTCACATTAACGTTCCAGGTTATTAGGTATGTCTAAGCGACCGCAAAGCTCACTTTTACATTTTTTTAAGCAAAAGTCGCATAATGATTATCGCGACGTTATTGAAGATTTCACATTGGCAGCCGCAGAGTGATAATGTTGTCGCCAACGTTCTTCCCACAACTAGTTTCACATTCCCCTGTAAAAACTCAGCCGATGATGATGATGATGATGATGATGATGATGATGATAAAATACACTTTACTTACTTACTGGCTTTTAAGGAACCCGGAGGTTCATCCCACACATAAGCCCGCCATTGGTCCCTATCCTGAGCAAGATTAATTCAGTCTCTATCATCATAGCCCACCTCCCTCAAATCCATTTTAATATTATCTTCCCATCTACGTCTCGGCCTCCCTAAAGTTCTTTTTCCCTCCGGACTTCCAACTAACACTCTATATGCATTTCTGAATTCGCTCATACGTGCTACATACCCTGCCCATCTCAAAAGTCTGGATTTAATGTTCCTGATTATATCAGGTGAAGAATACAATGCGTGCAGCTCTGCGTTGTGTAACTTTCTCCATTCTCCTGTAACTTCATATCTCTTAGCTCCAAATATTTTCATAAGCACCTTATTCTCAAACACCCTTAACCTATGTACCTCTCTCAAAGTGAGAGTCCAAGTTTCACAACCATACAGAACAACCGGTAATATAAGTGTTTTACAAATTCTAACTTTCAGATTTTTTGACAGCAGACTGGATATAAAAGCGTCTCAAGCGAATAATAACAGGCACTTCCCATATTTATTCCGTGTTTAATTTCCTCCCGAGTATCATATATATTTGTTACTGTTGCTCACAGGTATTTCAATTTTTCCATCTCTTCAAAGGATAAATTTCCAATTTTTATATTTCCATTTTGTACAATATTCTGGTCACGAGACATAATCATATACTTTGCCTTTTCGAGATTTACTTCCAAACCTATCGCTTTACTTGCTTCCAGTAAAATTCTCGTATTTTCCCTAATCGTTTGTGGACTTTCTCCTAACATATTCACGTCATCCGCATAGACAAGCAGCTGATGTAACCCGTTCAATTCCAAACCCTCTCTGTTATCCTGGACTTTCCTAATGGCATACTCTAGAGCAAAGTTAAAAAGTAAAGGTGATAGTGCATCTCCTTGCTTTAGCCCACAGTGAATTGGAAACGCATCTGACAGAAACTGACCTATAAGGACTCTGTTGTACGTTTCACTGAGACACATTTCAATTAATCGAACTAGTTTCTTGGGAATACCAAATTCAATAAGAATATCATATAAAACTTCTCTCTTAATAGAATCATATGCCTTTTTTCAAATCGATAAAATACACAATAGTTAAAATACTGATTAATGTAAATTGTAAACAATTTTAATGGTGCAATAATTTGACAAAACTCTGCGTAGGCCACTGTGTCCAATAGCAAATTCAAACTTGACTCCGTAGGCGACAGAAAACAGTTTACGACTTTCAGCTTGATATGTCTTCATTCCACAGAAAAAGGAGAAAGAAACTTAAGAGGCACTTCGACATTTGAGACCTGCTCCCGCAGCAACCGCATGAATGTCACGACGCGTTCGAGAAGCCGTTCAACGTAGTGGAAATCAGTGGGTTAGCAGGCTGTTGGTCACAGGAGCTTGACTTCGTGTCGTAGGGGAGTAGTGGGGTACAGTGAGACACAAAATATTAAGACATATGTATGCAAGTGATAATTCAAGTAATTTTAAAATCAAGTGCGATAGAAACAGACATTAAAACATGGAGTATAATAATAGACAAACAAAAATGTTAATAGATAAAGGGCATAATATACAGGGACATCATTTTTTTTACAAACGTTTATAATATTAACTTGGTTATACATTTAGAGAACCGAAAACACAGTTTGCTATCCCCTTCCACGGCTGTAGTTCGATGATACTGGCGTAAAACACAAACAAATCACTCTACTAGGTATAGGAGGGAAGAAAAGTAGTTCATCCAATTACGCAAACTAGGAAATATCGCGATTTTGAATTCGATAATTTTCATTAGGTTTTTGTTTATCAAAATACAGTACTGTATTAAGAATAAGTGTTTTTACTCACAAACTGAGTTATCCATGCGAACGTACAAGCAGTGTATATTATACTGTCTACAGCACATTAGCGTACAATATAGACAAAGAAGTTAAATTGAAAAATAATCATAATATGAATATTTAAACACTATTTTGAAAATGGTGGCCATTTACTTCGATACAGGCTTCAGTTCTTTTGTGCATATTATCGCACTATAGTCTATTGCATCTAATTCCAATTGCCAGTTTCGTCCTTCGTACTAGTAACTCATGTTGAAATAATTCTGTACCTACTCTATAAAAGAGTACCTTACGTACTATAAATTCGATCTTCACTTCTGCCCGACCCGCACAGATAAAATTACTCAGACATAATATCTATTGTCCGTCCAAGTGGTTATGCCGCAGGATCGTAGAAAGGGGGGAAATCACGTGACAGTTACTTACTTAACGAGGCCCTTTTATTTAAGTTACTTTAAACAGTTGTATAATATTACGTAAACGTCCAATTCCTAACAGAAATTAATGTTTTCAGAAAAGAGCTAAGACAGCCCAGCTTTTACAGAGGGTCGAGCAGAAGCAGGTGGGGTAAATCGGGATGCGACTTAGGCAAACGGACAGTACCTGTACGAAAATATGATTCAATACTGAAAGCTCTTTCGTCACTGGAAAAAGCGAACATATTTCTGAAACGTACTATAATCACTAACTCAATACTGTTTAGTATATGCGGCCTTGATTCTGTAGAACTTCATTAGTAGAAGGGGTGGGAGTGAAGTACATTCAAAAACTCAGGTACAATAAAAATTGAAGTAAAAATAAAATGATGTCTCTGTACAATACGTATTTGTCAAAAAATGCAAATGTCTCACTGTTCCCATTCAGGAAGGTACAGTGAGACACCACAGTGTCTATTAACGGACATTGAAATGATTTACATTTCAAAAGAAAACAAAAACTTGATGTCTCTTTATCTTGACATGTTCTGTAGGCTTATTTAGAATCATTTTGATGTCTGACTTAGAAACTATTGAAACATCTGGAACATTTGGAAAAATGAACTTTCCATGACATTTCAAACTTTGGCGAGAAAATGAAATGAATTTTTGGTGACAACAAAGCTTATGATTATAAGAATTTAATGTAATTCTTTATTATTTTTAACATTTTCTTAAATTTTGTGAATAATTTTTTATTTATGAAACCATTAACATGTAATGTATTCATTATTTTAAGCTACAGTTTCTAAGTTAGTTACTAGTATGTTCATTTTTAATGTTTAGTTACTGGTAAATGTAATATAATTAAAGTTTGTTTTTGCAAATCATTGGTACATGGGAACAGTGAGACGTCTCAGTGTACCCTTCAATGGCATGTCTCACTGTTCCCTTTACGCATAGTTCATTTAAAAATGATGCCATCACTTCAAAATTAAAACAAGAAAGTCGAAACTTTGCCAAACATAATCTCAAATGCCATAGTACTAGGTAACAAAACATTCATATTTATATCTCATTTGTATATCCAATATAACCTTCATTAAACACAAGCCAAAATTTTACTTCTAGAGTGAAAAATTACGAATTATTTTTTCATCACTCACCTTTATAAGTAGAATCAAATCGAGTATGAAAATACTGTTACTTTACTCATGCAACATACAACTCCACTGTTACCAACATTTCAACATCAAAATTTACCATCTAATAAAATATGTCTCACTGTTCTCCCTGTCTTACTGTACCCACTACAGATCGCATCTCTTCTACCCATGTTATAAACAGCGCTTTTCTTTGTTACAGTGCATTACAGAAATAACACATTTTAGCTAATAAAGATTCCGTAACCAAAAACAAATACAACCTACTTGCATCTCCCCTTCGTGCTTTAGGCCAGTGGTTCTCAAACGTTATAGCACTGTGGACCCCCTTTCCATAGATCAGTAGACCTACTTGCGCGGACTCCTCCGAAATCGTAGCTGGAATGACGGGTAAGTTACATTTTGCACTTAATTAATATTAAGTGAATATGAGTAGCGGTAGTTCTGCTATATTTTCCAAAACTGAATCGATGTTAAGGGGAGAGGATGGTATTTTTTTTTTAACTTTTTTCCTACTTGGTGTAAAATATTAATTTTTTGTATGTAGAGAGCTCTTAGCTGTAGGAACTCAACCAAATATAAATATTTTGAAAAAAAAAATTATTTGGGGGTCCAAATTTGAAAAAAAAATATACCCAATGCAGAATTGTACTAAGACCGATATATCTAAACCGTTTTTAAAGATTCAAACTTTTTTTTGCAATTTATTTGCAAAAGCATGTTCCACACACTGTCTGTGACAGAATTTTAATATTAGTCCCTACTTTTGTAAAATGAACAATTAAAATGTAATAACAATTTTCTGATTTCCTTTCTTGCAAATAAACGGACGTATTTTTAAAATCAAATCAATTAACAAAATTCTGTTACAGAGAAACTTTTCCTAATAGTCTAAAGAATGTGTGTTCTAACTTTCATGCACGTATCTTTAATAGTTCAGAAATTATTTCCATTTTTGTCTGGCAATGTAGCAAAAAAAAATGAAGTTATTGGAAACCGATAAAAGTGAGCGTGTGATTTAAAAATCTATAGCGCAGGAAGTTGAAAAATGACGTCTCAACATCCGATAAGGGCATAAATACCCACAAAATATTATGCTATGCATTCCACACAAATCAAAGAGTATTTTAAATATATATATATTTTTTTTGAAAATTCAACTTACCGGAAACAACATTAAAAGTGGGCGAGTTATTTAAAAATCCATAATGCAGAAGTTTAAAAATGGCGACTCAACATCCGATAAGGGCGCATATACCCACAAAATGTTATGCTATGCCTTCCACACATATCACAGAGTATTTTAAAGAAAAAATATTTTTTTTTTTGGAAATTTACTCATTTTTCACAAAAAAAAAATACCATCCTCTCACCTTAACTGTATATCTGAATTGAAACGTAAATAGAAGACTGTTCGGAAAAAAAAATAGATGGCTTTCATTTGTATGTTGCAGCAGAGTTGATATTAAAAATAGTAAAGCGAAGTAATACTCTACTTTCAATACATTTCTTGCATAATATTCTATTCTTGTACTGAAAAAAAAAACAGGTATTTTACAAGTTTCACTGTTTTAGTGAATATCATGGAACTGTTTTTTTTTCGTGCGTAAAATGTTTTTATATTTAGGATCAATATTAGTTATCTTTAAGTCTGTCGTCATATTTACTCGGTATCTCTTAACAGTTTTGATACAAAAAAAAAAAAAGAGCAAAAGATGCCTGCTCACACAAATAAGTCACGGAAACGGCATTTTCAAGGCTCGTGCTGAGAGTTCATGTTACGTAGAAAAAAAAAATCTTGAAAACTGCCCTGGTAGTTACTTCAAGAGATATTAGCCTAAACTAAGAGTGGGGTATAAGATTGCAAAAAGTAAGTTTTCTTTGATAGATGTTTGGAAAAACTACTAGCGGTCTAAGGTAGGCTAAGTGTGTTTAGTGGAATAAAAATTCGTTTTTAATATAGTTTGTTCGCATATATTTTCTTCCGAAAATAAAATTTCCCAACATCTACTGTATCTTTATAAAAAAACACACACACGCGCACGCACGCACGCACGCACGCAAAACACAAATATGATGTCACAAAATTTCAGTCGCCACAATTAACTAATGTTTCATGCAAAAATATACCATTCTCTTACAATAATTTAAAAATGGTTTTCTGGAAAACTTTCGTTTGTAGCTGGACCCAAGACTCTAACAAGAAATCAACAATGATCACAAAGCATGATCGTTGAGTACCTTTCAGCATGTAGGCTTTCAATTTGAGATAGGTAACTTATATCCTGATGAAATCTCCCGTTGTCGTCGCTCACCGCCCTAAGGTTAAGTTGAAGAAACCCAGATACCAGTGCAGAAAATGGATTTTCACAAACGTGTTTCAGTCCACCGCCTCGAATACCGTTCATATATTTTCCACCAGTTCAATATAGTTTTCTGCTATCAAACTAAAAGGAAATTCGAACACATTTCTGAACGCATCTTTTTCCTCAGACTATGGAGTCTTAGGAACCAATAAAAATAAATGCCATTTTAATTGGTTATTTTACGACGCTTTATCAACTCCTATGGTTATTATAGAGAGAGAAAAATGTGCGTTACCACGCGATACAGGTTAGTTTGGTCTGAAGTATGGATGACATCACAGGTACAAGCGCAATAATATAAATGCACTACGAGAGGGCGGCAGTACAAGTAGGAACCAACAAATGACCTTCAGTGTCAACTTCTAGTCGTGTGGGGAAGGAAGCCAGATGTTTACAATACTGTATACTGTTTTCGCTGTAAGAAAAATCCTAATGTAAACATAAGCACGTGGCTGTCAAACCCGTGATTGGCTCCCAGACGAAACACTCACATGACGCAGGAGAATATAGTTCGTATTTGGAAACCATAATCTTGCATTATTTGAAAATAAAAAATTGAATTCTAGTTGTTAAATACAATGAAACATATAACTTCACCCATATGTAAAACGCTATGTAAAAGAAAAACTACTTTTATATTTTGTTATGTACTATGAACGCGGATGAATACCAACAGTAATACTGAGGTAGTCTGTTCGTGTAACAAGCTGGCGTCACTCGAGCTCGTAGTTGTTCAGTAAGCACGTGGTACTGAATTATGGCTTCTGCATCCTCGGTGTGTGTGGTTATTAAACATAAGAGTGGAAACCCTCTCAAAAGCGGAGAAAAACAATAGTCATAAATATATATAATAAGTTAAGTGAGTTTTAATTACAGTAATTATAAAGTAAATGTTTCCTGAGCAAACGAATGCATAGTAGTGAGGTTAGGCCTACTTGACGAGTAACGTGAAATGTTTAACATGAAACAGAATGTACAACAGTAGGCGGGAACACGTACTGAGAATCTATGGCGCCAAACAGCGGCCAATGAAGTCTCACTTCAGTCACGTGCTATTGTTCACATTAGGATTTTTCTTACAGCGAAAAGATTATAGGTCTACTGTTTATGGTCTTTGTGCAGGTGGTAGTGTGTAAAAGTGATTTAAAATACCTAAGTCAAAGAATTTGGAATGAAATAGTCTAAGTAATAAATACTGAAGACAGATTTTGATTCCGCAAGGGGAAAATATTTTCTGTACCGTGCGCAAATGTGAAATTAAAATACGTAGGAAATATTACGTAGAGCGGCATTGTAACAGCAAGAAACATACCGAAAACTTACAAAGGTCTTCGACATCAAATAATGAAAAACATACACGATCTGAATTTAATGTGGATTTATGTAATATGATGATTTCTGCAAATATTCCGTTCAAGAAACTTGATAATCCACATTTTGTAGATGAAAAGGCGAAAGAAAAATTCCACAAATTCTGCCAAAAAAATACCGGTTATACAGTTAATGTGTAACATTTTGAGTGGAGGGAAAAACGACGATACTACGGCGCTTTTTTCATTTGCACCCCTAACATCTTGTGACACGGAAAGAAGCTTTTCGATGTTGAAAAACTGTTTGAGTTGGAGACGTCGAACTTTCTATTTCGATAATTTAGGAATGTATATTGTGGTTGAGCGTAATGCATCCTTTAATCATTCAGGCGGTGGGAGTTAGCATTTGACGTAAGTATTTAAATCATAATAACTATATTACAACTTCATTCCAGTATTTATAGATCGACTGAATGAAGTGATGAGGTTCTCATTGCCAGACTGTAGCCTACCCTCTTGCCGCTGTTTACGTGAGTGAATGACAACAGTATAGTCCGTTGACACCAAACTTAAGGCATAATGCACATTTTTCCGCCCTTTAGTTATACAGAATCTGTATGAGATAGTGACAATGCCAGCGAAACGAGTCCAGGGTCCAACAACGAAAATTACACAGCATTTGCTCTTATTGGGTTGAAAGAAAATCCCGGGAAAAAGGTCAACCAGGCAAAGTGTCTCAACCAGGATTTGAACCCGTGCCCGCTCGTTTCACGCTCAGGTGTGCTAACCGTTAATCCAAAGCAGTAAACTTTCTGTCCTTTTGTATAACAGTTTTAATTGAGACTAACGTAACATGGAGTGATATTAGGAAGCTTGTTATGATGTGTAGGTGAATAGCGCTTCAAATTTCTTCCTCCCGACACTAATTTCAGTTAATTGGAGTTTTAATTAATCGAGTTTAGAACACAATGTTTGGAAAAGTAGTAACTTGTGTGAGAAAGAAAAGATATATATATATATATATATATATATATATATATATATATAATTTGAACAGGTAATGAAAATTACGGGACAACGGCTGAACGGATTTTAATAAATGATCCCTCATTTTGAAGCTTGGTACCCAAAATGTTTCAGAAAAATAGTAGTTTTCAGTGAAATATCAATTTTCCTACATAATTTTCCTATTTTCAAAAATCCATCTTTCGTCACTTTTGAGAAGTAATTGCATTTCAAAATAAAACTAAACACACACTGCAATAAGAAATAGACTATTACACGAAGGATTGCTGACATATTTAGAGTTCAAAATCAATTGGTTATTAAAAACTTCAAGACTTACTAAAAATAATTTACAGGTCTGATTCTACGGTGTGTAATTTTCAAGAATACAGCTGTGTATTGGATATTAAAATCTACAAAACTTGAGGTGGTTTGATAACATTATTACCATTAGAAATTAATTATTATTATTATAGTTAATGGCATGATGTTAATATATAAACTACAAAGCTTGCGTAAGATAATAATATCATTATTAAAAATCAAATATTTTATAGTTATTAATCAAGTGGGTTGGGTCTTTTTCATATATTTAATGGTGGTGTGGTGTAGATTCGGTATTGGCTCGAGAGAGCGCAAAAACTACAGTTTCTAAGGAAAGACAGTATTACTTACTGATAAAATAAGAGGCCTAGAAAATTTTGTAGTATCCTGATCATTTCAGCAAGATCTCTTAGCAGGATAATATGATTTTACCCTCTACATTTCAAGCTCTACATGCAGCAGCTACACCAAGACGCTATGTCTATTATTCGAAAGCATAGCAAACCTGACTTTCTTTAACTTTCAACTACAATCCACAATGACCTGAAATAGCTATTGCTTTACTCCCACATCAAAAACCCACTGATCGTCCTGACATTTTTACTTGCGTTTTCGCGTTGAAACTCAAAAACTGAAGGTGGATAGGTTCAAGAAAAGGTATTTGGCATAAACATAACATTCAGACGGAGTATCTTTCATTATTACAACTTTCAAAATGTCTTGTATTCTTCATTGAAAATAAATCAGAAGAATTTTTATTTGAACGTCTAACGAACTTAGTTTGTAGCGTTTGCTGCACAAGCCACTAGTTCATGTATAACCTCTTGTGTGCATTTGAGTTCATTTTGTAATGTTTTTGATATTTTCCACAAAACATGGCCTTTTATACAACATGAGGAAAATTTTCAAGTTGCATTAACTCGCAGGCAGTTGTGCAAAGTCCCCTCTACCCCAACATGTAGTTAAACGTTGTTTGTCCCCCTCCCAACACTCTCGACATCCTTTTTTCTCTTTGAGCTTCCTCTATCTTATGGTTAGCCAGCGTGCGTACACAAAAAGGAACATCTCCTGTTTCAACCAAGTGAAAAACTATCCGCAACATGCCTCGAACACCAAAAAGAGCTCATTAGAGAAGTCGCGGCATACAAGAACGACGGTCTGCCGTACACAAATTGTGCTTTCAGATAATACGTTGTAGTCTCTGATTACATTACTCCGCTGGACGCAGCCTCATCGTTATTCCGTGAGCACGGCCTCAAGTCTGGGGCTCTCACACCGGTTGATCCCTGCAAAGACTTGACGCGAGAGAAGGCAAGCCCTGTAATTGATGTTCACAATTTCGCAGTGTCGAGGGTCATTTAAGATACCGTAATATGCATCACTTCAAATACAAATTCAAGTAGAATAAAAGCTCCAAAGTTGTGACGTCCAACAAAACTATATGGAAGATCAGCATCAACATTAGCACTTCCACGTCCGCCGAGTTAGCTCTGTGGTAGCGCGTCTGCTTCCAGACTAGTCAGCCCGGGTTCGATTTCCGGCGGGATCAGAGTTTTCCATATAAAACTTCTACCTCGGGACTAGGAGAGATGGTAATGCACAAGTTCTAATCACTAAGGGTGCTATTCATAGACATTTCACAGCACGCGCTACGAGCGTACCAAGCTAGCCCCGGCTATCCACTGGTTACTAGTACAGAACTCAAATCATATCCTACCGCTAACACTGGTTTATGAATACGAAAAACGCTGATCATCCACCGGAAACCCGCGCTAAAATGTCTATGAATACGGCCCTAAAATATCTACCAATATGCCTGAGTTAAAACCCAAATCTCTCCGCAGTGCACATGAAGGGAAGGCATATGTCTCTGTTGATAGTGATTCATCCGTCGGAAGGGGGCGTTAAGCCTGGGACCTGGGAATGCAATGTGGTTAAGTAGTAGAAATGGCCAAATCACAAAATCACTGTATTTTCCCACAATTAAAGATAGACTAACCGCAAAGAATTATGAACCACCATACATATCCATGCAATTTATGACTGGACATGGAAAATTTAGTTCATATTTCGAACGTTTCAAAATTGACAACCCAAACGGCTCATGTCCCTGTGAACACCCCACACAAACAGTCGACCACCTGTTATTCGAGTGCCCGCTACAAGAACGCAAGAGATACCGGCTAGAAACCCATCTTAGCATGTGCGATACAACTTTCTTACCACCATTAACAAAATTTCTTCTGAAGCAATGTTGCTTAAAGGAATTTCACAGATTTATTACAGACTAGCCGTGCCCGTGAGCTCCGCTGCACCCGTTAGAAATAAATAAAAAGTAATTACGTAATTAAAATAGGACATTTGATCCAGGGTACATTCGTGTTTGATAGAAGGATAAATCGTTTAATATGTTACTTAATTTAAATTGTATTTAAATAATTAAAATGCGATCATTTTGGTCCAGAGACCACTCATTTGGTGCAATGACAATTCATTTCACATGTTTCTTAATTTTTGTTACATGCAACAATAGTTTAATGAACATTGACATCATTTAGATGTAATGTGTATACTTTATTTTACTTGGTCTATGTTTCCATTGAATTATGGTAATAAATTTTAACCCTTGTTTTCTACGTATTCAATAAATGGCGCTTGGTCCACTATAGTTCTGAAGCCTTCAAATAACTTAAATTATATTATATTATATAAAAAGTGTGTTGATAACGGATGTAACTTACATAAACATTATTTTAAGAAATACAGGAAACGAATATACAGAATAGTCTATCAAGTTTTCTGTGCATAACAAGCTATTTTAATCTTACCTGTCCTCAATTCACTCAGACGTTACTGTAATAACATTATAGCATTATGTCCATCTAGAGAAACTACACTTTCAAATGGTGAAATAATAATTAATTATACAAATCGGTTAATTTAGCTTCCGATATTACTTCATACAAACAGAGAAACATTCTCTGTAGGCTATGTTTCATAGCTTTCGATTGTTGTTGTCCAAGCCCCCTAATAGACGAAGTCATTTGTTTTTTATTTCATTACACCGCCTTAGAAGGCAGTTATTTTAATTTTAAAACTCATTTATCTCATTAAATATCAGTCCTATCAGAATTTTTCAAAGAATATAACTTATTGGAAATGATTTTTAAAGAAACTTTTGTTATGTAACATTTTTCACAAAAATCAATAATAAGCGAGATATTTCGATTTATTTAATTCAGGCCCCCTTATAACCCCCCTTTTAAATAATGTATTTTGAATACCATATAGCCTAAAATCTAAGTTACAACGAACTTAATTTATATTCTAATTTTCATCGAAATCCGTTCAGCCATTATCGCGTGAAAAGGTAACAAACATCCAGACAGACAAACAAAAATTTCAAAAGTGATTTTCGGTTTCAGGATGGTTTAATTATATATGTTAGGATCAATTATTTTTGGAAAATCGAAAATTACCAGAAAAATTTCGGCTACAGATTTATTATTAGTATGGATGTATTTAAGACCTTGTAGAAGAATAGTAATTAGTAACAGTGTCCTATTTATTCTTCTTGGAGCCAAATTTGTAGCTTTTAAAAGTGTGGTTACTATGTTGAAGTGTATGTGTTGTAACGGATGCTTGATTTGTTATGTATGTCAGTCATAGTTATGGGATGCTTGATGTCGTCGCAATGTCGTAATTATAGTTTGATTGTGTTTGTGTGACCATTGTGTATTTATTTATGATGTGTGGTACGGAAAGCTCCATATCTGTGTTATAGAAGTGTTACGTATGTGTGTTATTAATGTTTTTGTATGTCTCAAATTGATGCCTGATGTTTCCTTTGCAATCGCAATGCCTAATTTACTGATTGTTTATGTTTTCTTTACATCGCGTAAGCTAATTTAATTTTCTTTTCCATATCTCTTTATGGTTATCTTTTTTGTGTAAAACTATAGCCCTAACATACATATGTAAAATAGGGCTAACTCCCATAGGAGATACAAGAATAATAATAATAATACTAATAATAATAATAATAATAATAATAATAATAATAATAATAATAATAAGCCTGGGACCTGGATGTGTCTGGCTGAGGCAGGATGACCCACTAGTCAGCATTGGCTTCACAAATATCACCCCGGGTGCCCGTCAGATGTGGACGACAGAGCATACCATGTACAGAGCTCACTGGGGACCAATGTACTAAGTCCATAAGCAAAGATCCACCCCTGTTTGGCACTCGAAAAACCAAGCCAAGAGTACGAGAAAAGGTAGAACAGACAAAGTACAAATAAACAGAATATTTGCAGAAGAGCTGAAAGACCTTTATGAAAACATGTTGAAGAACAGAAGACTAACTGATGGTTACGAAACGACTTTGGGACAGGAATAAAAAATGAAACTCAAGTTGGCTGATTCCAGCACATTACAAAGAAAGACAAATAACCACAGTAGTAAAGTCAAATAAATTACATCTTATAAGAAAACTGTAGTAGAAATTTTAAAACTTTAAACTTTGGAATCTAAACTAACAGTAAAAAGTGAAATAGATGCAGAGGAAAGAAGATTCTGTTTTGTAGTATACTGTATACAGACTCTGAGAGGGATTAATGGAAACAAAAAGGAACTACTTTTACCAAACTAAAAAAAAAGCCTATAACATGTTGGTTGTAGCAGTTTACAAACTACAGAAGTACTAATTTAACTCTAATAAAGACAAAAAGAACACTGTATGAGAATCCAGTAACCAGATTAGGCTGCATAGAATGTGCGACATGAATCGGAGGCAAGAAAAGGAATAAAACAGATATGCTTGTGTATCCAACATTATTTAATCTTACGCTGGGAAGCTCTACATGAATGGAAAAAATTATGTGTACCTACAACAACAATAATTATAGTACAACATTAAAACATAATCTACTACGACGAGGATGTATGTATTTATTCACTGCAAGTGGGCATGCACCCGGTGGCAGTGGTATACACAATATAGACAATACACAATAAAGAAATGATAAGCAATACACAATACAATTATACAATACACAATAGGCCTACAATTTTATACACAATACAATAAGAATACACAATATAATTTCACACAATAATAATAAAACATAAATAATATACCTAATTTTACATTACAACCTACATTATTATGTACAGGCCCTACATAAGTTTCAATAGTATTTCACTTTATTCTCATCTCACTCACTGTAGTGGCACTATGACGCATTTCACTGACACTTTAGCACACATTTCACTGACACTATAGAACACATTTCATCGACGCTATAAATTATCACTGATCGGAACTATTCACTGCACTGTAAAACCATAACTTCACTGACTCACCTCGCTTCACTGATACAACAGTTCAAATAAGTCAAATAATTACACCCTTATGCATACTGTACTTATAAGCAGAACTACATTTAAACTAAACATTTCTAGCCTAAGACCCTCTTACACGCCATTTTTAAATAATTTACAATTCAAACCAAGGAAGTAACTCGTCAGGCTAAATAAATACATGTCACCTTAAAAAATTAAATGTTAAATGTCGCCTTAATTTTAATTTGCACTTTATACACAACTTTTTAAATTATTCTTGAATCTCCTTAAGGAAGGACAGCCCTCAAAGACCGCTGCAGGTAGGTCATTCCAATCATTTATAGTTCTATTTAAAAATGAAAATTTACCTACATCCGTTTTCTGTTTCCTACATTTGATTTTAAAATCATGATCGTTCCTACCATAGTACGTTGCCTTTTCTAACCGAGCCGTTATGTCTACCCATGCTTTCTGACCTAGATGTGCTCTATACAATGATGTTATTCTAGTTTTCCTACGTCTGTTTTCCAAAGTTCCCCATTTAAGTTCTTTTATCGTATCGTTTCCATCTTCTCTTTTACCTTTAACAAATTTAGCTGCCCTATACTGGATTCTTTCTAACGAAATTTATCTGATATATTCTATAGGGATCCCAACATGTAGTTCCGTATTCCATTAACGGTCGCACTAACGTTAGATATGCTATTTCCCTCGATTTGGGGCTAGCCTTTCTCAAGGTTCTCATAATAAAGTGAAGTGCCCTCCATGCTTTACCCGTAACATTATCAACATGCTCTCCCCAAGAAAGTTTGGAGTTTAAATACACTCCTAGGTATTTACAACATTGTTCTTGCGGAATTACAACACCACTGAATTCGTAATTAAGACTAGTTTCCTCTCGGGTTTTACAAAATGTTATAGATTTACTTTTAGAACCATTTATTTTCATCCTATGCATTAACGCCCAGTTATAAATTTTATTCAAGTCTGTTTGAATAGCATCTACATCTGAATTATTTCTAATCTTTCTATAGATAATGCAGTCATCTGCAAATAGCCTCACATTTGATGTAATATTCTGGCATAGGTCATTTACGTATATTATAAAGAGTAATGGACCCAGAACGCTGTCCTGTGGCACCCCTGAACTTATATTTCCAATTTCCGATATTTCATGACCTACTCTAATTCTCTGGGTTCTACCTTTTAAGAATTCTTGGATCCATAGCACCACTCTTTTATCTATTCCTAGCCTACTTAACTTATCTATTAATATGTCATATGGCACCAAATCAAATGCTTTCGAAAAATCAATCACAACTGCATCGATTCTCCCGCCTCTATCTACCTCTTCAGCTAGATCCTGAACCAGCGACGTAATTTGACTATCACATGAGAAGCCTTCCCTAAAACCATGCTGGCGGTTGTAAAACCAGTCTTTCACATTTAGAACATGACGAATATAATCCGATAGAGAGTAGAGAACTGTTTTTCAGCCAAAGACAATCAACAAACAATAATTAATTGGTATACTACATAAACACATAAAATATCCCATAAATATTGTTATTGTAATTGTCATCAGTAGGCTCTGAATTCCAGCTACCTACAAACTGGAATAAAGTTGCCTCATTCGAAGTATATGTGACGTCACAGCGCAGGTATAAGTACGTTCGTATACAAAATAGTTACGCAACCTCTGCCCTCTTCCTCTACAAAGTCAAAACCTTGACGCACTCTTACCGATCACTGCTCTTACTAGTCGTATTATTTAAATAACTACATCTTTGTGGCTGTTTGAAGGTTCATTGCAGAGGTAAAATGCCTTAGGTAGGACGCTCAAGCGTGTAATATTGCAGGGCATAGTTGAGGATATTTGAACTAATATTGTCACTGTTACAACATTACATATATATTGTGTAAAATAAACGTAAAAGTGACAAAAACAGTGCACTGAAAGACACTGCAATACCAAAGGCACAGAAAGTATGTTGAACGTATTCCAAAAGAACCAGTACCGTCAAAAACTGAAAATTATTAAGATATTAACTCCACGTTTAGCATGGAGTTGTGTAGCGTACCATGATGTTCAGTGCCAACATTCCAATTAATAAATTAAACAATCTACATTTTAGGGAATTTCTAATGGACTAAGGCCCGGTTTCTTCAAACTTTGTTCAAATGCACCTAACATAGTGTTAATTAACTGTAAGTTAAAAGTACAGGGACATCATTTTATTTCTACTAACATTTTTAATATTAACCTGTCTATACCTTTAGAGAACCGGAAACACCGCTTGCTCCCCCCTCCAAGACTGGACTTCGATGATACTGGCGTAAAACACAAATCACTCTACTAGGTATAGGAAGGAAGAAAAGCAGTTCATCCATTTACGTAAACTAGGAAATATCGCGATTTTGAGTTCGATAATTTTCATTAGGTTTTTCTTTAATCAAAGTACAGTACTGTATTAAGAATAAGTGTTTTTACTCACGAAGTGAGTTATCCATGCGAACGTATTCATTATGCCGTGTATATTATACTGTCTACAGCACATTAGCGTACAATATAGACAAAGAAGTTAAATTGAAAAATAATCATAATATGAATATTTAAACACAATTTTGAAAATGGTGGCCGTTCATTTCGATACAAGTTTCAGTTCTTTTGTGCATATTATCGCACTATAGACTACTGCATCTAATTCCAATTGCCAGTTTCGTCCTTCGTACTAGTAACTCATGTTGAAATAATTCTGTACCTACTCTACCTACTGTGAATTCAATCTTCATTTCTGCCCGACCCGAAAATATAAAATTACTCACACATGCTATCTACAGTCCGTCCAAGTGGTTATTCCGCAGGATTGTAGAAAGGGAGGAAATCACGTGACAGTTAATTACTTAACGAGGCCCTTTTATTTAAGTTAAATTAAACAGCTGTATAATATTACGTAAACTTCCAATTCCTAACAGAAATTAATGTTTTCAGAAAAGAGCTAAGACAGCCCAGCTATTACAGAGGGGCGAGCAGAAGCAGGTGGGGGAAATCGGGATGCGACGTAGGCAAACGGACAGTACCTGTGCGAAAATATGATTCAATATTGAAAGCTCTTTCGTCACTGGAAAACGCGAACATATTTCTGGAACGTACTATACTCAGTAACTCAGTACTGCTTACTATCTGCGGTCTTGGTTCTGTGTGGAGTTGGAACTTCCTTAGTAGAAGGGGTGGGAGTGAAGTACATTCAAAAACTCAGGTACAATAAAAATTGAAGTAAAAATAAAATTATGTCCCTGTATAAATTGCTGTTAAAATATTGCGTTTCCTCAACTTTACATTTCACATTTTAACATTGTGGTTGTTAACTTTCTGTTAGGACCAGAGATTCTAGAGTTTAACCATAACCTATAACGAAGTATAGGCTCAATTCTGTTTTCTGACCTCTGACAATTGCGATTCTCGCTCGTTTCCGTTTTTTGATTCAGAGAGGATAAAAGTCTTTCTGTTCGCTCAGGTTTCATTTATGCTTCTTTTCGTCGTCTGTATCACAGTAGCGTTGAGGGGCGTATTGGTATTGCTGTTGTGAAGTGAAAACACTGGAACAAAATGAAATCATGAGACTAATTTCTCTTCGTTCGAGAGAAGCCTTCTGCTGTAAATAATTTTGCAGTATAAACCAATTATTGAGAATAAACAAACAGATGTACGTTGAAAGCGAAAAGTGAGGCTTGGCAGAAAATAGCCTATATCTTTGTATGAACTTCTGTTCTGTCAAATCACAGAAATCATCCCCTCTGTTTATGTATTCATGGATATCATTTTCTAAATAATCCAGATATATAAGTTCAGCATCTAACGCACCAGCCATATTGGATACTTCTATGCTAACTGAGAGTTCAATGATTTAACTGCATGAAATTGAGCAGTTAAATTAACAAAGGTTTTAACAGCCTGTTAGTACTAACAGTAGTTGAAGAAATGCTTCAACTGTTAAGTTTACAGTTAAAATGGAATAACACACTATTATAATTTAACAAAGGTTGAAGATACCGGGCCTATGGTCTGTCCAAACAACTTCCGACCTGACATATGGCGCCTTTAGCATGTTACCATGGCAACCATTCAAATCAACCAATCAAAGAGGCGCGTAACCATGGTAACGGGACGGTGTTGCCTTGTCTATGTTTACAAGTTGCACGTGAATACCAGGGCCTAGTGGTGAATACAGTGGCCGGAATGACTGAGTTGGCTGGTTAATGCGTGCTTTGTGCGAATTTAAAATATTATTTAGTTGTATTATTGTTTTAGTGTATCGATAATTATTGTGTTTAAATTATATTACACTATTATTTCCCTTGTCATTGATGGAGTGTGTGTTTTCTAGTTTCTGCTAGAGTTTTTAAATAGATGACTTGTGCAATGTCGGCAGGAAGGAAGGAAAGGCAGGCGGAGAATAAAGAATATTGAACAAGGTGCCCCGTTAAAGAGTCAAGCGCGAGAGATGGTGTGTTATGTAAGAGAGTATTTTGACAGGAGAAAAGATAATGGCGGGCCTCTTTTACCTTTGGCGCAAGTCGTAATGAGAACTGTTGCTTGTGTTAAAATTAATAAGAGCACTGTTACCAATATTTGAAAAGGAAAAGGCCGTGCAGATTTTTAATTATAAATATTTTTACAGTTTACAATTTTTTCAACGCCATCCTAACAATATTACATTGAAGAATACCAACACTCATAAAAGTAGAGGCTTTGTATTAAATTAAAACTGTTTTTACAGTTTACAGTCCTTTCGACGCTTTTCTAACGGTATTTACATTGAAGAATACCGGTACTACTACTACTACTACTAATTATTATTATTATTATTATTATTATTATTATTATTATTCTATTATTATAGGCTAATAAAAATAATAATGTACTCAAATTTTAATGCCTAGCGTTCAACAAATTGGTTAGGAATGTATGTGTTCATGTCAGCCGTTCATTACTGCACTCTATCGACAGCGCGCTCGCTTACACGAAAGATGGACAACATGACAACACTGCTTCCCCTTCTCTGTAAACTGTCAAGTCGGGAGTAGTTTTGGTCAAGGTATAAGTGTATAGCGGCGTGACGCTACGTCTGAACTAGGCAACGCTGGGAGCCGGAACATCCGACTGGCAAGCGCCTCTATCATATAGCTCCACCTCACCGGCCATCGAATCTGCCGTCTATAGTACAGGCAGAATCAATTGGCGGGTTTTTGGTTCGGTATGGAAACAACTCACTCCACACTTTCTCTAGCGGTTTATGACCTGAACAAAGAGACCTTTCTGTCGCTCCGTTCGAATGTTAGTTATTGACAAGTGCTCGTCTGTGATACTACTGTGCTGTAGTTTGTTCGTAAATACAATATATCTCATAACAAAAAGTATTTTTAAACAGCTACTAATCATCCGAGTACTGTAATCGCCATCAGTCTCAGTCGGGCCCTGATGTCAGAAGCCTTACTAAAGGTTTTGTTTATCAACTTCACTGTTTCTTGAAAGAACTTTGAGGACATTAAAAATGTCCTGTCATCAATGCAGACAGTCACTCTCAAAGGCCAGTGGCGCTTCTTTTCATTCGGTCGAGAGAATTTATGCAAAAGCAAGACGAATAGCAGTATAGAAATGATCCTATGGAGCCTAATTTTACATACATTTATTTAAAGAATACACGGACAGATGTAGATAATATGGAATTTTACATTTAAATTAATATTTTTTATTAGATATTGTAACATTTTATTGTATACTATATTAAGTTTTTTATTTAAGACATTAACAATTGAAAATTGATTAATTATTTAGATTGTTGAAAATCGTTATTAAGTTAATTCAATTTTTTTTAGAAATTGTTCACGGAATAAGGTAAATTTCTTCATTCATATGCTAATTATATCTTTGTCAAATGGAGTACCTATTACATTGTAGTCTACTACATATTCTCGACTGCTAAATTTTTAGGAGCTCCAGTGTTAGTTATAATTAGGTAAAATACATTACGTTTGGGAATAAAATATTATTAGGATCATAAAATGAAATATTATTAAATAACTTGTCAATAATACATTAACTTGAGTAGATATAACTGTGATTGGCGACTATTTTATCGACTTTTTTCTTTGAATATATGCTATTTCAACACTTCTTGTATTGAATTCTTGATGGACTTCAATAATACAGACGCATAAACAAGACTGAATGAAACTCCTCGCATAGAATCAGAATAGTGCTGAGTGCTCAATTTTATGTCATACTTATTATGTTATTTATTTTATTAAGGTAAGCCATTCGTAAATGTGCTTTCATTACGAAACTCGTTCATGTTATAATAATATACATATTCCACAATCAGTAAACATACATTAAGATTTTGTAATTTAATGTTTAATTTGATCGTGATTTATAAAGTTGGTAATTATATTGCATAAACATTATTTAGTATTTACTATTTCAACACAATATTCTGAAAATACATAAATACAAAGTATTTAATGCTAAATATTTGATTTATATTAGGTTTACATTACACTTTCATTAGTGAAATGACTTAACTTGCAAAATATTATAATGATAATATTGAGTAAAGAACGTAGGCCCTATTTGTAATTACTACAAATCACGTTATTATTTTATTTATTTTCTAAGTTTTCCTGCAGTGCAACAGTGTGAATGGAGGAGAAAGTTATTTGGGACAGGACCATACACCAAGCAGGTTCTGAGGGGTGTAGGAGTCGGGGTAGAGAAGTAGGGGTTCGCCAGACCCGCCGATTTCTTCTGCCCCTAGTATAGTATTATAGTATATGTCGCCAGAAGGAATATAGGGAAGAATAAGGAAGACATAACAAGAATGAATTAATGAATGAATGAATGAATGAATGAATGAATGAATAAATAAATAAATAAATAAATAAATAAAGACATGTCCTCATGAGGATAGAACGGGTGAAGACGACAGCTTTAGTACGTTCAATAGGAGATGAAATATTTCAGAATGAGATCTGTTGTTGTTCTGGTATAATTATTGGAGGAAATAATTGACGTTCAGAAGGTTGGAGTTATAAAATATTTTACCTGTTTATGAAATGTGAGGTAGAATCATTAGCAGCAAATTATAAGTTCCTTTATTGGAACCTGCGTTAGCTTTGTCTGCCAACGTAAAGGCCAGCAGTATCCTCTGGCCGCCAATACAAAGCGAACAGTCTCTGATGTTAAGCAAGAAGGAAGTCAAGTCAGGGAGGAGATCTGCTCTAATTTGTTTTATTCTGCCTTGTCCAATTCTCGACGCAATTTCCGATAAATTTCCTGTTAAACACGGGATGGAGAACATGAGAAAGAGAGAGGCAAGGCAAAGAGAGACGTGGGAGAGACAGGAGAGAAGTATAATCGTTTGAAGGCGAACTGTTTCTAGACGTTCGCAGAAAGAAATTTTATTGACTTCGCTAAAGGTTACAAGTGCCAAAAGCAACAGAAATAATCTCAGGTACACAACTGCGTTATGGTGACAGTTAAGGCTGAAATTCAACAAACCAATTGATACTCTGGTCGTTCAATTACGGTGTGAAGAATTTTAGGAGTGACATGCAAGTTTTATGGGCATACTTAATTATTGTGTGGCAGTAGATAATAGTTAAAGATATTTCACAGATGCTGATAGCTGCAACAGCAAAAGTATTTGTAAAGAATGATTCATTCATTTAATGTTCTGTCCACGGGCAAACTCAGCATTCTCCAATCTTTCCTATTTTCTGCCTACCTCTTTTCTTCCTCATATGATCCATATATTTCAATATCGTTTATCATCTGATATCTTCTTCTACCCCGAACTCTTCTCCTGTCCACCATTCCTTAAAGTTCCAAAATCTCTTAGGTCACAACATGGCAGGCGGCAGAAGTGTAAGAAAAGCGTCTCGTTCTTCAGAGATTAACATTCCTTATCATAATCTATTTTACGTTTGACTGCACCATTAAAGTAAGATCTAACATACTCCTATTATAACAGGTAGGTTCTGTTTTCTGTCGATTTTTTTTCTATAGTAAAACTATTAATAACATATAAACAATGAACATTACAACGAAGTGAAAAAAGCGACTAGAAGCATTTGAAATGTGGATATGGAAAAGAATGGAGCATGTGAAATGGACAGACAGAATAAGTAATTATGCTCTGCTAGATAGAAGAAGGAATAATGCTGAAATTCATTAGGAAGAGAAAAAGGAATTGCATAGGTCACTGGCTAAGAAGAAACTGCCTACTGAAGGAAGCACAGGAAGGAATGGTGAATGGCAGAAGATATTAGATGATAGAGAACATTAAGATATAGGGATCATATCGCATACTCAGTGAAATACAATCGTAACGTCGAAAATCACATAGTACTTTCGTAAATTATTTCCAAAGCTGTTTTACTAGTTGAAGGTATGAAATTCTAATAATGAAATAGTAAATTATTAAAGATTTTTGGTACCTATTTATTACAATATATTTACAGCTGCATTTTACTAGGAAATAGTGTACCATATCACAAGTTCCGAGTTAAGACACTATTCTCGGTTTGGAGTGAAAGACCTGTCTTTTAGAACGCTATAAATTAATATAAATTCATACGAAACTTATCACATATCACACATATCTACTTAAACTGCACAACGCATAAATTGGACGGACTTACGCAATAACAGACCAAGCGCCAAAAACCTGTTTCGAGATACTGACCATTGAAATAAATCTGTTCTATAACATTGATACTATTACAAAAAAAATAGCACAAATAATACCAAAAAAGGCTAACCGATTTTTAATAAGAGACCTGCAGTTGAATTAATATTTCAAAGCAAAATAAATAAATGAATTTTATGCAATAAACGAATTTTTGCTTATAAATAGCAGCAAAATTCAGATACCGCATTCTTGATTTTCCCAAGTTAAATTAGCCTGCCATCAACAGATTTGTGCAAATATCTCATTTTTTTTATAATTGTTGGTTGATCTATTACTGCGTAACTCCGTCCAATTAAATTAAATATTTTACTTTCGAAACTGCCATAACATATTGTAGAAGGGGACAATGACCGAATAGCGTGGGTAGAAACTGGTGGGCTTGTGAATGTCGCTTGGTAGGGGTTGACTACGGGGGTGGCTTCATTGTGTCCGTGTCCAACTTCGTGTACAGACGTAACCACGTGTAGTGATGATCCGTACCGAAGACGGGTACTCATTACGAGTGTCCAACCTGTGGGAAAAAAAGACTATTGTGTTACTTCGAGGACGTGCAAAGTTAACAGGTGAGTGTTGTTTAATGAAAACCACATTACATTGTGTTGTGTTGTGTCAGTACATGTTGTGGACAGTTGTCTAATGCGTATTGTATTGTGGTTGTGGACAGTTGTCTAATGCGTATTGCATTGTGGTTGTGGACAGTTGTCTAATGCGTATTGTCTAATGCGTATTGCATTGTGGTTGTGGACAGTTGTCTAATGCGTACTGTCTAATGCGTATTGCATTGTGGTTGTGGACAGTTGTCTAATGCGTACTGTCTAATGCGTATTGCATTGTGGTTGTGGACAGTTGTCTAATGCGTACTGTCTAATGCGTATTGCATTGTGGTTGTGGACAGTTGTCTAATGCGTATTGTCTAATGCGTATTGCATTGTGGTTGTGGACAGTTGTCTAATGCGTATTGTCTAATGCGTATTGCATTGTGGTTGTGGACAGTTGTCTAATGCGTATTGTCTAATGCGTATTGCATTGTGGTTGTGGACAGTTGTCTAATGCATATTGTCTAATGCGTATTGCATTGTGGTTGTGGACAGTTGTCTAATGCGTATTGCATTGTGGTTGTGGACAGTTGTCTAATGCGTATTACATAGTGGTAGGCAGTGATCCATCGAAGCGGGAGAGATAGTAGAGAGAGACAGTAGAGTGAGAGAGCAGGCGAGCGAGGTGCCGAGCGGGGAGGGTTGGGATAACTTCCCCTACTGGCGTTCGCCGTAATACGTTTTTGCCTAAAATACTAATCATTTCATAATTTGTAACATGACAAAGAAATTGAATTGTTGCTGAAGTGTGGAAAGGCGTGAAGAAATAGGCCTATGTGTCTTCACCGTGACACTCATTCTAATGATAGGAGTAACCTACTTTAGAATAAATTCAAAGGACAGAAATCAAAATAAGGTGTAGAGCAATTTCTCTTCCTTCGCTGCAAACACCTGGAAATGTATAGCACCGAAAACGTTCTTAAGACTGTCACAAATGAAGTCAATATTGTTGGTTATACAGTCCGCTAAACGTAATCGTGGATCTGTAATTTCACCTACAATACGAAATAGTCTTTGCTTTCACACTGTAGACCAGGTGTTTATACGTGTGTCGTAAAATTACTTAATGTAGACAACTGCCCTTTCCCCTTTACTGGTGAAGAACCGACTGTCTCGGACTGGCATTCAAACAAGCTGTTGCAGCTCCTAAGTACGGATCTTACACTCATACCACTTGCAGTGGAGGCACTGAAGAACGTAATAATGAGAAGTAACTGTGACCAGGTTACAGTGCTTTAAGCTTGGCTGTTTCCACGCTTAATTCCGAGAATGGACTCTTCTTTTACTGAGAGCATTTAAGAAAATCTAAGGGAAGGAGAATCATGAAACCAGACGGTACGGCTACGAAACTAACTTCATTTTGAGGCACACATCAATTGAAAGAGGCATCCACTGTGACTATACAGTACAAGCAACGTTTTAACGAACGTTTCACTGGAAGTAATAATGAATCTTCTTTCATTCGGTAATATCAACTGTTATAGAAATAATTAATTTCATACAAATGTCTACTATTATGAATTTTAGGGCAAAATTTAATGGTCACTATGTCAATTCCGAGACCAGGACCTTATTCTACCGAACTTTGCAACTTTGCAACACTTCACTTTTCACCGTCTGAAAAGTGAGAATTCTTTTTTCTCCATCATTAGAGACTGCTTTCATTCTGCAAAGTCTTTGCATATGAGCATTCATTGCAACTCTATGTTATTGAGTTCAATTTCCAAGTCACTGAAGACATATGAGTAATAAATTGTTCTTTAGGTGAAACACAACTTCTTTTTGTTTTTGGTTCCAAAAAGGCCCAATTCTTTCAAGAACATAATCTGCTTGAGTTGCGTAACTTTAAAACATCACTGAATTGAGATAAATTTAGGTTATGGAAATCAATCTCGTTTCTATATACTCTTTTTTTTTTTTTTTTTTTTGGATTCTTCGTCACTTAAATCACTAAATGGTAAATTCTCTCTTCTTTTTCTTTGTTTTGTTATTTTACGACGCTTTATCAACTGCTATGGTTATCTAGCGTCTGAATGAGATGATGGTGATAAAGTCAGCGAAATGAGTCGAGGGTACTTTTTGTACATACTACACTTCACTACTCAGAACTCCTGGCTTCGCTTCTTCTGAAGAAAGCCTCGATAAGCAGTAACATTGTCGCTTAAAACCCACTGCTTTCGTTCAGGTTTCAACGCGTGATTTCGAATTTCATGAAAAATGTGTAACGGAAGATTAAGTACAATTTACATGCCTTTCAATATACGAGCCCATTTTAAGCTGACTATTATAATTTTACTACGTCATACTACTTTCGACCAATAAAACGGTACGAAAGGACGTCTTTCAACCAATCATGGCTCCTTATCGCACAATTTTATCGCGTCCTTAGCATTTGTTTAATTTTATCGCGTCCCTAGCATTTGTTTATTTTTAACACTACCGTAGCATTTGTTTCGTTGTTTGCCATCATTTCAAACTGCATTGGTCTGGACGTAAAAAAAAAAAAAACAAAAAAAAAAAAAACAAACAAAATTACAAACCACTCCAGTCGATACACATCACTTTCAAATATGACTCGCATTGGCATTCAAGAACAAGAATTAATAAAGATCACTGGTCATAGCTATGCATCTTCCCTGAAATCCTATTTACAAATAAATGAAGAGCACCATTCGGAAATCCTGAATAAGTTGAGGAATACACCATGTACATCAACGAGTTCCACTTTTTTTTTAGCACACGTCTAATATACCATCAACTGAACCACCAACCACTAAAACATTCAAATTTGAAAATTGTACTATCAATAATTGTTGCTTTTAAAATTATTCATGTTTATTTTTTATTTCATCATCCTTAATTAAAACTTTTCTTATTTCATCATTCCTAATTATAACTTTTCAAACACTTGTTCATTATATTCAGGTTATGTTATAGCCTCTGCCGTGTGATATTATGGATAGTCACGTATCAGAGATTGTTTAATACTAAGATTTATTGAAAATCATCTGTCAAGTGACGTTGATTACTGGGATCCGGATAATTGAAATGGAATGCAACTATTTTAATAAAAATGGAACTGAATCAAGAAAGCCTTCTTGACTAATAACCTCCACAGAGTTCAATGAAGATTCTATAGTTGGCACAACTGATAACAAGAAAACAGCCAATCACTACACACTATTGTCATCGTAAGTCAATATTTTATTGTATTAGAGTACTTCGTTGCTTCTAATCTTTATATACGTTCTTCTAATCGTGTAATAGTCAAGTTTTGATTTTCTTTAGACTATTACACTCTTACTACGTCATACTACTTTTGACCAATAAAACGATACGAAAGGACGTATTTCAACCAATCATGGCTGCTTATCGCACAATTTTATCGCGTCCCTAGCATTTGTTTAATTTTATCGCGTCCCTAGCATTTGTTTAATTTCATCGCGTCCCTAGCATTTGTTTCTTTGTTTGCCAACATTTGAAACTGCGCTGGTCTGGACGTCAAAAATATATATAAAATTACAAACCATTCCAGTCGATGCACAGCAGTTTCAAATATGACTCGCATTGACATTCAAGAACAAGAATTAATAAAAATCACTGATCATACCTATGCATCTTCTGAAATCCGATTTACAAATAAATGAGCACCATTCGGAAATCCTGAATGAGTTGAATACACCATGTAGGCCTAAATCAACGAGTTCCACTTCTATTATGCACACGTCCAATATAACATCAATTGAACCACCAACCACATTCAAATTTGAAAATTCTACATTCAATAATTATTCCTTTCAAAATTATTCATTCGGAAATTCTGAATAAGTTGAATACACCATGTAGGCCTAAATCAACGAGTTCCACTTCTATTACGCACACGTCCAATATCACATCAATTGAACCACCAACCACATTCAAATTTGAAAATTGTACATTCAATAATTATTCCTTTTAAAATTATTCATTCGGAAATTCTGAATAAGTTGAATACACCATGTGGGCCTAAATCAACGAGTTCCACTTCTATTACGCACACGTCCAATATAACATCAATTGAACCACCAACCACATTCAAATTTGAAAATTGTACATTCAATAATTATTCCTTTTAAAATTATTCATGTTTATTTTTTATGTCATCGTCGTTAATTAAAACTTTTCTAACACTTGTGTATATTAGTTAGGTTATGTTATAGTTTCTGCTATATGATATTATGGATAGTTACGTATCAGAGATTGTTTAATATTAAGATTTATTGAATAGTAATCATTACAGTGTCTGTATAAAGACACTACTGCCATCTAGCATGCATCTAGCGTAATATTTGTAATGTTGAGTTGGTACAATAATACATTTGAAGACAGTTGTATTTTCGTAAGTCAATTAATATTTTATTTTATTGGAGTACTTCGTTACTTCTAATCTTTATATACTTTCTTCTAATCGTGTAATACTCAATTAGATCTCACTCGAGTTTTGATTTTCTCTAGTGAGATTACTGTTGATAAATCAAAACCTCTAGTGAGATTACTGTTGATTATATTCTGTCAAAATACTTTCCTTTTTAAAGGAATTTTAGTTTCTTAAAAGTAACGATCACAAAATTAATTACTCATTTCCAGTCCGTAATTAAGCCAGTCAAAAAATTGACTTCAAATGCTATAGGTTGATGCAAGATGAACAAGAATAGTAGCCTTAATTCGATGGATCATTGTTCGATTCCTGGTAGATCTATATAGTTTTACAAAGGGAATTGTAACTGGAAAGGTAAGCAATATGGTGGCATCCAGGGAACAATGTAAAGCTCTGGAAGCCGACACTGGTATATTTCTCCATCGTGAAGTGTAGAAGAAGAAAAAGAAGAAAGCATATAATATGCCATCAAATAAACGTATAACAGGCGGATGCTAGGAAGGACGAGTTAAAATGAGATTTACGGATTGGGGTGAAGGTTTCGTGATCACCCAGAGGGGCAATAAAGGGGTAGCTTAGGGAAAGGGTCCTTACCTCCACACTTGCAACACAGGTCGCATAACTCACAGGCACAGAGCAGCTAGACCACGACTGCGAAATGAAGATATAGGTGCGCGCCATATATAATAAAGGTCGTAATGCTAGCAGTCCAGCAGATAAACGATCTAACACAAGATGAGCACTCTATAAAACACTGGAATAATCACTTTTGTACCTGGAGCCTAGTCGCAATCGAGGATATCCCCGGTCTTTAAAACCCACAGACCGGGCGGGAGCTGTAAATTACAGTGATATGTGATGCAGCACGGAGGAAGAGAACACACATGATGCGCCACTATGGCTCAACACGTTCTCGAAAGCGATGTCAGGAAATTGCAATAAATACTAATCCCCGAAAAAATTACGTTGTGAAAATTAACATTTGTCCCTTCGATACAGCAATTTTACTTTCTGACTAACTCCAACACATTCCAATCTTCAACAGAGGAAATTCTCTTCAAAATATGTGACTGGTTCTCAGTCAATAATAGTACATTATGCAACGAGGCTATAATGAAGGTAATTAAGAAGTGAGTATGGATATTTATGAAACGAGCGCAAGCGAGTTTCATAATTTTCATACGAGCTTCTTAATTACCATTATAAGAGAGTTTCATACGACTTTTTATGCTCGACCATATTTCTAACTTGATATTATTAATTTTATTGTATCTGACCTGGAGCAATGTCCCGTATGTTGTGATATGTGCGCAGACGCGAAAGTATTGATTTTTTCCGAGGAACAGATGTCCACATTGACCTTGCTAGGCCATAAGAACCTACAGAGATAACATTGAAATAAAATTAGACATTGAAAAACGATATGACAAATTGAATTTATTTGAATATTATTTACAATTAACGCTAATTATTATAGTAACAGAACATAACCTTCTGCGACAGTATTGGATTTCCAGCCTCCGTGACTTTTCGCTAATTCTCTTTCGATTGCATATCCGAGAATAATCGATACTTGCGGTTTTATAACGGTAGAAAGCTGACCTGTCATTGGGTCAACAGTTGTAACCTGAGTCGTCATTGGCTGAAAGACCTGACCTTTAATGAGTAGGTGTACTTTAATGACATGCATTAAAGGTCTGCTACCAGGTGTATAATTACTACATTTCGGCATGGTCGAGCATAAATTGGTATTAAATTGTAACAAAACTAATATAATTCAATTCAAATCCTGTCCAAATTCAACCTCGCAAATTTCTAGCGCAATAATTAACAATAGATCCCTATTAGAAACAACAACAACCAAATTTCTTGGCTTAAAAATCGATAATGTGTTAAATTGGAAAAATCATATTAAAGAAATTACCCCCAAACTAAATTCAGTACGTTTTGCTATTAGATATATTCAAAAGATAGTAAATATCAATACCCTAAAAACAATATACTTTGCATACTTCCACTCGGTAATGAGTTTTGGAATAATATTCTGGGGAAATTCCACAGATAGTAACAGTATATTTCTATTACAAAAAAGAATAATTAGAATAATAGTAGGTGCCAAATCTAGGGAATCGTGTAGGACTATTTAAAAAAAACTACAAATAATGCCCATGTCTTGTCATATATCTTTTTATTAATAATCTTCCTCGTATGTAATCGTGAAAACTTTGTAACTAATTCAACAGTTCATAGCATAAATACACGTCAAAAAATGACTTGCATACTCCATCGGCAAGTCTATCGTGCTATCAAAAAGGAGTGCGTTATATCGCAGTAAAAATTTTTAATAGCCTCCCTATCGATATAAAAAATGAAACTCAAAACATAAAATTATTTAGGGCCAAATTAAAGAAGTACCTAATTTCTCACGCATTCTATTCTGTAGGTGAATTCATGACATTCAATAACACTTCATAAAATTGATACTAAAACTTTGTGTTGTACAAGTAGACTATATTGTAAATCTCTTCTGTATATATTTCATCTAGGCTGTGACTATAAATTAAGACTTTATAATAGTATTAAGTTTTTAGACTTGTTCCATATTCTAGCTGTTAGCAATGTATGAATACCATGGAATGTTAATAAATACAATACAATAGAATAGAGAAACTCTCGTATTTGAACGCTGCGAAAAACTTATTTAGACATTTTCACGGAACTGCACGGCACTTGATACAAAACAAGGAATAATTATTTTATTATGTCTTTAAAAATTGCAAATCCTTACGTTTTCAATCTGCAAAGGAGGTCTTTTAACAAATTTGTCTCTGATTAGTTGGTGAACAAACCTTTTTATTATATGAATAAATTTTTAAATGTTAATCTTGTTCAGTGCTTCTGATACGATTTTGTCCTCTTTTATGCCCTCTGTTTATTTATTTTATATTTTTACCATATGTATCCTATTTATTAACTTTGTCGATTTCACATATTTCTGCTCACTGACTAATGATATTCAATAAATTCAATACTTCTAAACAATGAGACAAAAAAACTAAGACTGGCAGAAAAAGGTAGTTATGACAATACATTCATTGATTCATTTAGTGTTCTGCGAAAGGGCCGGTCTTTCACGGCAAACCCAGCTTTCTCCAATCTCTCCTATTTTCTGCCATGCTCTTCGTTTCCTCATATGTATGTATGCATGTATTTATTAACACTACAATTGGGTATACACCGGTGGCAGTGATATATAATCTATACTAATAATAAATCTGTAGCCGAAATTTTTCTGGTAATTTTCGATTTTACAAAAATAATTGGTCCTAACATATATAATTAACCGCCCTGAAACCGAAAATCGCTTTTTTGAAATGTTTGTTTGTATGTCTGTCTGTCAGTCTGTATGTTTGTTACCTTTTCACACGATAATGGCTGAACCGATTTATTTGAAAATTGGAATATAAATTAAGTTCGTTGTAACTTAGAATTTAGGCTATATGGCATTCAAAATATTTTATTTAAAAGGGAGATTATAAGGGGGCTTGAATTAAATAAATCGAAATATCTCCCTTATTATTAATTTTCATGAAAAATATTACATAACAAAAGTTTTTTTTTTAATAATTTCCGGTAAGTTTTATTCCATGCAAAATTTTTATAGGACTGGTATTTAATGAGATAAATGAGTTTCAAAATTACAATAACAATGCCATCTAAGGCGGTGTAATGAAATAAGAAACAAATGACTTCGTCTGTAATGGGCCTTGGACAACAACAATCGAAAGCTATGAAACATACGGTAGCCTACAGAGAATGTTTCTGTGTTTGTATGAAGTAATATCGGAAGCTAATTAACCGATTTGTATAAGTAATTATTATTTCACCATTGGAAAGTGTAGTTTCTCTAGATAGACATAATGCTATAATGTTATTACAGTAACTTCTGAGTGAATCGAGGACAGATTAGATTAAAATAGCTTCTTATGCACAGAAAACCTAATAGGCATTCGTTTCCTGTATATCCTAAAATAATTATGTCCAAATGAGTGGTCTCTGGATCAAAATGATCGCATTTTATTTTTTTAAATACAATTTAAATTAAGTAGGCCTAACATAATAAACGATTTATCCTTCTTTCAAACACGAATGTTCCCTGGATCAAATGTCCTATTTTAATTATGCAATTACTTTATATTTATTTCTAACGGGTACCGGTACAGCGGAGCGCACGGGTAAGGCTAGTATACAATAATACCATTACAATAATACAATATTTACAGCAATAAAAAAATAAAATAAACGTAAATTTACTACTAACTATAAATGCAATAAACCTAGAAGTATAAACAAAAACTATGCTATAATAACGCCTACAATAAGCAAAAGTAAACCTAACCTATTTCACCCAACTATTACCAATTTAAGTAATTACATATCACCTTAATTAATTACATATCAACTTAATTAATTACATATCACCTTAATTTATTTAGGCCTACATATCAACTTAATTAATTACATGACACAACTTAGATAATTACACTGCACCTACAAATTACATTTTCAGTCTAATCTTCTCAACCTTTCCTTAAATGTATTGATTTTGAGAGGACCACCCTAAAATATTGCCGCAGGTAAGCTGTTCCAGTCTACTACTGTGCGGTTAACAAAGGAAAATTTTGCCACGTCCGTCCTTTGTTTCCATATATTATTAAGATATATGTCGTCTATGATCTGATATCTTCTTCTACCCCAAACGACAATACATGGGGTTATTAAAATTCCCAGACAGTTTCATCACTTCACGCCAATTTCAGAGACACTCTTGGATTGTTCTTTGGCTTTAAATTAAACAACCCCTATGCCGTGTGGATTATGGTAAAAGAATGGGTAAGGAACAGGATCCTGTTTAAGCACGTCTAACTTTATCCACAGCAAATTCCACGCTTTGTTATACTCGTACAGCTAATTACACCTCAGTGTATGTAAAAATTGCACTTCATTTTTAAAATGACTAACAGTAGCTACAGTATTTACTAAGTCGAGAGCTAAATTACAAGTAAACGTAGACAGGAGGAATTTGTTGCACCAATTACGAGAAATATTCGTGTCTGGCAACACAATTTGGCGTCGGCTAATTCAAAAATACCAAATCCAATAAATTAAGGATCATACAAAATAGTTTCGAATTCTATACCACTAATTAGCAACTCCCTTTGAACTCGCAGTATATGAAGAGAATATTATTATCAGCACACGTATCCCCACTACAGGCAAGCCAAACGCATTTACAGCATCATGGAAAACACTAACACGACTGAAAGGTCGCGGCATCAAACGCAGCGAGGGGATGTCATCAATCAGCAAGTGACAATGATATATTGAATGTTGGAAAATAGAATATGTAGGATGCAGAACAGCAACATGAAACGTTTATATGGGGCTATCAAAATTAAATTGGGGCAAATATGACATATCGTAACAGGAATACAACTTTGTTGTTAAATTTGCGAATCTTAACTCTGAACACCTCTATTCAATAGTCAATAAAAGAACTGAGTCAAGATAGCATATTTGGATAGGGTAAACTAGGGTCTGTTGGACAGCCACGAGTGGGGCTACTTCCGTCATTGACTTCTAGCAGAATGTGGTATTGTATTGTATTTATTAACATTCCATGGTATTCATACATGCTTACAGCTAGAATATGGAACAAGTCAAAGAACTTAATACTATTATAAAATCTTAATTTATAGTCACAGTCTAGATGAAATATATACAGACGAGATTTACAATATAGTCTACTAGGACAACACATAGTTTTAGTATCAATTTCATGAAGTGTTACTGAATGTCATGAATTCACCTACAGAATAGAAGGCGTGAGAAATTAGGTACTTCTTTAATTTGGCCCTAAATAATTTTATGTTTTGAGTTTCATTTTTTATATCGATAGGGAGGCTATTAAAAATTTTTACTGCCATATAACGCACTCCTTTTTGATAGCACGATAGACTTGCCGATGGAGTATGAAAGTCATTTTTTTGACGTGTATTTATGCTATGAACTGTTGAATTAGTTACAAAGTTTTCACGATTACATACGAGGAAGACTATTAATGAAAAGATATACTGACAAGCCATGGGCATTATTTGTAGTTTTTTTAAAATAGTCCTACACGATTCCCTAGATTTGGCACTTACTGTCATTCTAATTACTCTTTTTTGTAATAGAAATATATTGTTACTATCTGTGGAATTTCCCCAGAATATTATTCGAAACTCATTACCGAGTGAAGTATGCAAAGTATATTGTTTTTAAGGTATTGATATTTACTATCTTTTGCATAGATCTAATAGCAAAACAAGCTGAATTTAGTTTGGGGGTAATTTCTTTAATATGATTTTTCCAATTTAACACATTATCGATTTTTAAGCCAAGACATTTGGCTGTTGTTGTTTCTAATAAGGATCTATTGTTAATTATTGCGCTAGAAATTTGCGACGTTGAATTTGGACAGGATTTAAATATGAATTATGTTCGTTTTGTTACAATTTAATACTAACTTATTGACTGAGAAGCAGTCACATATTTTGAAGAAAATTTCCTCTGTTGAAGATTTGAATGTGTTGGAGTTATTGGCTGTAATTACTACACTTGTGTCATCTGCAAATAATATGGATGACCTACATCTATTATAAGGGGAGCAAGATCATTTATAAACACTAGAAAAAGTAGGGGACCTAATATTGATCCTTGCCTACAAGTGGCGAGGTAACACGTTAAAGTACAGTGTCCAACATCCCCGACTGTCTAAAAGACCCTAGTTTACCCTATGTATGAAAATATGATATTAAATGTAATACGTAAGAAGAAGTGATTACACTGGTCAACAGTAATTTTGTTAAATGTAAAATTTCTGCTGTGTCTTATGTAATTTCATCTGCTGATTCTAAAAATTAAGTCAGAATTTTTCTACCACCCGCCAATTTTTGTAATTAAAAGAAACGGATTTATTTGTATTGCTATATACAGTCCTTAACATGCTATTGGAAAGAAAATATTTCAAATATTCCATTTTATTGCTTTAAAATTGACCTATAACTTTAGATCATTGTTGCCTGTGAAGCCGGAATTCATAAAAAATAAATTTTAAACCTAATAAGGCTATGAGAGTTAGTATTAATTCTGACTTAAGTTTGGACTTACAATCGTGAAACAAGTTTCATAACCTGTGTTTTCTTTGTCCTAATTTTAAGTGTGGCAAAAGAATCTTATAAAGTGAAACATACCTCGAAATACTGTGTAAGTCACATAAACAATTTTTGTTACGTTTTGTGGTTAGTTTGAAAGCACACAGGCGAATTTTACTACACTAGTTAAAAGAGCTTACGAGTGTTATTCTGATTGCAAAATAGATGAGGATAGGAACTGCGCTGCTGAAATCTGTTGTGCTCCATTTAATTCTGGTTAGCTAAAGGAGGATCCCGTCATATGCCTTTTCCATTTCCAACGATATGCCGGGAACCTAAGGATCATTCAACAGACAGTTACTTTCTAGGAATCACAGATCAGGAGATTACAGAGAACTTGTCAGCGAGTTGATTCAGAACTATAACGTGATGGGGTATAATATGTCTCTCAAAATAACTTCTTGGATTCTCATCTATTTTTTCTTTCCTAAAAAACTTCGGGTAGTGAAGGGAAGCATTTTCATCAGGATTTTTCTGAAATAGAAAGGCGCTACCAGAAAAAATGGAGACCAAATATTCTGGCAGACTACTGCTGGACACTCAAAAGAAATATTTCTCAAGCCAAGTGTAGCCTAAAATCTATTTCAGACATATTTTAGGTAAGTAAATATGATTTTAGGTAAAATGTTACAAGGTATCAATACTAGAAAAGTCTGAACTGTATTTAATATAATTATTTAAAAACCTTGGGTCATAGAAAAATTTTGAAAACATACTGTAAATCAGCATGAAAAATACTATAAGAATCACCCATTATTTACCTTTTAACAAAATATATGTTTAATTTTGTTGACCAGCGTTATTATTGAGTAATTTTCAATTTTGACGTGCCATCTCGAGAGGAAAATAATATTAGCAAACCTTCTGGAACGCTTGATATTGTGACAGCTGCGTCGGGATTCGAACGCGTGTCCGACAGGGCGCGCGGCAGACGAAACGTTGGTCGCTTAGGTGTGGCGGACGTAAGGGGAGCGTCTGCATGCCGAGAGGGCAGAGGGGCGGTGTACTACGGCGCGAGGCAAGGGGGGACGCAAAGCTGGTAGTGCTTCGCTGTGCGGGGTGAAGGGGGGGGACCCTCCCGAACAGAATCGTCCAGAAGTCTGTTGAAGTAGAAATTTCGAGCAATCGTACTTTCTCGCAACTATGGTGTGGTTATAAATTACAACACGCGAGTGAACTTGAGCAGTTTAGTTAGTTGCAGTGTTGTTGTAGTCGGTGAACAGCAAGTCAGCCAGTCTTGTGTAGCAGTGAAGCCATCTTCGAGACTGGAGTCCGACTTGAGTGTGTCCGTAACTGTGGAGCCTGAAGTCCTGAGTTTGAGTGCAGCAGACCGCAGTTGGGGGACCTGAGTTTGTAGTTCAGCGGACTGTCTCTGAAGGTCTGTGGTTCGAGATACTGTGAACTTGAGTGACTGAGCTAGAAGAACTAGCCAAGGCAAACGAACTGTGAACTGAGAACTGACAGTTCTGATTTGTAAATAGTGCTTTGTGAACATTAGTTAAAATTAACAGTTCATTGTTGTTCTCAATAATCCAAGTAAATTGTCATTGTCGTCTGTTGAGCGCAATAAAGAATACTGTGTTACTGTGTGGAGTGGAAATCCCATTGTTGACGGAAGTAGAATTAATTGCAGAAAGTGAAGAGTTATTGTTGTAAGAATAAAACTACATTATTGTTTTGAATTTTAAAGTTACAATATGAAGGGTTGACAGCCATAGTGGGCCAAGCGACATTTATTAAAAACGGAGAAAAAAAAGGGTTAAATTTAAGTGAATACCACAGTTTAATGAAGATTGACATATTACTTACTTTTAATTTGTGTACTTAATATTACTTGTTATATATTTCCATTCAATTATGGGAATAACTTAATTTTAAACCATGTTTTCTACGGTTTTAGTAAATGGCGCTTGGCCCACTATGGTTCTGAACCCTTCATATAGAACAGTAGTGTCAGAGTTGTAAGCTCCAATACCGGTTGTGGAGCTAGATCGGAGCTTGAACTTGCTTATGTCTGTGGAAACACCGGAGCACGCAACCAGTCTAGTGGAGCGCTCCGCTCCGTTTAGTCCCTGTCTGACATCGCTGATATAGAACAATAACTTTCGTCGAAATGAACCACTTGCTTTAACATTCGTAAAATATCATGATCATGACGACAATTATGATGAAAATGATGGTAACAATATCTATGACGACAACAACGGTGAGTACAGATTTTATTGCAAAAAACATGCACAGGATGAGCCATTAGTCACCGAGCCCTTACATGCCTATTGATCGCCAAAACATCTGAATGAGTTCCATTGCAGTCCATTTATTCATTAAGGGCAGAGCGAGTTGGATAGGTCTACAGATTCTCTGTAACATTTTGCGTAACATCGCTGGTGATATGACTGCGAAAGCAGGTCTCACAACAGTTCGCAGTTCATCATTAGTTTCATAGCGCTTTGCGTAACTCTACAGGGTGTTTTCCGGCACGATTCGGGAATTCGTGGCATTGGTGACGGTGACGTAGATGATCCAGGGTCAATCCACCATCTTGGGGAAGAGTTCGTTTAGGAAAGCACGAACACTTAGCGCGAACACGATCCATAACTCCAATTTCAGTCAGTGGGGTATTAACCAAGACCGAAGCATTTCCACAAATTGTTTTGTTAACAGACTCTTCAAAAAAATATGATCTAATCAAATAAATTGCAGAAAGTGTGTCTGTGTAAGTAATACAGTAGGCTACAGAACACGGCAGAATTTCCAAGGCAACTACTACAGCAACAGCGATAGGAAGTAGGCTACACTAGACGGAGACCGATTAAGGAGAGTCTAGTATAGTGTTTTACGTTAGGTGCAATAAACAAACATTATTTTTGCATCATTATTTCAGATTTTTCATGTATTTTCTGTCATAAATTGTATTCTGAAGTGGAACTTCAGTAGGTAAAGTGCGAGTCGAAAATTGTGAAATAAAATTATGTGTTAGACTATTAAGAGAACTTTGCGTGTTGTTGCTAAGAGCTTGTATACGCTGCCATATTATCGCGTAAATAAAGTTGTTTATGTTTGTAATTTTTCACCAATTTACATAAATTCAAGCTTTTAGGGCGAGTGGAACTGTCGAAGAACAGTGTGTTTTCTTTGTACTTTTGTGATGTTGTACACTTTGAGTGAAATGACAGTACTGAAGCTTTTCGTTAGAAAACATGCCGAAATCAGAATTCATAGCATTTTATAATAGCAATTATTACTAAGGCTGAAAGAATTCATAGCATTTTCTAGTGGTAATTATTATTAAGGAAGAAAGAATTCATAGCATTTTATAACGGTAATTATTATTAAGGATGAAAGAATTCATAGCATTTTATAACGGTAATTATTACTAAGGATGAAAGAATTCATAGCATTATTAAGGATGAAATAATTCATACCATTTTATAACGGTATTTATTATTAAGGATGAAATAATTCATAGCATTATTAAGGATGAAATAATTCATACCATTTTATAACGGTAATTATTATTAAGGATGAAATAATTCATAGCATTATTAAGGATGAAATAATTCATATCATTTTATAACGGTAATTATTATTAAGGATGAAAGAATTCATAGCATTTTATAACGGTAATTATTATTAAGGATGAAAGAATTCATGGCATTTTATAACGGTAATTATTACTAAGGATGAAATAATTCATAGCATTTTATAACGGTAATTATTACTAAGGATGAAAGAATTCATAGCATTATTAAGGATAAAAGAATTCATAGCATTTTATAACGGTAATTATTATTAAGGATGAAAGAATTCATAGCATTTTATAACGGTAATTATTATTAAGGATGAAAGAATTCATACCATTTTATAACGGTAATTATTATTAAGAACGAAAGAATTCATTGCATTTTCTAATAGTAATTATTATTAAGGTTGAAAGAATTTATAGCATTTTATAACGGTAATTATTATTAAGGATGAAACAATTTGTTGCATTTTCTAATACTAATTATTATTAAGGATGAAAGAATTTATAGCATTTTATAACGGTAATTATTATTAAGGATGAAAGAATTCACTGCATTTTCTAATAGTAATTATTATTAATGATGAAAGAATTCATAGCATTTTATAATGGTAATTATTATTAAGGATGAAAGAATTCATTGCACTAATACTAATTATTATTAAGGATGAAAGAATTCATAGCATTTTATAACGGTAATTATTATTAAGGATGAAAGAATTCATAGCATTTTCTAATGGTAATTATTATTAAGGATGAAAGAATTCATATCATTTTATAACGGTAATTATTATTAAGAACGAAAGAATTCATTGCATTTTCTAATAGTAATTATTATTAAGGATGAAAGAATTTATAGCATTTTATAACGGTAATTATTATTAAGGATGAAACAATTCGTTGCATTTTCTAATACTAATTATTATTAAGGATGAAAGAATTGATAGCATTTTATAACGGTAATTATTATTAAGGATGAAAGAATTCACTGCATTTTTAATAGTAATTATTATTAAGGATGAAAGAATTCATAGCATTTTATAACGGTAATTATTATTAAGGATGAAACAATTCGTTGCACTTTCTAATACTAATTATTATTAAGGATGAAAGAATTTATAGCATTTTATAACGGTAATTATTATTAAGGATGAAAGAATTTACTGCATTTTCTAATAATTTATAGCATTTTCTAACGGTAATTATTGTTAAGAATGAAAGAATTCATAGCATTTTTATCTCCTTTGATGAAAATACAGATATTGTTGGTATTGCACAATAGTACTTTTCACTCGAGGCGTGGATCAACACTTTGTGTGACGGAGGAATTTTCAACTATTAACAATATTATTACGAACTTAAATATTTTCGTTATTGTGTAATAAATTAGTTTTATTTATGGCAGGAAGATTGATGTAAAATGACTGCATAACGTGCGCCTCGTGACATGTGTTACTCACGTTTCTGCAAAATACATCGCTTCATCAAAACATTGTAAGAACACAGCCACGCCAGTTCTAGTCTTCAGAAGAGCTCACTTGCTTCCCACAGAACCCTCGCTCACTTTACATGCCGACACATGGTTTAAACCAGTAGTCGTCAGCACTCGCTGAAATGGGTAAAGGGTAAGCAGTGCAACGTGATATGCGCCATCGTGCAGCAGGAAGAGCTAGAGAGCATACCCGACAGCAGCCAAGGATGCACCACAGTGCAGTCTGTTCTCCGCGGGTAAGGGACACTAGTCCGAGGGTGCACTATGCTGATGACCGTTGGTTTAAACCAGTGATGTCAAAGCAAGTGCATTTTTCTGACCTTGACGTCGTGCGCGGGCATCAAGCGCTAGGTATGGAAGGAGAAAGAATTGTGTATATGAATAAGTAGCCTGTTGGATTAAGAAAACAGTGGTGCACAAACTTTAAACGGAATGTGAAATTTTATGTCGTTATTTTTAAATGGCTTCTTTCTGTTTGATATTTCATTTATTGTCTGTAAAACAAAGTACTAACATCAATTTCTTAATATTGCAGTTGTGTTTTAAATGTTAATAACACAATAAAGAGTTAAGAAGGAATATTCATATAAATTCTGTAGTAGTATTACACTATACTAAGTGAATGAAACACATCATTCATAAAGAAAGTGAAATTCCAAAGAAAGAAATTGAGTATGACATAGTAAGTTGGAATTGATATTGATGGTATCTTTAGCCTTATAAAAGTAATCAAAACAATATTATAGTACAAAGCAAAGTTACCTAGGTATATATTTTAACTATAACTAATATTACATAGCAAAACTCTTATCGCATTATGCTTTTAAGGTGATGTTGGTGAGCATCTTCCTATCATCAGAATACTAAATTATTTTCTCGAAATCTGCTAGAGATATAGAGCTGACGTTTTTGCAACACATGGGCACATATCTTTTGTTTATGATGTAACAGTAGTTGTATTGTTAATTCATTTCCTTGCAAACATTTTTCATGCGAATATTTTCAGAATTTTCAATATTACGTATTTACGATATATTAGATTTAGGAAAACATTGTTTCTGTATCTGCAAGGCTACTAAATAAACATATTTGAAAATTTCACTTTCCTATAAAAAAAGTTGAGAAAAAATTCATTTTGAATAAAAAAGAAAACTTGTGAAAAATGAGCATTAAAATTAAAACTTACATTCTTATAATGCACTTATACTTCTCAGACAAATATAAAAATTAACATGGATACAGTTTTAATAAGTTCTCTTCCCTTTATCTATCGAATCAGTGCTGGCCATCCCTGTATATAGCTCGACCAAGCGGCATACGCTACCTCTTTCGTCTGTCTCTTTCCTTTCCGCTGTAAAGCGCCCAGGCTCCTCTGAGCTCTAAAGCGCGCGCTTGCGCTTATAGACATCAGTTGACATGACTGGTTTAAACCATGTACAAAAGACCGTCATATTTGTTGTGCTTTTCCTGTGTAATGAATGGGAAACAATATTATTTTTTTGTAATTGTGACAAAGAGTTACAAAATGGCAAGCAACAAACAATATGGGTATGCATGGAAATTAGTGACAAAGGAATTCTGTTTTACAGAGATAAAAATTGTATACGCAACTCTACAAAACAGCAATATTGGTATTCTTCGGATGTTAAACAAGGTTTACAGGAATATCTCCTTTATTTCCAGCATAATATCTCTCGTTGCTAATTCAATTCAAGCCGGTTTCATACATACAGCATACGCAGTATTTCTACATACGAGATAAAAACGACAAAACAACATTTAATCTGTAAACCCTCTTAATGAAGAGGGAAGAGATGCGGCGTTGGAGCAGAATGTTGACAGATATAATTCAGAGCTGTATACGCTCATGACAAAGCTTTCCTGTGCAGATCGATTGATGACACAGTCGTATTATGGAAAGATAATTGGTGTCCGCGCGCACGGCAAGCTCCCCGGGGAGGCAGACGCTCTTCCATCCTATATCAACACGGCGCTCGCATAAATCACTGGCCGATTAGTTCGCAAAATCTTGTATTGCAAATTTAAGCGCTAACGTCCTCCGCGTTATATTTCAGTTAACTGAACGGATCCCGACAGAAGTGAACTGCCCTTACCCAATAATCGTGGGAAAACGCCATGCTGTAACAATATTTGGGGGAAACGGGCAATGTAATAGATTGTCTCATAACCGATATCTGATACAGATATAGGCTACAATGAATACAGCGTATTTGGTCCCGTGTGCCTACCTGACAATTAAAAATTATCTCCGGCTATAATAGGATTATGACTTTTAAAACATGCCATATAGGCCACACAGAAAGCACCTTTAAAACGCATTATAATGCAAATCACATTCATTCCGAAAAAATAGAATCCAAAGTGCTAAATGATGAAAGCTTCATATCGGTATAGCTTTTCGCTGCAACTGGACAATTTATCTCAGTGATGGACTAGTCTGTACCTACAGAAAGCCCAGAAAGGCGAGTTACTAAAGATGGCTGGTTTCAGTATTTACTAAAAATATAATATATAATAATAATAATAATAATAATAATAATAATAATAATATTATTATTATTATTATTATCATTATTACTATTATTTCTCTTGAGAATATTGTACGAAATGGAAATACACTCAGGGACAAAGAAAACCGGACACTTTAATATTTGCTGGTATTTTGCAAAATATTAGCTTCTCATACAATATTATGGTAGCCATCTGTTGTTCTGGAGACGTGTATACATTGTTGATTGTTTTTTGTTTTATAAACAAGCCATTACAACCAAATATTCCAATTTTGCTTTCGGAGTCTCAGCTATAACAATTTTGTCTCAACCATTTTGTGCTTCATCATCGTTATCATTCGTTATTTCTTTATTTTTACATTTTCTGAGTTTAAGTGGGGTTGTAACATTTGTCTTAAAACAAGATGCGACCTGAAGATGTGGCTCGAGCTGTAGCCCTTTACGATGATGGACGCAGTGTACGTTACATTGCAAATGTTATGAATATGGCTAGAAGCACAACCCATGATGCCATAAAACGGTATAGAGAGACCCTAGAATATACCAGAAGACCAGGTTCGGGTCGTCCAAGAGCTACAAATCCAAATGAAGACAGGTATATGGTGTTGAGAGTTCTTAGGGAGCGCAACCTGCCAGCTACTAGTGTAGCCCAGCAATTTGTTAACATGCATGGACGCCCAATTTCGGCCAAAACAGTTAGAAGGAGGTTGAAAGCAAGTGGACTGATATCAAGTAGACCTGCAACTGGTCCCAGATTTCTTAGGATGCATCGAGTTGAACGACTGCGTTTTGCAAATGATCACAGGGATTGGAGAAATAGACAGTGGAGCTGTGTTCTGTTCACCGATGAGTCCCGTTTCAATCTGTGCTCACCTGATGGACGTGAAAGAATTTAGAGAAGGAGGGGAGAACGATTTTCACAGTGTTGCATTTCCGAAAATGTGCCGTATGGAGGTGGTGGAGTGATGGTTTGGGCAGGAGTGTGTACGGATGCTCGTACAGAGTTGGTTTTTGTTAACAATGGAAAACTAACAGCTGATAGGTATATAAATGAATGTTTGGCTGATCATGTTGTGCCATTTGGCCAATTTGTAGGCGATAATTTTGTTTTAATGCATGATAATGCACGGCCGCATATTGCCCATGCGGTCGGAGATTATCTCCAAGAAGAGGGAATCCATGTTCTTCCATGGCCAGCAAGGAGTCCAGACACGAACCCAATTGAACACGTGTGTGACATGCTGGGACGGCGTGTTAAGAATAGACGACCGAGACCAGAATCGTTACAAGAGTTGAGGCGAGCACTTGGCGAAGAATGGGAACTTATTCCTCAAGAAGACATTGCTAACCAAATTGAGAGCATGCCAATACGTATGGATGCAGCTATTCAAGCCAGAGGGGGTAATACCCGTTACTAAAAAGAGTTTTTAATGTTTAAGGCACCATAAAATGAAAAAAACAGACCAAACGATGCCATAGTTTTACGCCCTTTGTAATTTTTTGTAAATTTTCTCATCAGAGATTTTTTTTTTCAAATGTTGTCGTATAAGATGCTAAATGAAACATTATTTTGTTTCAATGGGTTTTGTTTCATTTTGAAATAATTGGCAACAAAATACAAGTAAATATAGAAGTGTCCGGTTTTTTTTTTTGTCCCTGAGTGTATAAAAATTGCAAATTTATCTTTTGAAGAGGTGGAGAAGTTCAAATATCATGGAGCAAAAGTAGCAAATATAAATGAAACTCGGGAGAAAATTAAACACAGAATAAATAAATATATTATTCGGTTGAGAAGATTTTATCATCCAGTGTGCTGTCAAAAATGTGAAAGTTAGAATTCATAAAACAGTTATATTACCGGTTGTTCTTTATGGTTGTGAAACTTGGACTCTTACTTTGAGAGAGGAACAGAGATTAAGGGTGTTTGAGAATAAGGTTCTTAGGAAAATATTTGGGGCTAAGAGGGATGAAGTTACAGGAGAATGGAGAAAGTTACACAGTAGAGAACTGCTCGCATTGTATTCTTCACCTGACATAATTATGAACATTAAATCCAGACGTTTGAGATGGGCAGGGCATGTAGCACGAATGGGAGAATCCAGAAATGCATACAGAGTGTTAGTTGGGAGGCCGGAGGGAAAAAGACCTTTAGGGAGGCCGAGACGTAGATGGAAAGATAATATTAAAATGGATTTGAGGGAGGTGGGAGATGATGAAAGAGAATGGATTAATCTTGCTCAGGATAGGGACCAATGGCGGGCTTATGTGAGGGCAGCAATGAACCTCCGGTTTCCTTAAAAGCCAGTAAGTAAGTATTAGTATTATTATTATTATTATTATTATTATTATTATTATTCTAATACTATTACTACCACTAATATGAACTATAATATTGTCTGAATTAATTTAATATACAGGTTTTCTCAGGAGGGATGTACAAACAGAGATTTACACGGGCCGAAATTCTTAGGCCCGGCCAGGTCCGAGCTAAACCAGGCCCGAATCCGACCCGAAACCTGAAGACTAGCAGATAAAGCAGAGGTCAGAGGCCACAGGGATCAGGAACAGCTGAGAGATCACTCAGGTAGGAGCATGAGAAAAAGTAATCTCCCAGTCTAGCAGGTAAAACAAATAAACAGTCCTCTGTGTCTAAGAGTAGAGACGAGGCAAATGCCATTACGAAATACGAAGTCGAACTAAACAGTTAGAAAATAACAGTACTATTGTGCTTTCAAGTACGCAATTTCCGAGAGAGGAATATTGTCGGAATTTTTAGTATGAGATTGTACTAACAAAGTAATTTAATATCAACTACAACCGGTTAATTTTAATCGACTCGATTATTCGATTAAATATTTTTGATCGATTAATCTTACAACAGAAACTGATCGATTCATCGATTAAATCCCACAACACTAATAATAATTTAAGACCTTCCAGGAATAAGGCTGTAGCCAACAAAACTACTATTTATGTTTATAAAGAAAGGAAAATAATTTTAACGGCATATTTCATAGGGATATATATATATATATATATATATATATATATATATATATATATACGCTATCATAACTATGATTAATCGAGGTTACAAGTTTATTAAACTATTGAAATCTATAATGTATTGTTATAAATAAATGCTTCAAAACTACTTTTTTCCGCCTGAACCATTACATTCTTTTCTTTCAATTATAGATGATATAGTGCATCACGAAAATATGTAATACATACTGTAAGCCAGTGTTGTTTCTTTTCTTATACTTCCTCTAATAGACTAATAAATTCCACATATTAAATTCCATTCGTACATTTGAACTATTCTTTTCAATATAGAAGTATGAATCCTCTTCACGAACGTAACAATCTCATTTCAGTTGACTCGACGTTTCTTCCGTGTTCCACTTAATGTTCAATTTTTACTTGTTTAAGTTAGGATAGGCATTATCATCACGCTGAAAAATACTGCTAGCTTTCCAAGATTTTCTTCTACATTCTTTTGAATATTTTTTTTTTCAGACAGACATGAAAATCCGAGTAGACTAATTCATCCGAAAGAAAAGCGTTCAATTGAAAGGATGACATACAAAGAATACAGAAAAGGAGACGAGTTGCATAAAATCAGAAAAGTACGCAACTATGAACTCCAAGCTTTCAATTGGAAGAATTTTATTGTTATTTTGAAATGCAGTATTTCATTTTCGTTCAACATACAAAATCATAAGTCTTGCATAACATTAATTCCACAAGATTCTGTTCTCATTACATAATTATATAGCTATCTGTACTTACATTAGAACTCCCTCACTTGCAACTGACTTCCGACAATGTGCATTTTATTATCTATGCTGCAGAACCGATCTTGTGGTCCATCAACCAAGAACAAAAAGTTCTGACATACCTATAAACAAAAGTAAAACATGTGTATTAATTACTAGACACAATGCAACGAATACAGACTACTGACTAAACATACAACAGAAGTAAACAGCAGAGAAAATATAGATAAAAAAATTCATCCAAACCGCAGAATTATTTCACGGTACTTCATTATATTCGGATTTTTTGTCTAAAGGAAACCTGAGTATTAATTTCACACACATATATATATATATTTTTTTTTTATTTTACTTGGTTACGATATTTAACGACGCTGTATTAACTACTCGGTTATTTAGCATCGATGGCAATGGTGATAGCGAGATGTTATTTGGCGAGATGAGGCAGAGAATTCGCCATAGATTACCTGACATTCGCTTTACAGTTGGGGAAAACCTCGGAAAAAACTCAACCAGGTAATCAGTCCAAGCGGGAATCGAACTCGCGCCCGAGCGCAACTTTGGATCGGCAGGCAAGCACCTTAGTCGACTGAGCTACGCCGGTATTTCATTTCACTTAATAATAATAATAATAATAATATAATAATAATAATAATAATTCTTTACTTATACTGGCAAAGTTAAGGCCATAGGGCCTTCTCTTACACTCTACCAGGTCACAAAGTATACAAGGAGTTAAAATTTAGGGGAGAAGGGTAGTATCGGACATCAGGTAATATCGGACAGTGAGTTTCTTTCATCTACTGCACGATAATAGCACCTGATTGACATGGTTCCGTTTCTGTGATATCGCATACAGAAACGTAACCATGTCATTCAGGTACTACCATATGGTGGTAGATGAAAGAAAAGCACTGTCCGATATTACCCGATGTCCGATACTACCCAACTCTCCCCTAACAAAAAGTTAAAGAACAGAATACTAACACATTACAAATAATAATAATAATAATAATAATAATAATAATAATAATAATAATAATAATAATAGCATAATAAAATCGACCCTAAACAACATGAAAATAATATCATAACAGAAAAAAGAAAGTAAAATACATTGGAATATAGTAAAAGCAACTCATTTAGTACAAATGGTTAATATGGAAAACGTAAGGAAGAATATAACAAAATGGAATGTAATAAAATAATAATAAAAAGAAAAAAAAATACGAAAATTAAATAAAATTCACAATAAAAAGGCTATGATAATAAATTCATCGGCTGATAAAAAGAACAAAAAGGGGAAAGGAAGGAAAAGAAATATATAGCCTATATTTTTACAAAACAATCGCAGAGAAAAGGGCTTATAACTGAAAGGAATCTGAATTGAAAAAGTGCAATTTTAATTTATTTTTGAAACTAGATAATGTCCGTCAGTCTCTACAGAACTACTTGAAATTCAACAACACCCCCACCGCTACAAGAAAGTATATTACAATTTGTCCATTTACACTGTGGTTCTAATAATAATAGGCGCTAGCTACAAATAGTCAAAATCAGGTAGGATTTCCGATAGGGAAAAGAAGATGTCTCCCAACCAAATGACTGCAGTTTGTTCCACGCCTAGTGTTTGCTGTGAGCACTCTGAATCTATACAATCTGACCAAATCACCTGGGAATTACAATAGCATATCAGCCAAGTTGCTTGACTTAAAACACTTAAAGCATTGCGTCAAGATTCTTTTCATCAATGGAGTAAATTGAAAAGTAAAGGTTTGGGAGTTGTTTTCTATTCTCACTGGAAGAAAGGTAATTCGTGGATCTCAACCAAAAAGGGACTTTCGAGCAGTCAGTGGACGCAAGCCTTTAAGATGAACTGTAATACAATACATGTACGTACTCTCCCTGGTAGAACTCTTGACTCAACCCGTTGCAGATGATGCGACAAGCAAGAAACGCTTTCTCACGTCTTGGGTTTCTGCCATCATGGAGAATTGCTCCGAATCAACAGACATAATACGGTTCGTTCTCTCATCGCAACTTCAATCCGTCAGAATGCTTCCTATGAGGTTTATGAGGAGGTTGGTTGCGTCTCTTCTGATGACTCTACTAGACGGGCTGATATCATAATTGATCGGCAGAAGGATAAGGGTGTCATTCTTGATCCCACAATCCGTTTTGAGATGCATGAGCAACAGCCACAAGAGGTGTGTCGTGAAAAGCAAGTCATATATGAGCCTTGTTGTCAGCATCTTGGAGCACAATACCACATCACACATTGGACAGTTTTTGGGCTCATGTTCGGTGCCCGTGGCACGATCCCACGTGAAACTTTAAATCAACTTAAACAATATAAAATTTCTGATGCAACGATTGATGCCATAGGATCTCAATTGTTAAAATCATCCTTAGCTATAATTAGTAATCATTTGTACCCAAGAAAATTTTTAATGTAAATGATTTCCTACATTTCTTATCTTAATGTTTTTTCTTTTTCTTTCCAAGTGTCACAAAATTGTTTTGTTTACTTATTATTCTTTATGAATTGAATAGTAGGCCGATCTATCGAACCCTTATTCAGGGCGGCTTTTGTTTCTACAAATTATCTTGTTCAATAATACACATCCAACCCAGGAATTTGCTTTCTTTCCAAACTCAACGAACCCAGCGCCAACGTATGGACTATTCGCCTAGGGTCGGAGGCAACTTCTCTCACAAAGCAGAACAGCGGATCAGTCTATACACCAGGCTTAATTCATTAAAGTGACCTGAAATTTCCGCTCTTCGGCCTACACATATCCACCCATAAATATATGATACGAAGCTCCAATCAGATCGGCTAACATCGATCGGTGATGGCATACAATATTCGGCGAGTCACAGAATAGCCTAGTTCTGGAGCGGAGCACAGATTTCACATTTCTAGAGATCGGGACGTTTATTCCATTCAAATGGACTCGTACTTAACGATAGTTCTTTCTGGAAAATGTCTCAGAACAGGTGCGATAACCTGCCTACAAACAACTTTAGAACTTGTGTATATACATACGAGAATAAAAGATTAAAATGTTTACATAATAATTGTGTATGAATATAGCATGAATTCTTTCTCACTACAAATGGCTTTTTAGAGAACTCGAAGGTTCATTGCCGCCCTCACAAAAGTCCGCCATCGGTCCCTATCCTGAGCAACATTAATCCAGTCCCTAATATGATATCCCAACTTTCTCAAATCCATTTTAATATTATCCTCCCATCTATGTCTCGGCCTCCACAAAGGTCTTTTCCCTCCTGCCTCCTAACTAGCAATCCCAGTGGGACATCAACGTCTATTATGCAATATTACTCCTGCTCTTCCAATCAAGTTAAACGACACAATAATCCCTTTTGCTTCCTGTGTTAAAAACCTTGGAGTTTACTTTGACACGCATTTAAACTGGAATAACCAAGTAACCCATATTACCAAAAAAGTGCTTTCCATACTACATTCCATAAACACCATTGGAAAATTCCTCCCGCTATCACTCAAGAAAATACTAGTGGAAACACTAGTAATGCCCCACTTCGATTATTGTGATTTTCTACTGACTGACCTCAATGTCAAACAGTCGCAAAAATTACAACGTGTTCATAATTCTTGTGTTCGCTTCGTCTGCGATGTCCGTCGCGCTGACCACATTACCCCATCCTTAAAAACTCTAAACTGGCTACGACTTAACGAACGTAGAAATTTTCATTCTCTTGTTCTCCTTTTCCAAGTCCTTCACACTTCTACACCTACCTACCTTGCCTCCCGTTTCAGTTACCTGTCCTCATATCATAATCTCTTCACACGCACGCAAAATAGCCGCATACTAGCCATACCAACACATAAGACATCTTCGTATTCATCATCATACACAATCTCGCTCTCGCGCTTGTGGAATACCCTACCCAGTGACATCAGAGACTGTCGGAATTTAGTAGCGTTCAAAAGCAAACTTATTAAGCATTTTCTTACTGCGTAGAGTAGGTTTAATTTTTACTTAATAAAAGAAATGCTTCTCTGTTCTTAACTTTTACAATAAACTGTCTAGCTTCTATTAATCAGTTAATCTTTTAGTACATTGATTTTATTGTACTTGTAAATTTAATATTAATTGTAATTATAATTGTAATTGTATTCTTAATATTGTGACAGCGACGTGAGATTCGAACTCACGACCAGCGTCCCGCAAGAAAGCAGATCGCACGGGCTCCACGGAACATTGAGTGACGTCGCGCGGTGGAGAGAAGAGAGAGGGTGTATTACGTCAACGCGAGGGGAAGCTGCGCGCGCAGCTGCTACTTAACGCAGTGAATGTGGAACGACCTTGCCGACTATTCCAGAAATCCGTCGAAGTGGAAGACTCGCGAATTTTCGAGGCTACGTCGCTGTGGTTATAAATTACGGTCGCGAAGGAACGACAGCAGTTTGCAGTTTTCAGTTGATTAGTTATTCAGTCAGTGAGCAAGCCAGAGCAAGCAAGCCAGTCAAGGAAACCGGAGTTCGACTCGAGTGTGCGTCCGCATCTGCGTCAGCATCCGAAGGCCTGAGTTCGAGTGCAGTGGACCGCAGTTGGAGGGACCTGAGTTCGAGTGCAGTGGACCGCAGTTGGAGGGACCTGAGTTCGAGTACAGTGAACTGTCTCTGGAGGTCTGTGGTTCGAGATACTGTGAACTCGAGTGACTGAGCTAGAAGAACTGTGAACTGAGAACTGATAGTTCTGATTTGTAAATAGTGCTTTGTAAATATTAGTTAAGATTAACAGTTCATTGTTGTGCGTAATAGTCCAAGTAAATTGTCATTGTCGTCGGTGGAGTGCTATAACGAATACTGTGTTAAGTGAAAATCCAATTGTTGACGAGAGCGTTTAAGGCGAATTGTAGAAAGGAATTATTGTTGTGGCGAATAAATTACATTGTTGTTACTAATAAAATTCACAATATTGTAGTTGTAATCCCCTGGTAGAGGGGAAGAGAAGCCTGATGGCCTTATCTCTACCAGGTTAAATAAATAAATAAATAAATAAATAAATAAATAAATAAACTAACACTCTCTATGCATTTCTGGATTCGCCCATACGTGCTACATGCCCTGCCCAACTCGAACATCTGGATTTAATGTTCCTAATTGTGTCACGTGAAGAATACAATGCGCGCAGTTCTGCATTGTGTAACTTTCTCCATTCTTATGTGACTACATCCCTCTCAGCTCCAAATATTTTCTTAAGTACCTTATTCTCGAACACTCACTACTTCGCAACATCACGATGATTTATTTTTTCCTTTATCTACATTCACGATAGAACTTACAGTGGCAAGGAGAGGAACACAGAAGAAAGCAAGAAGAGAAGCAAAGACAACCGGAAGGGGAAGATAGCGAATAAGCCACCCGCCAATCAGAAAATCAGAAAATAGTGCCATCTGTCGCGAAGGGAACGGAACTAGTTGGGACGATGAACAGTTGACCGGTAATTTTACCCGATTAGAGTTATTTTACGTGTCGTAAAGCTGGGACACGAGACCTTAGTTTTACTACCCTTCCAAAGAATCACTCTAACGATTGTTATCTTCCTTTAAAAATTCATTTCCTCTCACAGGCTTAGAACTCAGGGGTTCGATTCAATGGCTAGCATGGCCTCCACTATTCCAAATTCCATGTTACTAACAAATCATTACTAAAAACCTCTATAGCAGCTAAAGACTGCATTAATGAAATAAAAAGCTCATGCAATACCACTTAAGCAATATATGTCATACTATGCATTCCAAATTTTAATTTCATGAAGAGGTGCAATTCTTGAACACCATTACTATTCTTCCCATCTGGTCGTCCATTTTACGAAACACGCTCATTGTAGGATGTCTTTTTCCGAACTACTGTACAGAATTCTTCCGATGCGGGATGGCGATATGGATGAACTTATAACATACCTATAAGACAAAGATTATGTTGCAGTACTACTCTAAATTTTACAGTAACAAGCGTGCTGATGATGATGATGATGATTGTTAGCAGCAGCAGCAGCAGTAGTAGTAGTAGTAGTAGTAGTAGTAGTAGTATGAAAAGTATCAGCAGCAGCATTAATACAAGTCTTCTGCAGTGCAATGACAAGCAAAGCCGGTAGTTGCTGGCTTTTATCGGTGGTTATCGTTACTCCTGTCCACAATGAAAGAATAGGTACAAAAATTGCGCATTTACAAAGCATTGAGCTCGATACTCTGAGGTCCGTTGTCGGACTGCAAACGACACGACGTAGAGATACGGAAATGTAAATAAAGCGTCAAGGACACGTTAAAAACCTTTGTATTGCACTTAAATGTCAAAATCTTAAATTGTTCCACTTTACCATGGTATAAAATGTACATATACATACACTTATTAGTTCCAATATTAATTATGTTTATTTCCATATAGTGTTTCAGTATTCCAATTCCTACAATTTTTGCCATCTCGTATATGTAAAACTAATACTTGGATACGTAAAATATAATAGTCTAATGATGTTAGATATAGGGTAAAGATAGGTAATACTGCGATACGAGTAATATTGTGATAGTTCTGTTTGAGAATGTATTACAATTTTACTCAGCGAGACGAAAATCGGTTTTTTTGCGTCAACGTATTAAGGGAATGCTCGTGGACAAGTTGCTGCATAAAGCTGGTTCTGTTCTCGCTCAGTAAAATTGTAATAATCTTCAAAAAGAACTATCTAATATTACTCGTATCAAAGTATTAGCAACATTTACCCTGTCAGTAATTTTGCACAAGGCGTAAGTTCAAATGCAAAAACATTTAACCCAGTATAACTAAAGTAGGCTAATAACATGTAGCAAGTATGGGCGAATCCAGAAATGCATACGGAGTGTTAGTTGCGAGGCCGGAGGTAAAAAGACCTTTGGGAAGGTCGAGATGGGAGAATAATATTAAAATGGATTTGAGGGAGGTGGATATGATGATAGAGACTGGATTAATCTTCCACAGATTAGGGACCAATGGCAGGCTTATGTGAGAGCGGCAATGAACCTCCGAGTTCCTTAAAAGCCGTAAGTAAGTAATTAAAGTAATATTATTTAATAAAAGTTCAAAACCACCTGTTACATCTACTGTAACAAAATAATATTATCTACCCATTTCTGACAGAGGAATCCTCAACACGTTAAATATTTCGAGACGACAGTGTAACAATGTCTTGTCTGTCTGAAGTTGGGATTACATTCTTGAAACGATCTGTGGAATGATGATTGTTTCAGGGACTGAAAGGTTGTACAGTCTTTACGCACAAGATAAAGGATATCTCAGAGGGGTCAAATCGCAGAGGTAAAGATTCGAGGAATCCAAGGAATGAAGTCTTCGTTATCTTGACTTTCAGGGAGTTGAGTTAGAAAGGACTGTTCAGCTATGTCTTCTAGTACACCTGTGACGAAATGGTAATGCAACACTACGTGACAGAATTGAGTAGGGTTACAGCCTCATTAGGCGAATTTAACTGTGTATAGTTTAAAAAATATACATTTTTTTCTGTCTGCATGGCATATTCAAATACCAGTAAATTGCAGCAGTTATCATAAATAAGAAATTGTATATTTGAAATTAAAAAAATAATCACACATCAAAAGGGTGTCTCTTTCAGATTTGAAACCCCTACAGTCGAAGATCTCCTGCGACCCTTTATGCGTCCTTTCATATCTGCAACTACCGATGTGCCAAACTTCTGACGAAACGGAAAATATGCGAACCACTATTACAGATCGACTGACATCATCTGGCCGACCTTTCACCCAGCCGCTAAGTACCAACCAGTGTTGCCAACACATAAATTATATCCCGTCAGTCTAACACCTGAAAATCCGTCAGAATCCGTCAAAATAAAAAAAAAAATCCCACTCGTATCTATATACAAATAACAAGCAAATTTTAACACAACTTACTTACCAATCTTGATTGAAATAATAATTCATCCACATCATTTGCCTCTATTTCTGCAGTTGATGTGCTGGGTTGGTCTACGTTCCCCCAAAAATTTAGCAATTAAAAATGACAGCAGCTAAAATAAAAAATCAAAAGACGATGTAAATCGTAATTTCCGTCATAAAATCCGTCACCCGTCAAAGCCATTCTTTTCCCGTCCGTTACGTTGAAATTCCGTCATTTCCGTTGTCTCCAGTGTTGTCACCTACTCTGATTAGTGGTCGACATAACATAGTTTTCACTATCCTTAACCCTAGGATGCATGAGCTACTTTTCCTACACATTTACATAACATGGGTCCATTGGACCCGTATGCTATTTAATTAGGAATTACACATAAAAATGGAATAATATCAATCTGTTATTTAATTTAATTTGAATTTAGGATGTTTTAATTGTGGAAAATAATATAGAATTTTATAACTAATAACATGTGAATATACAAATATATAAGTCTATTCATTTATTTCTACAAGATAATAATGTAGGTTCCTAATGTTTCTCTTTGGGCAAAGAAAATAATATAGTTTTATAACTAAGTAGCGAGTGAATATAAGTTCTTATTACAACACAAACACATAATAATAATAATAATAATAATAATAATAATAATAATAAAATAAATAATCCTTGGCGCTATAGCCCACGAAGGGTCAAGACCGACTACCCGGCTGCTGGACTCACAGCCACATGCCGAAGCAGAGGTGGACGGTCATCCAACCGGAATGGAGGTATCGTGTGGTTAGCACGATGAGCCACCCCAGCCGTTATAGCTAGTTTGCATAACCGGATTTCTTTACCTATCTTAGCTCCGCAAGTGCATCACGATGCTGGATGGGCACCGGCCCCATACACTGGCCGATATTTCATGAGAAAATATCTTCCCTCATCATGACTCGGACCAGCGCGCATTCCGTAACGCGAGGCCCAGGCAGGTTGCCTTAGACCACGATGCCACGACAACACAAAGAAATATATTTATTTATAAGATAATAATGTAATATATCCACAAAGAAGAAGAAGAAGAAGAAGAAGAAGAAACAGTAAGGAATAACCACACAAGTAGAGGTATATCTTTTCAGTCTTTACATTTATTGCACACGATTGTACTATGATCCCGACAAACATTATTTGTACACTTGTAGCAGATAGATTTGGTATTTCTATCTGTCGCTGTAGGACATAGGAAATATCTCCTCTTCTTGTTTTGATGGTTGCCACTAGTTTGTTATTACATTGCACACTACTACCTAGGTTAGTGATGAACTTTTCCATGTTCACATAAATCGAATTATGCAGACGGAGATTGAACGATCTTCTAATCATGTATGGTTGGACCATTTTCATTGACATCTCTTTGATGAATAGTCTTCACTTGTGTAAAAGTCCTTTATGGTACCTGGGGTGCTGGATACAATACAGAATGAATGCATTTACGTCCAAAATGTTACACCAAAGCTCCATGGGCCAGCGTTTGGTTTGCATTTTACAAGTATAATTGTGCACTTTCTGATCCATTACATCAACACCACCCTTAGTGCGACTGTAGAATTTTACAATCTCAGGTTTCTTTTTGGGTGATGTTCGTGAACAGCATTATTAGAGTAACTTAGCAGAATAGCGCATTTGTTTTTCTTTGGGCATAAACTAACTATTGTCATGTCGTTGTGAATACAAATACACTTTTATTCACTGGTCGATTTTGCATTGGATTTCATTTCTTTTCAAATGTCTCTTTTGTTTTTGCCTAATTGATCCCACAATTGTCACTTTCTTCTCTAACATATATTGCGCCAAAGGTACATTTATAAAATAATTGTCTATGGTGATATTTCGGGCTGTACCAAGTACATAGCGAATTAGAAACTTCACAATATTGAGAGCCAAATCCTTCTGTGGCGGTTCTCCCAAATTTTTCCCCTGAATATACAATCCCGTGAACAGCATAACCAGTTTCTGCTTCACACATCCACATAATTTTCATCTCATATTTCGCTGGCTTCTTTGGCATAATATTGTACAAAACTACAACGGTCTCTAAACAAAATCAGCAATTCATTTATTGTGACATTTGTTTGTGGGACCATTACTTTTCTGCACTGTTCCGTAAATATTTGCCACACATAAGAAATAAGAACAAGTTTATATGTTTGTAATCTAACCTTCTGTGCTCTCTTATCAAAGAACATTATAAATCTTCTCATAGCTTCAAAATGATTCACAGACATTGTAGCTCTATAAAATGGATTGGAAAATTTACCAAGAAGAAATTCTCTTATTGGAACATCCCAAGATTTGTCTGCTCTCATATGCAACAAAATTCCAAGAAAATCAACCATTTCATCTATAGATACTTCTTGATATTTTATTTTCTTTAGAAGATAAAACCTTTTTGCTTCTAAGTTGATACATCTCACAATTTCATCCAAAATATTCTGTGGGATTAATAATTCCCAGGCACCTCTGGGAGTAGCACTTCCTATACCCCTAGAAGGACGTGATACAAATCTTATAAAGTTGTGGACAGGAGGTTTACTCTGAGCAGGGGTTTCTGTCCTCCATATCATCCCACTAGAAGCAATATATTCTCCTCTATGTGTTTTGATTGTCGACTGGTGTCAAATAGGTATCCAGATTTCATCACCATTCTCACACCATCACTATCTAGTTCTGCAGAAGAAACTTCATCTTCATCAGGAGTATTGTCATCAATTGCTGGAGATATATATTCCTAATCGTCGTCCGAAATTTCACTTTGCAGCTGTAGAAGTCTTGCCAACTCATGAAAATATGCTCTAGTAGTTCATAGGATTCTGTTTAGATGGCAGACTACAATAATTCTTACGATAATAAAACAATTTAAGCAATGGGTCTATTGGACCCATGTTATGTAAAAGTGTAGTATATATGAACACGAATAAAAAACATATATAAAATAAAAGAATAAAATACCAAATGTGCTACAGGTGTATAAAGGAAGTAACAAGAGTAGCATACCTAGTGGGCAGAGTCACACTGTGAATTAGTTATTTAGATAATCATTATTAAATATGCCGCCGGGTCCAATGGACCCATGTTATGCATCCTAGGGTTAACGATGATTTCATCAGACGTCGCAACACAGTAAATGACGCAATCCCGAACATTGTACTCCAGTTCCAAGTAGCTTGGCATTCCTACGCCCCGGCTAGTAGGTGATAAGCACTGCACTAGCGCTCGATGTTCTAGGTCAAAGCCACAGAAGTTTTGATATAGGTCTCGCAAGCACGGAATACAGACGGAAGGAATGCGAATCAAACACTGCGATAAGGTAGAGCGGGCGACAGGAAAGGTCACGAGATAACTTGAATGATATTCAAGAGTACAGTCGGAAGAGAAATGACATCGTTAGAATCAGTCTTGCGGTGTGATAGTTACATTACGACTTTAATTTGTTCCAATGCGTGTGAATGCGTGTCTTGTATCGCACGGTATTATTACTCGTATTCCATTGGTAAACATATGTTCCGCGTTTAATTAGCTTCGAACTTTTCTCTTGCTACGTGCTTTATTTCCACAGCGATGTCCTCATTTGTTCATCTTCTTGGAAGAGACTGTACTTCCATCGGCTCGCACCTCTCCCCCCTCGGCGTGCCTACATACACACGTCAAAACAGACAGCAACGCCACCATTGGTTTTCGGTAATCGTTTCTTGCGCGAGCTTTACTACAGTATACGAGATCTCTTAAAAAAGTTCCTTCAAGGATACTTAGAACAGTTTCTCCTGAATAACTATAGATAGTTTGAGGTTCACTTCTAGTAGGTTCCTGAATTTAATTCTTGTGCGCCGTAATGCTTCTCGGCCAAATAGAATGTGGGACGCTAATTCTTCCGCCCAAACACACTATTTCCACCCGGCTCAGAGCTGCATTTATAAACTATGTAAGTCCCGAGAAGACAAGCTGCTGTTGAATCCTGTTACTCAACTATTCTATTCTCTAGTATACTGTAATCTCAGACTACAACTCCAGCGTCTGTATGAAAATGGAATTATGCAGCTCTGTCAAGGGTAACAGACACAAATGTGCGTCTCATATCCCAAGAAAGAGGCAACTCTGAACTGAAATTGGAGCATTAACTAACGGTGTATTGGAGTGCTAACATTTAAATCTAACCTGTGTTGTTAAGTATCGACATACGGAACTACCCACCCACCCATCTCTCTATCCATCTACCCATCAATTCACCCATCCATATACCCATCTGTCCATTTATCAATCTACCTGTCCGTTATAATGCAGCCTATAGGCCTAGATACGCAGGTATCTATCTATCTATCTATCTATCTATCTATCTATCTATCTATCTATCTATCTATCTATCTATCTATCTATCTATCTATCTATCTATCTATCTATCTATCTATCTATCTATCTATCTATCTATCTATCTATCTATCTATCTATCTATCTATCTATCTATCTATCTATCTATCTATCTATCTATCTATCTATCTATCTATCTATCTATCTATCTATCTATCTATCTATCCATCCATCTATCTATCTATCTATCTGTCTGTCTATCTTATGACGAGGCCCCTCTTTCCTCACATTATTTTAGTGCGGTACCTGGCCTAAGACTTAGAATATAAAACACAGAAATGTGAAATTTAGTTCACTTTATAATATTACAACTATCTAATGGATTAGGTCATTAGAATATTGGTAATGAGAGTACGTATCCAGCACATAATGCTTATAAATGGGTAATCATAGAAATAATTAATAATATATATTAGGAGGCTATATTAAATGTAAAAAAAAAAAAATAATTGTATGACCTGAGGAGTCACCTACTCCATTGGGTCGTTATATCTGTCTACTCCATACAAGTGAACAAGACTAATAACAATTTCGTCGGAGACTCTGGGTTCTCTATCTCAAATTTCTTGTCTACAACTCTTCTATAACTAGGTAGATTTATTAGGTTGAATTCTGAAACACTCTGTATAAGGAAAAAATTACCCTGTACTAGGCCTATATAGTATTAGTAGTATTTATTTATTTAACCTGGTAGAGATAAGCCCGTCAGGCCTTCTCTGCCCCTCTACCAGGAGATTCCAACTATAATATGAAGAATAAAATTACAATTAGTATTAAATTTACAATTACAATTACAAATAAAATTACAATTAGCATTAAATTTACAATTACAATTATAATGAAAATCAAAGTACGAAAAGATGGTACCTGACTAATTAAAGCTAGATAATTTATCATAGAAAAACAAAGAATATTTTATATTTACTGAATTACAAATTAAACCTATAATAACAAAATTGTATGGTGATGAAATTACTGGATATTGAAATATTTTGTGGTAGATTAAGGACTATTTACAAGAAATCAATTACTGATCAAGTGCCTAGTAAGTATGTGTTTGAATTAAATTTTATTTCGACAGTCCCTGATGCTAGCAGGTAGCGAATTCCAGAGTCTTGGCAGGGCTATTGTGAAAGAGGATGAGTATGAGGAGGTGCGATGGGGTGGTATTGTTAGTATTCTTTCATGACGAGAGCATGTGTTCAGATTACGGTGGGAAGAAAGGTAAGTGAAGTGAGACGACAGGTACGAAGGAATAGAAGAGTTGTATCGTTGAAGATGTTAAGTTTCATGACACGATGGAATATCCAAATTCTACTTCTGAACGGAAATAAGTATCTGTTAACATATAAACACATTCCACAAATTTTATTGGGCGATTTAAGAGTAGGCCATTTCTACCAAATTCCATTAATTTCAGCAGAATATAAACTTAAATTACATTCATTACTTACTTACTGTACTTATGGCTTTTAAGGAACCCGGAGGTTCATTTCCGCCCTCACATAAGCCCGATATCGGTCCCTATCCTGAGCAAGATTAATCCAGTCTCTGCAATCATATCCCACCAACCTCAAATCAACTTTAATATTATCCTCCCATCTACGTCTCGGCTTCGCCAAAGGTATTTTTCCCTTCGGCCTCCCAAGTAACACACTATATGCATTTCTGGATTCGCCCATACGTGCTACATGCCCTGTCCATCTCAAACGTCTGGAAATATGCTCCTAATTATGTCAGATAAATATCCATTATTCAGATTAAATTTTAATGGAATGTGATTTAATTCGAATTTATTGTGGCCATAATCAATTTCGGCAGTAGTATATATAAAAAAATCTGCATAAATTCTTTCGGGCACTCCATATGTAGATGAAATATGAAATAAATAGGTACGTTATAGTCGCAATTATTTAAACTGAACCAATTACAAGATACCGGACACCCCTGTTGTCTTAAAACTAAATTTATTGTCATTAATCATGGAGCATCTGCATCAGTAACTGTTCTTGCACATAGAAGATAGTGTCGAACTCGTGCACCGCAAGATAAATCTGTCCCGGTGGAAATATGAGCGCAGCGGGTAGTTTGACGGTGAGTTATGCGCGGGAATAGATATCGCGAGGAATGGGGATGATTTTTAGTGGTCCCCAGACTACGAGCTGCCTTACTAGAGTGAACAGACGTTTCTACCTTCTGCTCAGCTGACACTGGAATAATCCCAAACTTTGGTACGCGTTGCTGCTGACAGGTCTCTTCTTCCTCAAGCACACAACTCAGAAACGCACTGGAACTGTTGACGGGACCGCAGACGATGCTGAATAGGTCAATGCCTTACTACAAGATAAACCAAAGTTCGGCGACTGCTACCGCATCTGCCCCTCATAGCGGTCGATGATTTTTCAGGAGAAAGAAATAGTGCGTCATAGTTATTTATGTCTCATAAAGATCCGTTTGTCTATGAATAAAGACAAAAGTTCCATGCTCAGATTCAACATTATTCTGTTATCAACTTTTGGTAATAGACTAGGTACCATCGTAATATCTATTGCACAGATCCCTGGTAAAATATAAAATCTCACTGGTATAATTTCTGCTACACGTACATTATCTACACCTCATACCGGGTTTAACTGGATTCTGGTAGACCCCTAATATGTTTTACAGTTATGCTACCATTATTAAAACATGACACTTGGGAAAGTGTTTAAGTGGTATAATCATAATCATCATTATCATCATCCAATTCAAGTACTAGACCTAGCGGTCTTAATGATCTCATGCCATCTTTTTAATGGTCTTCCAACAGATCGTTGTCCAGAAGCGCGGTAATGTAGCACTGCCTTTGACCAGCTTTCTGTTGGCATTCTCTCGACATGCTGTTTCCAATTAACTCTATAGATTTGAAGAAAATTTAATATAGGTTCGACGTTCAATTCTTCCAAAATTTCTGTACTATTTCGTTTTCTATCCCAAAGTGTGTCACGCCGTTATTCTCATGAACTTAATTTCGTTGGTAGTTATACGTTGAACATCTTTTTTTGTCAAAGTCCAGACTTTTGATCCATAGACTAAAGTAGGTCGTGCTAAAATGTTGTACATATTTAATCTTGTATGTTTCTGTACTAAATTAGGTTTGAAAACTGAATTGATAATGCCCATATCTTTTACAAAATTAGTTATTTTAGAATCGATATCTTTTCTTTTTCATATGAAAGACGGTATCCTAAATAGTTAAATGTGTTCACTTGTTTTAGAATTCTGTTTTCAATACAGATTTTACATATTATTGGATATGTACCTTTAAACACCATAACTTTTGGCTTTTCTACAGAAATGGTCATATTATAATCTTTTGCAACTGTGTTTAGTGAATATTTCGACTTTTGGAGATCATCTTCTGAAGTGGCCAATAGAACCTGGTCATCTGCGGAGAGGATTGTATCTATTTTGGTCCGTCTGTTTATAGGAAGCCTGTGTTTGAGTTTTGGAAACGCCATTTACATATCATAGAGTTCGTGTAGATTATAAAAAGCAGAGGCGAAAGAGGACATTCTTGTAGTACACCCGTGTTAATAGTTTTCAAATCTGTTAGTTGATTACTTATTTTAACGGCAATTTTTGTGGTCTTGTACATACTATAAATAGATTGTAATATTTGGTTTGAGACCTCGTCTTCTTTTAATATTATTATTATTATTATTATTATTATTATTATTATTATTATTAGGGGAGAGTCGGGTAGTATCGGACAGTGCGTTTCTTTCATGTACCACCATATGGTAGTACCTGAATGACATGGTTACGTTTCTCTATGCGACATCACAGAAACGTAACCATGTCAATCAGGTACTATCATCGTGTGGTAGATGAAAGAAACTCACTGTCCGATATTACCCGCTGTCCGATACTACCCGACTATCCCCTATTATTATTTTTCTCTGTTTAATTTGTCAAACGCTTTTTCATAATCTATGAACGCCATATGTAGTCCTAAATTAAATTCTCGTCATTTTTCTAATATAGGCCTAAGCTTTAAACTGAAATAACCTTCAACACATTATCTATAAAATACATAAACATTTGCAAGTGTTATTTAAATACCACTTCCGGTTTAACCGGAAATTACCCTAACTTTCTTATTTCAAATGGAACACCGTGTACATTAGTACATATTTTGCTCCTCCCTAAATTCTGAATCAAAAGGTGTATAAAATGTCCAGATTTGAAATGATAGTTTTTTGTTTAATTCAACAAAGTGCAATATTCGTTGCTATGGAATAACATTACACCAAACTTACATAGATTCTGAATATTAATTTGATACTCGAGTTCTTCACAAATAACGAAAACATTTGAACACAGTAATCCTGATAACCCAAAACTTCATTTGTTTCTCAAAATGTTCAACAGCATCTTAACATAACCTGGCTCTTTCAATTACCTCCCGCATAACATTATGTAATTACTGGGCAGTTATAATAGCTATTGCTGCTGTGACTTCATTTGGCAAATCTTGCAAAGTCGTTGGTGGTGTTGCACAATGTTTATCTGTTCGATTCTAGGAAAATAATCTTCCGCTGGGTGATGGCGACCAGGCTGCCTTTCAGCATACGAAACATAAGCTGCGCGTGCATTTCTTGTGCATTCACGAAATATTAATAACTTATTGACCTGTTCAGAACAAGTAAAATAGTAACGTTCCATTTTCACCACTGATTATAATAGCTAAATAACTGTAACAACAATTTGTCCACAATAACATCAGACATGTAAACAAACTTTCTTTTGTTTCCAACCACAATTTTCCATAGTAACGAGTATTGCAGTTTGTTAAATTAAACAAAAGACTATCACTTAAAATGTGAATATGTTATATATCTTTGTATTCAGAATTTAGAGAGGAGCAAAAATATTTCCTAATACACACGGTGTTCTATTTGAAATAAGAAAGTTAGCGTAATTTCCGGTTAAACCGAAAATGGCATTTCAACAATACTTACAAATGTTTGTCTATTTTATATCATTTAAACATTTCCCCAAGTGTAACGTAAATGTTAGCATAACTGTAAAATATATTAGGCCTCTACCAGAATCCAGTTACACCCGGTATACCTCATCATGTGGTCACCAACTGGGCAAGGTATAGGCAATATACAGGGTGTATCTAAATTCAATACTCAAACTCCTAGGGATGATACAAGAGACCAAAACAAACTTTTTTTATTAATGACCATGGGTCGGAAAGTAAGTACTGAATGACAAAATCAGAAACTGTACTGTACTGTAAAAAAAAATAAAGAATATAGTTATAAAGTTACTTTATGACACTCATTTCTCAAAACTATTTCAATTTGTAATAACTTACAAAAACTGTTAAAAAATGTGGTCTCCTGCAGCAATACAAACTCCGCAACGATGTATCAACGCCTGTCGTACACGTTCAAAGACTCCAGGCATGTGCTGTCAGTGCATTGCGTGACCAGCTGCAAGCACCAGAGCAAACAGCTCTTCCTCCGATTCAATTTGAGTCTCGTATATCAGACTCTTTAAGTGCCCCCACACACAAAAGTCAAGTGGGATGAAGTCGGGAAAACGAGCAGGCCATGCAATGGGTCCACCGCGGCCAATCCACCACTCACTGAATATGCGGTTCAAATGTTTTCGGACTAGACGAGAGGTATGAGTTGAACTGTCATGTTGATAACACAACTGACGTCGAATGTCAAGAGAAACGAGTTAGAGAGGCTCGGGCAATGCGTTCTTCAGGAAACGCAAGTACAGGTTACCACGGAAACGTAAAGGAAGCATGTACGGCCTAATCAAATTACCCCCAACAATACCTGACCTGATGTAGATAGCAAATAATTGTTGGTGGGAACGTATTTATTTATTTATTATTTTGCTAATAATTGTAACATAAATTATAAAATGTACAGAGAAACTTTAGCTCGCCCCTGAAAGAGTAGAACTCCTGCTCTGGGGCGGATTCCTGAATTGAAATTAATAATTATACAATACAATTTGCAATTATAGCATATAAATTTAAATTTACAATTTTTCAATTTTTATAAAATCCATACATAACTTTTTAAATTTAATACTAGAACTATTAGAATTGACAAGATAAGGATATTTAAATATAAATTTGTTATATATTCTTGGGCCTAAATTACTACTATGATTAAATACTGTAACAGCGTTGCATTTTGGTTCAAACAATCTTAAAGAATTCATACCTTTTGTTTCATAACTATGAGAATACAATTCAAAATTATTTCGACTTTTATGAATGAATTTTATTAATACAATATAATAAATTTGTCTTACGTTAAGTACATTAAAGTCTAGAAACAAATTTAGAACTGGCGTTAGGGTTTTCATCTCCCTACACGTGTTGGTTATGTAAACTGACTTCCATCTCGTTTAAACGACGCTTTGTCGGTGAACAACACAAACCGTCCAGGCGTAGGCTCCACAGCGCATGTCTGCAGGTACCACTGACAAAACTCAACCTGACGAGAGGAGAGTACATTTTTTCGTTTTGTCATTCAAGTTTCCGACCCAACGTCAATTAACAGAGAAACGTTTGTTTTGGTCTCTTGTATCATCCCTACAAGTTTGAGTATTCAATTTAGATACACCCTGTATTATGGAGTATTTGCCTTCACTTTTTTTCCTTGAAATTTTGTACTAAAGCACTGGGGGGGGGGGGATTTATAAACCAGCGAAGTGCTCGGTAACACTATTACCACTAGTTAATTCCCTTCCATTTCAAGTTACTAATCTAAGTACCGCGTTCTTTCAGCTAGCGTGGAAGCAGTGTAATGAAAGCATGCATGAAAAATTACATTTGCAAGACAAAAAGGATACACTATATCACTTGTTTAATATCGGTAGATAACTTTAAAATAGGAAACATTTTATATACCGTACCTAGGTTCTGTAACTCAGTTGAATACTGTAAATGCTGTTCATTCACAAACAGTCTCTCATGCTTTCTTTCTCTTTTTTCCCTATATTGTGCCATCAGTATGACTCGTATAATATTAAAAAAGAGAAATATGGGATATTTAATTCAGTATTTAAAGGAACAATCTGAATGAGAGATAAAATACGTACGACACATTCAATCTCAAGAGGCAGATTACAAGAATCACTGATTATGATTTGGTGCAGAGTATCAACCAACAGACATGCCATGGTAAGAAAAAACATGAGTATATAGTATATATTGGACTTTTTTAGTGTATACTCTTGTCAGTAAGGATAAAAACATTTGAGTACCTACTCATTTTTGATTACATACTCATAACATGGAAGCATAGTAGAATATACTCAAGTGTCCATCTTGTACAGAATATATACTCATGCTTGATAAGAATAAAAGCTAGTATATTCTCATATTTATAAGTTCGTTCTCATGTTATTCTGAGTATGGCTTGTAGCAGGCTCAAGTCTGAATATTTGTTGATTTGTGTTCAGTTTAAAGTTAAATAAAAAAAAATGGCAGAATTTATGAACGATGTAGTACCTCATGGAAAAATATAGAAAAAGACGAACTTCAGAAGCCTTTAACGCTTCACAAAAGTCAATGTCAAAAAGGTTAAACACGTATTTCTTATTCATAAAAAACATAACCTATAAAAATATGAATGGCTATCAAATTATAAAGTTAGATTGTATTGTTAAATATAATTAACAATTACATGTAACTCTCTATAATAAAAAATAGAATTAGCATAACTGGAATTCTAGAAATGGATTGTAATCTCTATCCAACATCCCGTAATGACGATTTACCAGTACTATTTTCTTGTTTCCTGTTTATTAACGTCACTTATCTGATTCACTCTCTCTTTCATGTTTATTTATTTATTCATTTATTTACTTATTTCTTTATTTAATTTATTTATCTTATTAATTAATCAATTTATTTATTTATAAAAAGCAAAACACAAACCACTACAGCATGCGGATAGCATGTGAAAGTCTATTAAAAAAAAACTGAGCATCACGGTGCAATGTGGTCAAAGAGGATAGGTAACACGAGTACATACTAACTTTTAAACGATCAAGAAGTCTGTAGAGATGATTATATATTCGCGTTAGGTAGAATTTCTTTATTCTTACGAATATGAGTATGTTCTAGTGGTTACGAGCATATAATCACAGGAAGTGCTCATACTCATAAGTATAAACCTTGAGAAAGTACTTAAGCTTTATTCTTACTACCCATGGCCTACGAGTCTCTCTACTCTTCTTACTTAAGGTGTCGAGGTTTCTACTGTATATTTTACTGCACTTATCAGATTATATGGATAGAATGGGCTTATTTAACTCTGGATGAGCACAACCCATCTAAGATAAAGAACACCATCGAAATGACATAATTTAAAAAACACTGACCTCGTTTCACTTCTCATCTGGAGAAAGACATTCCCAGAAACTGAATCGCCTATAAAATCAATCCACCATAGCCGGGTTGGAACCAAGACTTCAGGGTCTAATGACAAGATTGTTAACCATGCGATTACTGATGACGACTAGGATAACAGAATATCCTCCATTACTTCTCGGTACTGTGTGCCACACTTCCAGTCTACAACAATCAACATCTCCCAATCAGCAAGGTTGTTTGCTACAAGGAAAGAGTCATAAATTAACACGAAATCGAGGCAATCAGGTGGATCCTGAAGTCGGCATCTGTGAGCACTGTGAGACCTTTGTGGAGTAGATGGATCGGCCCGCCCATCACGTAATCAGGGCTCCCCCACCTGAGGGACACGCTGCCAACTTGATCAATCAGCCTCAACCAGATTTGGCACACTACAGCGGTCAATGTTATGGGAGTTCCTTCCGCTCACGTAATGAGACAGAGCTGCCGATCTCCAGAAGACATGTCAGGCATGCTTCCAAGTTTTGTTACCTGCACGGATATCTGTCTAGTGAACATTTAAAGGACACATCTTGCACACGACTTTAAGGCCCGATTGTATAAACCATTTAATCTTAGATCAGAGGTTAAATTGATCCTTGTTTTAACTGAACTTGGAATTTTGTGTTGTATAAAGTCTAATCTGAGATTAATTTGTCTCAAACTAAAGTCAACTTTGACTGAAGAAATTTCTCCGATTAAGTTAGATGATCCAAGTTCAGTTATTTCTTTTCTGTTTGAAATATACGAGTGACAGATTGTGCAAATAAAATATCCATTATTATTAATATTAATAGATATGGTAGGTACATTTACATATATTTCTTTCAATTTCTTTCCTTAATACACAAACATTCTTATATTTTATAAGGCTCTATCGTGTTCAGCAGTATCAAATAACATAACCTATAATTATATTATGTTTATAACAACCATTAATTATTAATGGATACGATAGGCACATTCATAAATTTTCAATTAACTGCATTACTAAACGAAAATTGTCGTTTTATAAAGCTTTATTATGTTTAGCAGTATCAAACACCATAACATGATAACAACTTGGAGAAGAGTCAACCTTCTTCTTATTGTCCGCCATTATTTACATAGCACAAAAAGCAGTGTATCCAACAGAATGTAATACGGAAAGTCGCCAAAAAGTAGTTGTAAAGTCGCTAGATTTCTCATTATCAACAAAGAAAGATTAAATTTCGTCACTATGGGGTGCTAAAAAGGTCACTAAATCCCTATTTAAGCAATATAAAAGTTAAAAGAAATTGTTGTTGAAAACGAGTTAAAGTCGCTAGATTGGCAACACTGAACAAACCTGTCCGCGCATCACGTATTTCACCTGTTTATGCGATGTTGCCAAATCCTTTTCACGTGAACTTAGATTGCATTTGAACCGAGGTAATTTGATCGCAGAAAAGTTTTATACAATAGAAGTAGTGTCAGAACTCGGTTCACTTTTAGATCTTCGATCAAAGTTGATCTTTAGTTAGGAAGTTTTATATAATTGGGCCTAAGACTTTCACTTGGGGCCAACATTACATTGTGACAAGTGTGTCGATATCCAATGTTGCCAACGTTTCGGAGCTATATACACGTTCAATCATCAAGCCGAAATCTATCGATATCTGTAAGGTTCTCATACTGTTAAGTCAGTTATATTTCGCTATCTTAAGGGGACACTATACTGAAATTACTAAGTTCCGCGTTTTTAAAGCTAAATTCACAAAACTTTTGTCACGGCGTAGCCTATCTGGTTAATAATAACATACGTACAAAATAAATTCCTCTATGATAAGTGATTTGCATTTTATTAATATTTTAATAAAATATTATATTGCTTTATACAAGTGATTCACGAGGATTTATCGTCCCTTACGGAGCTTATTTCCGAACACAGTCTCAGCAAAAAATGGCATATAAACATTTGTCCTATTCTCAATATTTTCAGAGTTACACTAATTTGAAATTGTTTGTAAAATACCATTATTCTGGAGTTTTAAGGGTAAAAGAATATTATAGATAAAGCATGAACTATTCAGGAGTATCATTTCTTTAATTAGCTAATACTCTGAAGCTAAAAATGTGTTGTGTATTCCATAGCTGCTTCGTACAGATTTTTCTTTCCGATTTTTAACTACAAAATTACATTTTCTTACGCATTTGTCTTAACAATTGTTAAAAATCACACCACTCTTGTAAATTATTCAAGACTCTACATTAGGATCCATAGTACTGTAAAGAATTAAGTTCTTAAAGTTGTAATAATTTTTATGACAAGTGCGTAACAATGATGTCATTTTTAGTTAAAAATTGAAAAATAAAATCTGTAAAAAGCATCTGACAACACATTTTAAGATTCAAAACACTAGCCAAATAAAGAAATGATACTTCTGAATAGTTTATTCTCTATTTGTAATATTATTTTACCCTTAAAACTAATGAAATAAGGTATTCTACTAACAACTTCAAATTAGTGTAACTGAAAATATTGAGATTCGGACAAATGTTTATATGACTTTTTTGCTCATAATGTCTTTGAAAATAAGCTCCGTAAGTGACGGTAAATCTTCGTGAACCACCCTGTATAAGAAGTCCCTTGCGCCACAACCTAGCCTACATTATTTTAAACTGATATACACTTATATGATTATTTATATAGGCTACAGTGAAACAATTACGTGGGTTCTTCTGTACAGTGAAATGGTAAATTACTAGAAATTTTTTATGATTATTAATCATTTTATTTTTATAATAACAATTCCAGTAATTTACTGATTACTTTTACAGCTAAACCCTATAGTAACTTTGATCCCATGTATATAAGAATCCATATAAGTGAATATCAGTTAAGAATAATACAAATTCTGGCGCTAGGCACTTTTTATTTAAAGCGAATCAATATTTTAATAAAATTCAAACCACTTTATCGTTGGCGGATGAAATTTCGTACATTTGTCATTATTAACTAGATATATATACCAGTGATCAAAATTTGGTAGCTTTGTACGTATGGTAGTTACTGATTTCACTATTGTGAACTCTTAAAAATATTTAACTTGGAAATTTCAGTCTAGTGTCCCCTTAAAGAACTACACGAAGTAAAACTGTCCCGTAAGTAGTTTATACAAATACAGCTAACATGAAAGGATTTAACTACATATGTTTCAACGAGATGAATAAAACTGAACACCTAGAATAACAATGAAAAATTACAGTTGCTAAAGATATGTGCTTATAAAAACTACCTCCTGTACAGCTGATAATGCAAGAGAAATAAAGTGCAAAAATACGAGTAGTTTTGAAATCCAATGACAACATGATTATATAGCTCATCACAATGCTTCAACAATATGATGTAGTAACTATGGCAACACTTCCACGTATCATAAAGATACTAGACTGCACTGCACAGTGTCTGGTTAAAGAGGACTATGGGATATCTTACAACAATTCCAAGAAACAATTGAAACGCTATGAAAAAGAGGTTGTCTGTTCTTGGCCAGCCTTCTAATTTACCATAAAGGACTCTCTGAATACCCTTAATTACTATAATTTTTCGTAAAATAGCTATCCTTGATAAACCGCTACCTGAGTGTAGTCTAAATGCAGTCTGCAAATCTAGGCAGGCTACTGTTAATAATAGTACATTATGCAACGAGCCTATAATGGTAGTAATTAAGACGCGTCTTAATTACCATTATAGTCAAGTTTCATACGACTTTTTATGCTCGACCATATTTCTAACTTGAAATTATTCAGAAGTATTCATTTTATTCTTATCTGACTAAGGAGCGTAACTGACTTGTGCAATAGCTCGTAAATTGTGAGATGTGCGCAGACGCGAAAGTATTGATTTTTTTCCGAGAAACTAATGTCACTGACCTTGATATAATCTAGAGAGTAAAATAAACATTAACCTTGATATAACCTTGAAATTGGTTTAGACATTGAAAAACGAGATGACAAATTGAATTTATTTAAATATTATTTACAATTAACGCTAATTATTATAGTAACAGAACATAACCTTCTGCGACAGTATTGGATTTCCAGCCTCCGTGACTTTTCGCTAGCTGTCTTTGGATTGCATATCCGAGAATAATCGATACTTGCGCTTTCATATTGCTACAATGTTGCTTTCTGATTGGTGGAAGACCTGAACTTTAATGAATAGGTGTACTTTAATGAGGTCCATTAAAGGGCTGCTACCTGGTGTATAATTACTACATTTCGGCATGGTCGAGCATAAAAATTATTATAGGATTAATCAAGAAATATATGAAACAAACTTTTACCTGTAAAATGAAGTTGTAATTATTAGTTCTCATCCTAGTAATTTTTACATTGACTTTTTTTAACTGTTGAAAGATAGGTCTGACCTCAGAAGTAATACCGATAAGGCACCACTTATGAGGCAAATATGCCAGGAGATAATGAAGTAGGGTGGCCAGTTCCTTTTCCCCTAACATCCACTTTCTCTCTCATAATTCAGTGTCCGAGTGCACCATCGTGTACTACATTTGTATCCGTTGACAATAAGGCATATCTGTTAATACATACGAGGCGTTTAGTTGCAAATTCAGATACGACATTAAAACATAACTTTTCAGTATGAAGGAATCAAGGATTTGCAACCAATACTACACTATCTACCAAAAAGTATTTGGGCACTGTTTTTGCCCCTTCAGAACCTCGTGGTACCACCTCTTGTTGCTATAACAGCAGCCACCTTGTCAGGCATGCTCTCCACTAGTTTTTGTAGGATATCCACTGGAATGCGTAGCCATTCCTCTTGCAATATGGCACTCAGTTGGACAATGGAAGTTGGCCGGATTTCCCGAGACCTCAATCGCCGGTCCAATTCGCCCAAGGGTGCTCAATGGGATTGAGATCAGGACTCCGTGCAGGCCAGTCCAACCGGTGAACATTATTGTCTGAATACCACTGCATAGTAGCAGCCGAAACATGGCACCTAGCACCTAAAATCCTGGGTGCCCAATTACTTTTTGGTAGATAGTGTATTTTTCATCATACAAATCCATGTGATGTATCTGGCTTTGGAGCATAACAGTGCTATAGCAGTTGTACAATCACATGAAGATATGAAATATAACATTAACTCATTTTCGAAAAAAAAGTTATGTATATGATTTTGCAGCTACACTCCTCATATCTGCGTTCTCATCTTTCGGGGCAACATTACGGTTACATTATTAGCCTATATCGTTACCTCAGAACAACAGTGGGATATCTTGCATATAAAATCAGTTTTTTAAATAATGAGAATAAAAATTGCTATTGAACATCGAGTGCAATATGTGAACAAACGACTGTATTCAATTCAATTTATTTGGCCATTAGACATACAGTTTTGGGCTTCGTCAGAAGTCCACACCTGTGGAGTAACGGCTAGCGCGTCTGGCCGTGAAAGCAGGTGGCCCGGGTTCGATTCCCGGTCGGGGCAAGTTACCTGGTTGAGGTTTTTTCCGTGGTTTTCCCTCAACACAATATGAGCAAATGTTGGGTAACTTTCGGTGCTGGACCCCGGACTCATTTCACTGGCATTATCACCTTCATTTCATTCAGACGCTAAATAACCTGAGCTGTTTATAAAGCGCAGTAAAATAATATACCAAAAAAAAAACTTCGTCAGAATACATTGAAAAACATATAAATACATTTTTTTTTAAATACTCTAATAAAAGAAACAGTAAAATTTAAATAATACAATGAAAACATGAAATAATTTGAAAATTTTAAATTAAAGAAAACTAACTAAATTGCAATTAAACTTATTTATTAAAATACAATTTCATGCAAATTTGTGTTGAAAAACTCAGCAACAGAATAAAAAGGATTATTTAATAACCAATTGTAAAATCTAGTTTTGAAGGTATTGATTGGTAATTTATAATACTGAGTTGGGACCTTATTATATAATTTCATCCCCATAATTAAAAAGTTTGTGTTGCTCTTGTGTAATCTACAATATGGAATATTAATTTGTAATTTGTTCACTATTTCTAATTTCATGATCATGTATATTGGCCACGAATGAGTAATTGTCGATATTTTGTCGAGTGTAAAGTACTAGATCATATATTTACAAATTTGATTGTTAAAATCCGTGATTGTCTGAAAAGTGGCCGACAATGTTTCAGATAGTTCGATTTACATAAAATTCTAATGGCTTTCTTTTGTAAAATCAAGATGCTTCCAATTTTGGTTCCATTTTCCCCAGAAAATTAGGGCATATCGGATTATCGACTGAAAGAAATAAAAGTAGGCACATCTTAAATGATTTTGAGAAACGCAAGTCGTTAATTTCTTTAACAAACATAAAACTCTTGATAGCTTTGGGGATATGTATTCGATGTGCTTATCCCATGTTAAACTGGAGTCTATAAAAAGTCCTAGAAATTTTGTGTAGTTGAGTCTGTTGTCCTTAGTTATTAGATAATTTAGGCTGAAAGTTATGTTGATAGTTTTTTCTTGATTAAGCAAGAAACCATTAGATTCAAACCATAAAGCCATCTATGACAGTGTTTCGTTGTTGAGAGCATGTAATTGATTTAGAGCAGAGGAAGAACATAGGAAAGTGTATGTGTATGTATGCATTTATTCACACTGCAATGGGTATATACCCGGTGGCAGTGGTAACTAATTACACTCAATAATGACAATCATAAACTTATTAATTAAAATACAATTAATAATAATACTAATATTTAATACTAACAATAATTAATAATAATAATAATAATAATAATAATAATAATAACAGGGAACATCCTAAATTAAATGAAGCACGATCACTTAAAATAACATTTAAAATAAATCTAATTTGTATCTTAAATAATCTAAGTTCGATACTAAAACCCACGAGTATGATATGTTCATATCTGCACAAGTACCTTTCCACATTACACTCATTTCGCTGTCAACTCACTCACTGCACTGGAACTACGACACATTTCACTGATTCTATCCTGATTTCACTAACACTTCAAAAACATTTCACTGTTCAAATACTTTGCACTGCCACTATAAACTATAAAGCTTCACTGACAGGAACACGTTTCACTTACACAACACTTCACACTTCACTGACACAACATAATTCCTCACTGATGCAACACTTCAATAACAAAATATCATTTACACCCTTTAAATAGTGTGTATAATATACTACCGTCTATCAGTAAAGTCCTTAAGTCTATTTGTAAATACATTTTTGGTTGTTGGTAAAGTCTTTAGTAAGTCTGCAGGTAAAGCATTCCAGTCCCTGATAGTACGATTGAGAAAAGAAAACTTTCCAGTGTTCTGATATTAGTTCTGATGTTACGATATTTTGATTAAGTCATTAACATTTTGATATTATATATAGCATATTTTCTATTGTAATTTTACATTTTCTGTACAAGTCACAGTTTTCTTCAATTTCTTGTAATATTTAGCTGGTATCACCTGATTTTGTGTAGCACAAATACCCCCAGAGAGCAGCAACGTCTATGGTCGTTCAGTTTTATCTTCAAAAGGACCCAGCATCCAGATAAATAATTCTTGGTTATGTCTGTGAAGCGAACCGTTTCCATTTACTGTAGTTAACTTCATTGTTTTCAGTCCATTTCTCGGAAGAATAAAATATTATGTCCATTCAGCAGTCCCTTTTGCGAGTAGCAGCCAATTCAAAAGCCCCGGATATTTAGTTGTATAAGGCGAAGGTCAAGTATGGATTTCCTCACTCCAACACACTTAACTTTAAAATACGTTCAAACCGCCTTTAGAACCACTATAACCATAAATCAGCAAACCTCCTCCACTCCCCAACTTGCGGCATCAATTTAGCTTCTTAAAAATGTCTCGCGTTTATGAGCTAACGCCTTCCGGCTAACTTTATACTTCAATCTCACACATTTCATCTTCTTCGTCTTTCCTCTACGAGAAAAACGAGAGCGGAAAACATTCGGTGTTATAGTCATTGAGTGTCAGTTTAAATGTGTGTGTTTTCCCCTCCAGACACTCGTCTTAGAACGTACTCAACGGAATTCCAATAACGGCAAAGGTCTGACAGCTGTGTTTGCACATAACTTCAAATGAAATATATTACATGCATCCGAAATATTCTCGCACGGCACTAAAAGAGTCAACTCCGTCATAAAAGTATGAACTCACTGCATACAGGTATGGATTTAATCAATATAATTGAATTAATTCGCAAACAACTTTTCTCGGGCTAGGACGACATTTTATGTGGCTCTTGGCGCAATAACCTTTTTTAATTCTATTCGTAAAATTACATTACTTCAAAGACTTTGTCTTCGATCAACTAGAACATGTTGCCGTCATTTCCTGTAACTATGGTCCACGATATAACCATTCAAATTTTGTACTTCATAACCAGGCTTCGAGACTTCGGACCCAATAGAGCAGTTCAGTAGGAAATCCGCATAACGGCGTGCTGAGTATAGTGGTAAAGCGTACAGTGAGTGGAGGTACTGTAGAATGAATGCCAACAAATTGCAAAGAAAAACTCTCTGGATTTGAAGGTTCTGACAAATAATTTGGTTTTCATACAAACCTATTTTGAAATTGTGTCTGAAACTATTACACGGTTAGAAAAGTCAGAGCAAGAGATGCCGGAAGCCCTCAAATTAATTTAGAAAATGATGCAGAGAATTAATGAGACATCAAGTACACCGGTTACTGAACGTGTAAAACAGAAGTGGAAATCAATTTTATGTAAAAATAAAGTTCAGTTATGGGACATTGTGTAATATAATCAGCAAATTAATGGACATAGTCACCTGAGAATAAAGGACTGTCTCTTAGAGACTGCAATGATGTTAGGTTTTTTTAGTTTTTAGTTTAGTTTAGTACGAAGGACGAAACTGATAATTGGAATTAGGTACAATAGTCTATAGTGCGATAATATGCACAAAAGAACTGAAGTCTGTATCGAAATGAGCGGCCATCATTTTAAAAAATGTGTTTAAATATCCATATTATGATTATTTTTCAATTTAACTTCATTCTCTATATTGTACGCTAATGTGCTGTAGATAATATAATTTACACTGCATAATGAATACGTCCGAATGGATAGCTCAGTTCGTGAGTAAAAACACTAAGTGTTAATACAGTACTGTATATTGATTAAACAAAAACCTAATGAAAATTATCAAACTCAAAATCGCGATACTTCCTAGTTTACGTAAATGGATGAACTACTCTTCTTTCTTCCTAAACCTAGTAAAGTGATTTGTTTGTATTTTAAGCCAGTATCATCGAACCCCAGTCCTGGAAGAGGGTAGCAAATGGTGTTTCCGGTCCTCAACCGTTAATCCAAAGGTAAAGCCAGGTTAATATTAGAAATGTTAGTAAAAGTAAAATGAGGTCCCTGTATATTTGTAATATAATTCAGTGCCTAAGGAAGTGGATAAAATTATTGAATGCCAAATAACACTGATTTTTTTAGTAGGTTATTTTACGACGCTTTATCAACAGCTTAGGTTATTTAGCGTCTGAATGAGATGAAGGTGATAATGCCGGTAAAATGAGTCCGGGGTCCAACACCGAAAGTTACCCAGCATTTGCTCATATTGGGTTGAGGGAAAACCCAGGAAAAACCTCAACCAGGTAACTTGTCCCGACCGGGAATCGAACCCGGGCCACCTGATTTTGCGGCTAGACGCGCTAACCGTTACTCCACAGGTGTGGACTCAAATAACACTGATAAATAACATTCACATTATACAGATTTCGGTTCGACTTCACGGCAGGACGAACTGTGGCGGGTGACGGAATGGAAGAGTAAAACATGCGTCACGACAGCCCAGCATTTACAATAAAATTACAAAGACTGCGGTTAATTGAACGTTCTGTGACTGGCGGCTATAAAGAGTCAGAGTTTAAATTTCACTAGATGCGACGCTGACGGATTAAATTGGGAAACACCAAAAATCCATTTCATTAAAACGGTTTCGACAGCAACGGGGTGACACATTAGTTTCTATAGTGACAGTTATTATTAATTGGGAAAGAAGGCATCCCAGTGGAAAAGACAAGCGCATGTCAAGGTGGGGCTTATAAGACCGGTGACAGTAAATACATCCGCTCTTACGCAACGATATCATTGTGGGAAGAGATGATTATAAAAAGAGTTATGGCTGTTTTATTTATATTCACGCATGAACAAGACTACGACGACGTATTACACACCCTGGAAATGAAAAATTCAGTATCATCATCCCAATCTTGTTGCAATACATTTTTATTACTGTTACTACTCCTGTTACTATAATTCAGTGAAAAAATCTGAAACGTTCAATTAACTGTAAGGTTTATCTCACAAAACAATGTTTGTATTATAAGGAAATTAGTGCAAAAATGGTAAAACCTTGCAGCATGGCAGCTGGAAGGAATAAGCATGTATGTAAGGTAAAGGTAAAGGATCTGTGCATAAAGTTACGTAACACGATATAAAATAAATATTGTCCAATGGTAATCAAAACATAGCCTACATATTCCTATTCCTTCTCACAAGTGAACTATTTATGTCGAAAACTCCTCTAAAACCATGCGAAGTATTAAATATTCACTGCAGAAAGACTATATACATACTTACTTACTTACTGGCTTTTAAGGAACCCGGAGGTTCATTTCCGCCCTCACATAAGCCCGCCATCGGTCCCTATCCTGAGCAAGATTAATCCAGTCTCTATCATCATATCCCACCTCCCTCAAATCCATTTTAATATTATCTTCCCATCTACTTCTCGGCCTCCCTAAAGGTCTTTTTCCCTTCGGCCTCCCAACTAACACTCTATGTGCATTTCTGGATTCGCCCATACGTGCTACGTGCCCTGCCCATCACAAAAGTCTGGATTTAATGTTCCTAATTATGTCAGGTGAAGAATACAATGCGTGCAGTTCTACCACCTTATTCTCAAACACCCTTAACCTATGTTCCTCTCTCAAAGTGAAAGTCCAAGTTTCACAACCATAAAGAACAATAATAATAATAATAATAATAATAATAATAATAATAATAATATACGAGTAATATTATAATTGGGGATTAAATTGTTTGAAATTGAAGTGTAAACAGTTGATTAGTAAAATTTGTACTAAGAATTTCAATTAAAAAAGCAGAAGCTGAGGTCAAATAATGTGAAATAAGCAACTATTCTAGAATGAATGAAACATGATCCCCTGTACAATTTTTCACACATATTTTGTATTTTTAGACATATATTAAATATTTTTGGACATTTCATACTTAATTTAGGTCATCATGAGTCCTGATGATGACGATATTGTACCACTTTACCCCAAACTGCACAACACAGATCTTCCCATCAGTTATACTGCCATTAAAACGAAAACATAGGCTTCACACAATTGACAACGTATCAAAATTGGATGAACTAAACCTCCCACATGATTCCACGCTATTTGTAATAGAACAATACCACAATTTAACATTAAACTAGATTGCAAAGCTCGATATAAAGTTTAATTGGATGCCATGCAGTTATTCCGGAAGAAATCAATGTCTGTCATACAGAAGATTATAATGATAAATTATACTTGTTTAAACTATGATAAAACCGCGTCGAAATACTCTCTGCCCACGCGGGAATGCTGTGGAGTGGCCGGAGTGTGAAGTAGAGGACACACATCACGGCCTGGACATTCATTACACGCCTCGTGGTTACTAGTTAAGAGCCTTTTGTCTGAAGAACGTGTGCCGTTAACACAGCTATATCGACATATCATTAAGTAAACTGAATTCGAAACTCAATTTCAATTCCATATCACCAACCAAACAATAATCGGTAGCGACTCTGACTGAATTATGGTACACCGGGTAATGTCGGTCCATTCTGCATTATGTGACATACGCAGTCGATGATCGAACCCCGACGCATTCTCCCATCACAATGCACCAGATCACTTCGATAACATGCCAGCATTGGCACGGAATGACAGAGCGTTACCATGTTAAAGCTCATGTTCCAAGACGCGAATTCATTACAGAGGATGGACTACACACAGAATTTACTCCACTCAAGAATAGAAAAGACGTTTTTGATAATAATTATAGGCTATAATTTAGAGAATTCATCTTAATTGCTTATTGTTCACAAATGATCTGAACTCAGAAACTGGACTGCGTACCGAATTTTTCTCCCTAAAGGGAGAGGACGGTATTTTTTAAATCTTTTTTCCTATTTAGTGTAAAATATTAATTTTTTGTATGTAGAGAGCTCATAGCTGTGGCAACTCAACCAAATAAAAATATTTAAAAAAAATTATTTGGAAGCCCAAATTTGAAAAAAAAAAATATACCCGATGCAGGATTGTACTAAAGCCGATATATCTAAACCGTTTTTAAAGATAGATTCAAACAGTTTATTGCAATGTATTTGCAAAAGCATGTTCTACAAACTGTCTATAACAGAATTTTGATTTCCTTTCTTGCAAACAAACGGACGTATTTTTTAAATGAAATCAATTAACAAAATTCTGTTACAGCGAAAAGTTTCCTAATAGTCTAAAGAATGTGTGTTCTAAATTTCATGCATGTATCTTTAATAGTTCAGAAATTATATCCATTTTTGTCTGGCAATGTAGCAAAAAAAAAAAAAATTAAGTTACTGGAAACCGATAAAAGCGGGCGTGTGATTTAAAAATCCATAGCTCAGGAAGTTTAAAAATGACGTCTGAACATCCGATAAGGGCACAATTACCCACAAAATATTATGCAATGCATTCCACACATATCAAAAGGTATTTTAAAGAAAAGAAAAATTTTTGAAAATTTAATTTACCGGAAACAACAATAACAGTGAGCGAGTGATTTAAAAATCCATAACGCAGGAAGTTTAAAAATGGCGACTCAACATTCGATAAGGGCACAAATAGGCACAAAATGTTATGCTATGCATTCCACACATATCACAGAGTATTTTAAATATATATATATATATATATATATATATATATATATTTTAAATTTACTCACTTTTCATCAAAACATACCATCCTCACCCCTTAAATATTAATTGTCAATATTAGAAATATGATTCTGTATGACAAATTAATAAATCTATAAAGATAAATTATGGTTAGTAACCAACACAATAATGTGAAGAAAAATTTCGCTTTTCAAAAGGCAGTATCGCCAACGTTTCGAGACTGCACAGGGGAGACTGTTGTACCTCGAATCACTTTTCACATTTCATTTTTTTTTTTTAATTTTGTGAAATGAAATTTTTAAATTTAAACAATGCTTGAAATAATTATTGAAGATTCCTTTACAACTTCCTAAAGGTATTTTCCTGTTCTACAGATCTATACTTATTTACTTACAAATGGCTTTTAAGGAACCCGAAGGTTCATTGCCGCCCTCACATAAGCCCGCCATCGGTCCCTATCCTGTGCAAGATTAATCCAGTCTCTATCATCATATCCCACCTCCCTCATATCCATTTTAATATTATCTTCCTGTCTACGTCTCGGCCTCAATAAAGGTCTTTTTCCCTCCGGTCTCCCAACAAACACTCTATATGCATGTCTGGATTCACCTATACGTGCTACATGCCCTGCCCATCTCAAACGTCTGGATTTAATATTCCTAATTATGTCAGGTGAAGAATAAAATGCTTGCAGCTCTGCATTCTGTAACTTTCTCCATTTTCCTGTAACTTCAACCCGCTTAGCCCCAAATATTTTCCTAAGCACCTTATTCTCAAACACCCTTAACCTATGTTCCTCTCTCAGAGTGAGAGTCCAAGTTTCACAACCATAAAGAACAACCGGTAATATAACTGTTTTATAAATTCTAACTTTCAGATTTTTGAACAGCAGACTGGATGATAAGAGCTTCTCAACCGAATAATAACACGCATTTCCCATACTTATTCTGCGTTTAATTTCCTCCCGAGTGTCATTTATATTTGTTACTGTTGCTCCAAGATATTTGAATTTTTCCACCTCTTCGAAGGATAAATCTCCAATTTTTATATTTCCATTTCGTACAATATTCTGGTCACGAGACATAATCATATACTTTGTCTTTTCGGGGTTTACTTCCAAACCGATCGCTTTACTTGCTTCAAGTAAAATTTCCGTGTTTTCCCTAATCGTTTGTGTGTTTTCTCCTAACATATTCACGTCATCTGCATAGAGAAGAAGCTGATGTAACCCGTTCAATTCCAAACCCTGCCTGTTATCCTGAACTTTCCTAATGGCATATTCTAGAGCGAAGTTAAAAAGTAAAGGTGATAGTGCATCTCCCTGCTTTAGCCCGCAGTGAATTGGAAAAGCATCCGATAGAAACTGACCTATACGGACTCTGCTGTATGTTTCACTGAGACACATTTTAATTAATCGAACTAGTTTCTTGGGAATACCAAATTCAATAAGAATATCATATAATACTTCCCTCTTCATCGAGTCATATGCCTTTTTGAAATCTATGAATAACTGATGTACTGTACCCTTATACTCCCATTTTTTCTCCATTATCTGTCGAATACAAAAAATCTGATCAATAGTCGATCTATTACGCCGAAAACCGCACTGATGATCCCCAATAATTTCATCTACGTACGGAGTTAATCTTCTCAAAAGAATATTGGACGAAATTTTGTACGACGTCAACAAAAGTGATATTCCTCGAAAGTTACCACAGTTGGTTTTGTCCCCCTTTTTAAAAATAGGTACAGATCTATTAAAATGAAAAAAATAAAATGAAGGTATATGTATAGTGTTCCATGGTATAACAGGTTCGTGTACCTTGGTTGATATCCTCTTGTATCTTGGAACATTGGAACACAGGGAATATAGGTGGAAATATAGCTGTAAAAACTCACAATCATTTTAAAAATGCATTTGCCACAATTTACAGGCTTCTCTGATTGAGATCTTATTTCCCGGAGGAGCCATAACTGCTTCAAGAGGTTTCTTCAAGGCATCCGGATCAATTGGGGTTCCTTCAACTCCAGACTTAATTCGTGGCATGATCTTAAAATAAAAGAAAAACAAAACCCGATAGCGTTAAGTACCTTGGAACATGTTCCTTGGTAAAAGATCTTTTGTGTTCCAAGGTACAAGAGGGTGCACCTTTAAACAAATATGAAACAAAACCCGATAGCGTTATGTACCTTGGAACATGTTCCTTGGTACAAGATCTTTTGTGTTCCAAGGTACAAGAGGGTGCACCTTTAAACAAATATGGCTGCCTAAAATATATGAAGAGTTCGCGGGAAAAACGTTGAATGTCACATTTCTGTTAAGGATTAGATAATGATTTAATTGAGTCTATAACTGCAAGATATAGTACTATTTCTATAGAAAATAAAGGAAAGGATTACTGTATTCGTGGCGATAATTCTCCTTTTTACCATTTTTCATAAGAACAACATTAAATTTCGCAGTGATCCATTGAATTAGATAATGATATCTACCTTAAGAAAACTGTGACATACTTTTGGTAACAAAATAGTAATATACGTTACAAGAGCGGTATGTTGACGTTTTCATGTTGGAGGAAAAGATTGAAAAAGCGAAACGTAGTTGAGCTTTTTTAATTTCCGAGAACATGAAAACAAACATACAGCTCGTATATCGTACATTATTTTGTGCCAAGATCGTTTATTACATACCTGAAAGACGAATTTCTAATTAGTTGCAATGAAATCTCCATCTTGGTTTCTGTTTAATGACGGCAACTTTGGAATACCAAAATATCTATCTTCAACATTCTTGCTATAAAATGTTTTCTGTGTTTACTATACTCCAGCAGGCCGTGATATACGTCTGTCTTCCCCCCCCCCAGCTTATAAATGCGAACTTAAAACAAAAGGTAAGGTTATGTAATGATTTATTTTTCATTTTAATATTTTAACAATATTATTTATATAACATATTGCAGTAATAACATCCGCTTCTGGAATTTTGTTGATTTTTCACGGCTTCCTTAATGTTACTTGTATCAGGAATGCAATAAGTTTCGTGGAGTAGTAGACTTTACTTAATTTTTGCAAATATTTAAAAACAATAATTAACATTGCAATCTAGGTGAAATTGCAGTGGTAAGTTTCCAATTTATAATTATTACTAGTTAAACGTCTCTAAAAATAATATGTTAAAAGCCTAAAGCAGTAAAATGAATGTCGCGCTTAAGCGGCAAGAAGAGGGAAATTGTTATGTGTATTACGTTGGGAATACTGAATGTGGTATTTCACACTTACCGCGTATTGGTTCTGTGCGGAAAACAAGGAAATACGCACGATCTCGCACAAAAATTGTTTCGTCCACAGAACTCACACTTTGTAAAAAAAATCAAAACGGAACTATAACCAGAGTTACCTAGCGGCTTTATCTATAATCTACTTCAGTTTCAGTCGGCTAGGTAGCAGAAAAAATTAGAAAAAAAAAATATATATATATATTTTACGGTACACTATATTCAAGTACAACAGTCTTCCCTTCACTACGTACAGGTTCTAACACCAAGCCAGTCAATTATGATTAGAACATCTAAGGCTCAACAGTCGTACAAAAACGGGTTGTAATTTATTGCAGTTTTTATATTAATTGGCCTCTCTCGAAAACAATGTTTGTTTTTATTATTTTATTGATTTGACATCACACAGAATGAAATGTATCTAATTTTTACGATTTTCTTATGTCAATTTAAAAACAGTAATCTCTCTAGACGTTTTGATTTATCTAGAGAAAATCAAAACTCGAGTGGGATTTAATTGACTATTACACGATTAGAAGAAAGTATATAAAGATTAGAAGTAACGAAGTACTCCAATACAATAAAATATTAATTGACTTACGAAAATAGAACTGTCTTCAAATGTGTTATTGTACCATGTCAACATTACAAATATTACGCTAGGTGCATGCTAGATGGCAGTAGTGAGCAATGCCTTCTCGTCGAGAAGTTCTCGATCTATTATACACGATGGCAATGTTACTAATCAAGAAGACTTTGCTGATTCAGTTTCATTTTTATTAAAATGCAACATTTCACTTCAATTATCCGAATCCCAGTAATCAACGTCACTTGACAGATGATTTTCAATAAATCTTAATATTAAACAATCTCTGATACGTGACTATCCATAATATCATATAGCAGAAGCTATAACATAACCTAACTAATATACACAAGTGTTAGAAAAGTTTTAATTAACGACGATGACATAAAAAATAAACATGAATAATTTTGAAAGGAATAATTATTGAATGTACAATTTTCAAATTTGAATGTGGTTGGTGGTTCAATTGATGTTATATTGGACGTGTGCGTAATAGAAGTGGAACTCGTTGATTTAGGCCTACATGGTGTATTCAACTTATTCAGAATTTCCGAATGAATAATTTTAAAAGGAATAATTATTGAATCTACTATTTTCAAATTTGAATGTGGTTGGTGGTTCAATTGATGTTATATTGGACGTGTGGGTAATAGAAATGGAACTCGTTGATTTAGGCCTACATGGTGTATTCAACTTATTCAGGATTTCCGAATGATGCTCTTCATTTATTTGTAAATCGGATTTCAGAAGATGCATAGGTATGATCAGTGATTTTTATTAATTCTTGTTCTTGAATGCCAATGCGAGTCATATTTGAAACTGCTGTGCATCGACTGGAGTGGTTTGTAATTTTATATATATTTTTGACGTCCAGATCAGCGCAGTTTCAAATGTTGGCAAACAACGAAACAAATGCTAGGGACGCGATAAAATTAAACAAATGCTAGGGACGCGATAAAATTAAACAAATGCTAGGGACGCGATAAAATTGTGCGATAAGCAGCCATGATTGGTTGAAATACGTCCTTTCGTACCGTTTTATTGGTCAAAAGTAGTATGACGTAGTAAGAGTGTAATAGTAAAATAAATATCTAGAACAGCTATGGGGACTATGAGCACAGTAGGAGGGAACGTTCCTACTCACCCCACATTCGTTTGATTGACAGGCGAGGGGTAACCCAGTTGTTTTGCTAAGGCAAGTGCAGTGGTGGATTAGACACCTTGCGCATCAGTAATTTCTCCGCTCTTATTTCTTGTTTCAAAATCTTTACAGTATTTTGTTTATAGGAAGTAAGCGTATCATACAATAATTATTAGAGCCACCTACTGTCATTAGGCAAATTATATATTCTTCAATTGTATAACCATTCCTTTATCATGTGTAAGAAAAATTCTAGAACTGCCTTGTGATAGACATAATAAATTGTTTCTTTTAAAAACAATAAAGAAAAAAGTAAAGCTCCATTGTCATTTAACTGCACAATATACTAAAAGATACAATGCTCAACATAATAAATTGTTTCTTTTTAAAACCAATAAAGTAATTAAGCTCCATTGTCATTTAACTTGAAAACATATCAAACACAATATATGCCTAATGATCAACAAAATCAATTGTTTCTTTTTATAAATACTAAAGAAAGTAAAACTAAGCTCCACTGTCATTTAACTTTAAAACATATTAAACAAAATTTATGAGATATGAATGAAACGAAATACAACTGTAGGCCTATACTGCTGGTTTTCATTTTTTTGTTGTTGATTGCCCTCGAAATTTCTTGTTATTAACTAAAAAGTATATATTTGGCTCTAAAATAGAACAACTCAACCGTAATACTGAAACTAAATGCATGTCTGTGATCCTAGACCTGGAGATACTTTTGGTCATATTCATTTTGAAAAGAAAAACAGCTCACAACAGTAAGTTGAGCCAAACATAGATACCATACGCATTGCAAATGTGCGCAGATTAGGGAATTGCTCCTCTGGTAGGTATTTAAAGAGATCTAATCCATTTTTTCCTAAACACTTTAGTGGCGTGCTCTTTTGCATCTCTATAGTGGCTCTGATGCTTGAGTAACATCAAATACAAATGGATTATTGAACAGACACATCTCCATGTCCATTGCAGTTACTTCTGAAAATCTTTCTTGGAAAGAGAACGCACCAAGTAGGCCTAATATGCACTCGAAGTTTTAAATAAGGTCAGTTCCAGATAGTTAATAAAATAATAAGTATCTAAATCCTGAAAATACCATAAACATATCTTGTTTTGTATCTTTTCAATATTACGAAAATAGCTTTTAAAATTGTAAATAAATTCTTGTAAGATCACCGAAGTCCGTTTTATGCTTGCGATCAAAGTGGCGTTTAATATTGAAGCGTTTTATATGCAAATTTTAAACCTACATATTAAGCAACAGACTTTCTTCTTTTTGTAAGTAACAAATAATTCTTTCTGAGACTCTTCCTGAAACTGATGTCCCGAGATCGAAGCCATACCCGCCACTGAATGAAGCGTGTCTAGAGAAGCACCAGGCGGAGGAGAGGGTCGGTGGAGTGAGGTAAGGCAGCTTTGAGTGCAGTGGCCCTTCGGAGCCATTTTTCCCCGTGGTTGATCTAGAAGATGTATTAAAGTTACATTATATTACTGAGAACTTTAATAAATGTATACCATATTTTTGGAACAGAGGAAGTAGAGAATATACAAAATGCGAACTTTTGCATAACAATGTAGCGGTTATTTATACTGTCGCCTGATGTGAACAGCATTGAATGATACCCTTTTGCAGTCCCTTTCTTGTTTATTCAATTCATTTTTTTCCCGCAACTCATTCCATCCCCATCCTTTTCTTCCTTGCCAAAAATATTGAACACACGGAACCAATACTGTTGGAGAGGCAGAGAAGAGTCAGTAATCTCTTATCATATGCCTATATGTTTGGTTACCGCAAACATATCATACTACAAAACAGAGAAAACGAATTTCTCGCTATATACATTGGATCGTGACAATTCCTGCAGAATTCCAAGGAAACAATATTCCTAGAATTGCGTGCCCTACAACCAACAAATATATCACTATCGGTTTCTATTCAACTTTATATTCATTGTAAGAATTTGAACGGAAGTGAAGTATTACGAGTAGCACACTCTAGCTATAAACCAGTAGACTCGGTTCGATTCCCGCCAGAAAAATTGAGATCTGTCTTCGTTCCAGAGGAACTACGTGTGCAACCCTCATTTTGATGTATAAGCAGCGGCTACGCGCCATGTTCAGTGCATGGGCAAGAAATGCGTCATCTAATTACCCACACGAACGAGAAAACAAGGCGGCCAAAAAGAGCAAGGTTAGGAGCCGACGATAATGATTTGAAAGGGGGTGAAGTAGAATGCTCTTGTCTTATTTTCTTACCGCTAAACCAGGCGTGTCCAAAGCAATAGGTAAGCACTGAATCACAGTAGAATGCAGCCCGCAACACTTCAGTCAACGTTTGAGGGGTGGGGATGGAGATGTAGCTGATACCATTCACAAAATGTGGCAATGGTGCAGGGGCGGCCCGTCCCTATGTGCTACGGTGCTACAGCACACTGATAATTTTTGCTCAAATAATGTTTTTATAATACCAAAGTATCTGATGTGTCATTTAACAATTTCCCGTGGTTATATTCATGACGCATTATCGAGTGTTTAGTCTTCGCTCTTCGCTCTTTGGTTAAAAAAAAAAGTTATGTTTTATTTAACGACGCTCGCAACTGCAGAGGTTATATCAGCGTCGCCGGATGTGCCGGAATTTTGTCCCGCAGGAGTTCTTTTACATGCCAGTAAATCTACTGACATGAGCCTGTCGCATTTAAGCACACTTAAATGCCATCGACCTGGCCCGGGATCGAACCCGCAACCTTGGGCATAGAAGGCCAGCGCTATACCAACTCACCAACCAAGTCGACCGCTCTTTGGTGCCTCAGGGGGTTCGTTGTGCTACTCTGAACTTCGTATGAGAATGTAGACATTTATGCGCATGTGCGAAGCTGAAATCACTGCTCTGATTGGCTATTTTTACGCGGGAAAGTGCTGTAGTCAGCTTCAGCACAACACAGCTTTGAGATTGCAAAAGTAAAGCGTAACGAAAGAATGCTTGTTTGTGGAAGAACTCGGAACTATTTACAATGTATTTTGTAATTCAAATATCAGACGGCTGCTGCCATCTACCTGTAGGTCTATGAGGTTCCTCCTGAATCACCTAGCAAGCGACGTAAAATGGAATCCCAGAAAATTGAAGCCAAGGAAGTATGTGATTGTATAATTCAGGAAGCTACTCATCGTTTCCAGTCTTTAAGCTACCTAGACGCAACAAAATTTTTAAACAGCAACATTTTTTAGAATTTTTTGTATACTTATCGTGAACGCGAACTTGAAGTTGCTGTACTATACTGAACAAAAGAGTGTTAAAGACACAACTTGGAGTTCTATACGAAAAACCCGACTTCCAAAATATAGATGTCTGTTCAATTGTTACAATACATAGCTCCAACAATTTACTGGATCCATTCTGTGAAGTAACGAAGTTGTTAAAAAATATTTTGGTTACAACACCAATGACCACTGCTGAGCCATAAATATGTTTTTCTTGCTTGAAACGCATAAAAACGATTTTTAAGGAACACTATGTCCCAGGATCGTCTCACTGCTCTTGCAATACTGTCAACAGAAAAGAGTATGATGTCCAAGATGGAGGGTTTAATACCGGGGTAATTGACAAGTTCTGCAGTAAGAAGAAACGTCGTATGGACTTCATATTTCGTCACTAGGAGAGACTCAAATTATGATAAATACATATACTCTAAGTGTAAGCCTACAGTAGGCCGAATGGACATTGTAGCACACTCATTATTTTGACCACCAGCCGCTACTGCAATGGTGGATTACATCATTTAGCTGTTACCATTGGCTGTTTTTTTACCGAATTATAAACTTTTATATATAAACGCGGGTGCTCGTGTAAAGGGAGTTAAGTCAAATTGTAAGGTATGTAAACTTCTCTCCTTTAGTACTGAACAAAACCCCTTTGTCACAAACTATGGAGCACTGCAACTGCATCATAGAGGAAGAATAACTTAACCCCTTTAACACAATAGAAAAGTAATTGTGGATAGTTCAAATCTGTACTTATTCCAGTTTAGCCAATTCATACTTAACCCCCTTTACACGAGCACCCGCATATATGTTACAGACACAGCGGGAAAAGCATGGAGAGCGTTACACTTTGTGATGAGGGTACTACGAAAAGGCTCTGATAAATCCAAAGAGATTGCATATAAATCACTAGTACGTCCAGTAATGGAATATGGTGCTGCATGTTGGGATCCTTACAGACTAGAACATATTACGACACTGAAAAAGATTAAAAAACGGGTTCTCAGTATTGTCGGAAAAAATTCACCATTATAATGGTCCACACTCACGGACAGGAGAACGCGCATTCGATTATGTGCACTGTTCAAAACATACAGAGGTGAGCCTGCCTGGAGAGAAATAAAAAATAGGTTGCAGCCGCCAAATTATTCTTCAAGGAACGACCACTCATATAAATTGAGGGAAAGAGGGCAGAGGACGGACAGTGGAAAGTTTTCTTTCCTCAATCGTACTATCAGGGACTGGAATGCTTTACCTGCAGACTTACTAAAGGCTTTACCAACAACCAAAAATGTATTTAAAAATAGGCTTAAGGACTTTACTAATAGACGATAATTATACACAGTATTTAAAGGGTATACTTGATATTTTGTTATTGAAGTGTTCTATCAGTGAAGAATTATGTTGTGTCAGTGAAGTGTGTTGAGTAAGTGAAACGTGTTCCTGTCAGTGAAGCTTTATAGTTTATAGTGGCAGTGCACAGTATTTGAACAGTGAAATGTTTTTGAAGTGTTAGTGAAATCAGGATAGAATCAGTGAAATGTGTCGTAGTTCCAGTGCAGTGAGTGAGTTGACAACGAAATGAGTGTAGTGTTGAAAGGTACTTGTGCAGATATGAACATATCATACTCGTGGTTCGAACATAGGTTTAAGGTACAAATTAGATTTATTTTAAATGTTATTTTAACCGATCGTGCTTCATTTAATTTAGGATGTTTCCTGTTGTTATTGTTATTAATATTATTATTAATTATTGTTATTATTAATTTTTTAGTATTATTATTAATTGTGTTTATTATTGTCTTTATTGAGTGTAATTAGTTACCACTGCCACCGGGTATATACCCATTGCAGTGTGAATAAATAAATGCATACATACATACATACATGTAATTATTCCATGAATATTTACCTACAGTTACTTTTTAAAATATAACACAATCAATATTTGTTTGAAAATAGATATAATGCATGTTACTCCTTTCAGTGAGCCAATGCATAATGCTTCTTGTATAGCATTTGTTGAATCAATAATTCACTGTTTATAAGTCTGTAACAGTAAATAACAATTATATCTAACCATTACTGTTCCCTAATTTTTATCGACTGGAGCGAAACAACATGGAAATCTGACGTTATATCTGAGTCAGCCACACGGAATTGTTCCAAAAGTTTATTTTCCACATATATGTATAATGTATTTTGATTTCACAACGTTCACGACACTTATACGTTGACGCATAAATAGATTCCATGGAACAAGCGAAAGAACTATAATAATAATAATAATAATAATAATAATAATAATAATAATAATAATAACACACCAGTTAACTATATATCATCAGAAATATTATAAATAAGTTGATAAATGAACGATAATAATAATAATAATAATAATAATAATAATAATAATAATAATAATAATAATACTAGGCTAATAGTAACAATAATAACGTAGTTAGACTTTAAATCCGAATATAGGGAGTGACACATAATATGGTGTTTCATATTGGTTTCGAAAAGCCACGCAAAATCCTGCAGCAAACGAGGTTATTTAATATTTCCGTCATATCCAGTGAAATAGCTCAAAACACTCCGTATTCTGTCAAGCGAACGTGAGAAAATTTATCTTTCATGTTGGCACAATTGTCATCTTTGCCTGCAGCTATTGTCATAATTGGAAACAACAGGTCTTCCTTTGAATCATTCATACAATAAAATAAAGTCCACACCTGTGGAGTAACGGTTAGCACGTCTGGCCGCGAAACCAGGTGGTCCGGGTTCGAATCCCGGTCGGGACAAGTTATCTGGTTGCGGTTCTTTCCGGGGTTTTCCCTCAACCCAATACGAGCAAATGCTGGGTAACTTTCGGTGCTGGACCCCGGACCCATTTCACCGGCATTACCACCTTCAGTCTCTTTGAGACGCTAAATAACCTGAGATGTTGATACAGCGTCGTAAAGTAACCTACTTAAATAAAATTCATTCAATAAAGGTTTTCGATATTACCATACCCAGTTTAACGTCCATTCCGAGTACTGCAAGACAGAAAATAAAAGACGAAATAACTGAAGTATTTCTAAGAAATCTTAGATATCAAAAGGTTTCCAGAACACGAAGAAAAATCTCTGGATATATCTCAGATATCCTTCTTCCTGTGACGTCGAAAGGACTATTTCCTACTACAAGAATAGCTTCAACGACAAGTATAAATTCACGGGAAGTGACATACAATGGTTGCAAACTGCAATTCATGCCTTATTTTAGATACGGAAACAAGCACATCAACTTCTCAAAACTAATCATCTTTACAATTTAGTATACTAGTGGCTTGTGCAGCAAATGCTGCAAACTAAGTTCATTAGACGTTCAAATAAACATTTTTCAGGTTTATTTTCAATGGAGAATACCAGACATTCGGAAAGTTATTTGCTTCCATAACAATGAAAGATACTCTCTCTTGAGCCAATACTGAAGAGAACCACGCATATAAATATCTACATCACACTGCCATTAAATATATGAAAATGACCCAACCCCACTTGATTAATAATTATAAAAATATTTGATTTTATAATGATATTATTATCTTACGTAAGTTTCATAGCTTTCAGTAACATATACTAATATATACTATATAGCCGCCACTCAGTAAAATATAGAAATCAAAATCTAATTTAAGTTATTCTCTACATCTACTTATATAACCCCAAAACATTTCACTTTACATATCATCAATATAGCATTAATATGTATAATTAATGAAAAATAGTCACATCATGGCATTAAGTACAATAATATTTCATTTCTAATGGTAATAATGTCATGAAACCACCTCAAGTTTTGTAGTTTTTAATATCCAATACACAGCTGTACCCAGAAAATTACACACCACAGAATCGAACCTGTAAATTATTTTTAGTAAGTTAAGTTTTTAATAACCAATTTAATTTGAGCTCTAAATATGTCAGCATTCTTGCAGATCATGGCCTTCGTGTAATATTGTTTACTGTAGTGTGTGTTTTGTTTTATTCTGAAATGCAACACGGCCGACTTGATGCTCGCTTCGCTTCTCCTTTGCAAAAAAGCGAAGGGTATATCAAGTCGGCCGTGAATGCTATTAGCTAGTTCTCAAAACTGACGACAGATGGATTTTGGAAATAGGAAAATTATGTTTAAAAATTGATATTTCACTGAAAACTACTATTTTTCCGAAAAACTTTGAATTCCAAGCTTCAAAATGAGGGGTCATTTATTAAAATCCGTCCAGCCGTTTTGCCGTAATTTCCATTACTAGTTCAAATTATATATACGTATATATAGATTCAATACTACATTTTATGATTCTTAGTGCATGTTTCTGGGCATGTTTTGCAGATATTAAGCGCATAGCTGCATGCATATAAAGGGAGTGTTACAATATTAAGTTCCTAACAAGTGATGACATAGCGAAGGCCAGGCTTTGTGGCTGACCTCACGTCAGTTTATTTAGCATACTGTAGATATAACCTGCCAATGACGAAAACCACAGAAGGGAACGAATATTTAAAATATTCATCACCTCTGAACAGTTTCTCTGGTTCTTTGATGAGTCTGATTTGAGATCTGGAGTGCTAATGCTACAAGTCTGGACTTTCGAAGCTCGAGGTGCCAACGCTGCGATGGGATCTATTCAGTGTCCTGTGTAAGGGCCTTCGCTTTCTTGGCGAGAAGCCAGAAACACGGTCGGCTGCAACAGAAGTAACTCCCGCTTATTACGAATTGTGTAGGTACTCTTTAAAAGAAAATTAACTTACATTGAATTTCAAGTAACTAGGTTCGGCGCGCGGTTTGATCTTACTGCTAAGGACGTTACAGTTCGTAGTTTGCCTATTGGCAGTACACTTCCGTCCCTTTCGTCCTTCTAACGAGTTCTCATACGTGACTTCCTCTTTCCGGTCCTTCCCTCCAAAACTAACTTATGACTTGAATCGCAGAGCTACCCCAGTGACCAGCAGCAGGCTGAGTTCACAAGGGGGGCACGAATGGGTCACCGGCTTTGAGATTTTTGTTTTGGACATAAGTTAATCCAAGCCAAAGTACACCGAAAGCCTAATTATACAACGGTCAAGATTCCGAAGGCCGTGGCGACTTAATTGGGAATTAAATTAATTGACTTTATTTTAAGTGCGTATTAGTTTGATTTAATTTATTGGGTTATTTTACGACGCTGTATCAACATCTAGGTTATTTAGCGTCTGAATGATATGAAGGTGATGATGCCGGTGAAATGAGTCCGGGGTCCAGCACGGAAAGTTACCTTGCTCGTATTGGGTTGAGGGAAAATCCCGGAAAAAACCTCAACCAGGTAACTTGCCCCGACCGGGAATCGAACCCGGGCCACCTGGTTTCGCAGCCAGACGCGCTGACCGTTACTCCACAGGTGTGGACTAGGTGAATGCATAGAATTAAATATGATTTAACTTCCGTAATTAAGTTAAATTACAAGTACAGTAGTTAATTATGGATTAATAACATGTTGGCGAAATCGGCCCTAAGGCGCTTAATGTAAATGAGTTAGTGAAGCAGTCAAAAGTTGCAAAAGGGTAGATATAAGGAAATGGTCATCGGCGTAGTTCAGACATAAGAAACTGGTCTCCTGATCGAAGCTGTGCTGGAACATGGACTGATTCCCCAAAAGCATATCCTTTCCTTTTCTGATATAATTAATAGGTAACCATGCATATACCTTTACTTGTCAGATACCCTGATGAATATATATTTACTTACTGGCTTTTAAGGAACCCGGAGGTTCATTGCCGCCCTCACATAAGCCCGCCATTGGTCCCTATCCTGGGCAAATTTAATCTAGTCTCTATCATTATATCCCACCTCCCTGAAATCCATTTTAATATTATTTTCCTATCTAAGTCTCGGTCTCCCCAAAGGTCTTTTTCCCTCCGGCCTCCCAACTAACACTCTATATGCATTTCTGGATTCGCCCATATGTGCTACATATCCTGCCCATCTCAAACGTCAGGATTTAATGTTCCTAATGATGTCAGGTGAAGAATACAATGCGTGCAGTTCTATGTTGTGTAACTTTCATCCCTCTTAGCCCCAAATATTTTCCTAAGCACCTTAATCTCAAACAGCCTTAACCTATGTTCCTCTCTCAAAGTGAGAGTCCAAGTTTCACAACCATAAAGAACAACAGGTAATATAACTGTTTTATAAATTCTAACTTTCAGATTTTTTGACAACGGACTGGATGATAAAAGCTTCTCAACCGAATAATAACACGCATTTCCCATATTTACTCTGTGTTTAATTTCCTCTCGAGTATCATTTATATTTGTTACTGTTGCTCCCAGGTATTTGAATTTTTCCCCCTCTTCAAAGGAGAAATTTCCAATTTTTATATTTCCATTTCGTACAATATTCTCGTCACGAGACATAATCATATACTTTTTCTTTTCGGGATTTACTCCCAAACCTATCTCTTTACTTGCTCCAAGTAAAATTCCCGTATTTTCTCTAATCGTTTGTGGATTTTCTCCTAACATATTCACGTCATCCGCATAGACATCCTGATCAGTAAATAGTATGCATAAACTCCTTACCATGCTGCGATTAATTTTCTCCTTTCAATATTTGTCCCTTCTCATTGCTATTGTTCATATAAGTGAAATTTACATTACCACTAACAATTCAAAAGTACCGGGTCTTTCCCGGGCGGCCAGAGCGTGGTGCCGACCACACCACCTCATTCTAGTGCCGAGGTCATGGAAAGCATGGGGCTCTACCTCCATGCCCCCCAAGTGCCTTCATGGCATGTTACGGGGATACCTTTACCTTTACCTTTACCTAACAATTCAAAATCTGACAACAATGTGTAGAAGCCTACTATGCATTTCCTACAGATTCTGATGCCAAGAAACAACATTGATTTTTTCAGTATGAAGTTGAAATAAGACCCCAAAGTGAAAGATCCTCAACAAAACAGAACAACAAACACAGCCCCCTTTTTTCAGTACCGTGACCTCTTTTCTCTTTGCAAACGATCGCTTCTGGAAGGATACGTGTGCCCAGGACTGAGAACATACAGTAAGCGTAAGTAAGGCTACTATTCGAATTCAGAAATACGAAAGCTGCAAATGATATTACGCCACACCGCGTTGCCGTGCGATGCGCTGGTGGGGCAATGTATATCCCATTGCCATGTGGCTTTATAGTTCGCTCGATAGGAGACCGCGTAAGACGAAAGACCGGTCAATACATACAGAGGGTCAAGGAACGAAGGAGTTACCTCCAGCCATCTCGTGGCCGCAAACTGAAGCTCGATTGTAGGGGTGAGCCGATTCAGTCGGTATAGGCGCCCGTTACCTGACCAACTCAACGGCTTTTAACACTGACCACTATTACACGGTGGTGAACAATTGCAGTGTTAAATAAATAAAATAAACATATAGAATGCCAAGTTTTCCTTAATGTCTGCGATATAATTAAATTAATTACTTCACCCTATAAATTCCAAATCAAATACTGAAGTCGTAAAATGTTTTTAAGCCTCTATGTTAATTAATGGTGGTCTAAATAGCATAAATAGCACATATTAGTAAAATTATTATTTTTTGGTTAATTTTTTATTTTACATGATACGTTTGTGATTTCTAAGGAACATTGGTTGACAATGACATGATCGTAAAATAAATACTGACATCTAGATGGCAAAATATGAACCTCTGAGTCCATTAAAAATGTAGGAAACAGCAGCCATATTATAACTTTGAAGACACATTGTCAACAATGGAAAGAACATTCCCTCTCTCGTTAAAAAAAATTAGAATTACTGGATATGATCCATGTTGAATCTTTCGTACACTACTTTTAACACTTGAGTATAAATAATTGATTAAATGGCGATCTTACTCGTGTTAATTATGTAAGCATGTGCGGCTTACAGCTGTTTCGGTGCTACTTGACACCATCCTCAGAGTCTTCTGTGTCTCGGCGTCATCTCAACTTCGCTGCCTGTTGTGTGGGTGCGTTCGTGTGTGTGTGTTCTGAAATTGATCTGTGTGTTGAGTATTTGAATAGGGTATGTTTTAGTGTGTCTGTATATTTCATATTGTTCTAGTGTGTTGAGTTTTTGGTTTTTGGATTGTATGTGTAGGATTTCCACGTCTGTATTTATGTTATTGTATGTGTGGTTAGCATTAGTTATGTGTTCGGCATATGTAGATGTATTGTGTCCTCTGGTTATTGCTTTAATGTGTTCTTTGTATCGAGTTTGGAATGACCTGCCTGTCTGTCCAATGTAGAAACGGTCGCAACTATTGTATGTGAGTTTGTATACGCCTGTGTGGTTGTATTTATTTGTTTGTGTTGTTTGTGTGTTGAGATGTCTTTATAGTGTGTTTTCTGTTCTGTACGCTATGTATTTATGTTTTCTGAATGAGGATGCGATCTTGTGTGTGTTTTTGTTTTCGTATGTTAGTGTGATAAATTTCTTGTGTTCTTGCGTTTGTGTTGTGTTTTGTGTGTTTTTGTGTTTGTTGAGTTTTTGTTTTGTCTTCCTTATGATGTTGTCTATTATGTTTTGGGTTGTAACCATTTTCTTGTGCTATGTATTTGATTGTGTTCACTTCTTCATTGTAGTGTTGTTGGCTCATGGGTATGTTGAGTAATCTGTGTACCATTGTCCTGAATGCAGCATGTTTGTGTTGTGTGGGGTGATTAGGTGTATTGTGTGTGTGGTGGTGGTGGTTGGTTTTCTGTATATTTTGAAAGTATGTTTGTTGTCAACTTTTGTTATGGTGATGTCTAGGAAATTTATGGAGTTATTGTTTTCAAGTTCCAGTGTGTATTGGAGTTTTGGGTGTATTTTGTTTATGTATTTGTGTAGTTTGTGTAGGCCTATTTGTAGTTTGTTTCCTTTGTATAGTATGAGTATGTCGTCTCATCCACACAACAGGTAGCGAAGGTGAGATGACGCCGAGAGACAGAAAGCTCTGAGGATGGTGTCAAGTAGTACCGAAACAGCTGTAAGCCGCTCATGCTTACATAATTAACACGAGTAAAATCGCCATTTAATCAATTATTTACTGGATATGACTCTAAGATCACATGGAGCCATAGATGAATAATTTTCAATGTATCTTGTTGTAACTTCAAGAATAAAATTCCGTACTTTGCAAAAGAATTGAACCTCCTACTGCACTTTTAATAACAATTTATTATTTATGAACTGATAGATGAAAGACAACATTAAGATAGACGGATCGTATGCGGAGGAAAGTGAAAAATAGGAAAGATTGGAAAATGCAGGGTTGCAGTGAAAGATCTGCCTTTGACAGAAAACTACGAATGAATGAATGAATGACTGAATATATGAATGAATAATTTAAATGTTATGATTGCACTTCAAAAAACTTTCTCATGAAAACTGAAAACTACAATCTGAAATCACTCAAATTTTTAAAATCTAATTGAGAAAGATGTGTAACGTAAGGTAAACGTTACAACTTCGAAATACAATTAATCGACCTACAACAATTTTATTCTTAGACACAAACATGTATTACTGACAATGAGACCAAATAATTTAAATTTTGGGTTGTAATCCAGCATTGTAAATAAGCATGGAATAAGGGGAAAGAGAGAGAAGGAACTACCCCGAGAAGAGCTCTGCTTTGTCCACCACAAATTTCATCACGATCAGATCTGGAATCGAACCCGGACTACTTGGAGAGGAAGACCAGCGAGTTATCTATGAGACACACACGTGTCAAGCATATTAGGTTCTCGAAAAAGTGAACCTGACATTACGTGTTCTGTCAGTTTTCGAAGCATATAAACTAAACAGAAATAATTAGTAATTCCAAAATCAACAAGGTTATCTAGAACTTGTCATGATTATTCAGAGGGTAATAATAATCAGTGGCACCATAGCCCTCGAAGGGCCCAATAATAACCGAGGTATATTACAAATACAACCCAGGAATGTTCAACTGAGGAAATAGTCGTATTGTACTAGGCTCCATTCATAACACAGGCATATTACAAATACAGCCAGGAGTGTTGATATTAACCAAATAACGTAATCCTACTGCGGTCGAGTCAAAATTATCTAGGCATATTACAAATAACCCAGAAGTGGAAAAATAAACGAAATAACCTAAGTTTACTGTAGTTAAGACATAACAGACAAACTTCACGGAAACAAAAATTCAGGAATGTACCTAGGTACAATGCCACAGGGCTGAAGAACTCGTTGAGATTTCAATGCCGCAATCTGAAGAACACGTGGAGATTTTAATGCCGCAGGGCTGAAGAACACGTGGAGATTTCAATGCCGCAGGGCTGAAGAACACGTGGAGATTTTAATGCCGCAGGGCTGAAGAACACGTGGAGATTTTAATGCCGCAGGGCTGAAGAACACGTGGAGATTTTAATGCCACAGGACTAAAGAACACGTTGAGATTTTAATGCCACATGGCTGAAGAACACGTGGTGATTTTAAAGCCACAGGGCTGAAGAACATGTGGAGATTTCAATGCCACAGGACTGACGAATACGTGGAGATTTCAATGCAACATGACTGAAGAATACGTGGGGATATCAATGCCACAGGGCTGAAGAACATGTGGAGATTTCAATGGCTCATGACTGAAAAACGCGTAGAGATTTCAATGTAACAGGACTGAACAACACGTGGAGATTTCAATGCCACAGGACTGAAGAACGCGTTGAGATTTCAATGCCACAGTGATGAAGAACACGTGAAGATTTCAATGCCACAGACTGAAGAACACGTGGAGATTTCAATGACACAGGAGTGAAGAACAAGTGGAGATTTCAATGACACAGGGCTGAAGACTAAAGAACACGTGGAGATTTCAATGCCACAGAACTGAAGAACACGTGGAGATACCAATGCCACAGGGCTGAAGAACACGTGGAGATTTCAATGCCACAGAACTGAAGAACGCGTTGAGATTTCAATGCCACAGGGCTGAAGAACACGTGGAGATTTCAATGCCACAGGACTGAAGAACGCGTTGAGATTTCAATGTCACAGGGCTGAAGAACACGTGGAGATTTCAATGCCACAGGACTGAAGAACGCGTTGAGATTTCAATGCCACAGGGCTGAAGAACACGTGGAGATTTCAATGCCACAGGACTGAAGAACGCGTTGAGATTTCAATGCCACAGGGCTGAAGAACACGTGGAGATTTCAATGCCACAAGGCTGAAGAACACGTGATTTCAATATCACAGGGCTGAAGAACACGTGGAGAGATCAATGTCACAGAGCTGAAGAACACGTGGAGATTTCAATGCCACAGGACTGAAGAACGCATTGAGATTTCAATGTCACAGGGCTGATGAACACGTGGAGATTTCAATGCCACAGGACTGAAAAATCGTTGAGATTTCAATACAACAAGGCTGAAGAACGCGTTGAGATTTCAATGCCACAGGGCTGAAGAACACGTGGAGAGATCAATGTCACAGGGCTGAAGAACACGTGGAGATTTCAATGCCACAGGACTGAAGAACGCGTTGAGATTTCAATGCCACAGGGCTGAAGAACACGTGGAGATTTCAATGCCACAGGACTGAAGAACGCGTTGAGATTTCAATGCCACAAGGCTGAAGAACACGTGATTTTAATGTCACAGGGCTGAAGAACACGTGGAGAGATCAATGTCAGAGCTGAAGAACACGTGGACACTTGACTAAGTTAAAGTAGGAATGATTAAATCAGTAAAAATCGGAACCTTTCTTGCCTTTACTATATAGATGCATGCAACTGGGTTTAAAGAATGTCTTAAGAACATCTTAATGTGCGAAAGTTACTTTTAGTTGAATGACAAACTCTCTTCTCGATACCTGTGATTTATCAGTGAAGACTGTCTCAAGTTTCAGATGACAATGAAGATAGCAATGATGATAATTATTACAGTAATAACGTAATGAATGGAAACAAACATGTCTTGCATTCTCTCCTAATAATTCTGTGTTCAAGTTTCATACACAACGATACAAACCGTCATACTGGCATTGACTCTAATTTGTTTCAATTTTTCTAAGTAGATAGCCTATATATCATGACAACCAATAACTGACAAGAATAAGTCTAAGTCTAACGCATCTTTATAAATGGACATTACTTCTTAAAGGACAAATCATAGGGAGTGATGTCACATACTCTTTAAATAACTTCAAACTTCCTTATTTCATCTTAATCCGAAATGAGAATACACCAACAGTACGTTTCTGCCACTCTTGTAGTTACGAAGAAGTTATTTTATTATTATTATTATTATTATTATTATTATTATTATTATTATTATTATTATTATTTATTTACTTACTTTATTATTTGCTGATGATATTGTGTTTATGGAAACTTCAGAAGATAATTTACAACGTTTGCTTTACAACTTTAATCAAATGGCAGAAAGTTTCAATATGGAAATTTCAACTGACAAATCTAAAGTGATGGCTTTTTTAGGAAAGGAACCAGTCCGTAGCAAAATATGCATCAATAATAAGATCATCGAACAAGTAAAAAATTTTAGTTATCTCGGTTACCAAATTTCATATGAAAAAGAAAAGAATTTGAATGAGAAAATTATTAAATTCAACAGAGTAATGGGGATAATTAATCAGATATTCAAACCAACCTTAGTACAAAAACACACGCGCACCAGAATTTATAAAACATTGGCCAGACCTATACTTTGTTTTGGTAGTGAAGCTTGGACGATTCGTAATATTGATTCACAAAGATTAACGGCGGCAGAAATGAGATTTATGCGTCGTACAGCGGAATATACGAGAATGGATCACATTAAAAATTTTTTTGACATTATGAAAAAAATGCAGATTGAACCGATTACGGAATACCTACAGAAATACAGACAAAGCTGGAGATCACATGTCATCAGAATTCCATGCCAAATTCTAAATTACCATTCTGTGGGCAAGAGATCCTTGGGCAGACCGTTCAAGCGTTGGCAAGAGACCGTAACGGGCCACTAGGCCCAAAACATGCAAGGATGATGATGATGATGATTATTATTAATTTATTTATTTATTTATTTATATAGTTACTTTATTATTTGCTGACGATATTGTGTTTATGGCAACTTCAGAAGATAATTTACAACGTTTGCTTTACAACTTTAATCAAATGGCAGTAAGTTTCAACATGGAAATTTCAACTGACAAATCTAAAGTGATGGCTTTTTTAGGAAAGTAACCAGTCCGTAGCAAAATATGCATCAATAATAAGGTCATCGAACAAGTCAAAAATTTTAGTTATGTCGGTTACCAAATTTCATATGAAGAAGAAAAGAATTTGAATGAGAAAATTATTAAATTCAACAGAGTAACGAGGATAATTAATCAGATATTCAAACCAACCTTAGTACAAAAACACACGCGCTCCAGAATTTATAAAACATTGGCCAAACCTATACTCTGTTTTGGTAGTGAAGCTTGGACGATTCGTAATATTGATTCACAAAGATTAACGGCGGCAGAAATGAGATTTATGCATCGTACAGCGGGATACACGAGAATGGATCACATTAAAAATTTTTTTGACATTATGAAAAAACTGCAGATTGAACCGATTACGGAATACCTACAGAAATACAGACAAAACTGGAGATCACATGTCATCAGAATTCCACGCCAAATTTTAAATTACCATCCTGTGGGCAAGAGATCCTTGGGCAGACCGTTCAAGCGTTGGCAAGAGACCGTAACGGGCCACTAGGTCCAATACATGCAAGGATGATGATGATGATGATTATTATTATTATATTATTATTATTATTATTATTATTATTATTATTATTATTATTATTATTATATTATTATTATTTTCTGTTTTTATTGTTCGTGCTCCAAATGATGTCTCATCTCTAATCTACTCAATGTGCCGTCGTAATTTGGTCCAGCACACCCTATTAAGTATTCATACCAAACCCCGCAGACCCCTAGTATGGACAAGTGACGTGAATAAATCAGGACGGGGTGCACACGCATGCATAGTAAAATTGCCTACACTCATTCCTAATTCTACACATGACCTGACTTGGAAAAGCATGCACGTTTCCTAGAACTTCCGGTAGATGTCTCGCAGAAAGCAGTAGCACTATACCACGCCCACCAGAGACCGACACGTGGCATCCGGTTACTCAGATCCCTCTAGCGGTATTCCCTTCAACTACCTACCCAGACGTAGTCCAATCGATATCGTGGACTAGAATTTGTTACTACTCCGCCATCCATTCACAAGTCTCTCCAGATCCCTACAGGACAGCAGAGGTATAGTACTATGACTACTATCGCAGCTAATATCGCTACTATCAACGTAGTGCTAAAGAATCATTTATAATCCCGGTCAATTAGGCTATTCACTGTTTTCAGAGTAATGACAGCAAAATTCACAAGTGACAGCAAACGCTGATCCTGCGATGAGCCAAGCGCAAAGGCACTACATGAGAAAACACAGCACAAATCAGTGGTATATTTCTAAAGGAAAAAAGTGCCCGGACTTTGGAATTTCGGTAGTAGTTATTAAAGAGCTCCAGAATAGGAATTACGACCGGTTTTCATTCGACCGGTCAGAGAGCATCAGTCAAGGCGGAACATTCGACCGAATGTTCGACTTTCAACTTGTTTTTTTTTTTTTTTAAGTAGGTTGTTTTACGACGCTTTATCAACATCTCAGGTTATTTAGCGTCTGAATGAAATGAAGGTGATAATGCCGGTGAAATGAGTCCGGGGTCCAGCACCGAAAGTTATCCAGCATTTGCTCATATTGGGTTGTGGGAAAACCCCAGAAAAAACCTCAACCAGGTAACTTGCCCCGACCGGGAATCGAACCCGGGCCACCTGGTTTCGCGGCCAGAAGCGCTGACCGTTACTCCACAGGTGTGGACCTTTCAACCTGTTACCCCTGATATTTTGCAGGCTAGACTGAACACCGACATTTTTTGAGTACACAAACGGAGTAATAATTGAAAGAAATTCATTATGTGTAATTTGAAAAATGCAATTGCTTAATATAAGCCTGCAATTGATTGAACACTTTATAACACTAATACATAAGAGTGTTTGAGAATAAGGTGCTTAGGAAAATATTTGGGGCTAAGAGGGATGAAGTTACAGGAGAATGGAGAAAGTTACACAACACAGAACTAAACGCATTGTATTCTTCACCTGACATAATTAGGAACATTAAATCCAGACGTTTAAGATGGGCAGGGCATGTAGCACGTATGGGCGAATCAGAAATGCATATAGAGTGTTAGTTGGGAGGCCGGAGGGAAGAAGACCTTTAGGGAGGCCGAGACGTAGATGCGAAGATAATATTAAAATGGATTTGAGGGAGGTGGGATATGATGATAGAGACTGAATTAATCTTGCTCAGGATAGGGACCAATGAACGGGCTTATGTGAGGGCGGCAATGAACCTTCGGGTTCCTTAAAAGCCAGTAAGTAAGTAATATATACAGTAGATCAACAAATGGGTACCGGTAACAACGAAGAACATATGTGTAATACGTAATATGAAAAAAAGATGTTATGTTTTATTTAACGACACCCGCAACTGCCGAGATTATATCAACGTCGCCGGTTTGCCGGAATTTTGTTCCGCAGGAGTTCTTTTACATGCCAGTAAATGTACACTTAACTGCCATCGACCTGACTGGGATCGAACCCGCAACCTCGGGCAAAGAAGGCCAGCGCTATACCAACTGCGCCAACCAGGTCGAAATAATATGAAATCTGGTGTGTAAGGAAATGCAAGAACAGAATAAAGCACAATTACTTACATAGCAAATAAGTACATACATTTTATTGTAACGTTTACACTTCAATCTCAAAATGCATACCGTACCTCTACATCAGTAGTTTTAAAGCCTTTTAATTACTCTAAGTAGAGGCATGTTTTGCTTTTGACGACACCAAATGTAATACCTGGATGAATGAATCAGCTAATGAATCAATGAGTCAATTAATGACTGAGCCAATCAGTGAATTAATGAATCAGTCACTGAATGAATCAATGAATCGATCGATGAATAAATCAATGAGTATATAGATGGATGGATCGATGGATGATTGATTGGTTGAATGTAGTAAGAAAGGTAGAATTGTCAATTAAATGGTAGGCTATACGATGATAATCGCGTCCTTGCAAGGGCTCTTTAACTCCTGCATGGCTCAATGTGGTCTGCCTTTGCCGTCTACCCACAAACAGTGGGAAACAACTGGAATACGTTAAACCGCGTGATGGAACAGCTTTGCATACTGACTACAGCGCCAGGCGTTCCATAGCAATATATAATTTATATTTTTCGTAACCGATTATACACGACTCTAGTAGTTATCATCATCACCATTTCCGCAGAGGTACTTAGGGAATGTCAAAAGAAAATACATGGGTTCGAATATAGATATAGAGGTTGTTAGATCTGGGGAGTAGACCTCATTATCATTAGGTTAAATAAAATACAACTTTTTATGAAATTCAAAATTTGGCGATAACATATAAAAATCATTCAAAGTGCCCTGGTGCCACATGGCCTCGAAAAATAGTGACACGGTCCGTCAGGCCTGAAATACACCCCTGGCACTGAATCCGAGTTTCGATCTTCCTTTCTGAAATTTGGATCATCACCACGGCCACCTATGTAGCTTTCAAATTTTTTTACACTGAACACCAGATTTCTACACCACTCCAAGAGTAGATTATAAAAGAAACCAATCACAGTCTAATATATACAATCACGAAGCTCAATACTTACTAAATATGCAAACATAGACAGTTGAAATATGCATCCATAGATAGTTGCTAGCCACCAGGATCTCTATTATTGCCTCATCACAGACTCTTTCCCTAGCAGACCATAAAATGTATTGTACTTTCGATATCGTGTTCTTTTGAAAAAAATTAACACCTTCCTTCCACTATTGAAATACGAAATACTTAAGGTTCATATATTATTTTCATAAAGCATATATTATATTTTATAAACCACCTTTCTGGATCTTTCGGAAGAAGGATAACTCTGACCTATTTTTCTTAGAATTTATAGTACTATAAACGTCTCCTTGCCTCATATTGTTATTCACATTATTGTATTTTAGCCATTTACAGTTATTACAACCGATAACAAACATTTCACAGTTTCCACAACTTTTCACAACAACACGAAATACGGCACAGTCAATGCCTTTTCGATCTGGACCGCCGTAATGTATGTTCGAGTTTTCTGTTTCAGTGTATGAGCTCAATGAAATATTATATTATAACTTCATTACGTATCATTGCTAAGTTTTATTTAGTGTAATGTGTCCATAAGTTTCGTGTACTTCTTGCTGCATAATATGTTGCAGAAATAATTATAAAACTGTGTTATTTTAATGTGAAGAGAATTTTACATGTTAACATAATCTGTTCGCATCAACATTTTAAGTTAAGATTAGGTTTAATAAAAAAGAATTTACATTGATTTTAATTTAGCACATCTACCTTTCTTAATTGTAGACAGAAAATTTACTGTACCACCCCTATGAAATTAGTGTACGTACAATTGTGTTACTTCGACTCTTAGGTTGTAGATAAATACAGTAATTCAGTCTCAATTGTAGTATTAAAATACAGACAAATTGAATGTGAGGGATATCATACATGACAGTATGCTGAATTATAATGTATACTTGCGAATATAGGAATATAAGTTAAATATAGTATAAATAACCTATAATTTTCATACGACGTAATATACCGGTTGGCGACCATTAAAATTAGACAGAAAGGGGCAACTGGTACAGTAAACATAACCTATAATTTCAGCATATCTAAATATCCTTGCGGTGCAACTGAAAATTGTTGAATAGTGCATAAATGTATGTACAAGAATTTCGCAATATTGAATCGAAATAAAGGCAGGTATTACACATACGAACAACGTAATTTTCACACCAAAAATAACGTTACACCTTAACTCTCAAGTGAATTATGTCTGAAGTGTCTCATAATCATTGTTTTAAATTTTATTAATGCAATTACACTACATTTGAATGAAATATATGTTACTTTATATGCATTCCAACTAATTTATATGGTTGAAAAGCCGCCCTTCGTGATCGGGTTAAGGGAGTCACACGGCCTGTATTAGATTACGATGGCAATGACACAGTCTATTGTTCCTAGTACTCACAGCGCTCCAAGAGGCTAGCAACTATCGCGAGAAATGCAAAAAATCATCCCAAGCTTCGAGACTGTATATATTAGACTGTGAGCCAATCTTATGTTCCGAGCACATTGATTCCAAAATCTCTATTCTTTACAGACTCCATCAGGTACACAGCCTATTCAGCTTCGTTTTTAAGTCATTTTTAATTAACATATTCAGATTCGCGACAGTAGGGTTACTCTCTTCAACTTCTAGACTGAATCAGATTGATTAATTCTCTGGCATTTCCTGTAGCCACATTCCTCAGCGAATTATCACATGAATCGCTGGAAAAACAGATAAACATTCTTCCATCAACAGCCCTTTCCTCCTCGCTGGAGTTTTCGTCAAAGCAGTCTTGATGGCTGTGATGAACTATCAGCGAATTTCAATCACTTCTAATCTCTTCTGCATCACATGAAATACACAGGAGTGTAGAGTCAATGTGCAACTCAACTCCAGTTAACCGTATGCATGCAGCACGCATCGGAGCTCAAAACAACAAAGTGACCTCTACGGACTCAGTAAGATACAATGTAGCACACATATAGCCTACTATTATGTATCTACTGCAATGCTGTACTGTTTCAGTTTTCACAGGACATTTCTCATTAAAATTACACAATGACGCAATACAAAATCTTAACGAGGACCTTGAACCTATATCTGCATGGGCCAGAAAGTTTGGTTTGACTCTCAATACAAGAAAATCACAAGCAATCCTAGTGGGACATCAACGTCTATTATGCAATATTACTCCTGCTCTTCCAGTCAAGTTAAACGACACTAATCCCTTTTGCTTCCTGTGTTAAAAACCTTAAGTTTACTTTGATACGTATTTAAACTGGAATAACCAAGTAACCCATATTACCAAAAAAGTGTTTTCCGTACTACATTCCTTAAAAAGCATTCGAAAATTCCTCCCGCTATCACTCAAGAAAATACTAGTGGAAACACTAGTAATGGCCCACTTCGATTATTGTGATTTTCTACTGATTGACCTCAATGTCAACCAGTCGCAAAAATTACAACGTGTTCATGATTCTTGTGTTCGCTTCGTCTGCGATGTCCGTCGCGCTGACCACATTATCCCATCCTTCCAAACTCTAAACTGGCTACGGCTTAACGAACGTAGAAATTTTCATTCTCTTGTTCTCCTTTTCCAAGTCCTTCACACTTCTACACCTACCTACCTTGCCTCCCGTTTCAGTTACCTGTCATCATATCATAATCTCTTCACACGCACGCAAAATAGCCGCATACTAGCCATACCAACACATAAGACATCATCGTATTCATCATCATACACAATCTCGCTCTCGCGTTTGTGGAATATCCAACCCAGTGACATCAGAGACTGTCGGAATTTAGTAGCGTTCAAAAGCAAGCTTATTAAGCATTTCCTTACTGCGTAGAGTAGGTTTAATTTTCACTTAATCAATAAAAGAAATGTTTCTCTCTTCTTAACTTTTACAATAAACTGTCTAGCTTTTATTAATCAGTTAATCTTTTATTACTTTGATTTTTATTGTACTTGTAAATTAATATGAATTGTAATTATAATTATAATTGTATTCTTAATATTGTAGTTGTAATCCCCTGGTAGAGGGGAAGAGAAGGCCTTACGGCCTTATCTCTACCAGGATGGATGGATGGACAGAGAGACAGACAGACAGACAGATAGATAGATAGATAGATAGATAGATAGATAGATAGATAGATAGATAGATAGATAGATAGATAGATAGATAGATAGATAGATAGATAGATAGATAGATAGATAGATAGATAGATAGATAGATAGATAGATAGATAGATAGATAGATAGATAGATAGATAGATAGATAGATAGATAGATAGATAGATAGATAGATAGATAGATAGATAGATAGATAGATAGATAGATAGATAGATAGATAGATAGATAGATAGATAGATAGATAGATAGATAGATAGATAGATAGATAGATAGATAGATAGATAGATAGATAGATAGATAGATAGATAGATAGATAGATAGATAGATAGATAGATAGATAGATAGATAGATAGATAGATAGATAGATAGATAGATAGATAGATAGATAGATAGATAGATAGATAGATAGATAGATAGATAGATAGATAGATAGATAGATAGATAGATAGATAGATAGATAGATAGATAGATAGATAGATAGATAGATAGATAGATAGATAGATAGATAGATAGATAGATAGATAGATAGATAGATAGATAGATAGATAGATAGATAGATAGATAGATAGATAGATAGATAGATAGATAGATAGATAGATAGATAGATAGATAGATAGATAGATAGATAGATAGATAGATAGGTAGGTAGATAGATAGATAGATAGATAGATAGATAGATAGATAGATAGATAGATAGATAGATAGATAGATAGATAGATAGATAGATAGATAGATAGATAGATAGATAGATAGACAGACAGATAGATAGATAAACGAATAAATAAATAAATAAATAAATAAATAAATAAATAAATAAATAAATAAATAAATAAATAAATAAATAAATAAATAAATAAATAAATAGGGAAAACCGGAACATGAACCACCGTATGGTTTTTATGTCAATTGCTTCACAATTTGTTTGGTATAATTTTTATTCTTGAAAGAACATTTTATTTCTATAATTTTGTAAATGCTGAAAAAAGATTTACTTCACTTCGTTAAAAAAAAAAAGAGGTAAATTGTTAAGCACTATTATTTCGACGGTGTTTGGGTAAAGGAAAATGTCATAAAAATGAATTTCAGACAAATGAAAATTAAACTTCGGACTCTTATTGCAAATAATTTTCCACACAAATAAAACACAACAAATGTTAGTATTACTTTGTTTTTTGCATATCCACTTGTAGACTTGTACTAGTGTATTCACAAAACTCGATTTGCACAAAAAATTACAACTCCCTTTACCAGAACACCATCGAATTATTACTACATTTCTAATTCTTCCCCGCAACACATATTTCAGGAAGCAGTGCTTTAATATGTTTCATAGTGTTTTCAAAAATGCCTAATTATGTTTCGCGCATCATTTACGGGATTTATGTTTTTCATGCCTTTAATAACTAGCCATCCTACCCAATTATTTCCTAACTTAGTTGCCTCATGGGTGATGCGTTATTGGTGTCACTTATAAGGTCTTCAGACAGCTGATTAAACAATATACCTTTAATGTTTACAATTTTTCAGATCCTCAACCAAATACGTACAATCAGGGTAAAGGTATCAGTCCTATGTCTAAATTGTCTCCATTCTCTCTGTGATTTTGTGTTGCCCTAGTAACTGTAAACGGAATAATTCTTACAGAATTTTTCTACACACTGAATCCTCATTAGTAGAGTGTGCCAAAGTATCATCTGTAACAGAAAGTAGTCTTACAATGGGATATGGCGGCTTGGAAATAACAAGTTTTAGTTAAAGACAGATTAGTATACACGTGAGATAACTAGTTTAACCATATAGACCGTATTCATTTCATTCACCGTTCTCTCCAAGGACAGGTCTTTCACTGCAAACCCAGCATTCTCAGTCTTTCCTATTTTCTGCCTTCCTCTTTATCTCCTCATATGACCCATATATCTTAATGTCGTCCATTATTTGATATCTTCTTCTGCCCCGAACTCTTCTCCTTTTCACCATTTCTTTCAGTGCATCCTTCAGTAGGCAGTTTCTTTTCAATCAGTGACCCAGCCAATTCCTTTTCCTCCTTCTGATCAGTTTCAGCATCATTGTTTATTCACCCACTCTTTCCAACACAGCTTCATTTCTTATTCTGTCTGTCCACTTCACACGTTTCATTCTTCTCCATATCCACATTTCAAATGCTTCTAGTCGCTTATCTTCACTTCTTCGTAATGTCCATGTTTCTGCCCCATACAATGCCACACTCCACACAAAGCACTTAAACAGTCTCTTCCATAGTTCTTTTTCCAGAGGTCCGCAGAAGATACTCCTTTTTCTATTAAAAGCTTTCTATGTAACACAATAAAAGTATCAATATAAAATGAAAATTGTATTAATGGGACGTGAAAATAATATGTATACACGTACATTATATATATAGTATTTATTAATTTTAGCATATGGACATAAGATACCTGACGACAGTACAACTTTAGAAGCTTTTATTTCCTCATTATTTTCATTTGCAAATATGACTGTCTACGCTAATAATACAGATGGTCAGAGTCCGTTTACCCACCTACAACTTGGACTCGGTAAAACATCGCGTTTCAAGGTCACGACCCAGCTTGTTAAATTTACACGTAAAATTGCATTTATCTCCATACTGATCACGAATTTGTCAGTAAGGTATTCACAAGAAAGCGGTCTAGTAATTTTAAAGTATGAAGTTGAAATCTCTGTGAAAAGAATGAGATATTTGCATGACTCTAAATGGATTACGAGTCGGGCACACAAGATAGATACGTTATGGCTGTCAGAAGAAATGTTAATAAATATGTAGATACGAAACTGCTACATTTCTTTAAAAATATAACAGCGGCATACCACTATGTAGCATATACTCGTATACCCCATCATAAAATATTAAACAGTAATATTACGGGTATGTCGAAAAGAGATTTGCATAACTAATTACGAAATATGTGAATGTCACAAGTAAAAAAAAGTCAGTGGAATGGTATATTATTTAAAATATTTTAGGTAGTAGAGAAACAGCCATTTTAAGTAAAGTTTCCAAATGAAATCTAAAACGACCGTTTAATTTTCAATCCCCTCTCTTCAGAGAGCAACAACTATGTCCGACACATTAGGCCTAGGCTAATATTTGTTTAATTTATATATAAGCAAATAGAAGAAAAGTATATGATTATGTCTCGTGACGAGAATATTGCACGAATTGGAAATATAAAAATTGGAAATTTATCTTTTGAAGAGGTGGAGAAGTTCAAATATCTTGGAGCAACAGTAACAGATATAAATGATACTCGGGAGGAAATTAAACACAGAATAAATATGGGAAATGCCTGTTATTATTCGGTTGAAAAGCTTTTATCATCCAGTCTGCTGTCAAAAATTCTGAAAGTTAGAATTTATAACACAATTATACTACCGGCTATTCTGTATGGTTGCGAAACTTTGACTCTCACTTTGAGAGAGGAACAGAGATTAACGGTGTTTGAGAATAAGGTTCTTAGGAAAATATTTGGGGCTAAATGGGATGAAGTTACAGGAGAATGGAGAAAGTTACACAACGCAGAGCTTCACACATTGTATTCTTCACCTGACATAATTAGGAACATTAAATCCAGACGTTTGAGATGGGCAGGGCATGTAGCATGTATGGGCGAATTCAGAAATGCATATAGAATGTTAGTTGGGAGGCCGGAGGGAATAAGACCCTTGGGGAGGCCTAGACGTAGATGGGAGGATAATATTAAAATGGATTTGTGGGAGATGGGATATGATGATATAGAGTGGATTAATCTTGCACAGGATAGGGACTGATAGCGGGCTTATGTGAGGGCGGCAATGAACCTTCGGGTTCCTTAAAAAGCCAGTAAGTAAGTAAGTATAGTTCAGTACGGTTTTATACATAAATTCAGATAGGTATATATTCAGTTTATAACCAATTAAGAAAAAAGTTTGTAATTACTATTGATAGTAGCGATAGTTTTGATTATAACTATCGATAGGACTATCATAGTAGGAAGAACAGTCGATACTACTATCGTAAGTGACTATCGCCCATCACTATGCTGTATATTTCTTTTAATATTATTCGCTTTCCATGATCCCCGATACAACAGAACGGCAGTCGTAAAATATCACACATGCCGATGAAAAAGTAAGGTTTAATAGCTGCATTAAAAAATACCGATAAAATGAAGCCATCATATTCAATTAGCAAACAGCTAATGCTGCGATTTCCTGTCTCCCATGATTTCGAATACAGTGAGCATACAAGTTATTAAAGTATCATCTAGACTAATAATAAATCTGTAGCCAAAATTTTTCTGGTAATTTTCGATTTTCCAAAAATAATTGGTGTTAACATGAATAGCCTAATTAACCACCCTGAAATCGAAAATCGCTTTTTTGAAAATTTTGTTTGTATGTCTGTCTGTCTGTCTGGATGTTTGTTACCTTATCACGTGTTAATGGCTGAAAAGATTTATATGAAAATTGGAATATAAATTAAGTTCTTTGTAACTTAGATTTTAGGCTATATGTCATTCAAAATACTTTATTTAAAAGGGGGGATATAAGGGGGCCTGAATTAAATAAATCGAAATATCTCGCTTATTATTGATTTTCATGAAAAATATTACATAACAAAAGTTTCTTTAAAAATAATTTCCGGTAAGTTTTACTCTATACAAAAGTTTGATGGGACTGATATTTAATGAGATAAATTAGTTTTAAAATTACAATAACAATGCCATCTAAGGCGCTGTACTAAAATAAAAACAAATGACTTCGTCTATAAGGGGCCTTGGATAACAACAATCGAAAGCTATTAAACATAGCCTAAGAGAAAGTTTATGTGTTTGTATGAAGTAATATCGGAAGCTAATTAATTGTGTAATTATTATTTCACCATTGAAAAGTGTGGACATAATTCTACAATGTTATTACAGTAACTTCTGAAACACATAGCAAATAATATAAAGTATACACATTAAAACTAAATGATATGTCAATCTTCATTAAACTATGGTTGCATGTAATAACAATTAAGAAACATGTTAAAGGAATTGTCATTGCACCAAATGAGTGCTCTCTGGACCAAAATGATCGCATTTTAATTTTTTAATACAATTTAAATTAAGTAACATATTAAACGATTTATCCTTCTATCAAACACGAATGTTCCCTGGATCAAACGTCTTATTTTAATTATACAGGGACATCATTTTATTTTTACTAACATTTTTAACATTAACCTGTCTATACCTTTAGAGAACCGGAAACACCACTTGCTCCCCCCTCCAAGACTGGACTTCGATGATACTGGCGTAAAACACAAATCACTCTACTAGGTATAGGATGGAAGAAAAGTAGTTCATCCATTTACGTAAACTAGGAAATATCACGATTTTGAGTTTGATAATTTTCATTAGGTTTTTCTTTAATCAAAGTACAGTACTGTATTAAGAATAAGTGTTTTTACTCACGAAGTGAGTTATCCATGCGAACGTATTCATTATGCAGTGTATATTATACTGTCTACAGCACATTAGCGTACAATATAGAGAAAGAAGTTAAATTGAAAAATAATCATAATATGAATATTTAAACACAATTTTGAAAATGGTGGCCGTTCATTTCGATACAGGCTTCAGTTCTTTTGTGCATATTATCGCACTATAGACTATTGCATCTAATTCCAATTGCCAGTTTCGTCCTTCGTACTAGTAACTCATGTTGAAATAATTCTGTACCTACTCTAAGTACTGTGAATTCAATCTTCACTTCTGCCCGACCCGAAAATATAAAATTACTCAGACATGCTATCTACTGTCCCTCGAAGTGGTTATGCCGCAGGATTGTAGAAAGGGAGGAAATCACGTGACAGTTAATTACTTAACGAGGCCTTTTATTTAAGTTAAATTAAACAGATGTATAATATTACGTAAACGTCCAATTCCTAAGAGAAATTAATGTTTTCAGAAAAGATCTAAGACAGCCCAGCTTTTACAGAGGGGCGAGCAGAAGCAGGTGGGGGAAATCGGGATGCGACGTAGGCAAACGGACAGTACCTGTGCGAAAATATAATTCAATATTGAAAGCTCTTTCGTCACTGGAAAACGCGAACATATTTCTGGAACGTACTATACCCAGTAACTCAGTACTGCTTACTATCTGCGGTCTTGGTTCTGAGTGGAGTTGGAACTTCCTTAGTAGAAGGGGTGGGAGTGAAGTACATTCAAAAACCCAGGTACAATAAAAATTGAAGTAAAAATAAAATGATGTCCCTGTATTTTTACTTTATATTTATTTCTAACAGGTGCAGCGGAGCGCACGGATACGGCTAGTGTTTAATAAAAGTATTCTATTTGAGCAAACGTGAGCTGGAAGTTGCAATGGAATATCAAATACATCCGTCGTATTTGTTTATTGATATCTACTTAGGGTGTTCGAAACTACGTAAACCAATAACGATAACATACCCGAGACACAAAGAAATGTATTGGTGCAAGGGAAGCTTCTTGTTAAATATTTGTTGTTAACCTGAACATTGCATCGCTCTCCCCCATCAATACCCACATGGTCATTATTCTTGTCCACTTGAATGTCAGTCGTCGGACTGGTGGAGTAGCCTACAGTTAATCAAAGTGAGAAGCGAGGGAGTGGAGACGAATGAAACTGAACGAAAATGTCTGTAGGCTACAAAATCAGTATAGATCGGTGCATAAGATATTTAAGGTCATTAGCAGACCATATTCGGTCGGCGATAGATGACAGATCGTTGTGAAACAACAAACCAGTCGAAAATAAGCCTAGAAGAGGACGTCCACAATTCCTTACAGAATGACAAAAGCTGTTTTCTGTGTACAAAATCAAAAATCTGAAACCACTGCTAAGAAAATAGTCATAATGAGCGGAGGCATGAGAAATAATAAACTGTGTCACGATAGAAGAATAGTACATTACGCAACGAGCCTATAATGGTAGTAATTAAGACGCGAGTATGTTTATGAAACGAGCGCAAGCGAGTTTCATAATTTTCATTACGAGCGTCTTAATTACCATTATAGTTAAGTTTCATACGACTTTCATGCTCGACCATATTTCTAACTTTAAATTATTCATAAGTATTCATGTTATTTATTAGGCAGGAACTAGGAGTATACCCACGTATTGATAAAATAGACAATTACAGACAAGATTGGAAATTACATGTAGAGAGAATGGACGACTACAGACTTCCCAAGAAAGCAATAAATTATAAACCAAAAGGACGAAGAGATCAGGGACGACCGATGAAAAGATGGAGCGACCTTTGAAGCCGGAACGGGCAATTGCCCATACCATGAAGTGAAGAAGAAGAAGAAGAAGAAGAAGAAGAAGAAGAAGAAGAAGAAGAAGAAGAAGATTCATGTTATTCTTATTTGACTGAGGAGCGGAACTGACCTTGTGCAATACCTCGTAAATTGTGAGATGTGCGCAGACGCGAAAGTATTGATTTTTTCCGAGAAACCTTAACCTTGATATAACCTAGAGAGTGAAATAAACATTAATCTTGATATAACCTTGAAATTGAATTAGACATTGAAAAACGAGATGACAAATTGAATTTATTTGAATATTATTTACAATTAACGCTAATTATTATAGTAAAAGAACTGACTTTATTTCAAATATAGGTGATTTATTGATTTATTGTTGTCTTTCGATTGCATATCCGACAATAATCGATACTTGCGCTTTCATATTGCTACAATGGCATTTTCTGATTGGTGGAACACCTGAACTTTAATGAATAGGTGTACTTTAATGAGGTCCATTAAAGGGCTGCAACCAGGTGTATAATTACTACATTTCGGCATGGTCGAGCATAAAGAAATTAATAGTATAAAATTTTGACATATAGTGTGGTGGAAAAACAACCCTCAGTTGTATTCTAAAAACTTGTAAAATATACTGTTTACCATTATGACTGAAATCTTCATGAGACAAGTCAAGTTTTGCGACTACCGTAAAAGGATCTGTTTCGGATTTCTTTTATATGAAACACAATTAATAGTTTCGCATAATCTGTAAAGGATTGTGGATTCCCTCGTCTAGTTTGTTGTCCATTATTTTTTCTATTCAAAAACGGCTTATGACAGACTGTATGCTCCATCACTCTTTTTCGATAATCTTAGATATCTCATCCAAGATTTTCACTAATTATTGTGAACCGTAAAACAAAATATCGCTCAACTCCATTGCTTTCTACTATTTTCATCCCATTTGCATTAACTTCAGTCCATGAAAACTTCCGTTTAGGGATAACTTTTGTATTTGTATGGAGCACATTATCGTATTTTATTGTTAAAATAGTATGTACATGTTTTTTGTGCACGATTTCTTAATAAACACAAATGACTAAGAAACACGCCGGATATAATTTCAATTATTTCTAGTCAAATTGCCAAGTTAAAATTACCTTTATGAAATTTAAATTATTGTTTATTTAACGACGCTCGTAACTGCAGAGGTTATATATGAGCGTCGCCAGAGTGCCGGAGTTCTTTTACGTGCCAGTAAATCTACTGACATCAGCCTGTCGCATTTAAACACACTTAAATGCCATCGACCTCGGCCGGGATCGAACCCGCAACCTCACTTTTATGAAGAGAATAGCACTTCAAGAACTTTGTACATTACTGTACACTTAGTCCTTAGGCTGTGAAAGTAACAAGGTCTATTCATAAATTACGAAGTTTCGAATACCCTTCCAGCAATCAATTTACTATCAACTGCTATGATTATATAGCGTCTGAATGAGATGGTGATAATTCCAGCGAAATGAGCCTGGACCCATCGCCGAAAGTTACCCAGCATTTGCTCTTATTGGGTTAAGGAAAAACCCAGGAAGAAACCTCAACCATATAACTTGTCTCAACTAAGATTTGAACCCGTGCCCGCTCATTTCATGGTCTGGCATACCAACCGTTACTCCACAGCGGTGGACTGAATAATGTTGCATTATAGGTTTAAAAAAATGTCAACAACGATAACGTTTACAGTAAGAAAACACAATGGATAAGATAAAATTCAGTGGCAGGATGTTTCTTCCACTTACTTACTTACTGGTTTTTAAGGAACCCGGAGGTTCATTGCCGCCCTCACATAAGCTTCATCATATAGGTTGGCTTAAACTAGATAAGAAAATAAATTTATATTCACTTCTCTTTCTCTTCGAAATCTTGAACTCTTCTATTCCTTCGTACCTGTCGTCTCGCTTCACTTACCTTTCTTCCCACCACAATATGAACACACGCTCTCGTCATGAAACAATACTAAGAATACCATCCCATCGCACCTCCTCATACTCATCTTCTTTCACAATAGCCCTGCCAAGACTCTGGAATTCGCTGCCTGCTAGCATCAGGGACTGTAGAAATAAAATTGAATTGAAACGAAAACTTACTAGGCACTTGGTCAGTAAATGATTTCTTGTAAATAGTTTCTTTAATCTATCATAAAATATTTCAATATTCAGTAATTTAATCGCCATACAATTTTGTCATTCTAGATTTAATTTGTGATTCAGTAAATATAAAATATTCTTTCTTTCTCTATGATAAATTATCTAGCTTTAATTAGTCCGGTAATGTACTTTGATTTTATTGTAATTGTAATTGTAAATTTAATACTAATTGTAATGTTATTTGTAATTGTAATTATAAATGTAATACTAATTGTAATTTATTGTTCATATTATAGTTGGAATCTCCTGGTAGAGGGGCAGAGAAGGCCTAACAGCCTTATCTATACCAGGTTAAATAAATAAATAAAGAAATACTAAATACTAATAAGCCCACCATTGGTTCTTATCCTGAGCAAGATTAATCCATTCTCTATCATCAAATCCCACTTCCCTCAAATCCATTTTAATACTACCTTCCCATTTACGTCTCGGCCTCCCTAAAGGTCTTTTTCCTCCAGCCTCCCAACTAACATATATATGCATTTCTGGATTCGTCCATACGTGCTACATGCCCTGTCCATCTAAAACTGGATTTGATGTTCCTAATTATGTCAGGTGAAGAATACAATGCGTGCAGTTCTGTGTTATGTAACTTTCTCCATTCTCCTGTAACTTCATCCCTCTTAGCACCAATTATTTTCCTAAGCACCTTATTCTCAAACACCTTTAACCTATGTTCCTCTCTCAAACTGAGAGTCCAAGTTTCACAACCATAAAGAACAACCGGTAGTATAACTGTTTCTTCCACTACAAAATTATATCTCAACATTTTTACCTCACATGCACGTATCTTGGTTCCGTTAATCACCAATTACGCTATTCTAAACGTTCACGGAACATCACGAGTCTGAAAAGATGACAATTATTGCAGCGTGTAGTCTCTTAATATGTGATGGAGCATAAATTACTACACAATCGATAGACTTCGTACTGTACACTGGGGCTTGACAAGAGAAGAGTCTGCCTCATGGAAAATTAACTGCCATTTCTCTTGAAGAATGCCATTATTAATGGTTGATGAAATGCCTGCAGAATACAAAGGTCGCTCTCACAGCGACAGGCGGGTAACGGCTGGTCTTAATTAACCATATCGAAATATTTTTCTCGGCATTCGATGCAAAAGTGACTGTTCTGTAACAATTCTACCTGATCGCTCTTCATTGTGGTTCCCGGGTAGCTCAGTGGTAGAGCGCTGGTACGTTCAACCAGAGGTCCCGGGATCGATACCTGGCCCCGGAACAATTTTTCCCTTGAAATTATTCAAATCTGCTTTACAGAGAGCTTCACCTGAAAGACTATATTTGCATAATATATACGTTACTGTGTACGTTAACAGAAAACCACAATTCCAAGTCACACAGAGATTGTGTGCACTCGTTGTGGGTCTCTGGCGTTTCGTCAGCCCACGCGAGTTGTGTGGATATAAAGGGAAAAGTTGAGACGGTGTCGGGTGGAGTTCCCGGGTAGCTCAGTGGTAGAGCGCTGGTACGTTCAACCAGAGGTCCCGGGATCGATACCCGGCCCCGGAATAATTTTTCCCTTGAAATTATTCAAATCTGCTTTACAGGGAGCTTCACCTGAAAGACTAGATTTGCATAATAATTTTCCTATTTTCCAAAATCCATCTGTCGTCAGTTTTGAGAACTAGCTAATTGCATTTCAGAATAAAACAAAACACACACTACAGTAAACAATATTACACGAAGGCCATGATCTCCAAGAATGCTGACATATTTAGAGCTCAAATTAAATTAGTTATTAAAAACTTAACTTACTAAAAATAATTTACAGGTTCGATTCTGTGGTGTGTAATTTTCTGGGTACAGCTGTGTATTGGAGATTAAAAACTACAAAACTTGAGGTGGTTTGATGACATTATTACCATTAGAAATGAAATATTATTGTAGTTAATGCCATGATTTGACTATTTTTCATTAAATATACATATTAATGCTATATTGATGATATGAAAGTGAAACGTTTTGAGGGTCATATAAGTAGATGTAGACAATAACTTAAATTAGATTTTGAATTCTATATTTTACTGAGTGGCGGCTATATAGTATATTATTGAAAGCTATAAAACTTACGTAAGATACTAATATTATTAAAAATCAAATATTTTTATAGTTATTAATCAAATGGGGTTGGGTCTTTTTCATATATTTAATGGCGGTGTGGTGTACATATTTATATGAGTGGTTCTCTTCAATATTGGCTGGAGAGAGAGTATCTTTCATTATTATGGAATTATGATCTTACCCAAAGTTTGTATGAAAGATTCATCCCTATTATTATGATTTCTGTTTAGTGCAGTGTCCATGAATTTCTTGAAAAAACTGCTGGATATACTTCGCTAGAAAGGCACTGGATTTTGTTAAGATCACATTTTGTGGTACAGGTGTTTAAAGTATTACTTTAAACACGACTATAAAAATGCTCTCAGCTCTGCTTCCTCTTCTTAAACTTCTGCATCTGTATACAAATTGAATACTGTGTGTACCAAAGGTATAGGTATATTCATAGGGCGTGTCAGCTACAAGTGAGTTAATAAAAGGACACACCAGTGTGACTCCTTGATTAAGAGAACTCCACTTTTGTCCTCTATCAATTCTCACAACAGTTCTTGAAATACTGTAAGATTCTAATTGAAGTTTTGGTTACTCTTTGCTCTGCACTACATCCACAGTTTGTTACGGCATATTGTAACACATTCTCTGTGTAAACCAGTGGTTCCCGAAGTGGGGGGCGTGTAAAGAGTTGAGGGGATCGCGAGTGATTTGCAAAATAAGGAAAGACGCCTTGTTAACGTACATTTATTTTTCATTTAGAAACATAAGCATAAACAACGCTGAACTTAAAAATTTAGATTTCGTTAGTTATAAAGTAAAAAAGTAATTTATGTGATAAATGTGCCTTTTTCCCCAGAAAGTAGTCTCTCAAATCTGGACTAAGCATTAGATACACAGAGTGATAGCCTATCATTTTCGAGTTCAAGGCAATTTCTCACTTTTGTTTTGATGACAATCATAAACAAGAAATTTATTTTGCATAAATACGAGGTTGCAAATGATTCACAAAATTTAAGAGCTTCTTTTTCAAGCTTGAAGTATTCTCTTGATACAAATTGGTCTATGCTCTCCGTGAAAAAAAAGGGTCTAGTTTCAACTTTCCATAAATAGGTATATATTTCAATGACTTATTTTTTAATTTTTTTTTTTTTAATTTCAGTCAGTTGGACGCAGCGGATTCAGTACCAATCTGTGACTATCGTAATTGTTTCGAGTTTCTATCGGAAAATACTCTAAAAGATGAATCGGGTGCTATCCATTGGTTTTGAGTAAAATTCCGCAAGTCTTGAGTAAAAATATAGGCCTACTTGTTGCGATTTTACAGGGATTTACATTTTTATTAGTTGGTTATTTAACGACGCTGTATCAACTACTCGGTTATTTGGTGTCAATGGGGTTGGTGGTAACGAGATGAGGCCCAGGATTCGCCATAGATTACCTGACATTAGCCTTTCGGTTGGGGAAAACCTCTGAAAAAACCCAAACCAGATAATCAGTCCAAGCGGGAATCGAACCCACGCCTGAGAGGAACTCCGAATCAGATGATAAGCGCCTCTCCCGCCTGAGCTAAGCCGGTGGCTTCAGAGATTTACATTTTTCGAATGGATTCAAGAACCGACACGGAACGTGAGGCTCGCGATCGGAAATCTCGCACAAAAGTGGGTCGCGCCTTGAAAACGTTTGGAAACCACTGATGTAGATAATTAATAAAATACGTGTTCCTGAGTTAAATTCCCGTTCTATTTGTCGCACTACGAAAATCATGTCAGGAAAATATCTTCGCGTCTAAATACGAGGGGCATCCAGGAAAAAACTACCGTTCGCGCATACCCGCCGCGCAGCTGACTCCCCTTCCTTGTTTGAAGGTTAACTGGCTTCCTTAACATGTGTTCTCATAATGTTATGAGTACTGGTTGCAAAAAGTCGCCATTGTGCATTTTGTGTTACTTCAAAATGAACGACGTGATTGATAATCCCGCCGACTGTGAGGTGAGGAGTGTGATTCGATTTTTGAATGATCGATATTTGAAACCTGCAGAAATTTACCAGCAATTGAAAGAAGTGTATGGTGATACTGTAATGAATGAAAGAAATGTGAGAAAATGGTGCGAAATGTTCAACAATGGGCGAATAAATGTTCACGATGAAACTCGACCCGGACGCCCATCACTCATCACAGAAGACCTGAAGACTAAAGTGAATGACAGAATCTTGCAAGACAGGCGCACATCACTCGACGAATTGCATATTGCCTTTCCTGACATTTCTCGTTCTTTGCTTGGTGAAATTGTGTGGCAACATCTAGGCTACCACAAAATCTGTGCACGATGGGTTCCACGGCAACTGAGTGACCAACACAAAACTCAGAGAATGGCGATGCGATATCACACAGATGGAGACGCCTTTCTTGATCAAATTGTGACTGGTGATGAGACCTGGGTGTCTCACAACACCCCAGAGACCAAGCGCCAATCACGTCAGTGGCATCATCCCTCATCACCCAAGAAACCGAGAAAATTCAAACAGACTCTCTCAACACAAAAAGTCATGGCTACTGTCTTTTGGGATCGCAAAGGTGTTCTTTTGCTGGATTTCATGCCAAAAGGCACTACGATCAATGCAAATCGTTATTGTGAGACTTAACGAAAACTACGGCGAGCCATCCAAAACAAGAGGCGAGGAATGCTTTCGAGAGGAGTTGTGCTTCTTCACGACAACACCCGCCCGCACACTGCTGCTTCAACTCGAGAATTGCTGGATCAATTCGGCTGGGAAATCTTTGATCATCCGCCCTATAATCCAGTTCTTGCTCCTAGCGATTTTCACCTTTTCACTAAGCTGAAAGACTTTCTGGGTGGTACGCGTTTTGGAAGTGATGAAGAGTTGAAGAAGACAGTGAACACCTGGCTTAATGAACTGGCGGCAAAGGAGTATAACACGGGAATTCTAAAGCTAGTGAACAGATACGACAAATGTTTAAATGTAGGTGGTGATTATGTAGAGAAGTAAAGGAAGCTTCAGTTATGTAACAGACTTTGTTTTTTCAAATAAATATATATATATTTTTTTAATTATTACAACAAAACGGTCGTTATTTCCTGGATCCCCCTCGTACATGTTGTCATTCTTGCAATAGTGGTTCTGTAATTTTATTTATGCATCTTGTTATAATTCTTGCGTGCATAATAATGTATTAGTTACTATAGGTTAACAACTGGGAAAACTCCGTTGTAGGAGGTTACTCAAACCTTACCGCTCTTCTGGAGGCAGAGTCGGAGTTTCCCTCCATTAATATGAACCATTGTCGCTACTGACTGACAAGTCATCTGATGCATCACTGTGCACTATCAGTTAAACATTCTAACGAAATTATTCTGTCAGTTTTAATATCTATTACATTAGCACTAGAAAAATATTATTCTTAGTTATTTTTAACTTGCTGCTTTTCCATATTCTGCGAAAAGGCGGCGACACAATCGTTCCTTTAACCTTAAGTGGGGACCCACTTTCTGTTACAAAAATCTAATTGAAAAGGCTGGAGACAACTGACTAATCTGTCCCTTTAATTAAATGAAACCAATCAAAACAATAAATACTTATGTTTAAAGCATGGTTGAATTTTGAAGATAAATAATGTTTATGTACGCGCTCTTGACGGACTGCGAGCAGTCATAAACTTAACAAGCGATGATATCTTATTGACTCATTCTAGTAACATGGTTTTTTTTTTCAACATCAGGTAGTATCTATTTAGACGATTTCACACACTGCAACTATCCACTTATCTCTTCAAGAAAAAAAGTTTATCGCTGATCACTTTTCTACTTCAAAAACACACTTTCCCACACTACTACTGTATAAAACAATCCTCAATTAAGAAATCTTACATTTGTTATATTGTGGCGACTCAAACATCTTAAAAATCTGCAAACAATACTCTTCAACATGTTTTTTTCTTTATTAGAATCTGACTACTACTTTTAGAGTTATTATCAAGTATATAAAATGCGAAAATATTCTTCTTCATTGAAATCCTACGTAAGTAACGCCTTCTCCCGTTATTGGTTGACAATTAGGAAAGAGGAGGTGAATAGTGTGTTGCGTCACTCTTTAAGATTGACGCATGCGCAAACGAACGGAGTTTTCTAAGTTGTCCCCTTATAGTTGTATACTCTGACAGTTGGTATAGCCCTTTTTATTTTACAGTGGGTGATCAAATTATTAGGGACACTTGGTAAAAGTAGGAATTTCATCTTCAAATTCACATAAAACACAAGTAATTTGGATTTCTCAACTGGAAAAGCTTTATTAATCTAAATAGTGTTTTATAAACAATATTATTACATATTTAATTGTGTAATAATGAATATGGAATGAAATAAACAAGAAAACTAATATTTTGTCACACATCCCTTTGCAGCAATTACAGTTTTAACTCTCTTTGGCATACTAGAAATGTATGGGATACAATTGTTTTTAATTTCTTGGCAGTGGTGCCACACATTGATCAGTTCTTTTTATTAAAGATTGTTTATTTGTAGTAATTTCTGAATGAACTCGCCTCTTCATTAGCCCCCAAATATTTTCAAAAGGATTAAGGTCCGGAGAGTTACCAGGCCAATCTAGAACCCTAATTTTGTTGTGAGACAGGAATTTGATCACCTTATTTGCCTTGTGACAGGGCGCAGAGTCGTGCATGAACACAAAATAACCATTTGGAAACCATTCACGGACTTGTGAAAGAAGCCGTTCCTTCAGAACCTTTATGTATTGACATTGTCTCATCATGCCTTGAACAAAATATAGGCGACCAGTTCCATGACCACTAATCACAGACCACACCATGACGCTTAGGCCCGATTGTATAAACCATTTAATCTTAGATCAGAGGTTAAGTTGATCCTTGTTTCAGCTGAACTTGGAATTTTGTGTTGTATGAAGTCTAATCTGAGATTAATTTGTCTCAAACTAAAGTCAACTTTGACTGAAGAAATTTCTCCGATTAAGTTAGATGATCCGAGTTTAGTTATTTCTTTTCTGTTTGAAATGTACGAGTGACAGATTGTGCAAATAAAATATCCATTATTATTAATATTAATAGATATGGTAGGTGCATTTATATATATTTCTTTCAATTTCTTGCCTTAATACACAAACAATCTTATATTTTATAAGGTCTATCGTGTTCAGCCGTATCGAATAACATAACCTATAATTATATTATGTTTATAACAACCATTAATTATTAATGGATATGATAGGCACATTAATAAATTTTCAATTAACTGTATTACTAAACGAAAATTGTTGTTTTATAAAGCTTTATTGTGTTTAGCAGTATCAAACACCATAACATGATAACAACTCGGAGAACAGTCAACCTTCTTCTTATTGTCCGCCATTATTTACATTGCACAAAAAACCAGTGTCTCCAACAGAGTGTACCGAAAGTCGCCAAAAAGTACTTGTAAAGTCGCTAGATTTCTCGTTATCAACAAAGAAAGATTGAATTTTGTCACTATGGGATGCTAAAAAGGTCACTAAATCCCTACTTAAGCAATATAAAAGTTAAAAGAAATTGTTGTTGAAAAAGAGTTAAAGTCGCTAGATTGGCAACACTGAACAAACCTGTCCGCGCATCACGTATTTCACCTGTTTATGCGATGTTGCCAAATCCTTTTCACGTGAACTTAGATTGCATTTGAACCAAGGTAATTTGATCGCAGAAAAGTTTTATACAATAGAAGAAGTGTCTGAACTCGGTTCACTCTTCGATCTTCGATCAAAGTTGATCTTTAGTCAGGGAGTTTTATACAATTGGGCCTTAGAGGATTAAAGCTGTAATTGCTGCAAAGGTATGTGTGACAAAATATTAGTTTTCTTGTTTATTTCATTCCATATTCATTATTACACAATTAAATATGTAATAATATTGTTTATAAAACACCATTTAGAGTAATAAAGCTTTTCCAGTTGAGAAAATCCAAATTACTTGTGTTTTATGTGAATTTGAAGATGAAATTTCTACTTTTACCAAGTGTCCCTAATAATTTGATCACCCACTATTTTTTAAAGAACAGAATTGTAACTTGCCTGCCTTTTTTTTTCGGGGTTTTCTCGTGTTCACCAGTACATTACGCACTATGTCAAAAATCCCAATTTCAAATATACTCGTGTAAGGGACAAATTATTCTAAGGTTAGAGTATTATTTCCAGGTCAATCTTTAAAATGTATAACGTAACTACACATTTTATTATACGATAATAATATCAAGCAATATTATTTAAAAAGTACGGTCCATTTCTTGAATCATACGTATATAAATCATTATCAATCTATAATCACTGATTCCATTACACTAAATAGCGTGTTGCTCCATTTGGTTAATCAATGATTACTGGTCTAATTCGCATTTCAGTTATCTCACCGTTAATGGGACGGCGACAAGAGGCAATGATGATGATCTCATGCCAACAGCAGCGTAATGCTCGCACATTCCAACAGGAAACGAAATTACTGGCCATGAAAGATAAACATTTTCATTTACATGCCGGTAACTAATACAACCAATGTTACATATTTGTAGGGAACATTTCATCATCTTCACCACTATCATCATCATCATCATCATCATCATCATCATCATCAGCAGCAGCAGCAGCAGCAACATGCAGGTGAGTTGTGTTCGGGCGCGGGTTCGATCCCCGCTTGGGCTAGATTACCTGGTTGGGTTTTTTCCGAGGTTTTCCCAAAACGTAAGGCGAATGTCAGGTAAGCTATGGCGAATCCTCGGTCTCATCTCGCCAAATACCATCTCGCTATCACTAATTCCATCGACGTTAAATAACCTAGTATTTTATACAGCGTTGTTAAATAACCAAGTAAAAAAAAGCAGTTTTCATGGAGTTAGGCCACTTATTGACTTGTTATGACGTCACCTTCCGAAAAGCACTTTTACAGGTCTACCTTGTCTATTTCTTGTCGTTCTGTCTACATGTTCAATAATTTTGTTTTTTCTTCATACTGTAACTATTTGCAATTTTTCTAACATTTCTGAATTAATCTTACAATCTGTCCAATTGTAACCTGTCTTTTTTTTTATTCTCGTTCATTTTATTCTTTATTCAACTGCTACTCCGACAGTCCGCTATCACTAACATAGAATTAGTGCACTGTGTAGTTTTAATCTGATGTCCTTTAAAGTTTTCTGTGGTTTATACAACTTATTCATTATGCCTCTTATTTTTTGATAATTTAGTAATTGTTTAATTTATGGCTTAAATCCATAGCAGATATCATTAACATTAATTGATAATGAATACACTTTTGGAAAGAGTAGACTTAAAGATGAGCAGGACTTTTTATTATGTTTTTTTTAGGCTTAATTAAAATCTTATAGAGGTCAATACACAATGATACGATAAATGTGGTTTTTTAAGACAATTTATTACTTCATTATGCAGAAAATGAAATGTTGGTAAAATTAATAATAATTAATGATCTTTCAAATAATCAAAATTAAAAACGATGCTCTATGTGACCGCCATTTGCCCGCACAACCGTTTGTAGGTGTCTTCTCCATTGTCCAATAGCACTGGATATCAGTCTTTGATCAAACCGGTCCCAAAATTCAAGAAGGCGTTGATTTAAATGTTCAATATTACGAATTCTTGTTTTGTAGTAAACTGCTTTTTGTAGTTGACTCCAAACAAAATAGTCCATAGGATTAAAATTTCGTTTGAAACTCCAGCGGAAACCATCAGAGAATCTGAGAAATGCGATCTTTCACGCAATAATCTCTCGCATAAAACAGGTGAGTCCCTTAAGTACTAGTCCATAAAGTATAGCACATTCAGTAGATAGTATAGTGAGGGTCACATAAGAACAGTTCCTAAACAGCAAATATTGCCGTCTTGTCAGTGTTGCCAACTGTTACCAGATATCACAAGATCCTGCGTACTAAATGACTTATTTACTTACCACACTTTAGGCTGGAATGTTATTCTAAATAATACAATAATTTGTAAGTTACTTTCGTAGGCAAACTGTACGAGAAAGGGATCAACATGTCAAGTATTTTGTTTGGCAATACGAAATTCATTGGTTTGACTAAACAATTGACTCACGAGACCTAACCTAAAAATGTATTTTGTTTGACCACATGAAATTATTAGTAGCTACTATCTCCGAAAACTTACCTGATTATTGTCTTGAATTATAACCACAACGCATCACATAAAATAACTATTATGTATTAATATTAATACTGATATTAATTAATTATTATATGTTCAGATTTCACTAGATTCCAGTAACCGGCTTAGAAATGTAGTACATTTTTTAATTTCATGGAACTGCAGTACCGACAAATATTGTCGATATTTGTTCTCAGCTGCCAACATACCAGTCACAAAATCACTAACATTTGTAGTATTTGTCAGTATCGAAATTCGAAACGGAGTTGGCAAAAGAAAATTCAACCTGCAAACTAGAAAATCATCATAATCCACTAGCATATGTAGTAATGGGGGGAAAATGGAGAAGTTTCACGCTTAGGGTATGAAGTAAGCTGACCCGGACTATAGGTGAAGATCAAAACTTTGTACTGTATTACTTAGAGTCGTGTTAGATCGAACGTGGATATTTTTATATCGGATTTGTCGGGATTCCAATCAAAGCTCTTGCATACTCCAGTACTTTCACGAAGATGAAGAAATAAAAAGTAAATAAAAGTGGGGAGATTAAAGTTAGGATGAAGTCGAGTTTCACGGTAAGATAGGTCAATGTTCCACTTTCCCATGGGTATTTCCAGCATTTGTTCCTAAGCGTAATGAATACAGAAAAATCATACATAAGATCGGTGATCTCTGAGATCTAGATAACTGGCTACTTTCCTCGTTATCTATATACTAATATTAAATCTGTAGCCAAAATTTTTCTGGTAATTTTCGATTTTACAAAAATAATTGGTGTTAACATGTATAATTAACCATCCTGAAACCGAAAATCGCTTTTTTGAAATTGTTGTTTGTATATCTCTCTGTCTCTCTGCCTGGATGTTTGTTACCTTTTCACGCGATAATAGCTGAACCGATTTATATGAAAATTGAAATATAAATTAAGTTCGTTGTAACTTAGATTTTAGGCTATATGCCATTCAAAACAGTTTATTTAAAAGGTGGATTATAAGGGGACTTGAATTAAATAAATCGAAATATCACCCTTATTATTATTTTTCGTGAAAAATGTTACATAACAAAAGTTTTTTTAAAGGTGATTTCCGATAAGTTTTATTCTATGCAAAATGTTGATAGGACTGATATTTAATGAGATAAATGAGTTTTAAAATTAAAAAAGCGCCATCTAAGGCGCTGCAATTAAATAAAAACAAATGACTTCGTCTACAAGGGGCCTTGGACAACAACATGTATAATTAACCATCCTGAAACCGAAAATCCCTTTTTTGAAGTTTTTGTTTGTATATCTGTCTGTCTGGATGTTCTCTCAACCAAAATGATCATATTTTAATTATTTGCATGTAATAACAATTAAGAAATATGTTAAAGGAATTATCATTGCACTAAATGAGTGTCTCTGGACAAAAATGATCGCATTTTAATTATTTAAATACAATTTCAATTAAGTCACATATTAAACGATTTATCCTTCTATCAAACACGAATGTTCCCTGGACCAGATGTCCTATTTTAATTAAGTAATTACTTTATATTTATTTCTAACAAGTGCAGCGGAGCGCACGGGTACAGCTAGTAATGAATATAGTTCAGTTTGATGACTATTGCTGTAGGGACTGGGTGAAACAATATTTACTATGGGATAATGTCGTAGTGTTCAGGCTGAAAATCTGGTGGATGGATACGACCAGTGCATTGTCTCTCTTCAAAGAGATAATAATGACTTCAGATACCATTATAATTGTTTGAGGAAATATTTCTGAATACATCGACCATTCACAAATCAATCGGGAGACAATGGCTCATGAATTGCGGGAAGAATTCTCACACAAATCTAAATGGAATGAATGTATGTGGGATGTACAAGCATATTATTCTCAATTCGCCAAAGACAAAACTTGTTCCACAATACCGCAATAACAAACAATTACAGCGTCAGTCATCCTTCGAACAAAGCCATTCAACTTACAGAAGAGTGAAGGGAGATCGAAAATTCGCAGCTTTTAGAATACCACACAACAAAATGCGTGCGTTATGTGAAATATTTTCATTAACAATTAAAACTGCATGATATTGTTTATTATTACACAATCTGGTCCCACACGCAAGTGGTCAGAGAGGTACGTCATGAGACAAAGACAATGCGAAATGTCATTCGTCTGATAAACTGGTATGTCTAATTAAAATCGGCATTTAAAAGTGACGAAATACGAAACACTCTATCAAACTCAAATACTCAATCCTACTGAGGACATTGAAGAGAAAAGACTAGAAGCATTTAAAATGTGGATATGGAGAAGGATGGACTGTGTGAAATGGACAGACAGAATAAGAAATGAAGTTGTGCTGGAATGAGTGGGTGAAGGAAGAATAATGTTGAAACTGATCACGATCAGAAAGAGAAAAAGTAATTGGTTGGGTCACTGGTTGAGAAGACGGATGTACTGGAAGGAATGGTGAACGGGAGAAGAGTTCGGGATAGAAGAAAATATCTGATGATAGACGACATAGTATATGTATCATATACGGAGGCTAAGAGGAAGGCAGAAAATAGGATAGACTGGAGAATGCTGGATTTCCAGTGAAAGACCTGCCATTTGGCAGAACACTATGTATGTCTGTATGTATGTCATACATACACGTATCTATGTATAAAAATTATGTTTTATTTAACGACTCTCGCAACTGCCGAGGTTATATCAGCGTCGCCGGTGTGCCGTAATTTTGTCCCGCAGGAGTTCTTTTACATGCCAGTAAATCTACTGGCATGAGTCTGTCGCATTTAAGCACACTTAAATCCCATGCACCTGGGCCGGGATCGAACCCGCAACCTCGAGTACAGAAGGCCAGCGCTATACCGAGTGCACTACACTGGCCGACTGTATGTATGTATATATGTTTTAGAAGCACGATTGCAAAATTTAACCATTCATAGGGGTACATTTTCGGAAACTGGCATATGGATTTCTATTCAACATTTTTAATTCCTAATTAATGCAAGATTTGTTCCTTAGTAAAGTCTAGTTCACTAACCAATACTTTTCAGTCTATTTTATTTTAAGAGGAAATAACAAAAAATGTATTCAAAAATAGGCTTAAGGACTTTACTAATAGACTGTAGTATATTATGCACACTATTTAAAGGGTGTAATTGATATTTTATTATTTGAAGTGTTGTATCAGTGAAGAAGTGTGTTGTGTCAGCGAAGTGTGTTTGTGTCAGTGAAGTTTTATAGTTTCTAGTGGTAGTGCAAAGTATTTGAACAGCGAAATGTTTTTGAAATGTTAGTGAAATCAGAATAGTATCAGTGAAATGTGTCGCAGTTCCAGTGCAGTGAGTGAGTTGACAGCGAAATGGGTGTAGTGCTGAAAGTTACTTGTGCATGTATGAACATATCATACTCGTGGGTTTTTAATTCGAACTTAAGGTTAAGATACAAATTAGATTTACTTTAAATGTTATTTTAAGTGATCGTGCTTCATTTAATTCAGGGTTGCTTCTTAGTAATTTTATTATACTATTATTATTATTATTATTACTATTATTATTATTTATTAGTATTATTATTAATTTATTATTAATGTGTTTATTATTACATGCAATTACTGAGTGTAATTAAGTTACCACTGCCACCGGGTATTTACCCATTTACAGTGTGAATACATACATACATACATACATACATACATACATACATACATACTTACTTACTTACTTACTTACTTACTGGCTTTTAAGGAACCCGGAGGTTCATTGCCGCCCTCACATAAGCCCGCCATTCGTCCCTATCCTGAGCAAGATTAATCCAGCCTCTATCATCATATCCCACCTCCCACAAATTCATTTTAATATTATCTTCCCATCTACGTCTCGGCCTCCCCAAAGGTATTTTTCCCTCCGACCTCCCAACTAACACTATATGCATTTCTGGATTCGCCCATACGTACTACATGCCCTGCCCATCTCAAACGTCTAGATTTTATGTTCCTAATTATGTCAGGTGAAGAATACAATGTGTGCAGTTCTGTGTTGTGTAACTTTCTCCATTCTCCTGTAACTTCATCCCTCTTAGCCCCAAATTTATTTTCCTAATACCCTTGTTCTCAAACACCCTTAATCTCTGTTTCTCCCTCAAAGTGAGAGTCCAAGTTTCACAACCATAAAGAACAACCGGTAATATAACTGTTTTATAAATTCTTTCAGATTTTTTGACAGCAGACTGGATGATAGAAGCTTGTCAGCTGAATAATAACAGGGATTTCCCATATTTATTCTGTGTTTAATTTCCTCCCGAGTATCATTTATCATACATACATACATAATCTCTGTTTCAGAAAACTTTAAAAGTAAATGCTTTACATATAATTCTTGAAATTGAAAGATGGATTTCTAATGAACATATTCATTTACTTCTCAGTATATCTTACGATTATTTTCACTCTCAATCTCATTGTGCCCAGAACTACAGAACCATTTCTTTCTCGAGCCAGTAATCGCAATTTTCTACTGTATGTATCTCGAAAGGCTTGCTACTTTTATAAACAATCCGGCAGAGAATCAACACAACACTTTTGTTTAGACAGCGGCAACTCTCCTGACACCTGTGTGAAGCAGGTAATCTAGATGCAGGTTGAGTTGTGTCTAGAACGGTGGTTGGGAGGGATCACTGTCGTCACTATAGCCATAAACTAATTCAGTTCCTCTCAGGAGCTTCTCAAGTGGATATGCTACCGGCTCCTCACTCCTGAATGTGACGTCTGTCACAGAAGTAAAAGCAGTAGCCACATAAAAAAAATATTACCATTCACAATAACATTCTTCAAGCCAGATATGATAAAAATCCACCTTGCGTCGGTTCTGGACATTGTGATGTCATAACTAATGAATGAGCTGAGTTGTTTCCATTGCTGTTAAAGTATGAGAACACAAAAAGTCGCAATGTTGGAAGGTTGATTCTACCTTCGCCTTCAACTGAACTAAATATGGGGTCGAGACAAATGACTTAATCAACGTGACTAGATCTAGTCATTTCTACCCTTATTAAAGTTTTGTTCACCTAAAGACAAAGATCGTATAGGTCAGTTTCTGTCAGATGCGTTTCCAGTTCACTGTGGGCCAAAGCAAGGAGATGCACTATCATCTTTACTTTTTAACTTCGCTCTAGAGTATGCCATTAGGAAAGTTCAGGATAACAGAGAGGGTTTGGAATTGAACGGGTTACATCAGCTGCTTGTCTATGCGGATGACGTGAATATGTTAGGAGAAAATCCACAAACAATTAGCGAAAACACGGGAATTTTACTTGAAGCAAGTAAAGAGATAGGTTTGGAAGTAAATCCCGAAAACACAAAGTATATGATTATGTCTCGTGACGGGAATATAGTACGAAATGGAAATATAAAAATTGGAAATTTATCTTTTGAAGAGGTGGAGAAGTTCAAATATCTTGGAGCAACAGTAACAAATATAAATGATACTCGGGAGGAAATTAAACACAGAATAAATATGGGAAATGCCTGTTATTATTCGGTTGAGAAGCTTTTGTCATCCAGTCTGTTGTCAAAAAATCTGAAAGTTAGAATTTATAAAACAGTTATATTACCTGTTGTTCTTTTTGTGGTTGTGAAACTTGGACTCTCACTTTGAGAGAGGAACATAGGTTAAGGGTGTTTGAGAATAAGGTGCTTAGGAAAATATTTGGGGCTAAGAGGGATGAAGTTACACGAGAATGGAGAAAGTTACACAACACAGAACTGCACGCGTTGTATTCTTCACCTGACATAATTAGGAACATTAAATCCAGACGCTTGAGATGGGCAGGGCATGTAGTACGTATGGGCGAATCCAGAAATGCATATAGAGTGTTAGTTGGGAGGCCGCACAGTGGGGCCAAACAGCGTTATTCTTGGCAAAAAAACAAAAAACTAATCTTACAAAAGTAGCAATATTTTATATTCTAACGATAGATAAATCCCTGAACTATACGTTTTTGATAGTGACAAGGTCACTGGGGTGCAGCTGACGTCACGGCGAATGTCAGAACCTGAGCCTAGCTGAGTCAGTGAGAGGGAAGCTTGTGCACGGGAAGTAGTTAAATGCGTCATATTGTCGTGTGCTGGTGGAACTACGAAGTGTGGCTTAACATGATGTCTTTACCACCAGGTAAGAACATTTTAATGCAATTACATATAGGTTTTGTGGATTTAGTAGTGTTTTATGGGACGATAAAGAAATGAACCGAAAATGTGAAAAAGGGGTAAGTATTTTTAAGGTTTTAGTGTATATCAGGGCATATCATGTTCTGCATCTTGACATTTATGTTTATTTCACACATTATACTTGTCGTAAATGGAAACAAACCCTGCTCATATTTGCTCATTTTGGAACAGCAGCAGTTAAAAAATTGACAGCTTCTAAAAATTAGATAGCCAAGTACGCTTGACCTAAACACCCAAAGCATTCGTATACATTTTCTTCTTTGCAGAATCGGGTTGCAACAATGGTGTTTTTATAACTAGAAGAGAACTTTATGATACAGGACGTGTAAAATTACAGGAGCAAGTTACAGTTCTGAAAGACTTCGTCTGGATGAAGACAAAATGGCTCTCTACAAGCAAATTTCATTTTTCGTGTCCGATTTTAAGAAGAGATGGCAGCAAGCTCGTAGGATAAAAGAAATATTTTTAGAGAAGAACAAGGACTGGTTAGACTCATCAGTGAGGTTTCGAAACTACGATAGGGACGCTACTATAAAATGTATGGGTAGACCTACGAAGAGTTTCCATGAATCATCTGATAGGACAAAACGACAGAAAACAGAAAACTTGCGAGCCACATATTCAAGTGATGAGCTCTTCTTTGTCGCTGAAATGAGCTTGCGCTCTTCTGGCAAAGTGAAAGCCTAAAAAATTGTAAAAGATGTGACAGCAACATCACCAATGCGATCTTCGAAATATCAAGAAGCTTACAAAAGATGTTTTAGTCCACCAACGAAGCAGTTCACAGGAACAGAAGCGTTTGTCATGTGTATTGATGCTCAGCTCACCAGACTTCAATACAATATTATCCGAGAACATGATAAACGGAGATTTCCTCCTTATAAAAGCATTCAGAAAGCTAAAAAGTGTTGTTTTCCTCAGAAAGAATACATAATGCTATCAGAAACTGCGGCTGAAGTTAACTTGCAAGCATTTCTTGACCATACTGCCTATCGTCTTCTGGAGGCTCAGAAGGACGTATTTAACAATGTAGTTCAGAACAGTCTAAAGCTAATCCTAATTTGTAAGTGGGGATTCGACGATTCTACACAATCAGAATACAAACAAACATTTTCAAGTGAATCCGGTGACACAGACTCGAAAGTGTTCCTTTCTTCAATTGTGCCTATACGTTTAATTGACGACAACCCGGACGGACAAAGGCCAACTGTTTTCTGGCAAAACGCACGAACTTCGTCAACACGGTACTGTAGGCCTATTCGGTTTCAGTTCCAATGTGAAACAGCAAATCTTTCAAAACTGAAATAGGATCATATCGAACGGAAAATATATCAATTACAGCCTTTTATTTGCGAGTTAGATGGCAAGCAAATTGAAGTCATCTACAACATGCTTTTCACTATGATTGACGGCAAAGTGTGCAATGCTATTACAGGAACTAAATCTACTCAGACAACTAAGTGAGGAACCCCAAGAGGCTAGAAACAAGGAATTTAAAAAGTACAGAGAAGGTTTCTCCCGGAAGGTGTCCCGAACAAAAACAAATGAAGATGTCCTCAACGTGCTGTTGATATCCTCGGATCCGATTATTTTTTCTCTCAGGAAGATGCCGAAAAAAAAGGCCACGCAATTTGACAAGAGGTCCTGGACATGCTTCGGGCACCGGATGTTGGTTCTGCAGTACACGACAGCAGTGACGACACTGACAATGTGAACGAGGCTGAAGAGTCCCGATGTTAGCTTTTTGTAATTACTTCCTAATTTTCTGCTTTGTGATTTGAAATCGCACTTTTCGTTGATAGAATAGCTTTACAAAAACCAAAAACTACTTTTCTTACTATGTAAATGACATTGAGGCAATAAAATCTTTTTTGCCAAGAATAAGTGGGTTTGGCCCCACTGTGGGCCGGCGGGAAAAAGACCTTTGGGGAGGCCGAGACGTAGGTGGGAAGATAATATTAAATTGGATTTGAGGGAGGTGGGATATGATGGTAGACACTGGATTAATCCTGCTCAGGATAGGGGTCAATGGCGGGCTTATGTGTGGGCGGCAATGAACCTCCGGGTTCCTTAAATGCTAATAAGTAAGTAAGTAAGTAAGTAAGTAAGTAAGTAAGTAAGTGGTTTTCCGTGAAAATGATGTTATGAAAGTTTGGATTCATTAATCGTCATCCCATTATTAACTGACCAATTAATAATAATAATAATAATAATAATAATAATAATAATAATAATAGTAATCACTATTACATCACATTCGAGAAAATTATGTATAAGAGCTAATCCATCTGTATTATAACTAATTCAAAGACTTATCTTCTAACACGTCTCAGAACACGTACCGGTAATCCACCGCATTTTTCTGCAAAAGGGCTTCAACTCGTTTCATATCACTAATGACGGAAGAAGAGTAAGATCTCTCGATAGCCACAAAAAGAGAGCAACTAGTGATGTGCTCAGCAGAAGCACGTTCGGATGTCAATTGGAGTAGTGGGGAACGGGATCGAAGCGCGGCGCCACAAATGCAATAAGATAAAAGGAGTTCTCGTGACTGACGCTTCTATTTCACTTACCTACCCAACGACGTGTGATTATGGCTGTTAAACTGATAGAGTGCTGAACTGGATTACTCTACTTTCTTTCAGAAGAACAGCCTCATTACTCGACATCCCATCCGCCAGTTTCCGAGTGGTCTCTTGGACCCAACGGTCTGATTTTATTGAATACTAGCCGTACCCGTGCGCTCCGCTGCACCCGTCAGAAATAAATATAAAGTAATTACATAATTAAAATAGGACGTTTGATCCAGGGAACATTCGTGTTTAATAGAAGGATAAATCGTTTAATGTTACTTAATTTAAATTGCATCTAAATAATTAAAATGCGATCATTTTGGTCCAGAGACACTCATTTTGGTGCAATGACAATTCCTTTAACATGTTTCTAATTTTTATACATGCAACCATAGTTTAATGAAGATTGACGTCATTTAGATTTAATGTGTATATTTTATTTTACTTGTAATAGGTTTCCATTGAATTATGGTAATAACTTAATTTTAACCCTTGTTTTCTACGTATTCAGTAAATGGCGCTTGGCCCACTATGGTTGTGAACCCTTCAAATAACTTTAAATTATATTATATTATATCAGACGTTACTGTAATAACATTATGGCATTATGTCCATCTAGAGAAACTACACTTTCCAATAGTGAAATAATAATTAATTATACAAATCGGTTAATTTACCTTCCGATATGAAGGGTACACGGGAAAAACGAACAATGTCACATTTCCATTAAGGTTGAGATATTGATCTATTTCGGTATATTACTGCTAAATTTATTGGTATTTCTGCTTGAAATGAAGGAAATGATGAATGTATCCGTGGTTTTAATTCTCCTTTACCACTTTTGGTAAAAATAACACTGAAGTTTGTAGTAATACAGTGAATTAGATAATGACATCACCCTTAACAGCATTGTGACATTGTTCGTTTTTCCCGTGTACCCTTCATATTACTTCATACAAACACAGAAACATTCTCTGTAGGCTATCTTTCATAGCTTTCGATTGTTGCTGTCCAAGGCCCCTTATAGACGAAGTCATTTGTTTTTTAATTCATTACACGGCCTTAGATGGCAGTTATTTTAATTTTAAAACTCATTTATCTCATTAAATATCAGTCCTATGAACATTTTTCAAGGAATAAAACTTATTGCAAATTATTTTTAAAGAAACTTTTATTATGTAACATTTTTCACAAAAATCAATAATAATCGAGATATTTCGATTTATTTAATTCAGGCCCCCTTATAACCCCCCATCTTAAATAATGTATTTTGAATGCCATATAGCCTAAAATCTAAGTTACAACGAACTTAATTTATATTCCAATTTTCATCGAAATCCGTTCAGCCATTATCGCGTGAAAAGGTAACAAACATACAGACAGACAGACATACAAACAAAAATGTCAAAAAAGCGATTTTCGGTTTCAGGGTGCTTAATTATATATGTTAGGACCAATTATTTTTGGAAAATCGAAAATTACCAGAAAAATTTCGGCTACAGATTTATTATTAGTATAGATTGCACGAAATTAATATCCATGTAGGACAACCCAATCTCACTGATGTCAACTGCTTTCAGAAAAGGAAATAAACTCACAGAATAAACCGCACGTTTGTGTATCCTAATAACTTCTGCGAAAGTGGATATTTTCTCCAGATTTGATCAATCTTAAGCGATATCTGAATTACTCAAGTTCAATTCATTAAAAATAAAATCTATACTAATAATAATCTGTAGCAAAAATTTTTCTGGTAATTTTCGATTTTCCAAAAATAATTGGTGTTAACATGTATAATTAACCATCCTAAAACAGAAAATAGCTTTTTTTGAAACTTTTGTTTTATGTCTGTCTGTCTGTCTGGATATTTGTTACCTTTTCACGCGATAATGGCTGAACGGATTTCGATGAAAATTGGAATATAAATTAAGTTCGTTGTAACTTAGATTTTAGGCTATATGGCACTCAAAACACTTTATTTAAAAGGGGGGTTATAAGTGGTCCTGAATTAAATGAATTGACATATCTCGCTTATTATTGATTTTCATGAAAAATATTACATAACACAAGTTTTTTTTTTAAATACTGTAATTTCCGATAATTTTTATTCTATACAAAATTTTGATAGGACTGATATTTAATGAGATAAATGAGTTTTAAAATTACAATAACAACGCCATCTAAGGCGCTGTACTGAAATAAAAACAAATGACTTCGGTCTATAAGTGGCCTTGGACAACAACAATCGAAAGCTATTAAACATAGCCTAAGTTAAGAGAATGTTTCTGTGTTTGTATGAAGTAATATCGGAAGCTAATTAATTGTTTAATTATTATTTCACCATTGGAAAGTGTAGTTTCTCTAGATGGACATAATTCTACATCTAACAGGTGCAGCGGAGCGCACGGGTACGGCTAATATAGACATAAAACACGAAAGTTCTATTTGAATTAACATTTCTTCAATGAACTAGGAGAGATACTTGTGCACAGATATACAGTGTTACTATAAATGATCTTTCCGGTTACAAACTTGAATAACTCTCGTTAGGAGATACTTAGAAACATGATATTGGTATCACTGGAAAGAGAAACTCAAATATTTTTATGTTGGTGAACCTGTCGCATATTTATTAATTTCGTTGTTAGGAGACGATATAACAGAAAAATGGCTGCAAACGAAGACAGGAGGCTATTTTTTGTGCTAAATTTTCACATATCCCAGTCTCTGCTGTAAGCCGTGAAAAGGTGTATGGTCCTTTCTTTTTTGTCGAGGCGACAATCACAGCTAATTCGTACCTAGACATGTTACAGTTATGGCTTCTTCCACAACTGGAATAGGACATCGAAGGTCTCATTTTTCAATTAACTCGATTCTTAGGATTTTTAACAAAATTAATTATTATTCTACACATAATTATTATTGAAATAAATTTCATTATTTCATTAATAGTGAAGGAAATTTTATGTTTGCCAGGAGACACGCCCGACGCGATGTTGTACACCGAACGTAAATATAAGGGTCTCAGCCTTTTCAAAGCTCAATGGGAAGCATATTTACAGCATCTCAATATTTGCAACACATTATTGAGAACCTCGAATCCTCTTGTCGTTTCTACAAGGAACATAGCAGCAGAAAAGAAAGTATGTTCCAGGAAGTTAAAAATTCCACCTGAAGATCTGGATATAAGTAACATCAATGTCCATAAACTACGACAAAATCTTAGGAAACAAGAGTACGACAAATGGTGTGCGCTTCCACATAAAGGAAAAGGTGTTATTTTATTTCAAGAATATACTCCCGGAAATAAATGGATTTTTTCTAAGGAGGGTCTATCTTCCTCTGAATGGCGGGACGCAATTAAGATGAATGCTAACGTAGCACCAGTGAGAAGTCTTCATGGGAGATCCTTGGACGGTTTCCGTTGCAGATACTGCAACGAGATTGAAACCTTAGCACACGTCCTAGGATCCTGTCAGCATGGAGAACTCCTGAGAAATTCACGCCATCATAACATCCGAAAACTAATAGCACAAGCCCTTAGAAACAAATCCTTCGAGGTCCATGAAGAGGTGCACTGCGTTGCGTCTGAAGGCGGCGGAATTAGAAGAGCGGACATCGTGGCTCTAGACAAGACTAATAGTAAAGGCTTTATACTGGACCCAACTGTTAGATTTGAGATGAGCCAGACCCAACCATCCGAGGTCAACAAAGAAAAACAACAAATTTATGAGCCTACTATTCCGTATTTTCGAGAAAAATATCAGATGGAAGGCACCTGGGAAGTACATGGTTTAATGATCGGAGCGAGGGGCACCATCCCACGATCAACTGTAAACACTATCAAAACATTTGGAATCCATGACATCATTCCAAAAATAATTACTTCAACCATTAAAGGGTCTGTGGCAATTCTGAAAAATCATTTATACGGAATATCATAATACCCCCTCCCCTTTTCTATTCGTTAGTGTGTGATTGTTACAAATATATGTACAAATTTATTATTTCTTAAACTTAAGCTCCTAGTTCACATTTAAATTTGGCTCATCTATCTTACTGTAATCATTACTATTCTTATGTGTGTTATTCTGTGTTTTTGGCAACCCAGGATGCCTGGGCAGACTATTTCTTGAAATAAATTATATATATATCACTAAGCAGGATGGGGCACCACACCATTACCACTTAGATGTCAGAAACGACCTGAATACATGACTTCCAAGGGGATGGATTGGACGTGATGGCCGTGAAGATTTAGAATGTTTCCATTGGCCTCCACGTTCCCCCGACCTCACTCGTGATTTTTTTCTGTGGGGTTTTATAAAACAAGAAGTGTATCAGCGACCATTACCACCTATAGAGGCCATTGCACTGGTGGATGGTCCAATGCTACAATGCAGGATACTGACTACAGACTTGATGTGTGTCGAGTGACACAAAGAGCTCATATTGAGAACATTTGACTTACGCTTGTGAACCAAATGTTTCTCTTTATGTCTCATGTTTTCAGGTGAAAAAAGTTAAAAATTGTTGAGAGTTTCTGTTTCTGATGATACCAATTTCATGTTCTCTAATTTTTTCTGATTTAAGAGTAGCACATGTGATTTAACCGAAAGGATAACAAAAAATATGAGTTTCTCTTTCCATTGATACCAATATCATGTTTCTAAGTGTCTCCTAACGATAGTTATTCAATTTTGTAATCGGAAAGATTATTTATAGTAACACTGTATTACATAATACTAGAAATCAATATCTACTTCCAAAAATAAGGGACGAAAAAAATGTGTATTTCCGAACACCTCTATCTCTCTTCAGTCTAGCACTGAAATTCATCATATTTCGCGTAACGATTGAGAAAAATATTAAATTAATTTTTCAAGTCCATTAATTTAAATCTAAAAATGTTGTAAACGCGTGCTGTACAATTGTGCACTTGATGATACTATAAAAACCAGAGAACCATGATGTCTTAAATAAACAAGATAATTATAACAATGAAATTGTTTTCAAGTGTTTTCTTCATCATTTCACAAACGAAGTGAGAGATGTACACTTAGCGGCAAAAAGAATGGGCCGGCCGACAATTTCTAAGTTCCAGAGACATACATTGCGCATGCTCGTCTCGTCAACGCCGTAGTTCACTAGGTAACACTAGGTAACATTTAAATTTGCTGTATTTTGTCTAAGAGGCAAAAATATGTAATAAAATTGAATGGCGGGTTGATTCTAGATACATCAGGGCCCTTGAAGAGTGAAATAATAATAATAAAATTGATAAATACAAAATCGACCGGAGCGAATATGAACAGGAAAACCATGTATTATGCCGAACTGACATAAACAGTTGCAGTAGCGTAAGTTGTTACGGCATTGGTATATTGAACAAGTTAGTAGTAGTAGCTCAAGGTTCGAATCTTCCCCAATCTTCTTTGTTATTACAAATTTGCCACCATATGTGTCTCGCAAAGCTATAATTATGTGGCGATATCTCTTAGAATATGCCCAAACTCTAATAAATAATAAACCTCCCTCTCTCTTTCAAGCAATACTGCTATCTGTTAATATAACGTTCTGTCTCGTCATTACGCTTGAAGATAACACAGAAACAATAACTCATTGCCCTGGTTCGCATAGGTTATTCTGCGTATGCTACTCTCCGACAGGACTTCGATTGAAGAAATGTCATTTTCTCCGACCAGCTAATTGTCTCCAGTAACATTCTGTGTATGCTACTCTCCGACAGGACTTTGATTTGAGAAATGTCATTTTCACCGACGAGGTAATTGTCTCCAATAGCAATGTTAGTACTGCCCTAGTTTATTGTATGAATGACCACCGATACGCTTCGCGTGAGGGTCGCGTATTGGGGGTGGATGTCATACGATGGGGCAGGACTTCTGGAACGCATCCACGGTCTGTTTACGGCAGAAGTCTACGAACACATTTTGGCAAATGTAATGATCCCTTCCGCCCGAAAACGATATCCAGGAGGAACAGTTTTCTTCCAGCAGGATAATCATCCGATAGACTACACACCGCTCACCGGATTCAAAGATGGTTCACGAGGAGGCGTGATGTCGACCCAGTCAACTGGCCTCCAAATTTACCAGATATGAATCCGTTTCAAAATTTTTGGGCTGCAGTGAAAAAGATCCTAGGCTCTAATTGGGCAGAACAACCACCCGTTCGGACACCTGAGGAATTGTGGGACAGAGTTCTAGATGCAAGGGAGAAGATGGCCAAGAATTTAGACCTGTTCCATAATTTTTTGGACTCCATGCCGCGCAGAATGAGGGCAGATGTTGACGCAGGTGGTTTGTGGACGAGATACTAGTCCCCACCACAGCCTTGTTTTGTTAATATATTAACAAATTGTTTGTTTTTGTTAATTTAATTATTTATTTGTGTTTAATATGTGTCCGTTTTTTTAGGATGTGAAACAAGTATTTTTGTTTATACAGACCAGGTCTCACCTATTAATAGCCCACAGGTGATGGGCAATAATACTTTTACAAGGCAGGCGTAACGAAGTTTGTTAACAAATGCCATTTCACATTTAAACTAATAAATTAAGTAAAAGTTAAAATAAAAAAAAATAATAATTGTACCGTACCAGGAGGCAAACTCACAACCTCTGGCACGGATGTCAGACTTCTTACCACTGGGCCACACACTGCTCATAAGGTTTATTACATTATAGACGGATGACTTTCAATGAAGAGACACCACAGCAATGCCTTGCAGTGCGTTACATTTACACGAGTGAACCGCGCGATAGAACTTAACATTTATATCGACCAAGAGTCGGCCCATTCGTTTTGCCCCTAAGTGTACAAGTTACCGAAACTCTGTTAAATGCCAGGAAAAAATTTAATATCTGTTAAGCTCAAAAATAAAAAATAATCATAGTGCAAAATGGATTGACCAGGCATTGGACTTCACGAAATAAACTTGTATATCCGATAGGAGATCATTATCTTAAGAGACCTTCGACTAGATTGAAGATCTTAACTTCACAGATTTCCACTTCTAAGATGAGAACATCTGTAACACGAAATGTATTACTCCAATAGCATGAGGACAGAATGCTACCTGCGTTCCTCGCATGGAGACTACAACCCATACAGGCCTATATAAAAACAACACATAATATACTTTTATGCTCGACCTTGCCGAAATGTAGTAATTATACACCTGATAGCAGCCCTTTAATGGACCTCATTAAAGTACACCTATTCATTAAAGTTCAGGTGTTCCACCAATCAGAAAACACCATTGTAGCAATATCAAAGCGCAAGTGTCGATTACTCTCGGATATGCAATCGAAATACAATTAGCGAAACGTCACGGAGCCTGGAAATCCAATACTGTCGCAGAAGGTTATGTTCTGTTACTATAATAATTAGCGTTAATTGTAAATAATATTCAAATAAATTCAATTTGTCAGCTCGTTTTTCCATGTCTAAATCAATTTCCAGGTTATATCAAGATTAATGTTCATTTTACTCTCTAGATTATATCAAGGTCAATGACATTTGTTTCTCGGAAAAAATCAATACTCTCACGTCTGCGCACATCTCACAATTTACGAGATACCAGTCAGATAAGAGTAACATGAATACTTATGAATAATTTCAAGTTAGAAATATGGTCGAGCATAAAAAGTCGTATGAAACTTGCCTATAATGGTAATTAAGACGCTCGTATGAAAATTATGAAACTCGCTTGGGCTCGTTTCACAAACATACTCGCGTCTTAATTACTACCATTATAGGCTCGTTTCCTAATGTACTATTGTTTTATATAATTTAAATTCACGTTTATATTCTTTTCTTATTAATATTACTACATTATTGTTAGATATATTTTGCCACTTTAGGCAAGCCACTCTAGTTGTAAGTTTTGTAAATTAATTAAAATACGCGTCACAGATTCTCTGAGAGATGTAGGCTATCTGTTAAGGATACAAAACACTGTATTTCATAACTCATACTTACTTACATAGACATATCCTACATACATACATACGCATGCATATATACCACTTTTTAATATACTTTAATTAAGTACAACTAAAGCATGAGTTCTAAAAAAAACTCACATCGACAAAATAGATCAACACAGAGTTCTAATCTAAAAGTATCACTCATTTCCAATTGTAGTATAAAGAAAGAATGGGACAACCTATAAGACAATGAAAAGATCAGGTATAGAAATTTCGAAAGACTTGGGAGTGCAAATATTATGCATCTCAAGAAAATAAAGGATGTGACTTTTTTTTTTTGCTGTCGAATAATCTAATATAACTTCAGTGAGAACAGGTTGTGGAATAAAACAAATTGCAAATAGAATATTACAATGGTTCTATTCTCTATGGGACATAGCAGATTCTAACTTCAAGAATCGAAGTAATGTCCACAGCATTACATCCCTAACATCAAAGCAATCACGATCTGAAATGGGATCAGTGCGGTCGGTGCAAAACCAAGCAGTCTAAACCAAGGATATAGTGAGGATCACGTAAGTTCAGTTCCCAAACAGCAAATATTTCCGCCTTGTCAGTGTTGCCAACTGTTACCAGATATCACCACATGTAGTAAAATCACGATCCTATGTACTGAATGACTTCTTTACTCACCGTACTTTACCTTAATGTTGGAAGGTTATTCTAAATAGTTTCAATAATAATGAGAAATGTATTGCTATGTTCTATTCTTTTATTCCTTTACATTATTATTAGTACTAGCATTAATAGGTTACTAGACGTAAATATACAACAAAGTATAGTATATAATATTCAAGAATCAAATCTGTTCCAAGACCAATTAAATTATTGTCACTTCACTTCATAGATTCCAGCGTACATATACTGTACTTCCTAAAGGTAGATAAATTAATAACCAATTGACTTTTGGTTGGAATTCGAATGAACTTCTGATTATCTTTTGAAATTAGTAAGGAAATGGATAATACAACTATGCTAAAACTGAAATAATAATAAATCAACTTACAAAAATAATTTTGGTCCTTAAAAGCCATAAGTAATTTCACTTCTAGATACCTTTTTAAAGATTTCATTTGTTTGTAAATTGCTTAATAATGCTACACTTACACTTATTATTTCTGCAACTCCACGTCTGTCATTGAAAAAATGTATGATACATAACTGTGAAGTCTCTTTTTGGCTCTTGTGTCCTAAATTTAAATAAGAAAAAGCAAATGATTCAAGAAATGTGAGCTGGTGAAAATTAAATACTCAATTAATAAAATAATTACTACCAAAAGAATATTTTATTAATTCTATACAAAAGATGGATTACACAGAACAGATGGCCAGAAATCATAGATTTATACACAACATACAGCATGAAACGATCATCAAAAAATGCTTTTTGTACACAATAACATCTTTCAAACGAAGTGAAATAGCCAATAAGTTCAATAAATATTATGCTAATAAGTAATAACTATAATTAATAATTATCTACAAGCTGTAAAAGGGAATAAAATAGTATATTGTTGAAATTAGGGGGTTATGGTTTATTACGTGTATTTATAATTTTAATTACTTTTACTACATTTAATTATATTTTAATTTCTATTAGATTAGTTGGTGGTGTGGTTGTTAGTTTTATCTGTGTACGTCAGACTATTAAGGAAAAACTGAAAGAAATATTAAATCTACTATCTACTTTATATAACAATATTTAATCAAGAACTGAATATTACTATTAATTTAATAACATAAGACCCAAAACATCTCCAAGTCCAGACAATACACATGCTGATTTTCTTAAACATGTTGGCAAACAAGCAAACTCACTACTTTTATCTTGTAATCTCATCTAAACTACAATATCTGTCTGAAGAAAATCTATCATAACATCAATTTTGAAAAGCAATTATTCAACTAATATCTTTTCGAGTTATCGACAGATACCACTTACTAGTATGACAGCCAAAATTATGGAAGAGATGATTTCATAGATTGAATTGGTTCCTGGAATCTAGTAACTAACTTTCATTTTATTGGGTTGACTTTAGAGAATTGCATTTAACAAATGGACAGATTTTAAATTTTAGTCAAGATATTAAAGATATTTTAAACAGAAAACAAAACAACTTAACAATTTTAATTTATTTTCAAGGATCATATGGCTCTGTAGATATAAATCACTTAAGAAATTGCAAACTTAGGGTGTCCATGATAAAGTGTTACACTGGGTCAGTGACTTGATTATTTGATTCATTGTCACAAATATGTAAATAGAGACAGATTCATCTGGGCTTCCCACATTGTTGTTTTCAGGAATACATTTTCCAATATTAATGTCGATGGTCTAACTAAAGAAATAGATCTTATGATAATCTCATCATTTGCAGATAATATGGTTGTCTAGAACAAAAAATCACAGTCCACAAATATTAATAAACTGAGCCAAAATCCCAACAGACTTTTTGACTCTACTTGGAGAACTCAAACTTGCTCAATTAAGGGAAACTTTACTAATAAAACACAATCCCAAGTTATTTCAAAATGAATAGTATATAAGTTAACTTTAACAGATGATGTTAAGAAATGTGATACTTCTCCAGACATTTTAAAAATCATTAGAAACGATAAATGATCTGGTCAGTGAGTGACTACATACAGTATTTTTTATAGATGGATCCTGTTTACCAAGCCATAGATGTAGTGGTGTTGTAGTACAATACCAGTATATTCCCTTTTACAGGGAATTATATTCAAACACTTGTTTGCCCCATTTTAACTGTGACAACGCTTTTTAGTTTTTTTAACATTCTGGTTATTGTATTGTGTTTGTGTTTAGTGAAAGATTTTAGATAAGGGCGCAAATAGCCATAGTAGCTGACGCGCCCTTTTTAAACGCCACTAACTAACTAACTAACTTCAAACACTGACTAATTTTGATAGTGAAAATTTAGATACACTTTTAAGCTTACAAAATCTCCAGTATCGACTTCATAAATCTGAGAAGGCTGTCATACTATCAGATTCAAAATCAGATGTTCTTGCTGCAGTAATGGACGTAACAGCATGAAATCTCAATATTTTACAGTGTTTTAATATTTTAAGCAAAATGGTCGAATTACATCGACGACTGGTACTTCCGTGGATCCATGAACTTTATGGAGTGGGAGGTAATGAGGTATCTGAAAGGTAGCAAAATTACTGTAAGGTTATCTATACCTGCATCTTACCACACTGTTAAAAGAATAACAAGATCAGAACATGACAATGTGGTAACAAAAATCGGAATGATTCTAAAGCAAATGAAAAAATTGCAATAGGCCATCCGGCGTCTGCTCCACGATGGAGGAAAATCCTCAGAAGAAACCAACTAATCAGACCAAATGGGGGATCCAAACTACCCTCGAGTGCAGCTCTGAATTTGCAGGCCAACGAGTCTACCAACTAAGCTACATTGGTGGCTCCACTAAAAATATGAAGTACATGGCACTCAGATTATTAAATTGACAAACCTAAACAATTATTCATCAGTTAAGCTATAAAATATAATACATAGCAAGCAAGTTAATTCAATTTAAAAGTATAAACAATTCAATCAGTTGAAATATACAGAAACTGATAATAAATATCATGCAAATTACTTCACATTACAATACATAGCAAGCAAGTTAATTCAATTTAAAAGTATAAACAATTCAATCAGTTGAAATATACAGAAACTGATAATAAATATCATGCAAATTACTTCACATTACAAGCATAAACAATTCATCACTTGTGGTATACAGCCTACTATTTAATTTACAGCACATACAATTCATCAGTTAAGCTATAGACCTACAGTCTACTATTCAATTTACAGCATATATAATTCATCAATTAAGCGAAACAAAAATATAGTACAATACATAGTAAAAATAATACACCTAATTTAATAACTGAACTTCTATGAAAATCTACAGTGGCAGTACTCATATTATCACAGGCCATGACTGTCTCAAATATTTACAAAGAACTGATATTTCAGAATCTCCCCATGCCATTTCTGAAATCTCAATGAAGATATGGATCATTGTCTTGACTGTTTAACTTTACACAGCTTTCAATCATCTGGTTAAATATTGGAGTGCAAGATAACAAATGACATCAACTGCTGAACACTTGGTATCAATCAACCAACAACTTCATTACATTAAAGGGGAAAAAAAACTGAAAGAATTAATTGTATATAGACACAACACATAAGACAAGGCCGCTTCAGAACAGTAATTGGCAAGGCTCTGTTGTTTTAGGATTCTTATGTAGATTCAATTTCACCTGAAAGAAAAAAGTAGCATCTATAAGTAGTAGTAGTAGTAGTAGTAGTAGTAGTAGTAGTAGTAGTAGTAGTAGTAGTAGTAGTAGTAGTAAAGATAATAATAACAATAATAATAATAATAATAATAATAATAATAATAATAATAATGACTGTAAAGTATGGAAATTAATATTGCAATGTAATATCAAAAGGTGATTTCACACCATCAACTCTTATCATTTAGTACAACTCTTATCATTTAGTACAACAAATCTATTATATTCAGTTGCAATCACCAGTAGCTGTTCTTTCCTCCATTTTGTTGTTGGCTGATTTTTCACAAGTCTGCTATGATATGCAGCACTATCCATGACAATAACGCATTGCCCTAATGTTCTCAGGTCAACAACTGTGTTTGCACCCACTTCTCAACTACAGGGCTATTCATAGCACTATGGTAGTCCTGACTATTCTTTCAATTGCATGAAAAAATTAAATCAGCACCTGCAATAAAAATTATACCTGGGCATATAATTACGTCACATGAATTCACAGCATTTAAATAAAGAAAATAAAACATAACATAACATAACATGACATGACATGAGATCCTCTTTGGTGAAAGGCTTTCCCACGTTTTTATTTAGTCACCAATTTTTATATTTTTGTACCCTGATTTAAAAAATTACTCTTGCCAAATTTATGTAAAATATAAATCAATATAACTTACCGAGTATAAATCCACCTTTCGTTCCGGCATCTAATCTTCCACCCTCATTTGTTGGTCTATGAATAACACCATTCATGTCACTGGAAACTTCACCTGGTTTATTTCATGAATAAGTGGGTGATCATACTTAAAAAAAACAGAGAGAGAAAAGCAATTCACATTGACACTCTAAGAGACACAAAAATTTTAAAGACAGGAAAACCGTTCAAGAATTTTATAACTAACCTCTAGTTATAATATGAAACTATTAATTGCAAAACATGTTGTTCCCACCTGAATTCATTACTAGTAGCCTATATTAATTGCAATTTCATATTCCACATAAGTGTTAATCTATTTGTTAGTAAAAAATTCAATCACTCAATGTCTCACAATACATTGAAATTTACCATTCATAAAAATCCAAGTCTCATCCAAGAATACTACGGGTTTAGGGTTCTCACGCTCCACATTTCTTATATATTCTCTTAAAAACGAATAACATCACTTTCTCATACATGTGTATAAGGATCCCCTTTGCTCCATAGAAATTTCATCTCTTTCAAAATTTTTTTCACCGATGATAAGGATACTCTAAATAAATATGTTTCATAATCATCATTCATATGTTCCAGAACTTTTGCTGCTGTTAGTACTTCCCCTGTAACAGTAAATGAAAATTATGCCATATTTTTATACATAGGCCTATGACTAATATCAGAATTACATTGCATAAATCAACACAATAATTCCTGTAACTTCCCTACCTTTATGTAACTTGTCATAAATAAATCTCGCAATTGCATCTTTCGTAAAATCATCAGCATCAGTCACTGGATGTTTACGTAGTCTATTTTTTCCTGGTGTCACGAGTGGGGTCCCCTTGTGTGAATTTATCACTTTCGTGGCTGTAGTTAAGCCAAGCTGTAATAACAAACAATAACATAATACTTCTAAAAATTGTTATATCATAAAATTCATGCATAATACCAACATTTACAGCTATATGAATAGAAAATGATCAACATGTTAGGTTGGGTCTATGATAGGTTTAAGTAGGCTAATATTTAGGTAATTCTCCAGAAAAGCTACACCAAAGAAGGCATAATTTTATTTTGTTTAATTGATTTCTGTGATATTTACATAGTGATGAACACGTGGTTTTAGTGCACAGCCACAAATACTTTCAGCACAAAAATCCTTTGACACTTACCTGTATATTCTAATGCATTGTTGTAGTCCCTCCCTCAAACTTGTTACTAATTACCAATATAACATGCGAGAGGTCCAGGACGAAGAGAAATGGTTAGTTTCCCAGTAGTGCGTCCTCGTCCTCTCGAGTGTTATATCCTAACAAGTACTTTGGGTGGGGTAGCTTTTCTGAAGAAACATCATATTTAATATTACTTAGACCAGTCATGAATAAATTATTCAGCCAGAGTCAACGTTCCTATGCTTTATAGAGTATGTTATATAGTTATTATATAAAACTGAATTATTTTTAAGCACCATAACAGGCCAACATTCATGTAATATTTGCTGCAATATCAAGTTAATAATTACAATATGACTTGTATTTTCTTCGGCCGATGTGGCATGTAAATTGTGATCTGAACGGTTCATTTAATACCAAAAGAGAAAACTGGAAATTTACTTTCGTGCTGTTTGATTACTTGTTCGTCTAATTTGTAAATGTATTTAAGCTATCACCTACTGCAGTATTACAGTATCTTAAATGTATTTAGTTTGGCAATATGAAAATCACTGACTTGATTAAACATTAGGCCTAACCTAAAAATTTGTTTTGTTTGACCACAATCATGAAATTATTAGTGCAAACTCCTAAAACTGAATACCACTTTGAAATGTATGCTTAAGAATACTTACTCCTAATAATTGTCCTATTCTGGTTGTAATTGCTGTCTCCGTTAGCATAATTCCTTCTTCATTATCTTCTTTCTTCAACTCATTATACACGTGAACTACAGATTTCTGAAGCGTACTCTGAATGCCACACATTTTCTTCCTTGGAGGAGTCACTGCAACACTATTTCATTTTTTTGACATAGTAATAAAAATCTAAACACGAAAGAAATTCATTAAAATTTGAAATAATATTTCTATCCATTACCCACGTGCATTATCACGCCCAAGTATATTATATTCATTCGTACTTATCTGACTATTCTTGAATTATAACCACAACGCAACACATAACATAACTATTATGTATTAATATTAATACTAATATTAATTAATTATTAATAAGTTCGAATTTCACTATCTTCCAGTAACCGGCTGAGAAATCTAGTACAATTTTAATTTCATGGAACTCCAGTACCGGCAAATATTGTCGATATTTGCCTCAGCTGCCAACATACCGGTTACAAAATCACTACCATTTATAGTATTTGTCAGTATCGAAATTCGAAACGAAGTTGGCAAAAGAAAATTCAACCTTCAAACTAGAAAATCACCATAATCCACTAGCATTTGTAGTAATGGGGGAAAAATGGTTAGGTTTCACCCTTAGGGTATCAAGTTACCTGGTCTTCCCTATAAATACCAGTGATGGGCCTAGCACTGCAGTTAGGATGAGGAGGGGGCGTGGCAGTAACCATGGTGACGACGCAAAATCTTATTTCCTCCTCGTGGTTTCGCATCACAGTACAAGCTATCTATATAAATGAAAGGGGATACGGTGACAATCCATGTCTATAAAACATTACAAATAATACTCTTAATTACGATACTAGAATAATTATCAAGTGCGAGATTATCTTACGTAGGCTATAAGACTATAAGTAGGGCTAGGATCTTGATGAAATTGCATCTTTTTTCTAGTAACCCAGAAACATAGCTGCTTTAGTATTTATATGTTATGTGATAAACTGAGTGTTTTAAGACATATTTGTTAAGGCATTTTTTTTTTTGCATTTTTTGCCTCTTTCAACTCATAAGAGCGTGTTTTGTTTTATTCGGTCATTTTTTTATGCATTTTTATTTAAGTTCGGCCAAAAATCCCCATTATTAATGTAAAATAATGTTTATTTCCTTTGATATTTTCTTTACATATTTTGTCCATTAATACCCATTATTTTGTATAATATTTTAATCGTTTTTCTACACAAATATTGCCATTTTAACGTAGTACACCCCATGTAATGGATCAGTCCAACCACCCTTCAATATAGACTCCTCTACACCTACTAATTCCGGATAAGAGTGGCCTTACATGGAAACTAAAAGTAAAGTAAATCCATGGCACTACAGCCCATGAAAGGCCAAGAACGACCAGCTGACTGCTGACCTCACGTCCACATGCCGACACAGAGGTGAACGATCATGCATGGAAACTACATCAGGTAAAATAATTAATTAAAGCGTACTACTTAGAAAAAATTATGTAAAATTTAATATAATTACTATTCTAAATATTAAGTAGTACAAAACCTCTTTTCCTACGAAGCCAATTATGTAAGATCAATTTTTAGGGCATTTTAAGGTGATTTTTTAAAGATGTTTAGGTCATAAATGCATTGTTTTAGGACATTTTTTCATGATTTATAGGTCATCAAAATCCTACCCCTAACTATAAGAATGACTACAGTCGATGATTTTAACAAGACGTGTCAACTCCTTTTTAATATCCTATTTAATGGTACTTTATCAATTGCTAAGTTATCTAGGGTCGACAGAATTGGAGATATCGAGATGGCATTTCGGCGACATGAGACCAGGGATTAGCCACGGATTATCGTATATACATCTTACAGTTTCGGAAAAACTCGTAAAACCCCAAACTAATTAATAAGTGCAAGCGAGATTCGAACCCACGCCCGAATGCAGCTTGCAATCAAGAGACAAGCTCTATACTCGTAATTATGGGGTTCCCTTTTTTTCAACGCCGAGAATTAGTTATATAAATTCTGTATTATCAACAATCGCACAACAACCATTGCCAAGACTCAAGAGGCAATCCGTGGTAAGAATAAACGTGAGTATATAGTATATAGTATATACTGGACTTTTTTTAGTATATACTTTTGTTAGTAAGAATAAAAACATTTGAGTACCTACTCATTTTTGATTACATACTCATAACATGGAAGCATAGTAGAATATACTCAAGTGTCCATCTTGTACAGAATATATACTCATGCTTGATAAGAATAAAAGCTAGTATATTCTCATATTTATAAGTTCGTTCTCATGTTATTCTGAGTATGGTTTGTAGCAGGCTCAATTCTGAATATTTGTTGATTTATGTTCAGTTTAAAGTTAAATATAAAAATGGCAGAATTTATGAACGATGCAGTACCTCATGGAGAAATATATTGAAAAAGACATGAACTTCAGAAGCCTTTAATGCTTCACAAAAGTGAATGTCAAAAAAGTTAAACACGTATTTGTTATTCATAAAAAACATAACCTATAAAAATATGAATGCCTATCAATTTATAACGTTAAATTGTATTGTTAAATATAATTACAATTGCAGTTTATTTTGTAAAATTTGAATTGCAAAATGCAACTACTTGTAACTTTAAATTATATATATATTAAAACGCACCTGAATAAAATGTTATACACGCAAGCAGCCCTGTCCTGCACGTATGTACAGTACAATCAAAACAAAATTTCGCTACTATAATTATTCACTACATTTTAAACCGTTTTACCGAAGAAGGGCCTATAGGTCTATCCGCCTTTCTTCCGGCAAAGCCCTCAATTATGCAACAACAGAAAACTGAAGTGAAAAAAAAAAAAATGTAATCAGGAATTATGCAATCCCTATTAGGAAGCAACTGGGATGTTACTTTCTGATATCGAAGAGCATATGTTGATATGTGACTATGCTGACGTAATCCCTACCAGGGTTATAAAATATCCCTACGATAGGGATTTTATCCTACATCTGGACACTTGGACACGTGCTTGGACAATGCCCCAAAGGCGAGCTGCTGATCAATGCTAGACATCATCGTGTACGACATGCTTTGGCGATATCGTTAAAAACTTTAAATTGGGAGATTCATGAGGAAGTACATTGTGTATCATCAGATGGTTCTTTTAGACGGGCAGACATTATTGCTATCAATGGACGCTTAAAACGGGCTCTTGTTCTTGACCCTACTATCCGTTTCGAAAGAAACCTAAATCAGGCCACCGAAGTTGATATTGAGAAGAAGTCCATATATGAACCTTGTCTGCCGTATCTTTCTCAAAAGTACAACGTCCCTCTTAAACAATGGTCCGTCATTGGTTTGCTGTTTAGCAGTAGAGGTTCAATCACAAAATTCGCGTGGAATTATCTTAAGGAACTTCACATTCCTTTTGATTATGTAATGTCTATTCTTATAAATATTATCAAGGATTCTCTTCAAATATTAAACATCATCATCTCTATTTCAATTAATCAACTTATATTTGCCTTCAACAATTAACTTTCTTTTTTTCTTTAATGTATCACATCACATTATATTGTACATGTTTATTGTATTCAGGACCCTTGTGGTCACTCAAAATTCTTTGAGCTGATGTCTATAATTTAGAAATTTATTAAAAATATCTGCTCCATATTAAAAAATAGAATTAGCATAATTGGAATTCTAGAAATGGATTGTAATCTCTATCCAAGATCTCGGAATGACGATTTCCCAGTACTATTTTCTTGTTTCCTGTTTATTAACGTCACTTATCTGATTCACTCTCCTTTTCATGTTTATTTATTTATTCATTTATTTATTTATTTTCTTACAAGACTGCCAAAAGGTGGTACTTCATTTACCACATAGTTGACCAATATTTTGAAATTCCAAAGCTCGCTTTGATCTGTACATAGATGATAATTGTCTGAAATAAATATTGTTCAACACATATAACTCTACCGTTTCATATGTCGTTCTATTTTAACAGCGTGCATAATAAAATCAAGTTTGTCATTACATCCAATATTGAATATAAATAGATTTTGTGATAGCAATTTCAAACAAAAGCCTAATAAATATTAGAGTAGAAATAATTGTAATTCAAGGACATCACTCTCGAATAAATTTATTAGTACACAGTGCATATGGAGAGGATGTAACAGAAATAGCTGTACATGTACAACGCGCTTTAAAAGAACTTTTAGTACCAGGGGCGATGAAGACATGTATTTGCATAAACTCTCAAAACCGACCTTTCAGCAACGCAATATTTATTTCTATATTTTGCATAATGTGTGCATAAGTGGCCCATTTATATAAATCTTAATTTTACGAGAACTGAATATTTATACGGGTAAAACTATACAAAATGGTTATGTACGCTTCGTTATTGATATAAGGCAGCGTTTCTCAACCTATGGTCCGCGGACTACCTGTGGTCCTCGAGGTCTGCCTTTGTGGTCCTTCAAAAAAGACAGAAGAAAAAATAAAATTCAAACGAATTGCGTATCACACTATAGCTTAAAATCTCAGAGTTTGGAAATGACACATGGCAATCCAATTTCACTTTTTGTCCCAGTACTGCATTTTATGAAATATATTACCCTACCCGTCTATCGACTTCCCATTCTACTCTCAGCAGCAAAAGAGGGATTTAAAGCACTATATAGCCTACTTGGGTTTCTCGAACTCTTTTCCCTGCACATCTGGCGCCGCGCCTGTAACCCAGCCAGGGACCACCCGAATTCATAACAGAGGACCAATGTACCAAACCGTAATTCAATTTTAAAATATAAGTATACTGGTATTAATATATGCTACGAAAATGATAAATTTGCTTTCGAAGGGAACAAGAGTAAGGTGATCCGCGGTACTGTTCCGACTTTAAAAAGTGGTCCCCACTTCAAAAAAGTTTGAGAAACGCTGATATAAGGTAACATAACATGATATCTACCGCTGTGGAATAACTGTTAGTATGTCTGATTGTGAAATGAGCGAGCCCGGGTTCCAATCCTGGTTGAGACAAGTTACGCGGTTGAGGTTTTATCCGGGGTTTTCCCCTCATCCCATTAAGAACAAATGCTGGGTAACTTTCGGCATTAGACCCTGAACTTATTTCGCTAACATTATAAGCTACATTTTTAAGTCAGAATCTAGATAACCATCGCATTTGATAGTGTCGTAAAATAACCCAATTAAAAAATGTAATAAGATATCGAAAAAGTCGATATTATATTGGAATAACATCCATTCTTATAAGAAAGTTTATACATTTCACGTAGGCAAGCATTCGGTCGAGCGACGCAGTATTGCAGTAAATACATAACGTAATGGAGTTCAATAGTGCAATACGCTATTGGTTCGAGGAGAAGAAAGAAGTGCATTTGCAGCCGCTGCACGTGCTTATGATACTGCATGGTATCCGTTACGACGGCACCCAAATTATACAACATTCACAGTTCTGGATCGCCGCCTCAGGGAGATAATATCACTTCGCAGTGTTGCCAGGTTGCTGTAACCAAAAATCCCTACTGTCCTTAAAATATGAAATACCCCTATACTTCACGCAAAAAAAAAAAAAACCCTACAAAAATTATTTTTGTGTAACATAAGCAATTGTAAATAAACTGCGTTTCAGCTACTAAATAATAACAGAATATGGATCCCGCTTAGGACCTTTTAAGTGTTAGATCTTTCACAAATTTGCTATGTGGAAAAGCGCTCTGATTGATTTCTGCAAAGTGGTCCATTAAATTAAAACTACGATTAAGTTCAACTACATTAAAAAGACGTCCAAGTTCTGACTTTTTAACTTGTTCAACATGGTTAGGTACATTTGAAATTACTACTACTGCTTATGCTTCAAACATTTTTAATTTGTGCTGCGTTCTTTTTGTGAACTTTTGATAAACCGTGTCACAAGAGTTCACTTCTTCCGGCCGCAAGTTCATTCTCACAAGCTTTACATTGCGCCTTATTATCGCTTCCAGCTTGCATAACAAATCTTTAAAATCTAGCCTGGAATCTCGAAATGTTTAGCCACGTCACGATTCTTCATTTTTTTTTTTTCATGCAACTCTCTTTTCTTCTTGGGAATAGATGGATCTAATTCCTCGGCAAAAAGTAATCATATTAGAAAACGTGGGCGGCCGGGTAGCTCAGTTGGTAGAGCAGCTGGCTACGGACTGGGTTCGATCCCAGGTGGTGACAGGATTTTTTCTCGTAGCAAAACTTTCAGAACGGCCCCGAGGTTCACTCAGCCTCCTATAAAATTGAGTACAGGGTCTTTCCCGGGGGTAAAAGGCGGTCAGAGCGTGGTGCCGACCACACCACCTCATTCTAGTGCAGAGGCCATGGAAAGCATGGGGCTCTACCTCCATGCCCCCCAAATGCCTTCATGGCATATTACGGGGATACCTTTACCTTTTTATTAGAAAACGTAAATTTACCACAATTATAGTACACTGCTTTACTCCCTTACATTCACAAGAAAAGTTCAACTCACACAAGACCTCAAGATACATGTGCTGCAATAATTGAGGGGTTTGCCTGAAAAAGGGCGTATACGTCAATATGGCGAATTGAAATACATGCAATCTAAGATTTTATAACGCACCTGAATAAAATGTTATACACGCACGCAGCCCTGTCCTGCAGGTATGTACAGTACAATCAAAACAAAATTTCGCTACTATAATTATTCACTACATTTTAAACCGTTTTCCCGAAGAAGGGCGTATAGGTCTATCCGCCTTTCTTCCGGCAAAGCCCTCAATTATGCAACAACAGAAAACTGAAGTGAAAAAAAAAATGTAATCAGAAATTATGCAATCCCTATTAGGAAGCAACTGGGATGTTACTTTTTATTTTTATTTATTTTATTGGGTTATTTTACGACGCTGTATCAATATCTAGGTTATTTAGTGTCTGAATGATATGAAGGTGATAATGCCGGTGAAATGAGTCCGGGGTCCAGCACCGAAAGTTACCCAGCATTTGCTCGTATTGGGTTGAGGGAAAACCCCGGAAAAAAACCTCAACCAGGTAACTTGCCCCAACCGGGATTCGAACCCGGGCCACCTGGTTTCGCGGCCAGACGCGCTGACCGTTACTCCACAGGTGTGGACGGGGTGTTACTTTCTGATATCAAAGAGCAATGTTGATATGTGAGTATGCTGATGTAATCCCTACCAGGGTTATAAAATATCCCTAAGATACGGATTTTATCCTACATCTGGCAACATTGTCACTTCGTAGTAGCTGGCAGACAGCGGAATCGCAGGAGCTGATATCAAAGAAGCGATTCTGCATTCCAACACTGATAGGACGCAACGGCCCTGTTTGCAGCTTGGTCTTCGCAATCTCCGAATCTCACATCTTGGCGATTTCTGGCTGTCAGATCATTTAAAGAGCGTGTCCAGGTGTTTTTAAAATGTGTCGAAAGTGAATCTTCTTCTCATTTCCCCGCAATGATGTTTATATCCAGAAAAACCTCTCTCAACGTCACATGAAGTAATGGATGCAAATTTTCAATACTGCACATCGTGATTCGATATAACTTGCCTTTTTTGCGATCTTGCAGAACATTTCCAATACCACAGGTTACAAAATAACCAGGAATTTTTTCTCCAGAATGGTATTTAATTATGCTGCACTTCTTCTGAAATTGGTTGTGAAGATGTTCTGCTAATATTTTCAGACACTCCGCTACACGTTTGAGGGCATCTGCCATTAGAATATGTTTTGTTGATTCCATATGAAGGGTACACGGGAAAAATGAACAATGTCACAATTCCTATAAGGCTGACAGACACTCCGCTACACGTTTGAGGACATCTGCCATTAGAATATGTTTTGTTGATTCCATATGAAGGGTACACGGGAAAAATGAACAATGTCACAATTCCTATAAGGCTGACAGACACTCCGCTACACGTTTGAGGACATCTGCCATTAGAATATGTTTTGTTGATTCCATATGAAGGGTACACGGGAAAAATGAACAATGTTACAATTCCTATAAGGCTGACAGACACTCCGCTACACGTTTGAGGACATCTGCCATTAGAATATGTTTTGTTGATTCCATATGAAGGGTACACGGGAAAAATGAACAATGTCACAATTCCTATAAGGCTGACAGACACTCCGCTACACGTTTGAGGGCATCTGCCATTAGAATATGTTTTGTTGATTCCATATGAAGGGTACACGGGAAAAATGAACAATGTCACAATTCCTATAAGGCTGACAGACACTCCGCTACACGTTTGAGGACATCTGCCATTAGAATATGTTTTGTTGATTCCATATGAAGGGTACACGGGAAAAATGAACAATGTTACAATTCCTATAAGGCTGACAGACACTCCGCTACACGTTTGAGGACATCTGCCATTAGAATATGTTTTGTTGATTCCATATGAAGGGTACACGGGAAAAATGAACAATGTTACAATTCCTATAAGGCTGACAGACACTCCGCTACACGTTTGAGGGCATCTGCCATTAGAATATGTTTTGTTGATTCCATATGAAGGGTACACGGGAAAAATGAACAATGTCACAATTCCTATAAGGCTGACAGACACTCCGCTACACGTTTGAGGACATCTGCCATTAGAATATGTTTTGTTGATTCCATATGAAGGGTACACGGGAAAAATGAACAATGTCACAATTCCTATAAGGCTGACAGACACTCCGCTACACGTTTGAGGGCATCTGCCATTAGAATATGTTTTTTTGATTCCATATGAAGGGTACACGGGAAAAATGAACAATGTCACAATTCCTATAAGGCTGATGTCGTTATGTAATTCACTGCATTACTACAATCTTTAGTGTTATTTTTACCAAAAATGGTCAAGGAGAATTAAAACCACGGATACACTCATCATTTCCTTCATTTCAAGAAGAAACACCAATAAATTTTGCAGTAATATTCTGAAATAGATCATTATCTCACCCTTAATGGAAATGTGACATTGTTCGTTTTTCCCGTGTACCCTTCATGTGACTTCATAACATTTAGATTAATACTACTTGTTAAGAGCTGTGAGACTTGGGAGATCTCGATTAATAAAGTTTCTGAAATGAGAATTTTGAGCTTTATAAAACAGAATATTAGCAGATACCATCATTTCAGACTGTGTAGCCGAAAATATTTCTTCACTCTCTTTGCTTGCTGGCAAATTAACACTTTTCCCTGTGTTTTACAGAATTACAATGGTGGTGACGTATTAATCTCTTAAATTTTATTTTACACAACACACATAGTAGGGGAGAGTCGGGTAGTATCGGACATCGGGTAATATCGGACAGTGAGTTTCTTTCATCTACCACACGATGATAGTACCCGATTGACATGGTTACGTTTCTGTGATATCGCATAGAGAAACGTAACCATGTCATTCAGGTGCTACCATATGGTGGTAGATGAAAGAAACGCACTGTCCGATACTACCCGATGTCCGATACTACCCGACTCCCCCCTATTTATCTTTCTTTTATTATGAAATGTTGACTTCCAAATTCCTCTATAGTAATTGCTTGTTCCATCTTAATAAAACTGCACTACACGGGTAGAACAGTCCTGTGTATTACAGGCGCTGAGCAACCAGGGAGTCGAGCACAAATATATCAACATCCTAACTAAGCTCTACGGAGACTCGCACGCCACCGTGATGACAGAACGAGAAGGACAAACATTCAGAACAGTAAGAGGAGTCCGACAAGGGGATCCGATCTCACCAAAGCTATTTACTAGCCTCCTGGAAGACATATTCCGTAAGCTAAAGTGGAAGAAAAGACATGGAATCAATATAAACGGACATCGGCTGACGAACCTAAGATTCGCGGATGACATCGTACTTTTCGCTAAAAACGCCACCGACCTACAAGAGATGATACAGGAACTAAGCGATTGCAGCGCACACGCAGGCCTAAGCATGAACATGGAAAAAACCCAAGTCAAGACGAACAGCCAACCACAACCAATCCAAGTCAACGCACCCAGATTACAGTACGTGGAGGAATACATCTATCTGGGCCAATTAGTCGGATTCAAAAGCTGCATGACGAGAGAACTAAAAAGAAGAATTGCATCAGCATGGAGAGCTTTCTGGTCACTGCAATTCGTACTCCTTGACAAGAAACTGAACCGCAAACTAAAGCTGGTGGTGCTGCAATCCTGTATCCTCCCAACCTTACTTTACGGTTGTCAGACCTGGAAACTGACCGTGAACCAGAAGACACAGATTCAGATCTGCCAGCGCAAAATGGAGAGGAAAATCCTAGGACTCTCCCTCAGAGACAAGATTTCCAACACCAGACTCAAGCAGATGACAAACACCAGAGACATGGCATACCAAGGGGAGCGCCTGAAATGGAAATGGGGAGGTCACGTGTCGAAACTTCAAAGCTGCAGATGGGCGCATATTTCCACCACGTGGGACCCACGCATCGGGAGGCGAAACCGAGGAAGACCTGGGACCAGATGGGCGGACTTCTTCAAGAGCCTAGCTGGACCCCTGTGGTCCAGAACAGCCAAGAACCGAGAAGAATGGAGATCGCTACAGTGTGCCAGTATCGAGTGAGAGTGCAAGTGTACACACACGAACGACGAACAAAACTTATACACTCGTAGAACAGAACCTACCGTCATGCGGATTAGCTCACCGCATGATCTCTAAAGAGCTCCCCTTTTTAGGAGGCCATAGCCCTTCACGGGAAATCCAAAGGCTATTTCATTCATTCATTTCACATGACTTCACTCGGTAACTATACTCTATTTTTTTTTCATGGAGTGCAGTTTCATAGAAACGACTTTGCCGACAGACCTTCTACTGCCCCCTACTAATTGGTTGTCAGAAATAAATGTCTTCCTTACTATGACGGAAATCTTGTCTTCTCTTGTTAGTAACCAATCACAACCCTCGTTCAGAAGAATTGACAGGTGCTCGCCAAATCCACGTGGAGGCAGAGTTGCCGCATCTTTTCCGAATTCCAAGAATCCCGTCAGTTTCACTGCATAATTTCGAAGGTCATCAGGATTGTGACAACTGTACAATGTTGGGACTAGGGGAAAGGATGGAATTGTCAGAGGTGTTTGTGTAGGAAGTCATAAATTTGTAAATGGGTGTTCAAAGGAGCCACCGAACTGCACTCCTTGAAATAAAATAAGGTATACCAGACTGTTCATTTAGTAAGGGAGACACTTCAGTAATGTTACTGAAATGAGGACGTCGTATCTCCTAGCTCGCATTATGGTTATGCTGATATCTTGTTTACGAAGGATTTGTTTCTCTCTACACATGACATACATTGTGCATATAAATGCGAACTGTACTGATATGTGAATAAAAAAGAGGTACGAAATGCTCACCCTTATTACATAGTCTTCAATGCTGAACACGAAAGTGACTTAAATCAGGCAGGTAGACAATTAGCGAGCAGCTTACCTGAAACAGAAATTTAAACAGTATTAGTATTGTGAGTTATGCTCCATAACAGTTCAAGTACGTACAGTAATTCTGTGGTGTTTAGTCAGAACATCATAACTCCAAAATGGCCATTTCCTGCTATCTACACTTACCGGTAGGCTACTTAGAAGCTACAGAAAAACACGGGCATGTGCACATACGAGGGTGAACCCAAAAGTAACCGGAACCGAACTGTTGCGCGCGCATACTTTGTAGTTACGAGTTGTGCTGTTAGGTGGTGTTAGTTTGGGGTCTCCCGCGACCGTTAGTGAGCTGTAGAGATGAGCTTAAACGATATTTTCAAGTATCTGTGACAACTGTGACTGTGACAATTAAATATCTGTGACTTTTATCTGTGACTTTGTCACACCGCTATTTTATATCGATAAGTAAGCACAATATGCATGAATTACACCGATATTTTGTCACACCGATAAAAACTAGCAGGAAATATTGAAGAGCAATGAAATGTGAATACGATTTCTCTATACGCGCCACACATCGGTGATTTATATGGGAAAATCCAACAAATACATTATGTACATGTACCATTAATAAATAAATAATTGTCAAAAGTTAACCTCAGGTACCAAGAGGTTATATTATAGATATTGAATCAATTTATCATTTTTAAATGTAGTTGGATATGGAGAAATTGAGGTTATGTGATTATCCTAATCGTTTTAAAAATTGATCCTTTTTATTTATCGTAATACAATGGATAATTATTTTACGTCGTGCATTAACATAATATTCAGTCACAGAATAAAAATTAAAGAAACATAAGTATTCGGAAAAACATCGGAAAATAATTACGAAACAGAACAGTTTTTTAGATAGGATTTTACAAAAGATAAAGTAGTACAGGTAATCAATGGTATTATTTAAATCGTGTAATCACTACATCATTTATAATAAGATGGTGAAACTAGGGCTGAAGTAGTTTTGGCGATTTCGGACGTGAAAATCATTGCATTTATATGGATTTTTTTTTTTTTTTTTTTTTTTTGGAGATGTAGTTGTTCGGATGAAACTAGCGCTGAGGTAGTTTCGGTGATATCGGAAGTAATCACTACATCATTTGTAATAAGATGGTGAAACCAGCGCTGAAGTAGTTTTGGCAATTTCGGACGTGAAAATCATTGCATTTATAAGGAATTTTTTTTGTGGAGATGCAGTTGATCGGGTTAAACTAGCGCTGAGCTAGTTTCGGTGATATCGGAAGTGAAAATCGTTGAATTCGATATTTTGTGGAGATGCAGTTGATCGTATATGCAAGGCATAGCAAAGCCTAAACTAACCAAACCTAATCTGCCACAGATTCTTATATGGAAGGTGTATACGCGGAGTATGAAGAGAACTACCTCAACGCTAGTTTAGTTGTTGATCGTATATGTCTAGTCATAATAAAAGCTTAAACTAACCAAACCTGACCTGTCACAGATTCGTATATGCAAAGTGTATAAGGGCAATACGAAGAAAACTACCTCAAGGTTAGTTTAGCCAAATAAGTTGCCCACCATATTAGCCAGTTTTGTCTCGTTCTGTTTTAATACTATAGGTACTGTTGTCGGCTTCTGAGAAATGCTTCGAAAGTTCGGAAGAGCATAACGTTCAGTGACATTATTAAAATAATGTTGTAGGCTCCTTTAACTATTCTGTTTGTAATTAAAAGTAGGCCTATAACTGAAAAAATATTGTTACTGCGTAAAAATAGAGTCGAAAATACATATAAGTTAATATAAATTCACAATTATATGAAAATGTAAAGATATCGGGGAATACATAAAATATTTATAAAATATATATACAGACTAACTATGAAAACAAAAATATCAGACTGATGATTATACATTGTATTATTACAATGTCGCTAATAACTTTGCAACAAATCATCACTTTGCAAAAAATAATATTGAATACCACGAAAAAATAATCAAATGTCACCGCCCGATTGCTGTTCCTGTATCATGCGCATGCGCAAACCCACGACGTAGAGGAGAAAGTTGTGAGAACGTCACAGACTCCCTTTCCTCCGAGATAAGAGTACTGAATCGATCACTAGTGATATTTCAGTCACAGAGTACTGAATACAGAGCAGATTCGATAGCGATATTTTGTCACAGATATTTCGCGTCATCAGTCACAGGTTTATCTGTGACAAAATATCGGTTTGTGAAATATCGGCCATCTCTAGTGAGCTGGCGTCAGTCTGAGTTAAGTGGTTTGTTTGTGGTGCCGTGTTGTTTGCGTTCCTGTTTCAACCGTTTGGCGATCAGTGAGATGGCCGACCACAAGGGACAAAGAGAGAGTGTGTGTGAAATTTTATTTTCTGTTAGGGAAAACTGCAGCCGAGACCGTTGGGATGCTTCGGCAAGCCTTTGATGATGATGCTTTGAGAAAATCACTGTGATTTTCCCGTTTCAAATCTGGCAACATGTCAACTGAAGACATGCCACGCCCCGGGCGTTTTTCGACAGAAAGAAATGACGAAAACATTGCCAAAATCAAACGTGCAATTGATGAAGATCGTCGAAAGACCATTGACGAAGTTTCTGAGTAAACGAACCTGTCACGGAGCACGGTCCCGCGAATTTTAACCGAAGATTTGCACATGAGATGGGTGTCTGCAAAATTTGTTCCTAGCTTGCTCACAGATGAACAAAGAGAAAATCGCGTAAGAGTTTGCCGCGACTTGAAGAGTGAAGTGCAGAACGATCCAAATTTTCTTAAAAGAATTGTGACTGAGGATGAGTCTTGATGCTACGGGCACGATCCAGAATCAAAGAAAGATTCGGGTCAGTGGAAAACTCCAAATTCACCACGACACAAGAAAGCACGTCAAATGCGATCCAATGTGAAAAGAATGTTGATTTCTTTTATGTAAATGGCATTGTCCACAAAGAGTTGGTTCCGCCAGGACAAACAGTGAACCAACATTTCTATTTGGATGTGTTAGGAAGATTACGAGATAGTGTGCGACGAAAACGGCCCAAAATGTGGAGAAATGGGAACTGGTTGCTTCACCACGACAATGCTCCAGCCCACACAGCTCTGACGGTCCGACAGTTTTCGACAAACAACAACATGGTGCTTGTGCCTCATCCACCCTACTCACCTGATCTGGCTTCGTCGGACTTTTTTTTTGTTTTCACGGATGTAGAAATGTCTGAAAGGAAAGCGATTCAGTGATGTGGATGACGTCAAAGAAAACACGCTAACGGCTTTGAACAGTGTCCTGCCTGAAGAGTTCCAGCACTGTTTTCAGCAGTGGCAAAAGCGTTGGTACAAGTGCATTAATGCACATGGACAATACTTTGAAGGGGACTAAAGTACTGTGAATATTTGTATGTAAACTAGACTTCTGATTTTGAAGGACAAGTGAAAATAAAAATGATTGTATCTGAAAACAGTTTTTTTAGAGTTATCATGTCCTGACCATACACCACAAAACTGTTTATTTAAAATTCCTTCATCTACACTCCGTCTCTGGAATCTGTGGAGGAAATCGACTCGTTTGGGTGCAGCCTATGACAAGCGGAAGGTGTAACAGGAAGTATTCAGTCCTGCAAAGAAATACAACAGTGTAACAGAAAACAGTCATACCAGCGTTAAGAAGGGGACTTCTCACTATCAATTTAGGCCTAAATCTTGAACTTCAACAGTTACACAGTAAAACAAACGCAAAAGGCTGAATAAGAACAGCTGCTGTCCAATCGGTCTCGAGAGGCTAGTTCGTTGTGATGTCGCTTGTACACACATGGAATGAATTAGAGTTACAGCAGTGATAACCGATCGCTCTATTTAAAGCACTTGGAAGTAATCACATGCATCGTGAATGAAGAGTCAACTCTTACGTACAAACACGATAGCATAGCTTTACGTGAAACTACATGTCGAAGGAAAAATATTTAATTTAATATGATGGACATGTGCATAGCATGCAAACCTGAAACCTGAAACACTCCAGAACTAAAATTTAAAAAATAATGTTCTTTCTAAATACATTTATTATTCCTCACTTTATGTTTATTTATAAACGGCGTGCAGCGTTAAAAAGTGAAAGAACAGCATCATTCAAGGCTATTCTTTTCTCCTACCTCCTTCCCCTAAGACGATCTAAAACGGTCATAACACACCTAGGCTTATTAATTTTGCATATTTTATAGACTTCTCAGTAGATTACAAAAACGTTCTTCAGCATGAATAAAGAGATTTTATTTCAGATATTTCCATACATACAACAAATACGTTGAAGTTCATCCTAACATACATCTTTCTATCTGAGTCTGTAAATCCATATCTTACAATGTTGTTGTTGTTGTCTAGTGCCTTGCATCTGGCAATGAAGCCATTAGCAGTCGTGCTTTCCAATACTTTTGAACTGTAGTTTCTTCTGATCTTAATGCTTCACAGGTCTTCAAGTGATCTTCATTCATTTCTTCTGGATCGTTACACAGGACACATATTGGTGAAGCTGAGATATCTATTCTGTAGAGATGACTTGCTAGACAGTCATGATTTGTCAATAGTCTGAAGGCTGCAACTGCTGTTTTCCTAGGTCTCTGGGGGATTATATCTGGGTTGGAAAGTAGTGTAATCCATTTTTTGTCTTTAGCATTTCATTCTATTTCTTGTAGGTATGAAAAAATGTTATGTTTTATTTAACGACGCTCGCAACTGCAGAGGTTATATCAGCGTCGCCGGATGTGCCGGAATTTTGTCCCGCAGGAGTTCTTTTACATGCCAGTAAATCTACTGACATGAGCCTGTCGCATTTAAGCACACTTAAATGCCATCGACCTGGCCTGGGATCGAACCCGCAACCTTGGGCATAGAAGGCCAGCGCTATACCAACGTGCCAACCAGGTCGACTGTAGGTATGAATGAGAAAATTTTGTACTGATCAAGTATTTTATTGAGGAATATGAGAAATTAAATTTAGGCTTTTGTTTTATTGTTGTGCCTTTCTTTCCAAGCGTGTCTGCGGTTTCATTCCCCATGACTCCACAGTGTGCTGGAATCCATTGGAGATGGACAATCTTATTAACTTTTTGGAGTTGTGTTAACATTTTGTAGCATTCTTTTATTTTTGTTGACTACTTTGTAGCATTTGAACATATTCCCTCAATTGCAGCTTTAGAATCTGAAAGAATTACTGTCTTGTTATATTTATTTGAGGGAAGATTTAATAATTGTCGGAGAGCAATGTGTATAGCCTCTATTTCACCATCATAATTTGTTGTCTCTCTGCCAACAGAATGACAAAAGGAAAAATGTGTACATGTAACCCCAGCTCCAGTAAGGTTTTTTGTGGTGGATCCATCGGTATATATGTGTAGCCATTCAATGTTAAATTCCTCACTTTTGGATGCACTTTTCTCAGAAATTATAAAAGCTACAAATGTACAAAAAAAATAACATATCGTTATGTATACAAAAAATAATTGACCTAACATTTTTTGCATTAGGAATTACATTTTTTTTATTTTTGCTAAATATAGAAATAATCTTAATTTTTTAGCCTACTGTGTAAAATACTATCATATTGATATTGAATAATAATTTCAGCCTTCTGGGTGAATACTTTCCTAGAAAAGTGCACAAATATCACACAAAATAAAGTGTAGAAAAAAAGATGTCGCAGTTTCCACATCATACAATGTTAAATTACTCAATTTTGGGTGCACTTTTCTCAGAAGTTATAAAAGATGCAAATGTAGAAAAAAATAGGGCATATGTAACATACTGGCAAGATAAATTTAAAATTCCACTGAGCGGTTGACAATTTTTTTTCATTGGTAACATCTTTTTTGCATTAAGGATTACTGCAAATTATTTTTATTTTTTATTTTTGTTGAGGATAAGGCTAAACGCTGACAATTAGAAGAAATAAAATCATATTATCATTTTACACATATTAAACTGCCGAAAAACGATAAAAACCAAATTTTAATTGTTTCTGGTCAAAATTCGGTGTACAGACTCCTCTTAATTATATTATCAACGTGTTCGGGATGGGTGAAATATGTGAAATGTGAGACAAGCGCCATTTATATGGGCCCACTTTGCTAACTCCAAATTTTTACGTGGGCGACAAATGGCCGTAATATTTTGTTTAAAGCCTTATAATTAAGGAAAAGGTTATTGGTCAACCTATGACATCGGACCCCAACTATCTTGGTTCTTCGTCTGTTAGGGCGATAAAACCGATCTACTCCATGACTAGACTTCGTTGAATTGCCACACGCAGCTTGCAATTAGGTTGCCGATGTACGGTAGTATAGAGGAGGTGAGCGACCGCCCGGTCTCGTAGTATAAGCAGTTCTGTTAAGAGTTGTGACCGGTCCAAATAGATAGAGCAGCTACAGCTAATGTATACCTATGTAAGCACTTGTTTTTGCATTACTGTTGTTGGAATAGTCAAAGCTTAACATTTGTTCAATGCAGACAAGAATTCAATCAAACATACTACAATGAGAGTGTTGCTGCTCCAAATAACTGCCTCTGGAATATCCTTACCTCCGCAGCCCGTCTTGACCCGTTCGGGAACGTGGTTGGACGCTGTTAATTATTATGCAGAACATTACGGCAAAATAATGGAGTTTAATTGATGCATTGAATAGCACAGACAGTTACGGTGTTGCAGCTGTAAAATCATTGCCTTCTGAACAGCTATTGGAAGATATTCTGTTCATTGATTCTAATTTTAAAATCGTGTCCAAAAGCATCATCCTGTTAGAATCGTCTAAACTTCAACTCTCAGAAGCTCTTAATACAGTGGATAAATTATCACAAATCGTTATCCAAATTAACAATTCACTAATTTGAGAAAAAGTGAAATCTAAGTTGAGAAACATTATTGCTAAAAATTCTGCTTATTCACAACTTCGTATTATAAATAATGTACCATCAGGTCACGACAAGTCATCTGAAGTTGGTGTACTAAAACGTAGTGACTTTCCGTTCTTCAAATATGTATGTATTACATAGTGTGATGTTGAACGTACATTTTCCCAATATAAAAACTGTTTAAGTGACCATCGGAGGAGATTACTTTGCACTCGCTCAAAATGTACGTAACTTTTCACTGCAATGCATATATTCAAGGATGATGTGAGTATCTTACATTAAATTTTAAGAGTTAATATATCTCACTATAAAATAATAGTGTATTTACATGTTTATACATTTCCTACTTCAATGATCATTCATTATATTTCTTGAATGCAGGATAGGGGTTTTATTGTAACCGCAGTATACTGCTCAGTGTTTACATTAGAGGCATACTCCATCCGATGCACGCTCCCTTCTCATACAGTCTATACCGCGTGCGTAGTAAACCTTACGATTCTCGTGGCAATTCCACGAAGTCTACTCATGATTAACCCATTCAGAGTAAGCAATATTTGACCTCGCCATAATATTATGTAGTAGTAGCAGTGGTAGTGATGGTTGGTCTTTTTAAGTGGGTTATGTTACGACACTTTATGAACAACTTAGGTTATTTAGCGCCTGAATGAACTGAAGGTGATAGGCTCTAATGTCGGTGAAATGAGTCCGGGGTTCAGCACCGAAAGTTACCCAGCATTTGTTCACATTGGGTTGAGAGAAAACTACGGAAAAAACCTCAACCAGATAACTTGCCCCGACCGGGAATCGAACTCGGACCACCTGGTTTCGCGGCCAGACGCGCTAAGCGTTACTCCACAGATGTGGACTAGTTGGTCTTGCAATTTTTGCTGTAAAGAACTTACACGTCACGCTATGTGCGAATGTATCTCTGACGAAGATGAGTGACTGTAGCTTTAACCCAAGCACATTAGGCCTACTGAGCAAAGAATCAGTCTAACCAGATTGGAAAAAAAAATGTATCCTAACCGAATGTCCCACCACTGTAACTACAGTGATCTACACACGTGGAGCTTAAGGAAAATTAGATTCTGTCAGCAGACAATGAGTGAGTGTAAAGTCAGAGTACATACATTCGTCAGGGATATGCCGTTGAGGAGGGAGGGAGGGGAAGGGAAGGAGAGCGAGAATCGACTGATATTACAGTAAGCAGTTACGTATTCCTGGATATGCAACCAATAAGTTATACAGGGACATCATTTTATTTTTACTAACAGTTTTATTATCTATATCTTTGGATTAAAGGTCTAGAACCGGAAACACCGTTTGCTCCCCCTTCCAAGCCTGGAGTTCGATGATACTGGCGTAAAATACAAATCACTTTACTAGGTGTAGGAGGGAAGAAAAGTAGTTCATCCATTTACGTAAACTAGGAAGTATAGCGATTTTGAGTTTGAAAATTTTCATTAGGTTTTTGTTTAATCAATATACAGTACTGTATTAACACTTACAGTCTTACTAATAAACCGTGTATAGTTTTTATACGAGTCTTATGCAGAGTTGAGACAGAAAACGTTACTAATAAACCGTGAATAAGCTATGGACGTATAAACAGGCTGTAACTATACAATGGAAATTGCTTTGCTGTAGTTATATACACGAAACCCCTTGTTTAAGCGTTGTATATAGGGAAAAAATGGCCGCCCAACTAACAGCTGTTCGTATTGACTGTCATTTTATGATGTTTACCTTGTAACCACAGAAGAACAAACCAAAGATCATAGAATTATTAGAATAATATTGCTGTAGCTTGTACTCTTTGACCAAAATGTAGTGTGGTAATCGATTAGAGCCAGTTGTACTATCGATATTTAACACGCCACACTAGAGCGCTCTAGCGGATGCAGTAGAGAACCTCAGATATTCTATTACCTTTCGTAACGAAGTAATGACGAAACTATTACGTAGCTGTGTAACAGTTATACTGTTATATACAACGTATGTAGTGATTATTAGTAAGGAATTTACACACGACTTATAAACGAGCTACTCATTGTATAACACAGTTAAACGTCTGTATATAGAGTTTTTATTAGTAAGACCGTTAGTGTTTTTACTCCCGAACTGAGCTATCCATTCGGACGTATTCATTATGCAGTGTATATTATACTGTCTACAGCACATTTGCGTACAATATAGAGAATGAAGTTAAATTGAAGAATAATCATAATATAGAAGTTTAAACACATTTTTTAAAATGGTGGCCGTTCATTACGATACAGGCTTCAATTCTTTTGTGCATTTATTATCGCACTATAGACTATTGTACCTAATTCCAATTACCAGTTTCGTCCTTCGTACTAGTAACTCATGTTGAAATAATTCTGTACCTACTCTATAAAAGATTACCTTACGTACTGTAAATTTAATCTTCACTTTTGCCCGATCCGAAAAGATTAAATTACTCAGAAATGTTATCTACTGTCCGTTCAAGTGGTTTTGTCGCAGGGTCGTAGAAAGTAGGGGGAATCACGTGACAGTTAATTACTTAACGAGGCCCTTCTATTTAAGTTATTTTAAACAGTTGTATAATATTACGTAGACGTCCAATTCCTAACAGAAATTAATGTTTTCATAAAAGAGCTAAGACAGCCCACTTACTAGACTTTACAGAGGGGCGAACAGAAGCAGGTGGGGGAAACCGAGATGCGACGTAGGCAAACGGACGACAGTACCTGTGTGAAAATATGATTCAATATTGAAAACTCTTTCGTCACTGGAAAACGCGAACATATTTCTGGAACGTACTATACTCACTAACTCAGTACTGCACACGCGGCCTCTGTTCTGTGTGGAGAACCATTGGAAGTTTACTAGTAGAGGGGATGGGAGTGAAGTACATTAAAAATTTCATATACAATAAAAATTGAAGTAAAAATAAAATTATGTCTCTGTACAAGACTGTAGTGAAATGGGGGATATGTTTAAGACCTATTGTGGTCATTTACAAGTCATTTGGTCAATTTTAAGTCATTAAAATCAGGGCCTAGGTTTATAGCATAACGTAAAAGACCAAAAAGTTAATATACAGCACCACTATTTTCACTCATCCTTAACAGCATGTCAAATCGTCGAGTTGATGTTAAGTACCGCACTTCGCTCCGACTAATGCCGCCTCCTTGACAGCCGTTGTCTCTCGGCGAGAGGCTTGCAAAGCAACGACGCTCAACGGTGAAATTCCTAGCGGTCCAGACACAATGTGGCAGCCATTCACTCGCACACAAGGAAGTGGAAATGACGTTTAACACTGGGTACGATAGCACGTGGTAATGCGGGATCATAATTCTTAAAGCAGACGATGACCCAGAATAATTCCAATCAGCAAAAATCTCGGATGACAAGAAGATACAGGGACATCATTTTATTTTCACTTCAATTTTTATTGTACCTGACTTTTTGAATGTACTTCACTCCCACCCCTTCCACTAATGAAGTTCAACCGTCCACTACACACAGATCCAAGACTGCATATAGTAAACAGCACTGAGTTAGTGGGTATAGTACGATCCAGAAATATGTTCGCGTTTTCCAGTGACGAAAGAGCTTTCAATATTGAATCATATTTTCGCACAGGTACTGTCGTCCGTTTGCCTACGTCGCATTCCGATTTCCCTCACCTGCTTCTGCTCGCCCCTCTGTAAAAGCTGGGCTGTCTTAGCTATTTTCTGAAAACATTAATTTCTGTTAGGAATTGGACGTTTACGTAATATTATACAACTCTTTAAAAATAACTTAAATAAAAGGCCTCGTTAACTAATTAACTGTCACGTGATTTCCCCCCTTTCTACGATCCTGCGTCATAACCACTTGGACGGACAGTAGATAGCATGTCTGAGTAATTTTATCTGTGCGGGTCGGGCAGAAGTGAAGATTGAATTTACAGTACGTAAGGTACTCTTTTATAGAGTAGGTACAGAATTATTTCAACATGAGTTACTAGTACGAAGGACGAAACTGGTAATTGGAATTAGATGCAATAGTCTATAGTGTGCGATAATATGCACAAGAGAACTGAAGCCTGTATCGAAATGAACGGTCACCATTTTCAAAAATGTGCTTAAATATCCATATTATGATTATTTTTCAATTTAACTTCATTCTCTGTATTGTACGATAATGTGCTGTAGACAGTATAATATACACTGCTTAATGAATAAGTTCGCGTGGATAACTCAGTTCGTGAGTAAAGACACTCATTGTTAATACAGTACTGTATTAAGATTTCAACATGAGTTACTAGTACGAAGGACGAAACTGGTAATTGGAATTAGATGCAATAGTCTATAGTGCCATAATATGCACAAAAGAACTGAAGCCTGTATCGAAATGAACGGCCACCATTTTCAAAAATGTGTTTAAATATCCATATTATGACTATTTTTCGATTTAACTTCATTCTCTGTATTGTACGCTAATGTGCTGTAGACAGTATAATATACACTGCATAATGAATAAGTTCGCATGGATAACTCAGTTCGTGAGTAAAAACACTCATTGTTAATTGTACTGTATTAAGATTAAACAAAAACCCAATGAAAGTTATCGAACTCAAAATCGCGATATTTCCTAGTTTACGTAAATGAACGAACTACTTTTCTTCCCTCCTATACCTAGTAGAGTGATTTGTTTGTGTTTTACGCCAGTATCATCGAACTACAGTCGTGGAAGGGGTAGCAATCTGTGTTTCCGGTTTTCTAAAGGTATAGCCAGGTTAATATTAAAAATGTTAGTAAAAATAAAATGATGTCCCTGTACAAACAAGGGAATATTCAACACTGGAAGGTTGCGTAGGACCTTCAATTTTGCACACTCATACGTCTTATTAGTGTAAGGTATTGTGCAAAAAAAGTTGTGAAAATAACATGCAAGGTATTAAAACGATGTTCTGAATATCGTTGTGGATCTAGTAGTGCGGAGCCTTTTGAACGTGTAACAAATCAGAAAGAAATGTAATGCATCAAATGACTAGCTAGCTGTTCCCAGTAACTAGGCAAAACGGAGCCAACACAGTGTAGGAAGGATAAAACCATCATTATCAGTTGTTCCGAGACATTAAAGAAAGTAAATTCCGCACATCTCCAAAACGAAACAACTTCGCATTGAGTCATTTCTTTAAACAGAGTGTCCCGCAGCTAGATGTCCGTAGCTTACCTACGTGTTCCTGGGATTATTTTGAGTGAAAAAGTTCTTATCAACTTACTTACTGGCTTTTAAGGAACCCGGAGGTTCATTCCCGCCCTCACATAAGCCCGCCATCGGCCCCTATCCTGAGCAAGATTAATCCAGTCTCTACCATCATATCCCACCTCCCTCAAATCCATTTTAATATTATCTTCCCATCTACGTCTCGGCCTCCCTAAAGGTCTTTTTCCCCCGGCCTCCCAACTAACACTCTATACGCATTTCTGGATTCGCCCATACGTGCTACATGCCCTGCCCATCTCAAACGTCTGGATTTAATGTTCCTAATTATGTCAGGTGAAGAATACAACGCGTGCAGTTGTGTTTTGTGTAACTTTCTCCATTCTCCTGTAACTTCATCCCTCTTAGCCCCAAATATTTTCCTAAGCACCTTATTCTCAAACACCCTTAACCTATGAAACGCTAGAAATTCCACTTCACACATCATCTCTATATTCCTCATCTTTCACTGTTGCTACCTCTCGTCACTGGAACTCTCTGCCGCCTGAAGTCAAGGGCTGCCGAACATTGAAATCTTTCAAATCCAAGTTAGAAAATTATCTTATGACGAGTTGCCAAACTAACTATTATGATAAGTGTTGTATTGCATGTTTCCACGTATTCACATTTTTTTATGTTCTAGTGATATTTAACTTACTTTATATTTTTGTTTTCATATTTTCCGATAATGGTATATCTCTAATGTGATAAGTTGAGCTATATATAAACATAATTTTCCTTACTGTGTATACTTAAAAATATTGTACTCATTGTATGCTTTGTACTGCACTATTGTATTACTACTATTAGTATTATTATTACTATTAGGCCTGCTATTATTATTTTATTAGACTATTATTATTATTATTAATATTATTATCATTACTATTCTTATTTATTATTATTATTATTATTATTATTATTATTATTATTATTATTATCAATAATTGTCTTATTTTTTTATAATTTGTAGGCCTCATTTATTTTTGACCTGCTGTTCACATTTTATTATGCCTTTTTCTTTCTTTCTGTATGTTATATATTATGTCTAATTTCTTCTTACTTGTTGTTTACATTTTATTATTATTATCTTATTCAGTTTTGTGTGTACTTTGTAAATTTGTAGTGTTTCTATAACGCAGTTTTTACTCCTGGTTGAGTGTTAGAGAAGGCCGTATGGCCTTAACTCTGCCAGGTTAAATAAATCATCATCATCATCATTATTATTATTATTATTATTATTATTATTATTATTATTATTATTATTATGTTCCTCTCTGAAAGTGAGAGTCGAAGTTTCACAACTATACCAAGTACCAAATCTCAAAACCTTATTCCTTTGCTGTGGTCGTGCCAGAGAATCAGTCCCATTCCGAGGCTTATTTGAAGGATTCGCAACAACCTGTTTTTTACGGTGATGGGTTGTTAGCTCTTAGCCCAACCCCCAAGCTGGAGGACCACCCCTCATCGGCTGTCCGCGACTGCTTATTCAATATATTCACAGCTACCCTCCATATCTGGAGGCTGTCTCCTCGATCCGCAACCTGAGGACGCGCCATGCCGTGGCAATCAACATGGGTCCGAATTGCAACCGTATCTACAGAAAACACAGTTGTAAATTAATAATTTTATTATACTTGTGATTAAGTTGTATTTTTTTTAGGAATAAACATTCTGAATTATTACATCTGAGGTTCGAAATGACCACTAAGGCTGTCGCGCCATCTTTGAGCTCCGTTTGTAAGAGAGTTTATCGCTCTCATTACAACACCGTCATAATTTCTCAAGCTTTCACCGCACTCCATTATTTTCCCGAGAAGTTCGACCGAGCAGCATACACAACTGATTTCATGTTTCCCCAAAGGAGTCATCTAATGGAGACAGATCTGGTGACCTTGCTGGCCAAGCCACTGGACCTCCTTGGCCAATCCAACGATGTGGAAACTGTTGATTTAAGAATGCCTGCCAAAGTGTGGAAGTGCACCATCTTGCTGCAGCCATACCTTGTCTGATAAGAAGAGGAACATTATTTGGTTGCAGAGCCTGGACACTTTGGATGTGAAATGGATTTAAATCAAAGTCATGTAGCAGAGCGATGTGCGCGCATTTTGTTTAGAATTAACTCAACTAAGCCCTTACGACGAGGTTGCATACTGTTATAAGTAAATCACAAGTAAAATTATTAATTTAGAATTGTGTTTTCTGCAGATACCGTTGCAATTCGGACCCATGATGATTAGTACTTTTTCACACCAAATAATAACAGGAACACGTAGGTAAGTCGCTGCGGGACACCCTGTCTAGAAGAGTGCTGTTTTCGCGTTGGTGCTACAATAATTTAAGACATTTCATAACTGTTATAAACACACAGGGTTGTCATGTTCTGGCGCTTTACATCGAAGGGTCATGCTTTTTGCAAAAATGAAATCCGTTTTCGTCAAACACCCACAGTTTTCATGAAATTTCTTAAATTCACTATATTTAAATTTCGAGCGTGATCTTGTACTGCAATCGATATAATCTATCGTAAAGTGAAGAGAATGGTCCGCTAGAACAACAATGAATCCTAAGGAGAAAAATACCATTAGAGAATGTCTGGTGGAACGAGAGATCATCTTACCGCCTCTTCACATTAAACTGGGAATAATGAAACAGCTTGTGAAAACATTGTATAAAGATGGTGATCGTTTTAAATACGCAAGTTCTAAATTGTCCTTCCTCTCTGAGACTAAACTCAAAGAAGGAATGTAATATGCAGGACCAGCATAAGAAGTTTGATGAAAAAGTTGACAATTTAATGACCCATAAAGAACGACTGGCTTGGACAAATTTTAAGAATGTGGTTGACAATTTCTTGAGGAATAGGAAACACCATGATTAAAAAAAAAAAACACTGCACAAAATATGTTGGTAACTATGAAAAATTTAGGATCCAATATTAACATTAAAACCCATTTCCTTCATAGTCATCTTGACTTCTTCCCTGATTGTCTCGGAGATTACAGCGAAGAACACGGTTCATCAAGACATGAAAGAAATAGAAAAGCGTTATCAAGGCAGTTAAGATGAAGTGATGACGACTTTCTACTGTTGGTCTATGAAAAGAGACAATGTGGAGCTGCAACATAGAAGACAATCTCGAAGACAGAACTTCCAGATGAAGAGGAAGCGGTATTGAAAACTGAAGTGTCTGCTTGAGACTTGGAATGAGTTGAACCTAAATTGTGAATATGAACAAGACAGTGCTGTTTGATTTTGTTTACTGTAGAGACATTTTAAAAAATTACTTGATTTATGTATGTATGTATATATATATATATATATATATATACATAAATGTGTTAATAATACATGGAGCTATAAATATGGCAATTCTTCAAATCGTTACACAAATTTTTTCACACGTAATAGGCAAAATCTGACTTCAAATCCGTCAACAGAAGACAAAATCAAATTAAAAACCTTGAACCAAATTTTATATATATATATATATATATATATATATATATATATATATATATAATTTAGTAAACTTTATTGTACATAAATAAATACATTATAGTTGGGAATAACAAGAACAGAGAAAGGAAAAAACAAAAATAAAATAACTTGACACTTGTTTATGGGTATTGCCCACTGGCAATCCCAAAAGTACTCTATAGCCTCATATCACTATGACGTTTTCTTTTTAGTCTTCTATGTGCTGGATTTTGCGGTGGATTAGTGACAATGACTTGAAGTAGCGGATTCATGTGGTTTAGAAAGGAGTTATACCTATACAGTCTGGTGTAGCTCTCTCTTAGGACCTCCATCACCTCAGGAATACAGAGATCATCGAGCAGGTTCTTGTTGCTGATATACCAAGGTGCACCAGACATCAGCCTCAAATAGTGATTTTGCATGACCTGTATTCTTCTTATTTGTGATGCAGAAGCAGATCCCCAAATTGAACATCCATATTGCCACACAGGGCGCACAATTGTAGTGTAGAGGCACTGGAGACCTGTCTTGAATAATGTGTTTTAGCAGGTAGATTCTGTGTCTAATTCTTTTAACAATAGGCGATATGTGGTTATGCCAAGTAAGTTTGCTATCCAAGATTAATCCAAGATATCTGACAGATTGAGCCATTGGTACTTCTGAACCACATAATGTTACCGGATAATTTACAGGGTTTCTCTTATAAGTAAATTTGACTAAATTTAATTTTTGAGGATTCATAATTACTCGCCATTGCTTACACCATGTGGAATTTTTTTCACAAAAAATGTTCAGTTCTGCTGCTGATTCACAAGTACCTTTACTAAGGATGGCAACATCATCAGCAAAATGGGCTATTGTTAAGTGATCTTGAGTTGGAAAATCGAACCAAAATATAATTTCGGAGCCCTGTGCAATATTTCTGAAATTTAAAAAGTGTATATCAGAAACTGACAACAAAGCAAGTATGCTTAATAAGATCGTGCCGCAACGCTAACTTACGAGCATAGCAGAACCTTTTAACATTTGTACGTCCGAACGGAATTGTGTCAGGAATAATATCCAGAAAGTTGAAGCAATAATTTAACGCAGACACATTAGGTTTGAACGCGCCACGTATGATTCATGGGCCGTATTATCATCGAAAATGAACTTGGCTGCCTGTCAACAAAACTTGTGTAATCGCTTCACTCACTCATTCACGGATAAAGGAAGCTGATTGTAACGCATGTAGCGGGGTTGTTTATGTATGACATTGTGTGTCGTAAGCAATTTATTTACGATCCATTTGTTGGAAATACTTTGGGACGGAAAGCCCGCTAGGAGGAAGTAATAGCTTTCGTGCAATGCACAGTGTATTTGGCGTTAAACCACTTACACCGACGACGTGTTATTTCCGCAGAAAGATGTTTGGTCTATTCGTTCCGGATGGGAGAACAACTATTGGTTTCTACAGTTTTATGTGGTGTCAGAAGTGTGCAGAATTATGGGATAGAAAAAGAGAGTTCAGATTCAATTGCATTTTAATTGTCATGAATAGGGACCGGATTTTTAAGTAATTACATATTACAGCGTTTCAGAAACTATGGTCCGCGGACCACCTGTGGTCCTCGAGGTCTGCCCTTGTGGTGCTTCAAATAAGACAGAAGAAAAAATAAAATTCAAACGAATTGCATATTACATTCTAGCTCAAAATCTCAGAGATTGGAAATTACACATGGCACTTGCTTTCATTTTTTCCCCTCAGTACTGGAACTTTATGAAATTTATTACCCTACCCGCCTACCGACTTCCCACTCTACTCTCAGCAACAAAAGAAGGATTTAAAGCACTATGAACGTGGTGTTTCTCGCTATCTTTTCCCTGCAATTCTGGTGCTGCACCTGTAACCCAGCCAGGGACCACCCGAATTCATTACAGAGGACCAAAGTACCGAATCTTTTCATGTATTTATGACTTTAAATCTTTCTTATGTGGTACACGCTAGTAGTTGAAAGGAAAGTAACGTGATGATGAGCTTCATTTAGGCATTGCTAATAGTTCAGAAGCTGTGTGTGAAGATATTAATATCAGTGATTCTAGTGCTATTAAAGAAATATCTAATCATTCAAATATAGGTCTAGAACAACCGTGAAAGAATCGACAGGCTCATTCATTTCACTAATGTGAGTACCAACATTTATTTAGTTATTTAATAGATTAAAGATTATCCAAACTCTAATAGCCTTGAATTATTAAAAACAATGAAAATAAATTTTCTTCTATAAATATTAACTTAATTAGCTGATACTAATATAACATTAATTGAATTAAATTAATTTTAATTGATTAATTAACTCTAGTTTAAAATATAAGTAAACTGGTATTGAAAATGCTACAAAATTTATAAATTTTGTTTCCAAGGGAACTGTTCTGACTTAAAAAAGTGGTCCCCACTTCAAAAAAGTTTGAGAAACGCTGACATACTATAATCCTTTCAACCTAACCGTATATGAATAACAAATCTTTGCGAATCTTGTAATTACCATTAATATATTAAAATTTGATACTACATATTTTTACATATTTACCCCACATTACATATTATGGATTGATATTACATAAATCTACATATTTAGGGGTTTTATTCATTTTTACTTCTCTGAAAGGAAAAAAAAAAACTTCTGCTGGGGAAGTTTACAATTTGAATTACACAGATTTAAAAAACCTTTTTACCTACCCAAGAAAGGATATATTTCGGGACGAAACATAACGTCCTTAGTTCCAGGAAGTAATAGAGGCACTCATCCCATACCGTCCACTGTAAATGAGTGAACAAAAGGCAACCTTTCTCATACAACTACCTTGTATTGTAAAAATCACTCAGAAAGTAGCGTTGCCTTCATGCGGCGGATGAGACGAGGACGACCTGATTTGTCTCGAACTATAATTGTTCTGCACACGTCTTATCAAGTCGTCCCATGCAATTTGCAACCTTACCCACCCTCTTCCTAATTCTTACAGGGAAAACCTGTGTCAAGTCTGACATGAGACTTTCAGGTTATTGCTTGACCTCTTTATTTTAAATTTAGCAGACCTGTAAAAAGTATAGTTCTCGGCTGGAATAATCCTACCCTTCTGAATGAGACAAGAATGTCACTTTTCAAACAACAGTTTGTAAATGCCTACAGTTTGAGGTTTTAGTAGGTACTTGTTTCTTACAGGGAGCAGCTAAAATGCATGTGTCCCACATCTTCTCTTATTTTCTCCTAATCCAATAAAGCGAAACAGTGCTTGCAGTACTGTTGTGTCATTCATTTCACTCAGTTCTCTATATTTAGTACTTACACTATAAAGTGCAAGTGAGTTTGTCTACTGCTTTTAACTAACTAAAATGGCCCCTGTATCTTCAAAACTAACGACAAAAATAAAATCGTGGATTGCGATGGACGAAGCTTTCACTACAGATGGAAAAATAGTAATGTGTCAAGTGTTTGGTAAAAAAAGTAGGGTGCACTATGAAATCACAACTGGAGAGTCTTACCTATCCTATATCTGCCTGATATTGATATTAAATATTTTCATGATTTTACATATTTTGGTACATATTCAGCTTATTTTTCTTACATAAATATGTACATATTTCACACCTTGATATTACATAAAAATCCGGTCCCTAGTCATGAATGTAGACAGCATAATTCTGAAACTGTTTATAAAACATGTAACAAAACATAAAACGACACACCATATTTTACAATGATCCCAAGTAACCACAACCGTCACCATAATTATCATTATCTTCTCATCCACTACCACCGTTGTCACCGCTACCATTACCCACCATCACTTGACCACATTACACACACAACCACCATCATCGCCGCCGCAATACCACCAACACCATCCACTATCACAATCGTTGTTATTACCCTCCACAGAGAGGGAGAGTAAATCTAGATTCAAAAGGGTCACCGACCTAGCTTAGGGGTCAGCGAGCTCGATCATAACACGACACCTTGGGTTCTAACGCCGCATGGCTGATTACCAGACTGAGATTTTCCCCAGGTTTTTTCTCATATTTTAAGACGAATTCTCGGACTCATCGTGCCAAATATCATTTCGCTATCACAAATCAAATCGACTCTAATAACCGCGCGGTTGACACGACGTTGTTAAATAACCGATTGAAATGTTTTTAGTACGTTATTTTACGACGCTTTATCATCATCTCAGGTTATTTAGGATCTGAATGAGTTGAAGGTGATAATGCCGGTGAAATTAGTCCGGGGTCCAGCACCGACAGTTACTCCACAGGTGTGGACGATTCAAATGTTCAATAAACAAATAATTAAGGTTATTGGCTCTTCATAAAAGAGAGGAAAAATAAAGAAGAAAAAAAACAGAGAGAATGAAGAGGATTTTTGCTATTTTATTGCGTTATTTTACGACGCTGTATCAACATCTAGGTTATTTAGCGTATGAATGAAATGAAGGTGATAATGCCAGTGAAATGAGTCCGAGGTCCAGCACCGAAAATTACCCAGCATTTGCTCTTATTGGGTTGAGGGAAAATACCGGAAAAACCTCAACCAGGTAACTTGCCCCGACCGGGAATCGAACCCGGGCCACCTAGTTTCGCGGCTAGACGCGCTAACCGTTACTCCGTTAAAAATTTCGTGCAATCCAGAGAGCTATTATTTATTTTCTCATACAGTTTCATTTAATTATTTCATTTATGTGCTGTCACTGAAAGACAGCCTAAGAAAATTAAGTATAGGCGGAGACATCAATGGCAAAATACTATATTTCCAACTAAAGATTGAAGTAGACGTAAACAAAACCGAAATGTATTACTCCGCAATCGCAAGCTAGCTACCAAAGCAGCCACCGTCTGATATATTGCAGACATTTCAACACATTCATTGAACTAACCCATAAAATGCTCACAGAGGGTTAATATTTATTATTTCTCTACTGGGAATAGTGGATTATCTTTTTCTGCAGATTCGTGATTAAATGTTTTTCTTTGAAGAGTGTAGAATTTCTTTAATTCTACAGAAATTTATTTGAGGTTGACAACACTGAATCTCGCACAGTGTTATACCAGCTGTGCTGATGTGCTCTGTGAAGCTGCAAGTCACCTTGGGAGGGATTTAATGCCTATTACGCATGCGCGTTGCCAGAATACACGTTACAATGATTTAACACGCAATGTCTGAAACTACTAATATAAACATGTTGTTTAAATCGTAAGAAAGTGTTCTAATAAGCATGTTTAATTCACTCGTAATCCGCCAAATTACTCTTCAAGGAACGACCACTCATATAAATTGAAGGAAAGAAAGCAGAGGACGGACACTGGAAAGTTTTCTTTTCTCAATCGTACTATGAGGGACTGGAATGCTTTACCTGCAGACTTACAACAAAAAATGTATTTAAAAATAGGCTTAAGGACCTTACTAATAGACGGTAATTACACACAGTATTTAAAGGGTGTAAATGATATGTTGTTATTGAAGTGTTGTATCGGTGAAGAATTATGTTGTGTCAGTGAAGTGTGTTGTATCAGTGAAGAAGTATGTCGTGTCAGTGAAGTGTGCTGTGTAAGTGAAACGTGTTCCTGTCAGTGAAGCTTTATAGTTTATAGTGGCAGTGCATAGTATTTGAACAGTGAAATGTTTTTGAAGTGTTAGTGAAATCAGGATAGAATCAGTGAAATGTGTCGTAGTTCCATTGCAGTGAGTGAGTTGACAGCGAAATGAGTGTAATTTGAAAGGTACTTGTGCAGATATGAACATATCATACTCGTGGGTTTTAATTCGATCTTAGTTTTAAGATACAAATTAGATTTATCTCAAATGTTATTTTGAGTGATCGTTTCATTTAATTTAGTATATTCCCTGTTGTTGTTGTTGTTATTATTGTTATTATTATTATTAATTATTGTTAGTAGTAATTATTAGTATTATTATTAATTGTATTTTTAATTAATAAGTTTATTATTGTCATTATTGAGAGTAATTAGCTACCACTGCCACCGGGTATATACCCACTGCAGTGTGAATAAATACATACATACATACATACATACATACATACATACATACATATATACATACATACATACATACATGTATATTATACATTTTATTATTTTAGAAGGAACTATTTTAATGTGAGGAAGAAGATGACAAGCATGAGTTTGGAGGCGTTGTGCGTCCAATAGCCAATCAGGAACAACCATTATGACACGTGCATTTATTTACATTTAGGCTACTTCAATCTTTAGCTGGAAAGAGAGAGTGAAATAACTTTTCTGTGAAACGCATAATACGCATGTTGAGGAACTACCGGAACATATGAAGAATTATGCGTTACCTTAATCACACAGCAATTTTTTCAAACAGGAACCGGGAATACTAGACTCTGACTGTATATGAATGCTGATGCTGCAAACGGAATGCGAACTCAGGACTGTGGCTTCTGCGCTAGTCTCGTCCACTTTGTATATCAAGGAAGTCAACAGTCTATGTTTTGTGTGTATCGTTTAAAGAAGAAAGTGAAAGGGCACATATTTCTTAAGCAACGCGTGTCGAGAGTACTTGTCACCTGGTCTTTGAATTACGTTAGAACTGTTAACGATGGCAATCTGTGATGATAGTATTGTGGCTACAAGCTAACGGGGAGTGCGGCGACTGTGATAGCAGGATGTTGCAATGCGACATGGGTAATCCGCTGCAATCGCGTATGTATTCCGCATTCCCGCTAGCAATTAGCTTCACAATTAGGTAATTTCTTGACAAACGCCGCCATGTCCTGCAGAACAGATATCGCCGTAGTGTAAGTAATCACCATCCATCTCTAATTTGATGAGCAGTCAACATCAGCTTCTGATATGCATAATCCACTAAATACACGACAAAAAATTAAGGTATCGCTTATCAGTGACATAATTTATCACCTGCACGTGAGTGTGAAAATAAGGAATCAATCCATGAACTTGTTGATGTGTACCAGAGTGCTGCATTGGAGTTAAATTGCTCGCATGAACTCGGTCGAGTGTCGCACCCTCGAGTGAGATAAGATCGGTCGTGATACGCTCGTAATAAATAGAAGCACAGTACAAGGTCATCTCACCGACATGTCTTATCTTGTATGGAAGGCGACAGATAAGGTACCGTACACACGTTTTGCTCACACGGTAAAAATAAGGCTTTATTTTCTGCGTTTATGACAAACGTTTAATGGAACAGTCTAATGGAACGTACCAAAACAGGAACATGAAGTTATAAATAAAATAGTATGAAAAACTTCGATATACAGTTATTATTGCCAATTAATAATTATTCAATATTTGATTTACCACATATATAATATGATAGGTCCATACATAGTGTTCCGCGTATATACTGCGACAATGTAGAAACGTTTTACAAAATATTATTATATAGCAGTAGATTAATAACAATATTAGTACAGAGATAACGTCACAGAAAATATAATAAAACGAATAATCATGCTGCACAACTGTTACAGACGCAAAGATTGATACACTAATTATTAGAGATTATTATTATTACTAGAAAACTTGTTACGGTTCTTGCATTATCGTGATTCTGTTCTCCGTTTATTTACATCCAATAACATCTATCAGATGTGGTAATAACAAAATCACTCCTGTGTGAGGGGGGGAACATTTACCTACAACATTTATATTATTTTAAAGCAAGTTTTGTAGTTCTACTATGGAGAGGTTAGTTAAACACTGCAAAGTTTTGAAATGATAAACATCTATGATGTTACTACACAGTTCATCACTGTAACAAGAACGAATGCCTAACGCTCGGCTTATACCGTTCGAGGATTTATCGCTCGTGACAATTTTACCCATCATGCATGTGCGCTACCTATCGGATTATGCTATGAACTACTTGGCGCTCGAGCGAAAACGTCTGATGCAGACCTCTGATGTGTACTGTTCGATGCGACCGTTACACATTTCAGCCATTCCGGGCAGACTGAAAATTCCAAAGAAAAAGTATTTTTCAGAAATATTGTTTATTAGAACAGGGGGGCCAAATTACCAAACAGGTCCTATTTCTTCTGTCATTGCCACTTTTAGGGGCATAACCCGCTGTTGCATGAGTAATACGTACTTTCTTGCCCGCTCGACAAATGTTAGAACGGCTAATTCGCGGCTCAATCCGCAAAGGTTAGCTAGCGATCTATGCAGATTTCAAATATGTGAGAACATCAAAGACGATATCATGTACACCAGGCCTTCACAAGGTTTGCGCTCTCCGGGTCGGCTCACAGCTCGAGAGCGGAATGTAGATATTGGCTGCGCTCTGTATAAGGGTGGGCTGAAAGAAGGGGTGATATCGTACAAAATGTACACAAAAGTACTAGTACGAGTGTTCATGAAATGAATTCCCGTTCAGTGTTTGCAAAACTATCTAATAAAGAAACATTTATTTTACAGAAGTAATAGAAACTCTAAAACTACTTAAATATACAATATCATTTTGTTATATTTTTATTTATCAGTACATCAAAACGGGGTTTTATGCTGTTGACAGCTGAACGGAACAGTACTGATCGTAATGATACATCAGTTACAGATGTTCGATGTCTGCCTTTATTAAAGTTGATAGTAGAAAATAGTTGCTCACAAATATAAATGTTGAGCCAAACATAGCAATCATTTTCACAGCCAGCCTGTGTAGACGTGGATATTATTGCTGAGGTTTAATCTTGTGAAACTCTACCAGACGAGTAGTACAGACGTGGACAAATTATTAGCAAAACTGACGATTTTATAGTATAATTTTACAAAATTTGACTTTTAAATTTTGACTGCAGTTGACATTTTTACATTAATTCTGAGTGCTATAATCATAAAAATGTCAACTGCAGTCAAAATTGAAAAGCCAAATTTTGCAAAATTATACCATAAAAATCGTCAGTTTTGCTAACAATTTGTCCACGTCTGTATTATTCAAACAGTCTTTAGCCCTTAGGCCACATTGAAGATCAATAAGTTCGAGCTGTAAATCATATGACACTGTTTCAACTGGTGTTGAAGGAATTTATTTTGATAACTTTAAACTTCTTTCCAATTAAGACAAGATCTTGGAACCTAGAATTAAATTCATTTTGAATTTCAATTAATATTTCTACGTGATCGTTTAACATGGCTTCATTACGAGCAGTTTCTATCGTTCGAAAGTGAGCCATATTACCTTCCCGAAACTGACTTACGAAAAGTGTAAGTTTACGACTGAAATCCCGTAATTTATTCAACATATCAACAATGAGCTGGCCTTTTCCCTGAAGAGAGATATTTAAATTGTTGAAGATTAATAAATTCTAACGTATCCTACCTTATGTAATAATGCAACTTTCAACTCCTGAATGTTTTACTGCGATCTTCACCAACAAAACCATCGTATCTGTATGTGTGGACTAGTAATGACGCTATATATTATGTTTTCCTTCTTCTTTCAAACTTTTGTGGCAGATAAGTATTGACTCCAGTTGCTATGAAAAAATAAGCATTTTCTCATGCAATATTGAAACAATTTGCCTGGTGAACACTTTTCCGTCTTTTAGCTTCCTCCATTATGTAGCCATAGATAAGGAAAGTGAAATAGGTAATGATAATACACACTACACCAGACAGCTGCGTGGACTATCCTCTACCTATAGCAGGCCTACGTCATTCCGACGTACCTTTCCGGCGAGCTGTTAGACGGCTCTCCCGCTCCGAAGGAGCGGCCGCACTCAATGAGCGCCGTTTGTGCAGGCCTGATGTACACTATTAATCTTAAACAATCGTTATATCAAAATATATGTGCCGGACTTACTCTGAAAGACTAAATATAGGCCTTAATCACTTCATAGGTACAACAAATGGTGCGGTATTTCATGACATTTTGCGTCCAACTCTGCCCTAGCGGGTTTTGAACCAACGCCCTACGGTAGTCGCTGAAAACGAGTCCTGAAAATCGCTATGCAACTATCGGATATTAGCCTTACGGGATACCCCGAAGAAAACCCAAACCCAAGCGGGATTCGAACCCGCGTCCGATTGCACTCTCGCAACATGAGGCCTACTCGCTATCACTGAATCACGCCGGCTGATAACTTTCCTTATCCTGGATTTGAACACAGGCTTGGCATTGTTTTCACTTATTTCCAATTGAACGGCTGCCTAGAATAACGTTGTAAGTCCGTTTTTGGCCAAACTGCGTTTTCGGCTGAAAAATGTTGTATCGCACATCTTGCATCATGTGCTTTCATCTCCTTGCTGATATTCACATTTCACACTACTTCGAGAGCTATAGTATTTTGATTGTGTTACTGAGCTGAATAACGTTGTAACGCAAATAAAATGGCGGACAATCATACTTGTAGCATGACACATGGTCTCATAAAAAACGTAAATAGAAAGGGAAAACGTAAGATTAATATCATGCAATGGAAGGAAAATGTACGTAAGACACTCAGGGCCGTATTCATAGACATTTTTAGCGCGGGCTTCCGGTGGATGATCAGAGTTTTTCGTATTCATAAACCAGTGTTAGCGACAGGACATGATTTGAATTCTGTACTAGTAACCAGTGGATAGCCGGGGCTAGCTTAGTACGCTCGTAGCGCGTGCTGCGAAATGTCTATGAATAGCACCCTAAAGGACCAGGGGAAAGAATATACTTTGAAGAAACGTGACATTAAACCAGCTGTAAACGACCTGAACTGGTGAGTAGAATAAGGTTGTAAGTCAATGTAGGCCTATAGAGTGCTAAAGGAAGATAGTTAAAGGTAATAAGTTCATGGTTACTCTGAATTCTACCATGGCCTAATAAGAGAATAAAGAAAAAAAATAATTCTTGTCTGTGTAATATTGATATTGTATGTCTAAACATCTGATCTAAGTTGTGAAATTTGTTTCAAGTTCTTATGATATAAATTTGTCTATTATTATTATTATTATTATTATTATTATTATTCTGCACGCATTGTATACTTCACCTGACATAATTAGGAACATAAAATCCAGACGTTTGAGATGGGCAGGACATGTAGCACGTATGGGCGAATCCAGAAATGCATATAGAGTGTTAGTTGGGAGACCGGAGGGAAAAAGACCTTTGGGGAGGCCGAGACGTAGATGGGAAGATAATATTAAAATGGATTTGAGGGAGGTGGGATATGATGGTAGAGACTGGATTAATCTTGCTCAGGATAGGGACCAATGGCGGGCTTATGTGAGGGCGGCAATGAACCTCCGGGTTCCTTAAAAGCCAGTAAGTAAGTATTATTATTATTATTATTATTATTATTATTATTATTATTATTTACTGTACTCAAATGTAACAACCATAAAGAATCCACCAGGAAATATGGACAGTATTTAAGTTTCTTTGCTTTATAACGTTGTTCTTCTGGATTGACATACAACGTTTTTCTACTGTAAATGATCAAAAAGTTGGAAGATGAAGACAATATGGTGTGAATACTTACTGAAGTATTGATACAGACCTCACACTGTCATTAAACATATTTTTAATTTCCTGACAAACTGTAAAAACTGACTTACAACGTTACTCTAGGCAACCAATCAACTATATATGATTACGTAAAACTGGATTTTAGGCCTCAAGTGTGAGACATTGTAATGAATCTGTTGCTTGTTTTTACCGATTGCGCTTGTATTCATTTTCCGTAGTGCTGCTCGAATAAGGAAGGATAAAAAGATTTTGAAAGCGACGCGAAACTCACTTGTGGGCCTGGGACTCAAGTTCATAATGCCATGTCGACAAGGAAAAGTTTTTCTAGCCGTTGACGGGAGTTACTGCTTCTCTGTTGAGGATATAAACCTTTTGAACGTCGTGAAACTTTTCCCTAATGTGAAACGCTCTGACCGACTTCCAGTAAAAACCCGAAACGAGAGTTGTTCCGACTCTTACGATGCATTAGTTCAGTTAGTTAAAATTTATTGAGAGAGCCGTAAATTTTAACTAATATCGAATCCTGTAATGGAAGAGATCTGATTGTTCTTTCTGATACTGGATATAGATTTTCAGACTCCGAGTGAAGTTTATAGATCTAGGTTGAGTAATATCTTTCAGGAAATGTTTATGTTGCATTGTCTGTGGAGAACTTCCGGGCTTATACCGCGTTGTCTTGGTGTTAGTGGCTGACGTTTCGACCGCTGTGTTGTGGTCAACCTCAGAGCAATGAATAAGGAAATATTGAATTGAACTGAATTGAATTGAATTGAAAGAGGAGAATTGGGAGGACAAATTTAAAAAGCACGAAAAACGCGTCCTTGCAAGGGGTTCGGGGCTGCAAGAAACTAAATATGTGAGCTCCAATCCTGTTGGCCACTAGTCTCACTCCGGGTTACGCTGCTCCACTGAAGGAGCTCTAGAAAATTTTGAAGGGGAAAACCGAAAATGGACGTAACCTCTTAGGTACAACATACGCGAGGGGGACGGAAATGTGATCAAAGTGATCACGGGACGGGACGAGGACGAAATGGCTGGTGTAGATATGCACATTGAAAGGGGCTTTGCCATTTCGCAGTGCAGGAGGAGTCGAGAAGACTATGTCGTCTGTTGTTCGATGACAAGGCAGGTGAAGACCGCTAGGAGAGACGCCGTGAATTCTGAATCTGCAAATTGAAAGGTTCCCTGTCCTTTCGCATTGCGACTAGATGAGTGATCTCGCACATGTAACAGGTAATTTTATAGATTCTGAACTAGGGCATTGCGTCGTTTGTTAGCAAAGGGGGAATTTATGGGGAAGGGCATATAGGTCCGTGGCCCACTTCTCTTAGGGCCCATCCCGACATTTGTCTTAACGCCTTGGGAAAACCAGGGAAATACCTTAGGCAGGATGAGTTGTCTCATATAAGAGACTAGCCAATTTGGCTTTTAGGTACGAGGTGATTGATTATATCTTGAGCCTTGTTGAATCGTCTCAAAGTAGAGACCAGTTATTTGGCTTTATATTGACTCAATTACGAAGAGATAGGCAGGGATAGATGTAATTATTAAATTTAGAAAAATTACCGGGGTCATGGGAATATGAGTGCAGGTCCGTGGCCCATTTCTTTTAAGACTCATCCCGACATTTGTCTTAGCGCCTTAGGAAAACCACGGAAAAAAACCTTAGGCAGGAAATACTGTGTGAGCTAGTATATACAGTATGTAGGAGTCTCAATGGGAGAAGATTTTCAAGATAGGTCGTAGGTTCTCCTTCTAGCATATGATTGGTTCTTCGTTGTCCAATCCGGTTGAGGTCTGCATGGAGGGGAGTATTTATATTAAAGACTGGCCCTAATAAGGTCCGACCTAATACTGGGTAACTTTCGGTGCTGGGCCCTGGACTCATTTTGCTGGCATTATCACCTTCATCTCACTCAGACCCTAGATAACCATAGCAGTTGAAGTGTCGTAAAATAGTCACAGGATCTGACATCCGGACGACAGGTCCAGCATCAACCCACAAAATGTTGCCTGCAACAGTGGAAGTAGAAATGGATTATGGAACCTATCTTACAGTAGATGTCGAGAGTGTATGCTAACCAAACTCCAGCAACATACATTTGTATTACTGAATGTAAGAAAACGAATCTTCTACTTTTTTATGTTGTTGTACCTGATTGACTAAAGTCTGTGTGATGAATCTTGTCTCACTGTGAAAAGAGAGAGAAAGGAGATGTCTTACCTCGTCTGTGTTGTTATGGCGATGGCGGGAGTGAAGCGATGCCAGTGGCGGGAGGGACTAGTTGATATATTCTGTAGCGCAAAATAAAGTAACAAAATATCTCTCTTCGTACTGTGTAGTTCTGACACTGAGCTTGTCTTTCAAGAAACTGAGTCCCGGCAGCCTGTACAATAACAAGATTTTGAAAGGAATCCTGAAAATTTACAACCCCCCTATAATCTCCACCCTCATTTGAAGGGACTTGGTTTTATTGCTACTGAGACAAGATAAACTTTACCAGGTATAGTTTCTATGTTATTTTCATCATCCTAGCAAAATAGAATTCATTGTAAGTTAATTAAATACGTGTTTCCCAGAAGTTCTTATGAAGCTCCGTCCTTCTTAGATGCGTTTCGTATTCGATCAGACATCAAACATCTCTTCTGAGAATGTGATTGAATTGGTTTCCCATTTATTGCTACGTTAATAATGAATGGGGAGGTATAAGAGTGTTTTAACTAGATGGAGAGAGCAGATTTCTGTATAACTTGTGAAGTTCCTCGAACAGCACTTGTTCTGTGCTTCAAGCGGATTCTCCATGCGCATTTCTTTGATATTCAGTTCTCTGTCTGGCCTTGGAATATTTCTGGGCGTTGTCAGTATTCTTGATAGTCTTATGGGTGTCAATGAGTAGCGTGGGTTATCAGGTTGAATCCAGTATTACGTCTACGTAGAATTGTTTATTTGCTGTCAATGACCTCTGTTTACCACTACAAGATGGAGGTGTTTCTTCCTACAGTATGCATCAAGAGAATTTGTATTTGGGTCATTTGCAAAATATGTATTAACAAATGGACGATTGAGAATGTCAAAATTAAAGTACTATTTAGTGCATATTCTGCATGTATTAATATAGTGCAGCGTCTCTCAAACTTTTTTCAAGTAGGGACCACTTTTTTAAGTCAGAACAGTTCCGCGGACCACCTTGCTTTTGTTCCTTTCGAAAGCAAATTTATCATTTTTGTAGCATATTTTAACACCAGTATACTTATATTTTAAAATATAATTAATTAATTAATTATAATACTTTTGTAATTAATTATATTTTTGTAGCCAATCACAAGTAACTTAAAAAAAGGAACATGAAGATACGCTTCATTTAGACAGTGGTAATAGTTCAGAAGCTGTGTGTGAAGAAATACACTAATTAATTATTTATTTTATTTATTTATTTAACCTGGTAGAGATAAGGCCATGAGGCCTTCTCTTCCCCTCTACCAGGGGGCCATTATAGTGCCATTAAAGAAATATCTAGTTTTAGTGGTAGCTATTCAAAGAAAACATACTTCCGTAAATGTGACAAGAGTTATTTGGAACTTGGATTTACTTGGTGTTGGCAGTGAGAGTGAACCAAAACCTCGGTGCGTTGTTTGTTACGAAGTGCTTTCAAACGAGTGTATGAAACCCGCGAAATTGAAACGGCACTTAGAGACGAAACACGCAAGTGTAAAAAGTAAACCTGTCGGATTTCAAAATAGGCGGAGTCTAAAATTTCTTATATCGTCATCTGGAAAAAACAAATAAAAAAATTAATGCAGTAACATATCCGATTTTCAACAAGTAAAGATGCAATTTCATTATGCTTTTCTTTCTTTCTCTCTTTTTGTATTCAATAAGTAATGACAACAATTCTGTAAATCAGCCTCCTAGCGGTGAGCATCGGAAGAGAGATTGTTGCATAAATGTGGAATCTCAAAAATCATTAAGTAGCCATAGTTTGTGAATACATGGTCTGTTTCTGATTTGTATTAAGCAATACCGCCCAGTAGGTATGAACAAAGATGATTCACAAAAACACAAGTTGCAAGAGGAAAAATGCAACTCAGTGTTTTACGGCATTACAAGAAGCTTGTGGGAGAGAAGTCCAACTATACCAATGAGTGGAATTAAGGCATTTGTTTTCAATCAAGAGTTGACATCTAAAGAGCTAGATCGATCAGTGAAAAATAGATCCAGAAATGATGCTGCAGATGGAGTCCGCCGTCTTCCAAGATTTGTCAGTGTACTGTTCACATGGTAAGGGAATATATTTCAAGTATGTAATGCCAAAAACAATCTAATTAAATGTAGTGTGAAACAGTAACTATGTTGCCATTACTTTTCGAATGCCCTTGTATTTATTTAACTATCTCTTATTTCTAATACGTACAGTACATAGTGATAGCACAACTATTATCCATAGTACTGTATATTATGTATGTATTTATTCACACTGCAAATGGGTATATACCCAGTGTTAGTAGTAACTAATTACACTCAATAATGACAATAATAAACGCAACTGATAAAAAACAATAATTAATAATAATAATAATAATAATAATAATAATAATAATAATAATAATAATAATAATAATAATAATGAGCATCCTAAATTAAATGAAGCATGGTCACTTAAAAACACATTTAAAGTATATCTAATTTGCATCTTAACCCTGAGTTCGAACTAAGACCCACGACTGTGACAGGTTCATACCTGCACAAGTACCTTTCGGCACTACACTTATTTCGCTGTCAACTCACTCACTGCACTGATTCTATCCTGATTTCAATAACACTTCTAACCATTTCATTGTTCAAATACTTTGCACAGCCATTTCACTGACACGAACACACTTCACTTACACAATAGACTTCACTGACCCTACACACACTTCACTGACACAACACACTTCCTCACTGATAGAACACTTCAAATAACAAGATATCAATTACACCCTTTAAGTACTGTGTATAATATACTACCGTCTATTAGTAAAGTCCTTAAGCCTATTTTTAAATACATTTTGGATTATTGGTAAAGCCTTTAGTAAGTCTGCAGGTAAAGCATTCCAGTCCCTGATAGTACGATTGAAAAAAGAAAACTTTCCAGTGTCCGTCCTCTGTCTTCTTTCCCTCAATTTATATGAGTGGTCGTTCCTTGAAGAGTCATTTGACGGCTGCAACCTATTTTTTATTTCTCTCCAGGCAGGCTCACCTCTGTATGTTTTGAACATTGCGCATAATCGAATTCGCGTTCTCCGGTACGTGAGTGTGTCCCATTTTAATGGTGAATTATTACGACAACACTTGAGAGCCCGTTTTTGAATCTTTTCCAGTATCAGTTATGGATTTGATCCACTCCATAGTTTAATTCGCGCATGGTGTATTGATAAATATAACCTCTGCAGTCTTTGTATGAGGCCTTTTACTCACATCAAAATATCGTTCCCCTGCTGTGTAGAACACATGCGGATCGGTTTGGCCAGTTTTCAATAAGACAGGTTCCGAATACAGCGACATTCTACCCTTTACTATTTTTAGAATAGCTATTATTGTACTTAGGAGGCGAGGTGAATATTTTATTCTGCCGGTGTTGTAATAAAAATAGATAAATTAGGAAGCATTATGTAGTTCGTGAAAGGTTTGCGTCCATTATATTAGCAGAGTTGAGATTGTTGTGTCAGAATTTCTGACTAAGATTGAATTGAAGTTGATATATTAATCTTACAGGTTAGAGATAATTCTTTTACATATCATGTCTCAGTATATTTGCTGCAATGTGTTGCTAAACGTTCTCTAGTAATATATTATAAGCTTATCTGAGCATTTTAATGCCTTCCTCAGTTACTCCACACTTAACTTCTGCAGACGTACCCAAAACCAAGACACAACCGCATCTCAGAAACTTCGTTGTTGTTTACTTACCACAGTCCTTTTATCTCTTTAACATAAATTACAGTACCGGAATACTACAAAGTGGAATACAAAAGCAGGTCCTGAAGGCAGATGAAGTTTCTGTTACTTAAATGACACGATGCGAAGAAATAGAGAACATAAGTACTTACACCAAGAATCAAAAGTAAAAACATATGAAGGCATAATAAATCAGACCTAGCCTCACTTTCTTTCATTCGTTCATACTTTTCTGCCCAAGTGCAGGTCTTTCACTCCAAATCCAGCAATCTCATATCTTTCCTATTTTCTGCCTTCCTCTCTGTCCCCTCTCATGATCCATACTGTATATCTTAGGCCCATTTGTATAAAACTCCCTAACTAAAGATAAACTTTGATCGAAGATCGAAAAGTGAACCGAGTTCAGACACTTCTTCTATTGTATAAAACTTTTCTGCGATCAAATTACCTTGGTTCAAATGCAATCTAAGTTCACGTGAAAAGGATCTGGCAACATCGCATAAACAGGTGAAGTATGTGATTCGCGGACCATATTGTACAGGTTTGTTCAGTGTTGCAATCCAGGGACTTTAACTCTTTTTCAACAACAATTTCTTTTAACTTTTATATTGCTTAAATAGGGATTTAGCGACCTTTTTAACACCCCATAGTGACGACATTTAATCTTTCTTTGTTGATAATGAGAAATCTAGCGACTTCACAACTACTTCTTGACGACTTTCCTTACACTCTGTTGGAGACACTAGTTTGTTTTGTGCATTGTAAATAATGGCGGACATTAGAAGAAGGCTGACCGTTCTCCAAATTGTTATAATGTTACGGTGTTTGATACTGCTAAACATAATAAAGCTTTATAAAACGACAATTTTCGTTTAGTAATACAGTTGATTGAAAATTTATGAATGTACCTATCATAGCCATTAATAATTAATGGTTGTTATAAACATAATATAATTATAGGTTATGTTATTTGATACTGCTGAACACGATAGAGCCTTATAAAATATAAGATTGTTTGTGTATTAAGGCAAGAAATTGAAAATATATATATATATATATATATATATATATATAAATGTACCTACCATACCTATTAATATTAACGATAATAATAATAATAATAATAATAATAATAATAATAATAATAATAATAACAATAATAATAATGGATATTTTACTTGCACAATCTGTCACTCGTATATTTCAAACAGAAAAGAAATAACTGAACTTGGATGATCTAACTTAATCGGAGAAATTTCTTCAAAGTTGACTTTAGTTTCAGACAAATTAATCTCAGATTAGACTTTATACAACACAAAATTCCAAGTTCAGCTAGAACAAGGATCAATTTAACCTCTGATCTAAGATTAAATGATTTATACAATCGGGCCTTAATGTCGTATATCTTCTGATATCTTCTTCCGCCCCGAACTTTTCTCCCGTTTACCATTCTTTCCAGTGCATCCTTCATTAGGCAGTGACCCAACCACAGTCTTACTTGTGCATTAGAAATAAGTCCTGAAACATCCAAGACGACATCGTCTTAACTTTTCGCCTTATATCCATACAACCAGTCGCCAGACATCCACATCGAGTGCACACAAACTCTGTGTGACTTGGAATTGTGATTTTCTGTTAACGTTCCTACAGTAACGTATATATTATGCAAGTCTAGTGCAAGTCGGGTGGAGTTCCTGGGTAGCTCAGTTGGTAGAGCGCTGGTACGTTCAACCAGAGGTCCCGGGATCGATACCCGGCCCCAGAAATGATTCAAGTCTACTTCACAGGGAGCTTTATCTGAAAAACTAGACTCGCATGCAAGTTAATTCCCTGCAGAATATGTCGGAGACTTCGCTATATCATAGGCGCAGAAATTAATTTGTAAAACAGCGCAAATATTCTGGAGAGGCAGGTATCTCGAGTATTTAGTAGATAAATGCAGGCAGGCGAATTCGAAGTATTTCTTGCGGAAGGTATCGTATAATCCAATTACCTCTGAGGAAGAAATTCCAATTTGCTATATATTGCACTGCAAGAAAAGACAGTGGGGAGACTGTAGCAGAAGGCGTATTAAATAGCAGGAGACGAAGACATGCTGAGCTATAAATAAGGTCTGAAAACAAACCCCTGTCGTCGCTTGAATTAAGTACAGCCCCATAATCATTCAGAATGGCACTGTCGGCATGCACCCTTCCCTTAAGAAAACACAATATGCAGTACTTGCTTATTCGTCGATCATGTCTTCCATGCACTTGCATATCAAAAGGCAGGATTAGAACGTCAAACAAAATGCTCCTTTTGAAAAGCACGCTTTAATGCACTGTAGATAGGTACACTCTCCTATTCAAGTGACTATGCAAGACGTCATAATAAGATACAAGTGCAATTACATAACACAATGAATGAACAAAAGGACTGAATTCCAAATTATTCACTACGATGAACCAGAGTTGATCTCTTGACGGAAAAAGTAGTCAGGGTTTGCCAAATCTTACACGTAGAGCACGTGTTTGTATGTTTGTAAGGCGAGTATAAATAATTACCTTTTTTGCTCTACTTCGAAGCTCGATTGCAACCTAAGTATCTACTTCGGAATATGTATGATAAGAACTTTCTTGTGCTAAATTTTAACGTACCTTGTTAACATGGTTCGACCTATTTTCAGTCATCTTCGGAACTGGTCGTTGTTGGTCGTGGCGCCTCTTGTTTCCTGTGAGGGTGCGTTCGTAGTGTAGAGTCGAAGAGTGTATGTGTTTTGAAATTGACTTGTATGTTGAGAATACCGTTGGGGGTGTGTTTTCGTGTGTCTGTATATTTCATATTGTTCTAGTGTGTTGAGTTTCTGGCTTTTTGGTTGGATGTGCAGTATTTCCATGTCTCTATAGGTGTGGTTGGCATTTGTGATGTGTTCTGTATATGTGGAGGTGTTTTGTAATTTTGTTATGGCTGTGATGTGTTCTTTGTAACGTGTTTGAAATGATCTGCCTGTCTGTCCTATGTAGAAGTTGTTGTAGGTGTTACATTTGAGTTTGTATACGCCTGTGTGGTTGTATTTGTTTGTCTGTGTTGTTTGTGTCTTGAGATGTTTTTGTAGAGTGTTATTTGTTCTGTATGCGATGTTGTAGTTTAATTTCTTGAATGAGGTTGCAATTTTATGTGTGTTTTTGTTTTCGTATGTTAGTGTGATGTATTTTTTGTGTTCTTGTGTTTGTGTTGTATTCTTCTGTTTTTTGTGGTTTTGTTTTGTCTTATGTATTATGTTGTCTATTATGTTGGGGTTGTATCCGTTTTCTTGTGCTATGTATTTGATTGTGTTTAGTTCTTCGTTGTAATCCTGTTGGTTCGTTGGTATGTTGAGTAGTCTGTGTAATCAAGATGTATACTAAGTATCTACTTCTAAATAGTGTAAGACGGCCATATTTCTAATATATTTTAGACTTATCTACCATTATTTTAGTGCGTATAGCAGGCAAACGAGTTACTCTTCTAGCGGAATGGAATTTCGTGATAAACAGAAAAAGGTAACATAAGATAAGATTTAGTAGGATGATTAGTCCAATTGCCACTAAGCTAAACCTGAAAGTGAGTCACATGTCTAGATGTCTTCCCACACGTAATATGCTTGAAGTAGGCGAGCATGCTGAGTATTTATTAATGATTTAAAATATGCGTATTTTATTATTTATTTATCTAAACGATGACAGCACCCTGTAGGCAGCCACAAAGGCAGAGCATATTGTACAATAGGCAGTTGAAAGTACGAATAACATATGCCTAAGTTTAGGAGAATCACACAACAACGACAAGAAATGATTGAATAAATAATTACTAATTAATTTGAATGTTGACCGTAGAGATGGTTTCGGAGTAGAAATATGGATCCCCTCAGAGCTGCAAGAACGATGTCATCAATTGCCTTCCTCTGTAGACCGAAACGTTGCCAGGTTTGGAAGAAGAAACCGGGAATAGTCCCGCGCGCTTCAACCATAAGGCTATTACTTCAATTTGTTGTAGGCTTTATTTGTCCATAAAATATGGAACGGTACGTAGGGTAAAGGTTGGTAATATTGTGATAGTTATTTTTTGAGAATTTATTACAATTTTACTGAGCTAGAGAAGGACAGGTTTTGTGCAGAAATTTGTCCACGAACATTCCCTTAATACATTGACGCAAAAAACCGATCTTCCTCTCGCTCAGTAAAATTGTAATAAATTCTCAAAAAGAACTATCACAGTATTACTCATATCACAATATTACCAACCTTTACCCTACACAGATGTCGTTTTTATCCCCTATTTACATCTTCAGGTAGGCTCTTTTGTTTTTCAAATCTAATCGTTGGATCGATGATGTAGCCATTGTTGTTATTTGGTGGGATGGCAATCACGTCTATTCTTCTTATACTGCCATTGTCTGCCAGTCCGTGTACTTCTTTGAACACTTGAAAGTTTATTAATCTACACTGTTCGGCGATCATCGAACGAATTCTATGGTGTCGTGAATTACGGAGCACTTCACCATGTTGACAAGCGCCCAGGACATGTGCAGGAGTTCCTTGCTCTCTGTGGCATCGACGACAGAGGATGTTGTCTCGAGTCCTGGCCGGAAGGGAACGTACAGAAGATATATGTGCAGTCATTTTAATAGCTTCGCGCCACTCGCTAGAGGTTAGGCTTTCACGACCTCGCCCCCAGAAATTTGCCGGAGTGAACTCGCTGTATAGCTCTACGCCAAAGCCTTTCTGAGGTAGGTTAGCCCCCGCCTGTAACTCCTTTTCTCGCAATTTTTAACTCATACATCGAACATCATACAAATTGGTTCGTGGGTCTTTAATTACGTCGAATGCCTCGGTTAACTGCAAAGATTTGACGCATTCGGTGCTTTCAATAAGAGATCTCGAGTGGCTGTGACGTAGGGATCGGCTGACAGTGCGAGGACGCGACAAGTATTGGCGTGCTGAAGATGGGCTTCCCACTCTGCTTTGAAGCGACCAAGACCTTTACACTTCATAGCTCTGGCGTGTCCAATGTTTTGTTTTAGGGCACTTTTGATAAGTTTATCACTGTCTTGAAGAAACTTAATTGTGATTTTGTTCGGCTCCGCGGTCTGGAAGGGATAAATCAACGATGTACAAATAGATGTGTTTAAAACCAGAAATGTTTGTTCAATAAGGGTGTAGAAGCCAGTATATCCAGTTTCTGTGTGGATTCTGAATTGTACCCTTTGAATCAAAATTTAGGGACGTCGAAACACTTAATTGATTCTCCGTGTTCCAATACTCTTATAATCTAGATCCAAGGGTTCTTCTACAAGTTCCTCTTTCTTAATATAAATGCCGACACATTTTTTGGGTTTACTTCGAGGCCTATCTCATTAAATTTCTGCATAGCTATGCGTGTTAGTTCTATAGCTGCTTCTCTACTCTTGCCAATGATTGCGGTGTCATCGGCAAAACCCAAAACTGTAAGAGGTGGCAGATCTGGGCTCAGTGTTTTGCCATAATGTTTACAAATGTTATCCTCAGTTAAGTCGTCAAGGATATTGTTATTCGCGATATTATACATAATATTGGCGATAACGGTAACCTCTGCATGACGCCTCGTAAAAAATGAGACCGCCTTCGTCTTGTCATGAGGGGTTTCAATTTGAGTGATATTATCGGATTTCAAATTCGTGATTAAATCGGCTGTAAGACCTATTCCACTGTACACAATATGAAACCGGACGTAATAATTAGTAAGTATCCGTGGCTAGGAAGTGGACTGATCCTCGATATAAATAAATACGCAAATAAATAAAGAAATACATTAAATACACCAATATTGTGTTGGTTAAGTTAGAGCCCATAGGCTAAACAAAAATAAAGTTTAAAGTTTCAAGCATAAATTTCAGATATGGATGTCCAATATACTTTGGTTAACTTAGACAAGCTAAGAAAATGCAACTTCCATCACATTACGAAACTTCACGACTAACTTTAGTGATAAAACACTTCAGATTTCAGCCAATGTGTAGTGCATATACTTTACAACTTCGTCTTGTGAAAAGTTACACGGTAAAGTTCTGGACACTTTTGAATCATTCACATGTACTAGTAAAGCGCATTGTGTATGTCGTCTAGCGCTACTGCACGACAGTAATAAAAGTTCTTCCATCACTTCCAACTCCCCTCCAACAGATATAACACCAAACTGCTGTCAACACTTCTAGTTTCTTGACGGTCTAACAGCGGCGCATGCTAGCATGCATACATTACATTGTATTACATTACATCACATTACATTGTATTACATACATACATACATACATACATACATACATACAATATGGAGAGGAAATAAATCTTCAATTTCATGCTGGGAATCGAACCTAGACCTTGGGGACAGCTGAAACTCTGGAAAATAGTAATTTAATTAATTTTTCAGAAGTCTGGACAAGTGCGCGAATAATAATGATGACTAGAGCCCGGATGTTTAGGCATTTATAACAGTTAAAATAGGCAGGCAAAAAAAGCAATAAAAACGTAAAAAAAGGGCACAATAATCTCTGAAAAACGCATTATAAATTTGTAAGAGGCATAATATATTTTAGCAATAAATTTAAATTATATCAACATAACTCACATACGAGTATTTACTTCGAAGGTGACACATGTTGACTTATAAAATATTTTTTTTTATCCGTGACTGTCTTCTCACAAACCTTACATAACATTCTATTTATGTTAGCTTAATTCTGCTACACAGTTCGTATTTCATTGTTTAACTTAATAGTTCATACTTTTTGCTATTTAATTCGTAAATAGCTATTGTATACATGGAACTCTTATCTAAATCAAATTGCTGAATTCTTTGTAAGTTCATACATATGTAAACTTTTTGTTGGTTGAGTGGAAGAGAAGGCCTTACGGCCTTGACTCTGCCAGCTAAAATAAATTATTATTATTATTATTATTATTATTATTATTATTATTATTATTATTATTATTATTATTATAACAAAAGTGTTTCATCGGTTGAAAACACATGGGCACCAAATTCACTCACGTAAGCATGAAGTTTACTTTGCAATGGTTTACTGAATTTAGGCTAACCGCTCTTATACCTTCTGTCACCCGACAATAACTGACTTCCTCACTCAAATTTCTTTCTCCTACAATAATAAACACGTGCAGCACAAAATTGTAACAGTAAGATTTAAAAATATGAAAGCAAACAATTGAAAATGTTACATGACAACTTCTGTGACAAAGAGCTTAATATTTAAAATTATAAAGTTGAGTGTTGATATCGTGAAGACGTGACAATATTATATTTGTAACTGTGGATTGTCGATCATCATTCATATTACACCAATAGTATTAAAGCACGATTAGCAGATTAAGCACCGAAATAAATTACTATTATTTACTACTGTTAGTAAAGTTAGTCATTGTTTCAAATATTTAAATTTCATACACATTACATTACAATTAATCAGAAAATTGCAAATAAACAACAAATATTGCTTTAAAATGACAAAAAAAGTATTTATTAGTAAGAAACACCTTAAAAAGGCAAAATAGGCAAAATAAAAATTAGCCCTATCACTTTGATTTACTCCAAATCACATTTATATCTATGCAAATAATGATTTACTTCCACCCATTATAAAAAGCATTTTGCCAAACATCCGCCTCTTCTCCAATCGGTATGTAAATGCAATAAAAGATCTTTGTTCGAATTCTTGTTAAATACTCGGATGAAAACTACGACAATATTTGTATTTGTGAATCGCACGGTGTTTCTATGTTATGCACGATGAGTGTTAGCAAAGAACAAAATTACACGCGATGTTTTCTTCCCAAACATGACTTACGACAAGCTGTCACTTGCATCTTTGCTGTGTAAAAGTTGAATCGCTGAATATGAAACAACACAAAACTCAAAATGTCACAATGCAAGCCATTAATAATTACGTCTCGTAGTTACTTGGTTGGAATCAAGATGAAGTACATTATCTGAAAGCAACATCTCTACGTCCCATCGACCGATGAGTTGTGTACAGGGGCCTGTTTCTCAAAAATACTAGTTTAGTAGTTCACCAGTTACTAGTTACCAGAGTATATTTCACCAGCTCTAGTAGATTCTGTTTCTCATACTATTTTACCAGTCTAGTAACTTGTGACAATTTTTCACTAGTCACATGACCTCTTTCACTAATCAGCTGATTGAGATCATTTGTTTATAGTCATTGGTAGGTATTGTTATTTGAGGTTAGAAGGCTAAGTTGTTTGTGTTTTGGTTCTTACTTCTCTTCTCTTGAAATTCCATCAATTGAAAGCAAACTAACTATACTCAATATGATTAATGAATCAAAGGATATATCATTCGGTGCTTTTTCAAGCATAATAACAACAAATGATAAAGTAAACGAATGGGCAAAGAATTTGTTATGTGTGAGACTATGGAACTGATACCTCAGAACAAAGATTATGCATACGTTAAGAAAGCAAGTTTGATAAGTACCAATTCAAGTTCACAGTATCATAATATGAACACATGATGTAGCTAGTGGGTCAGCTGCCGATATGAATGCCACTTATGACTTGAAAAATTCGCTTCCCCCCCCCCAGTTTTACGTTTAATCTATTCATAAATTAGTGTCGTTTTAGATTTAATTTGTAGGCTAAAGTTGACAATGTCAGAAGAACTGGCAGTGGAGGAGGAAAGCCAGCAAAAATTACTGCAGTTGATGAATTGGTATTAGATTATTAGGAAAAAAATTCTGCATGTGTTGCTGATCTAGGACAGATAATGGAAAATAATCAACATCCCGATTTGTAGAGCAATTTGTTTTTGAAGCTTTGGTGATAATGTATAACTTCTATTTGTTTGTCTTGTTATGGCAGGTTCCACTATATTTAACAACTCTCCAAGCTTTTCAGCACTTTATTTAAACCATTCATTATATTTAAATAATGCTCCAGTAAAGGAATAATAATTGTTCCTTCTCGATATAGTTTTAGCTCTTCTCACAACAACTTCTTCATTACTTCAATCGGAATCACTAAACCCATATATTTAAAAAATAACTACAATATTTTGTTTTGATTCTCTGAGAAAGATTGCCACTGGTAACTGATAATATAGAAATCACCAGTCTTTAGAGTCTTGTAGGAATATTCCTGTTGAATCCTAGTATAATCAACTGGATTAGCATTTTGAGAAAGAGAATCGCTTATGAACTGGTGAAATTGACCAATATTACTAGTCTGTGAACTGGTAACTACTACTTTACCCTTGTAGTTTCTAGAAACACAGACTTGTAAAATAAACTAATATTACTACTGTACAGACTAGTATTACTAGTAAACGAGTTTTGAGAAACAGGCCCCTGGTATCATAAGTCGTCCTCGTAAGCAATCAGTGCTCGTTCATAAGGTTACGTACAGCTGTCAAAAAAAAAAAAAAAAAAAAAGTGGCCGCACTCGTGAACAGCGAATATTTTCAAAGTCCACTTCGGGTCGCGGCGATGTTACACGATGCATGTGCTTGTACAAGCAGTTCCGTAACCATGAAAGTGTTCCATATCTGTGCCTCGTAGACAAGCGGTAGAGTGCTTGTTTAATGATTCAAAGGTTGTGGGTTCGGGCCTTCTTCAAGTTTTCAATTCATGTTTAATCGTTCTTTAGCGATGTAAATGCTATTCAAATTATCATTTATATTCAGTTATCGTTAGTTATGGATATCACGTTATTTATATTTTGTTATCGTTCTTTAGAGATATGAATAAAATTCAAGTCATCATTTGTATTCTGTTATCGTTTTATAACGATATGAATAATAATTATTATTATTGTATCTCTAATGGGGGTTAGCCCTATTTTACATATGTATGTTAGGGCTATAGTTTCATACACAAAAAAGATAAGCATTAAGAGAAATGGAAAAGATAATTAAATTAGCTTACGCGATGTAAACAAAACATAAACAATCCGTAAATTAGGCATTGCGATTGCAAAACAAATATCAGGTATCAATTTCAAATATACAAAAACATTAACAACACACATGCGTAACACTTCTATAACACAAATATGCAGCTTTCCGTACCATACATCATAAATTAATACACAATAGTCACACAGACACAATCAAACTATAATTACGACATTGCGACGACATCAATCATCCCATAACTTACTCACATACATAACAAATCAAGCAACCGTTAGAACACATACACTTCAACATAGTAGGCCTAACCACACTTTTAAAAGTTACAAATTTGGCTCCAAGAAGAATAAATAGGACACTGTTACTAATTACTATTCTTCTACAATTTCTTAAATACATATGTAATAAATCTGTGAAATTCCGATATGAATAATATTCACGTTTTTTATATTGTTATCGTTATTTAGCGATATAAATAATATTCAAGTTATCATTTATATTCTGTTTTCCTTCATTAGCATTATAAAATAATATTCAAGTTATTTATATTGTTATTGTCCTTTCGCAATATAAATAATCTGTATTTTATGTAGGTAATTATTATAACACAAATAAATATATTTCTTTGTAAAATAGGTTATTTTATTTAGATAATTAAATACTTATTACATAATATCTTATATTAATTAAACAAACCGATATTTATCATTTATATTCTGTTATCGTTCTTTAGTGATACTGTATAAATAATATTCAAGCTATTTATATTGTAATCGTTCTTTAGCGATATAAATAACATAAATTTAATATTAGGTTTGGAACAATATAGTTGCATAATACTGGTATTAGTTTTTCTTTTTGTATATTACATTATACTATCTTGAACCACAATAAAATGAAAAGGAGTAACGAGGAATTGAACCTGAGACGTTGACATCTAAATTTCGACGTTCGTCCGCTGAGCTATGAGGGCAAAAGTGTGGAAACATTTTCGGAAAAATTGGCCCAATCACACTCTAAGATTTTCTGCTGATTCGTAGAAGTTAGTCCAGGATGTGGGGGGCAAAGGCTAATTGAGATTTCCCGGTCTCTGATCGGGTCAAACATCCTGATAGAATTAATATTTAACCCTTGCTGTGACTTTCGGTGAAGTCCGGAGGGCCCAATTAGTCAAATCCACTCTTCTCATCTCCACGCTTGGGCCCCCTGGAATTTAATAAGATGAGAAAGAGATAGTGGTGTGCGGAAAGCAACGGGATGTTACCGCATTTAGGCCTATCATTCCCAAGAAAAACTGCAAACATGAACAAAGGAAGCTTTTAATAGAAGAAGAAGGATCTTCTGCGGACCTCTGGAAAAAGAACTAAGGAAGAGACTAGTTAAGTGCTTTGTGTGGAGTGTGGCATTGTATGGGGAAGGAACATGGACATTACGACGAAATGAAGAGAAACGAATTGAAGCATTTGAAATGTGGATGTGGAGAAGAACGGTGCGTGTGAAGTGGACAGACAGAATAAGAAATAAAATTGTGTTTGAAAAAGTGAGTGAAGAAAGAATGATGCTCAAACTGATTAGAAAGAGAAAAAGGAATTGGTGGGATCTCTGGTTGAAAAGAATAATAGACGACATTAGGATATGTGGATCATATGCGGAGACAAAGAGGAAGGCAGAAAATAGGAAAGATTGGAGATTGCTGGGTCTGCAACGAAAGGCCTGCCCATGAACAAAACACTTATGTATGTTCAGAATGCCTGGAATATCGTGTCTAAGAACAGTCGCTATTTGCAAAGACTAGTCGATTCCATGCCCACTCGACTGCAAGATGATCGAGATAAGAGGAGGATAGACTAAATATTGAATTGTGGCTTTTTGTTTTGTTTTTTTTTAACGCTTAATTGTTTGAATGCTTTAAGGCCGACGCCATTAAATTTGTTTTGTTTATGCCACGGAAGATATTTTTATTGAGAATAAAATATTTTTTCTTTGCATTTGCAGCCACAATATCATAATGATAAAGTCATGGCATAATATATTAATGAACCTGATGTTAATTACTAAAATAATCGTAAAAGAGAAAGGAGCTATTATATATAGTTTGTCTCCCTCAAAAACAGAGCAAAAAAGAACATAAAAAGCACGAGGTTGTAGTCGAACGCAGGATCTCTCGAATATGAGGCCTGAACGCTACCAATACGCTATCGAATAACACACAGAATACTTCAATTATAACTGTAGATATCAGGTAACGTAGTCCAACAACATGCAACATCGCCTGTCTCCGAATTGTAGCGAAGATACCCGAAGGGAACTTTGTTTCGGGAGAGCGGCCACTTTTTCTTTTGACAACTGTACATATGACATAAATGACGGAACATACATGCATAATCTTTATTCATTATGAACTGAAATTGATTGACGGTAAAACGCAATACTTTATTCCCACCGCAGTCATGTATTTCCTCGGTGTATCTACCCATTTACTTACTTATGGCTTTTAAGGAACCCCTTCTTATCGGTTGTCCTAGATTGCTTATTCAATATATTCGCAGCTACACTTCATATCTCGAGGCCGTCTCTATCCGCAACCTGAGGACGCCCCATGCTGTGGTGACCCACCATACCTACTATCACTTTTTAAATATATATAACACTAGTGGCTTGTGCAACAAATGCTGCAAACTAAGTTCATTAGAAGTTCAATTCTTTTTTTTTTTTTTCAGATTTATTTTCAATCAAGAATACCAGATTTTTTAAAGTTATTTGCTTCCGTAGTAATGAAACATACTCCCTCTGAATGGTTTTTTATGCCAAATTCTTTTTCTTGAACCTATTCACCTACAGTTTTTGAGTTTCAACTCGAAAACGCAAGTAAAAATGTCAGGACGAGTGGGTGTTTTTTTACGTGAGAGTAAAGCAATAGCTATTTCAGGTTATTGTGGATTGTAGGTGAAAGTTAAAAAAATGTCAGGCTTGCTATGCTTTCGAACAATAGACATAGCATCTTGGTATAGGTGCTGCATGTAGAGCTTGAAATGTAGAGGGTGGTAAAGTCATTTATCCTGCTAAGAGATCTTGCTGAAATGAACGAGAGACTACAAAATTCTGTAGGCTTCTTATTTTATCAGTAATACCTTTAGGACTTTCCTTAGGAACTGTAATTTTTGCGCTCTCTCGAGCCAATACTGAAGAGAATGACGCACGTCAATATCTACACCACACCTCCATTAAGTATGTGAAAAAGATCCAACCCCACTCAGTAAATTATAGAATTTAAGATATTCTCTACATCTACTTACATAACCAAAACGTTTCACTTTCATATCATCAATATAGCATTAATATGTATAATTAATGAAAAATAGTCACATCATGGCATTAACTATAATAATATTTCATTTCTAATGGTAATAATGTCATCAAACCACCTCAAGTTTTGTATATTTTAATATCCAATACACAGCTTTACTCAGAAAATTACACACCGCAGAATCAGACCTATAAATTATTTTTAGTAAGTCTTGAAGTTTTTAATAACCAATTGAATTTGAGCTCTAAATATGTCAGCAATCCTGCAGATCATGGCCTTCGTGTAATAGCCTATTGTTTATTGAAGTATATGTTTTGTTTTTTACTGAAATGCAATCAGTTCTCAAAACTGACGAAAGATCGATTTTGGAAAAATAAGAAAATTATGTAGGACAACTAACGCTTCACTGAAAGTTACTATTTTTCTGAAAATCCTTGGATGCCAAGCTTCAAAACGACGGGTCATTCATTAAAATCCGTTCAGCCGTTTTCCCGTAATTTCCATTACCAGTTCAAATACATACCTGAAATTATGCCCCGTATTTTTGAAACACCCTGTATATAGAAATTTTCCCAATTGCCCTCTTGTTAGGTAATTTCCTTCACATCCATGTGTGTATTTAATGTTTCCGTTATTTTAGATTTTCCTCTCCTCTTTTGACCATTACATACCAATCCAAAATGCGCCCTTCTGCTATGCCTCTCTCGTCCTCTTTATGGGCACAAACCTGGATTACATGTGATTTTCCTTATGTTCTCCTGTAATTACATTATTTCCTAATTCGCATCTTCTTTAAAATTTCATTGATCACATAAAATTGATTCCGTTACCAATAATTTCTGAAAATCTTCTCTCTCAACACTCGTACTTCCAATCCACAAATAATTACACTTCCAACTATTTTATTACGAATAAATGTTTATTTTATTCGTGGAGTGAGTAGTAGGTTTCTCAGAAAATCAGCCATTTGTCTTTCTGTTTGCTCTTGTATACCAAATATGTTTATGTAACTTTTCGTTCTGAAAAGGAAGTTTAAAATGTAATTAACATTTATTCGGATCAAATTTTTTCACATTAAAAAAACTTTTTTTTTTATCGTTTATTATCATAATACACTGCTCTCTTCAACTGACAAAGCATATTACAATTCAATCAACGGTTTTCTCAAAACACGCGTGAAATGTTTCATAGAAAACAATTTTTACCTCCAAAAGGAAGCAAAAACGAGCAAAAGCATATTAAACTTTTTTGATTCAAATATCTCAAAGAATAATCCCCTGGAATATACATCACTTACGGTTCATTCTGTATATATCAATATCGATAACGATTCGATCATTGAATAGGCCTATTTGATCATTTTTGTTATTTAAGGCAATTTCCATATATGTAATCTTCCCCTTTTGGTTGTGAAACTTGGACTCTCACTCTGAGACAGGAACAGAGGTCAACGGTGTTTGATAATAAGGTTTTTAGGAACATATTTGGGGCTAAGAGGGATGAAGTTACAGGAGAATGGAAAAAGTTACACAACGCAGAACTGCACGTATTGTATTTTTCACGTGACATAATTAAGAATATTAAATCCAGACGTTTGAGATGGGCAGGGCATGTAGCACGTATGGGCGAATCCAGAAATGCATGTAAAGTGTTAGTTGGGAGACCGGAGGGAAAAAGACCTTTGGGGAGGCCGAGACGAAGATGGGAGGAGAATATTAAAATGGATTTGAGGAAGGTGGGATATGATGATAGAGACTGGATTAACCTTGCACAGGATAGGCGGGCTTATGTGAGGGCGGCAATGAACCTTCGGGTTCCTCAAAAGCCATTTGTAAGTAAGTAATCTTCCCCTTTAAAGAGCTCATTCTTTCCGTACAATATAGCAGTCGCGGCGAAAATGCGACTCACGAGCACATTTTGGCTCGCAGTGCTTTTCTCTCGCTTCCTACCTACAACCCCCACCCTCTTACTCACTGGAGTCAAACTCCGTTCTATTTGTATTTGTCTCGGACCTGCGAGTGGCGTATCGTCGCAATATCTCTCTCGAAACCATGTACCTTTATAAAAAACAAAAGTTTCAAGTAGGATGGGAGGATGCATTCTTTTGCTTACAATATGATGAAAATATTAAATGTATGATTTGTTTACAAATATTACTAGGAAAACGGCTGTATAACATAAAACGGCATTATAAGTTACTACATGTTACTGATGAAACATTAAAAGGTTAAGTGTTATTATTATTATTATTATTATTATTATTATTATTATTATTATTATTATTATCTCTGTACGTCGATTCTTTTACAGCAGATGTACGAATAATGCGGTTAGATTTTCAATTTAAACTCACAGATTTACAATGTGACGGTAAATGAAAGCTAGATGTAAGGACTTGACAGATATTGAACTTTTCAAATCTTTGGAAAAAAATAAATATTTGAAGCTTCGTTCTTTCGCTTGCTCTGTTGAAGCCATGTTCGATGTAACTTACGTTTGTGAAAAATTATTTTCAACAATGAAAATAGTAAAAATCAAATTTAGATCACGACTGACAGACAAATACCTTCGTGATCAACTACGATTGGCAGTAAGTGACATAATTCCTGATTTTGAAACGTTGTCGCAGAGACATTCTGAAGACAGTTAATTTTAGGTTGTGATAATGTGTCCTATGTTTTCTTGTTCATTTCTTTCTTCGTTACACGTCCTAAACATTAACTTCCCCTTCGGTTGTCCGCCTCCCTCCATAGGTGCTATGCACGTTGCAGCTTACACAGTGGCTCGGCGCACCGTGGCCTTTCCGCCACGGCTGCAATATAGGGATACAAATTCTAATTTTCATGTTAGCAGAAATAAGAACGCAGAAGTTCTACTCGTAATTAATCTCAAAAAATCTCTCGAATGTGTTACGCAGTTTCGTCGGAATGTGGACCACAGCACACAGCGATGCAGTGCCACCGATTACCAATCGATAATGAACAATAATGCGATACGTGTGGTGTGATGTGACGTCTGGAACGTCTGTCACGGGCATCACTGGCTTCATTCAGGATTCCCTCCACTAGCCTGCACTGGTTTATTGACCACCCGCCATCTCAGGTCTGTTCCACAGCAGAGTCGATTGTCTAGTGAAATGGAATCGTCATAACTAGTACAAAGTTCTTGTACACTGAACCTCAAATTTCGTCAAACACTTCGGTATTCAATTAGTAATTGGAAGGTTCGGGATTCGATAATTCGAGACGACTAAATTTCAATATAGCCTACGTAGTAAAGTCAATAATTCCAGTACGAAACTGCTGTGCTTTGTACTCAGATTGCATTGTGCCCGTGAGTAATGCCGCCTATACACTGATATGTAACACTGATTTTGGTACTGAACGAAAAACAAGTGTACCAACTCTAATTTGAATGTGATGATTACAGATCTGAAGCCCGTTTTTTTCTATCACAAAAATAATATTTTTTTTTTTAACATGTTATATACATTTTGATCCATTTTATATTTTACTAGTGGCTTGTGCAGCAAATGCTGCAAACTAAGTTCGTTAGACGTTCAAATAAAAATTTTTCAGATTTATTTTCAATGAAGAATACCAGACATTCTGAAAGTTATTTGCTTCCATAATAATGAAACATACTCACACAATATACTCGTACTATACGCCAACATAGGATATGGAGCCCAGGCAAATAAACACATATCTATACGAAGTAATAATAATAATAATAATAATAATAATAATAATAATAATAATAATAATAATAATAATAGTTAACTGGCAGAGTTAAAGCTATTCGGCCTGCCTTCTCTTCCACCCAATCAGTATGACACAAAATTACTACATTGCTATAAACAAGACGCATTCACTTTTCAAATAAATCCACATAATGATTACCCCTTTATACATTTATCAAAATGACGTTTATGTGGGAATTACATGAAACGCTGCTAGGGCCGAATATTACTATAGGGCTTGGCGTCTAAAATTTCTTTTCAGAGAATTAAAAGCAACTGTTTTTCCCAACTCTATTACACAGTAGATTTGTTGTTTTCACAGAAATGAGGGTGGCTCGTTTGTGACTCACAACAGATTATCAGGCCAATATGTCAACTTATGCCTTGTTTACTGAGGGACATTCATTTCTCTAACCCAGTGCTTCTCAAAAATTAAAAAAAAAAAAAAAAAAAAAATGATCTAATTTACAAGATTTGAGTACTATGGAGAAACAATGGACAATTTCATTTTTGTAACAAACATGTTTGGGGCGAACTGTCTGCAACTTTGTATCTTCTCACTTAAGTCTCTGAGATTATCTCGAGATCGCTGTTAAGGGAAAAAGTTTTACCTCGGATAATACTTAAACTTCGAGATGAGCTTCTGATTTCCTTCAGAGAACATAATAAAACGCCTTTCTGCAATTTATTCATTAGAACGTCTCATAAGTACAATTCTACGGAATAATAAAGGTGTAATTGATGTTTTGTTATTTGAAGTGTTGTATCAGTGAAGAAGTGTGTTGTGTCTGTGAAGTGTGTTGTGACAGTGAAGTGTGTTTATGTCAGTGAAGTTCTATAGTTTATAGTGGTAGTGCAAAGTATTTGAACAGTGAAATATTTTTGAAGTGTTAGTGAAATCAGGATAATCTTAGTGAAATGTTCCATAGTTCCAGTGCAGTGAGTGAATTGATAGCGAAATGAGTGTAGTGCTGAAAGGTACTTGTGCAAGTATGAACATATATCATGTATACTAGTGGGTTTAAGATCGAACTTAGGGTTAAGATACAAATTAGATTTAATTAATTAATTATATTATATTAAGTGATTGTGCTTAATTTAATTTAGGATGCTTCTTGTTAATATATATATATATATATATATATATATATATAATTTGAACTGGTAATGGAAAGTACGGGAAAACGGCTGAACGGATTTTAATGAGTGACCCCTAATTTCCATGCATGGCATGCAAAGTTTTTCGGAAAAATAGTAGTTTTCAGTGAAATGTCAATTTTCCTACATAATTTTCCTATTTTCCAAAATCCATCTGTTGTCAGTTTTGAGAACTAATTTTATTGAATCACGGCCGACTTGATTGAATTTCAGAACAAAACACACACTACAATAAACAATAGGCTATAACACGAAGGCCATGATCTGCAGGATTGCAGATATATTTAGAGCTCAATTCAATTTGTTATTAAAAACTGATTCTGCGCTGTAGGCCTATAATTTTCTGAGTACAACTGTGTATTGGATATTCAAATCTACGAAACTTGAAACTTGATGGCATTATTACCATTAGAAATTAAATATTATTATAGTCAATATCGTGCTGCGTCTATTTTTCATTAATTGTACGTAATATTGATGCTATTTTGATGACATGAAAGTGAAACGTTTTGAGGTTATGTAAGTAAATGTAGAGAATATCTTAATTTAGATCTTCATTTCTATAATTTACTGAGGGACTGCTATATATAACTACAAAACTTAAGATAATAATATTGTTATTAAAAATCAAATATTTTTATACTTATTAACCCAGTGAGGTTGGGTCTTCTTCATATACTTTATGGCGGTGTAGTGTAGATATTGATATGTGTCATTGTCTTCAGTATTGGCTCGAGAGAGCGCAAAAATTACAGTTCCTAAGGAAAGATAAAAAGGTATTACTTACTGAAAATTTTGTAGTCTCCAGATAATTTCAACAATATCTCTTAGTAGGATAAAATGATTTTACGCTCTACATTTCAAGTTCTACATGTAGCAGCTATACGAAAATGCTATTGTTCGAAAGCTTAGCAAACCTGACATTTTTTAAACTTTTGCCTACAATCCACAATGACCTGAAATAGCTACTGCTATCGTCCTGACATTGATACTTGCGTTTTCGCGTTGAAACTCAAAAACTGAAGTTGGATAGGTTCAAGAAAAAGTATTTGGCCTAAAAAAATCCATTCAGAGGGAGTATATTCCATTATTATGGAAGCAAATAACTATCAAAAAGACAAGTATTCTTCATTGAAAATAAATCTGAAAAATGTTTATTTGAACGTCTAACGAACTTAGTTTGCAGCAGCATTTGCTGCACAAGCCACTAGTTATTATATATTGCTATTATTATTTTATTATTATTAATTGCCATTATTGAGTGTAATTAGTTACCACTGCCACAGGGTATTTATCCATTTGCAGTGTGAATACATACATACATAAGTAATGTCCATTTTTTACGTTTGGCATTTTGTAAAATGTTATTGATTTTCTTTAGTTCGCCAACGGAATTTACTGGACGCTATGGTTATTAGTGCGTACTGTGAGCATGTGACTATTGTTAAATTGCTAATATAAAGAATATAAAATTGAGGAGATAAATTCGGAAATTAGAGTCCTTCTAAAGAAGCATTACTGGAAACAAGATGATAAAGTTTTTTTTTTTCAGTAGGCTATTTTACGTTGCTTTATCAACGCCTTAGGTTATTTAGCCTCTGAATGATATGAAGGTGATAATGCCGGTGAAATGAGTCGGGCCATTTTTCCCGATCACTACAGAACTTACACATAAGAAAAGTTTTAAATCATTTGAATACAAATCCATAGCAGCGTAGCTTTCATGCGTGAACTAATATTGAAATGAACGAGATTTCCTCCACTCCACAGCATTAAAAAGGTACAACAGAAAGTAGTCTGCTACTGTCGCAAGTATTCGCAGTGGCCAACTTGGTACGGGACTATATGATGACGTAAGGGAATGCCAAAAGAAAAGTTTTAAATCATTTGAATACAAATCCATAGCAGCGTAGCTTTCATGCGTGAACTAATATTGAAATGAACGAGATTTCCTCCACTCCACAGCATTAAAAAGGTACAACAGAAAGTAGTCTGCTACTGTCGCAAGTATTCGCAGTGGCCAACTTGGTACGGGACTATATGATGACGTAAGGGAATGCCAAAATAGCCAACTTGATGATGCTGCTTCGAAAAGTCAAGTTACACTTTAACACAATATTATCCAAGAGTTACTGTATATGAGAAAGCAAGCCAAGGTTCTGCACTTGCTCTTTAAACGCTATCAAGCAGAAGCTACCCCCTATTTCCCACTTGATGAAGACAAACTGATTCGAATTGGCCACCCAGCTACCCCGCATAAAAGTCAAGAGTAGGTGCGATAAGGCACGTAAACTGTAGCGCTTACGAGCAGGAGAGCAGCCTGCTATAAGCTTCGTAACGAGACGGAAGCCTCCAAATTGCTGCCAATTAACGCTCTTTGCACGAATGCCGCCATTTAAATCAGGAAACAAATATTGTACGCTCAAGATAAGGTAAGAGCAGGTCATCAGTCAGCACAATGACGGGTCCCCTTCATCTCCATGGGAGTTCTTACAGGTATAGACAAGTATCGAAATAAATTGCATATATTTCTTGCAATTAGGGACGGAAATATTTCACTTATTAGCCATCATTAAATTTGACTTATTGATCCCGCAGAGTTTCATAAATCTACATGAACAACTGATACATCACAACTTTCATGTTGGTATGCAGATAAAATACAGCTCGTCACTATCTAAACATCACGCGGATGACTCGGTTAAGAGGGAAGTATTATATGATATTCTTACTGAATTTGGTATTCCCAAGAAACTAGTTCGATTAATTAAAATGTGTCTCAGTGAAACATACAGCAGAGTCCGTATAGGTCAGTTTCTATCTGATGCTTTTCCAATTCACTGCGGGCTAAAGCAAGGAGATGCACTATCACCTTTACTTTTTAACTTCGCTTTAGAATATGCCATTAGGAAAGTTCAGGAAAACAGGCAGGGTTTGGAATTGAACGGGTTACGTCAGCTTCTTGTCTATGCGGATGACGAGAATATGTTAGGAGAAAATACACAAACGATTAGGGAAAACACGAGAATTTTACTGGAAGCAAGTAAAGGGATAGGTTTGGAAGTAAATCCCGAAAAGACAAAGTATATGATTATGTCTCGTGACCAGGATATTCTACGAAATGGAAATATAAAAATTGGAGATTTATCCTTCGAAGAGGTGGAAAAATTAAAAAATCTTGGAGCAACAGTAACAAATATAAATGACACTCGGGAGGAAATTAAACGCAGAATAAATATGGGAAATGCGTGTTATTATTCGGTTGAGAAGCTCTTATCATCCAGTCTGCTGTCGCAAAATCTTAAAGTTAGAATTTATAAAACAGTAATATTACCGGTTCTTCTGTATGGTTGTGAAACTTGGACTCTCACTCTGAGAGAGGAACATAGGTTAAGGGTGTTTCAGAATAAGGTGCTTAGGAAAATATTTGGGGCTAAGAGGAATGAAGTTACAGGAGAATGGAGAAAGTTACACAATGCAGAACTGCACGCATTGTATTCTTCACCTGACATAATTAGGAACTGAAAATCCAGACGTTTGAGATGGCCAGGGCTTGTAGCACGTATGGGCGAATCCAGAAATGCATATAGAGTGTTAGTTGGGAGACCGGAGGTAACAAGACCTTTAGGGAGGCCGAAATGTAGATGGCAGGATAATATTAAAATAGATTTGAGGGAGGTGGGATATGATGATAGAGACTGGATTAATCTTGCACAGGATAGGGACCGATGGCGGGCTTATGTGAGGGCGGCAATGAAACTTCGGGTTCCTTAAAAGCCATTTGTAAGTAAGTTGTAAGGTAGTAGCAGTAGTATTTCATCTAAAGACACATCGAGCTACAAAATTTAAAGTTAAAGTTAAACAGATTTTAACTGATCAAACATTTTATTCAGTAAAATAATTCTTAAATCACAAATTATTATATATGCAATACTACTTGATTATATTATTTATTTGACATATATTTTAACTTGTAGTGTTTTTAAATTTTATTGTATTTCTTATTTATTAAGTAACAGACGTGTTCATTAATGTATATGGTCGTGTATAGAATAAACAATCAATCAATCAATCTATCCAAGAGCTAGGTTGGGAGATAATTCTTCATCTCCCAGTTCATCCGAATCTTTCGTCTTAAAATTTCTACCTTTTCCGTTCTCCATCCAACAATCTTCAAGGGAAGTCCTTTGATAAAGAAGATGTTTTACAAACTTGGCTTGACGATTTCTTTAACTCCAAGCCAGTTAATTTCTTCAGACACGAAATCGAAATCTACCTCAGAGCTGGAAGACTCATAGATAATATAAAATGTATAACTGATTAATTTCTTCTTCTATTCATCTTAAATTAAAGTTTTGTCACAGCGAAAAAAAACTCTACGAACTTTTGCATCAACCCAAAATCAAAACTCTTAGGAAGAACTCTTCATGTTCTTGGTTAAATAATTATCACCAATGTACAATTTGAAGTACATATCGTTACACAAAGAGAGATTCCGTATTTCAGAATTATGCACCAAGCCATGACGCGTATGACAGTAGAGCCACGCCTTCAAAGCCGTGGAAGTTAATAAAGATGAGTGATTAACGTCGTGGGGGAGAATGCCGGATAAGAAATGGAGTGACGCCGACGCCATTCATGATGCTGCAGGAAGGTTTTCTTGCAGTGGAATCTGAGTGATGAGATAATGAAAGGCAAGTGAGGAGAATATCAGAGACTGCGGTCGTGTGCGTAAGTACAGAGAACATTTATTTATATCACATCTTTGACGTAATCATAAAAAATAGAGACAAAAATTAAATTATTCGCAATTGTTTTTACACTCATGTGTGTGCCTTGGGCCAGTCGAACTTGATAATTATAATCATTCATTAACGAATACAATATTTTCGACTTCCGTCACTTGATCTGACGTATGACACGTAGTTTATAAAAAGTAACATTCATATAGACAATTTACAAATGTAAATCGATAGCCTATCCCAGCCGTGGCGAGAACGTGACTCGCGAGACATTGTGGCTCGCAGTTATAGCCGTGCATTTTGCTTGCTTCTAACCTTCGCCAGCCCCCACCCTCTCACTCACAGAAGTCAAACTCCGTTCCATTTGTATTTGTCTCTGACCTGCGAGTGGCATATGTCTCTCTCGAAACCATGTACGAAAGTTCCAAGTAGGATGGGAGGACGCATTTTTTTTGCTGCCAATATAATGAGAATATTAAATGTATGATTTGTTCACAAGTATTACGAGGAAAACGGTTGTATAACATAACACGGCATTATACTACATGTTACTGATGAAACATTAAAAGGTTAAGTGTTATCGTCATCATCATCATCATCATCATCTCTGTACGTCGACCCTTTTTCAGCAGATGTACGAATAATGCGGTTAGCTCTTCAATTTGAACTCACCGATTTACAATGCGATGTCAAATGAAAGCTAGATGTAAGGACTTGACAAATGTTGAACTTTCAAATCTTTGCCAAAAAATAAATATTCGAAGCTTCGTTCTTTCGCTTGCTCTGTTGAAGCCATGTTTGCTACAACTGACGTTTGTGAAAAATTATTTTCAACAATGAAAATAGTAAAAACCAAACTCAGATCACGACTGACAGACAAATACCTTCGTGATCACTACGCCTGGCATAATTCCTGATTTTGAAACTTTGTCGCAGAGACATTCTGAAGACAGTTAATTTTAGGTTGTGACATTGTTCATATTAAGGGTGTTTGAGAATAAGGTTCTTAGGAAAATATCTGGGGCTAAGAGGGATTAAGTTACAGGAGAATGGAGAAAGTTACACAACGCAGAGCTGCACGCATTGTATTCTTCACCTGACATAATTAGGAACATTAAATCCCGACGCTTGAGATGGGCAGGGCATGTAGCACGTATGGGCGAATCCAGAAATGCATATAGTGTGTTAGTTGGGAGGCCGGCAGGAAAAAGACCTTTGGAGAGGCCGAGACGTAGCTGGGAAGATAATATTAAAATGGATTTGAGGGAGGTGGGATATGATGGTAGAGACTGGATTAATCTTGCTCAGGATAGGGATCAATGGCGGGCTTATGTGGGGGCGGCAATGAACCTCCGGGTTCCTTAAAAGCCTATAAGTAAGTAAGTGATATTGTTCATGTCTTTCTTCGTTACACGTACTAAACATTAGTTTGTAGCCTTGTACTGTATAAAATTATATTTAAGTGCTTGACGTAAGGAAAATGAAAATCCGTTAATAAGTCAGACAGTTGCTTCACTTCCCCTTCGGGTGTCCGCCTCCCTCCATAGGTGCTATGCACGTTGCAGGTTACACAGTGGCTCGGCGCACGATTACATTTTCGCCACCGATGCGATCACAAACCCAGCAAACTCGGTTTCCGACAGGAAACGGAGATTTAAATTACTATGTCCCCCTTGCCATGTGTCTTAAGCGGTGACCTCGCGCCATACTTCGTCACATGACTAGGAGTCCTATTGCTCGTGTATCCCTAATGTTGGTTCAAAAGCCACGACTAATGGACCAATAGCCTTAATCCTTCAAATATAGGAGATAACAATCCCGAACAGTCCGCCGAGTTAACTCTGTGGTAGCGCGTCTGGCTCCAGACTAGACGGTCCGGGTTCTATTCCCAGCGGGCTCAGACATTTTCAAGTAATATTTCTACCTCGGAACTAGGAGAGATGGCGGTGCACAACTTCTAATCATTAAATTGTGCACCAATATGCCTGCGTTAAATCCCAAATCTCTCCACAATGCATATGAAGAGAAGGCAAATGTCACTGTTGATAGTGATTCGTCCGTCGGATGGGGACGTTAAGCCAGGCGGCTCCCTTGGTGCTACGACAGGAGTAGGCTACATGCCGGTACCGGGTTTCCCCTTCTCCCTATCATCATTCTCACCTATTCCCCACACTACACTTACACGAACACACATACACTCACTCTAGTACACGACTTAACTCTTCACAGATACATATAGGCTATAAGCTTAATGCATAACGTGGCCAGCCGAAGTGATGTGAAACTTGAAAATGTGTCACAGTCCTACCGTCTAACCACAGTATGCCGAACCCGAATCACGCAAGTGAAGTGGGTAGGCATTAGATACACACACACACACACACAAATCCCGGACACGTACGCAAAGCAAATATTTATGTATGTCCGCCCGCAAAAATTCACATTAATAGAACATACGCTATCAAATGTAATTACAATTCATATAATTGTAAAATGTACATGAAAGGTGCAGAGAAAGGAAGCCATCGGCGTAGCTCAGGCGATACTGCCTTTACCTGCTGATCCGGAGTTGCGCTCTGAATGTGGGTTCGATTCCCGCTTGGGCTGATTACCTGACTCGGTTTTTCCGAGGTTTTCCTAATCGTAAGGCAAATGTCAGGTAATTTATAACGAATCCTCGACCTTATCTCGCTATCACCAATTTATCGATGCCACATAATCCAGTAATAATTACAATTATTGATACAATGTCGTTAAATAACCAAGTACAAAAAAAGAAAGGAAATTGGAATTTCCAACAGGAAAAGATAGTAAGAGATATCAATTCAGATTTTTTTTAATTCTCCATATTACTGATTGGAAAATACTTTGTAACGATGTGATATGGCACTGTATAAGCATAACGAATAGAAATCCGTCGTACAGAACGTGTTGACGCGGGCCAGAAATTTCGGACAAGTTTTGTCTGTAGCTCTCCTATCAGTTATTTCGCGTGCCGTAAACCCAAGCCATGGAACATCCAGCCTTATTTCATTTCAGAAGGAAGCCATAACATTTTATCGCTCTTAAGAATCCAACGTTCTTGCGGCTATGTTTGAACTCCCGAACATAGGATGTAATGACAAGTATGGTAACCATACATCACACAGGACAGGCGACAAGCTCTGAAGCAGCAGTAGGCCTAATGGTTGTGGTATTAATAATCATCATTATCAACTTACTGTTTTAATTTGCTTCATTTGCCATTGCGAATGCCTAATGAGAATTCCTTTCTACTTCCTGGCAGCAGCTCATGTTACTGCTTACAGGAGGTATGGTCAAAATTGTAAAAGCCCCGATTACACGGATGATGCTGCACTGTATAACACACACAGTGTACGGACTGGGCTCCGCAACTACGAGGGGGATCCAGGAAATAACGACCGTTTTGTTGTAATAATTAAAAAAATATATTTATTTGAAAAAACAAAGTCTGTTACATAACTGAAGCTTCCTTTACTTCTCTACATAATCACCACCTACATTTAAACATTTGTCGTATCTATTCACTAGCTTTAGAATTCCCGTGTTATACTCCTCTGCCGCCAGTTCATTAAGCCAGGTGTTCACTGTCTTCTTCAACTCTTCATCACTTCCAAAACGCGTACCACCCAGAAAGTCTTTCAGCTTAGTGAAAAGGTGAATATCGCTAGGAGCAAGGTCTGGACTATAGGGCGGATGATCAAAGATTTCCCAACCGAATTGATCCAACAATTCTCGAGTTGAAGCAGCAGTGTGCAGGCGGGCACAGATTTTGTGGTAGCCAAGATGTTGCGACACAATTTCACCAAGCAAAGAACGAGAAATGTCAGGAAAGGCAATATGCAATTCGTCGAGTGATGTGCGCCTGTCTTGCAAGATTCTGTCGTTCACTTTAGTCTTCAGGTCTTCTGTGATGAGTGATGGGCGTCCGGGTCGAGTTTCATCGTGGACATTTGTTCGCCCGTTGTTGAACATTTCACACCATTTTCTCACATTTCTTTCATTCATTACAGTATCACCATACACTGCTTTCAATTGCCGGTAAATTTCTGCAGGTTTCAAATGTCGGGCATTCAAAAATCGAATCACACTCCTCACCTCACAGTCGGCAGGATTATCAATCACGTCGTTCATTTTGAAGTAACACAAAATGCACAATGGCGACTTGTTGCAACCAGTACTCACAACATTATGAGAACACATGTTAAGGAAGCCAGTTGATCTTCAAACAAGGAAGGGGAGTCAGCTGCGCGGCGGGTATGCGCGAACGGTCGTTATTTCCTGGATCCCCCTCGTACATTGCAGCACCGCCCGTAGCATGATAGTCCTTTCACTCTTACAGATACGGATAATAAACTGAATTTTTATTTAGTTATTACATTATTTATTATATTTAATATAGTTATCATATAATAATATCATAGATAATACCATTTTCATAGTCCACCATATAGTCTACTTTGCGGTCTATTCAACATCTGCATTCTTTTCTGCAAGTAATCGGGAATCTATTTCCAACGAATTTATTGCAATGCGCTAAAGATGCTCATCTGTTAATCGGGACCTATGTTTGCATTTAGCAACCTTCATTCTCGAAAATAATTGTTCGCACACATATGTCGAGGCGAAGGTAGCTAACACAGTGGCAACGAATAAACTCATCTTGTAATATTTAGTTTTGTTCATTTTTTAAACAATTCTATGCTTGTCAAGTCATATTCTCTGCATTTAGTTCTGAATTCTACGTTACTTTGTAAATCAATTAACTCGTCCTGGAACTGCACTCTCACGGATTGTACTAAATTTATGAAAAGATTAACAAAAATACTAATATCACTCTCCACACGTCTAAAATCACTAAATCTATGTTCTGTGAATTCACGTTTGAACTGCTGCAGTACAGAGACATAATTAACTATATTTTGTTCAGGCACCATACATCTCTTTACAAGTTCACCATCCGTGAAGGGTTTTAGTGCCTTAGCTAATTCCCAACATTCTACATTGGCTAACTTGCTCCAAAACATAGACTCTGAACTGTTCGACTTTCTTCAATGTTTGGCCATTCATGAAGTGCTTTCAATTCTTGAAACTGTAGTGCACGTTGCACCCCTGAAAAATTATTTTATCAAAATATCTATTTCTGCTGGAATAAAATCACCACAATAACAATAACAATAATAGTAATAATAATAATAATAATAATAATAATAATAATAATAATAATAATAATAATAATAATAATAACGTTGGTATATGAAAATAGGCTATATTACAGAAAACAGCTTCCCTGTCACTTCGGCATGTTCTGGGTAGCAGAGCCTATAATGTAGTTTTATGTTGCTCAGTAGTATTCCTGACAGTACCTTACATTACAGTAATCACTTTCCGTTTTCACCGAACGTACAACAAAAATAGTCTTCCTCCCACACTGTACGGAATGATCGTTTGCTACAGAAGGTGTTGACTGTGTCATTGTCCCGCACTGTTCGTGCTTTTCTAAGTACTTGAACTGCCTTCCGCAGCCATCCGTCGAGCTTCGAACGGGGAACAGCACGCTCTACATTCGAAGGTTGTGATTACAGAACGTAATCGCGAGTCAGAGAATGAGCATACCTGGCTTACAGTATAGTACACCCCAAGTATTTGAAGCTGTTTATTTTATTGGGTTATTTTACGACGCTGTATCAACATCTAGGTTATTTAGCGTCTGAATGAATTGAAGGTGATAATGCCGGTGAAATGAATCCGGGGTCCAGCACCGAAAGTTACCAAGCATTTGCTCGTATTGGGTTGAGGGAAAATCCCGGAAAAAGCCTCAACCAGGTAACTTGCCCCGACCGGATTCGAACCCGGGCCACCTCGTTTCGCGGCCAGACGCGTTGATCGTTACTCCACAGGTGTGGACTTGATGCTGTCTCATTTAAAATTCTCAAGTTTACCTTCTTTAGGTTTCTTCCTTCTTCTTGTTTGCATTTATCTCCATCCCATACTGCTCGCAGCTGTCATTTAGCTCCAGTAGCATATCTTTTAGTATCATTTCCTCTTCTGCTAACTCCATATCATCAGCAATCTTACGCACTTTATTCTTCTTCCTCATGCTATCACTCCTCCTATGTTCTCAAAACAGTTCTTCACTACATCTTCCGAGAAGATGTTCAACAGGATAGGTGATAAAGGGCATCCTTGTCCTACTCCTCTCCCTACTTCACTTCCTTCTGACATTTCTTCTCTTATCCTGACTTTGACTCGTTTCATATAAAGATTAGGCCTATTGAACAGCCTTCTCTCTTTCCAATCCACATCTATTCTCTTTAGGATCCCCATCAGTTTATTCCAATCCACTCTGTCAAACGCCTTTTCTAAGTCCGCAAATACTACATACACCTCTTTATTCTTCTCTAGGTATCTTTCGCCGATTGTTCGCAGCACTCCAATCGCTAATTTTTTGGGAAGTACCGTTTATAATATGGCGGCCGGGTAGCTCAGTTGGTAGAGCAGCTGGCTACGGACTGGAAGGTCCGGGGTTCGATCCCAGGTGGTGACAGAATTTTTTTCTCGTTGCCAAACTTTCAGAACGGCCCCGAGGTTCACTCAGCCTCCTATAAAATTGAGTACCGGGTCTTTCCCTGGGGTAAAAGGCGGTCAGAGCGTGGTGCCGACCACACCACCTCATTCTAGTGCCGAGGTCATGGAAAGCATGGGGCTCTACCTCCATGCCCCCCCCCCCAAGTGCCTTCATGGCATGTTACGGGGATACCTTTACCTTTTTACCGTGTATAATATATACATGCATTGCGACAATCTATCACAAGTCTAATCCCGAAGCGCTCGTCCCGCAGGGAGTCAGATTCAGGGCGCCGTCTTTTGCACGTTTCTCTCGAACTCTCATCCAATGCGTTGCTCCAGCGATCTAAGCGATGGATGTGAGGATTCAATAGAACTCTTAGCGCTCTGAAATCGGAAGATTATATCAAAAGAAAGAAGCAAACCAGGGGCGGCTTTTATTAAGGGGCACATGGGCACGTGTCCTCCCAGTGATTTTTATTATCTATTATGACTATATTATAATACAATTTAATTGCATTATGAAATAATAACTTAAAGAGTGTCACATTTTCATTGCTATTAATGTTTTCAGAATGTGTAGTAGTCTACGAAACCCAAGTTTTCTGAACAGGTAATAAAATGGGCTCTCTCTTCTCGTGCCCAGCGATGGACGAGGAAGGGATGGGGGTGCGAGTTGTAGGAAGGCGGAGCTCTTTGCCTCAGACCGTGTGCTTTGGGCACTGTATTTGCCGTGCCCACCAAGTCTCTTTAGTTTAGGAACAGTCCAATTAGCTGCGTGCCATTTTTAGGGGTGTTGATACTTGCTGAATAGCAGACGACATTTTACAGCTGAACTTGACATGAAAAACGTTAAATGTAAGTTTACTAATTTAGAAGCTCGACTCATTGTGTAAATCACGTGTGTATGTATATATAGATACAGTATTCATTTGTCACAGTTATGTTGTTAATGCTCCCTGTAAACGTTTATGCTTCCATCGTATCCAAAAAAGAAAGTTTACATTACAATACATGAAGTTGGCAGTTCTCAAAAAGCTTTGTCACTGACAACAGAGAATCTTGGCGGGCGTTTTGCCGCCTTCAGTGCACACTACAGTTTTCAACTGAGTTTCTCCAAGTCTAGTGCTGCGGTAGTAAGAAGGCAGGCAGTTCCGTGATCTGTGAGTACGAACGAGTGAGAATCAGCGCATTTCTGTGAATTACACTTAGAATTCCATTTAACTTTCCTCTGGGCGTAGCAGTGCTCTCAATTGAGAGGAAGATGGTACATTCTATTCCGAACTTCAGCAATAGAGTTATAGAGGTTTTTCTCGCAGAAAGAACAGAAAAATGGAGCTCATCTACAATAATTAGAAAGGTTAGTGCACATAAATTGGTTTTATATGTTTTTAAATTTCAGGGTTCATCCTTAAGGTTGTGCCCCACTTGACAGAATGGCTTTCGGCCGCCACTGAAGCAAACAATCCATCAAGCATTAAAGAACATTAAAATGAACACTCTGCCATAAAATGAAAAATACACACAGCTCAAAACGAGAAAAGATTTTCGAAAGACGAACAAGGGGATGAAGTTGTGGGCGACGAGAAGTAGGAGTAAGAGATTAAACTTCCAAGAGTACAGACAGAGACAAATAAAAAGAAGCGTGAGTTGGTTGTGAGGGAGGGTGGGAGATGCCAGCTTGGGAGTTCCGGGTCGATATACACCATAGAGTGGAGGAGAGGTCGCGGCGCGGAGAAGAGAACGTGCCTGACCCCAATAAGATAGCTTTATGGTGGAGGCCGCCGCCACAGGAGCAGCCCTACATTTTACTAAGGAGCTAGTAATACCCCCCCACCCCCAACGCAGCTTCCAGCCAGCAGCCCAGGTCGAGTCGTGTCGTGTCGTGTCGTGTCTAGAGTTGGGCAATACGATTCTTTTTCAGAAGTCGATTCCAACGATTCAATCACACATTACGAATCGATTCTAACGATTCGTTCACGATTCTTCTCAGTCTGCGATTCCAACTATTCTTTTGAATCGTCAACGAGTTCACGATTCTTCCCAGTCTACGATTCCAACTATTCTTTTGAATCGTCGCAAGACACTTTCCTTTGCAAACCACGCGTAGAACAAAAACGTTCTACATCTCTCTCATAGATGGCATAAGAGGCGAGACATTGGATTGTCTCTTTCTCATTGGCTGGAACCATTCAGTATGAACTCCATTAGTCTACAAAATTACCCAAGATAATGTCTCTAAATTATAATTTATCAACTGAACCTTATTATGAAGTACATTTTTTGCATTACATCTCTATTTAACTATGCAAATTTCAGGTTTGTGTTCATTATTTACCATACTTAACAAATGCAGTAAATATTTTGATTTCACTCTCGCTCGGGAGCATTCGACACGGTTCGGAAATGTCCGTTGAAGGTTACATCAAACAACGAATAGAATCGTGGGTTACGATACCATGCCGATTCCTTCATATTCTTTTGAATGACGATTCGTTACGATTCGTTTGAACGACGATTCGTTACGATTCTTTTGAACGACGATTCGTTGATACCACGAATCGATTCTTGCGATTCTTTATTATTAGTCGTTCGAATGAACGATTCGTTCACGAATCGACCCAACTCTAGTTGTGTCGTCCAGCAGTCAACAACATAACATCTTGTGCTAATCAGAGCGTCTGACTCAAGCCTAGTTTGGGATGCAATTAATTTCGATCAATGCAACATCGCTACATATTCGTCTAATTATACAAAGCAAAAAGAGAGAGACAGAGAACTTTGTCAAATATAAAAATATATTTCGAGATTTTCAAGGACATACAGCCTACCCATCACCGCTCATTGTATGTCTGCTTAGCCTACTGCAGCGTTTCTCAAACTTTTTTGAAGTGGGGACCACTTTTTTAAGTCAGAACAATTCCGCGGACCACCTTACTCTTGTTCCCTTTGAAAGCAAATTATTTTAAAATAGAATTAATTAATTATAATACTTTTGTAATTATATTTTCTTGTAGCCAATCACAAGTAACTTATAACAAATTCTGTGCATTGTTGATTCATTGCTTGCCTGTTAGCAGTTAGTTGTTCGAAATCCTTCTTATGTGGTACACGCTAGTAGTTGTCCATGTATCTGTTAAATAGTGCCCATTATAAATAATGGAAAACTGGCTTCGATCCGGATCTTTGAAAAGAAATGAACGTGATGATACGCTTCATTTAAGTAGTGGTAATAGTTCTGAAGCTGTGTGTGAAGAAATAATAACAGTGCCATTAAAGAAATATCTAGTCCTAGTGATAGCTATTCAAAGAAAAAAATATTTTCGTAAATATTACAAGAGTTATTTGAAATTGGATTTACTCGGTGTAGCAATGAGAGTGAACCAAAACCTCGGTGCATTGTTTGTTACGAAGTGCTTTCAAACGAGTGTATGAAACCCACGAAATTGAAATGGCACTTAGATATGAAAAACGCAAGTCGGATTTCAAAATAGGCGGAGTATAAAATTTCTTATATCGCCATCTGGAAAAACAAATAAAAAAATTAATGCAGAAACATGCCCCATTTTCAACAAGTAAAAATGCAATTTGGCACGTTCTATTATTGGTGTACGATGTACAGTACGTGCCCATTTCAATGTGCAGACTGGGTGTCGGCAAAACTATTAAAAAGGTCATCAATACATGAAAAGGTTCGGTACTTTGGTCCTCTGTTAAGAATTCGGGTAATCCCTGGCTGAGTTACAGGCTCGGCACCAGATATGCAGGGAAAAGATGGCGAGGAACGCCACGTTCATAGTGCTTTAAATCCCTCTTTTGTTGCTGAGAGTAGAGTGGGAAGTGGGTAGACGGATAGGGTAAGAAATTTCATAAAATACTGTATTAGTACTGGGAGAAAAAGGGAAAGGTGATTGCCATGTGTCATTTTCAAACTCTGAGATTTGCAGCTAAAGTGTGATACGCAATTCGTTTGAATGTTATTTTTTTCTGTCTTTTTTAAGGACCACAAGGGCAGAACTGGAGGACCACAGGTGGTCCACGGACCATAGTTTAAGAAACGCTGGCCTACAGCAATACCTCCTATTCTATTCAGATACACCCTGAGTGACTTCATTCGGAAATCATGCGTATGAAATGTAACAAAAATACATGAATAGGCCTATATCAAGAAAATAAGAAATTTGATGACTAAACTGCAAAATTTTTAGCAGCTAAGCCCTGAATTAAGCGGACTCAAGATCATGTAAAGTTTATATTCCAGCAGCAATGTTGTCGTGAAGGGGAGGGAGAATAAGGACTTAATCCGTCGTGTATAATTACATGTTTCGAAAGTGGCATGGTGGTCGAACGCCAGAATATTGGCGATAAAAAATAGTATGCCGAAAGTAAAGAAGTCTGTAAATTACAATTACTTGTACAGGGATTTAATAGCATTTTTCTAGTAACAGAAAAATAATTCAATGCAATTGATCTATCGGTAATCTAAAAATAAGTTGTGTTGAGGGACGGTTCGAACAGCAGCATTTGTAACTCTAAAGGACACAATAACCAACTAAACATTTTACAAGTGAACGAAACTGACAAATGTGACGAACGATTACTATCGATACAGAAGTGTTTGGTTAAGATAAATAATTATTTCTAAGTGTCCTTGCGACTATCTTCAAAAGTCTAAGTTTTAAGCGATGTCCACGGAAGCAACAGACGGCAAGTCCCTTCTTCTTAAGAGGATAAAGCTCTATTGTAACAACATTTGTTACGCATGGGTGAACTTTAAACTAGATCTTGAAGGTTTAGTGTGAGAAGGGAGAAACTTCTTAGAAGCCTAAAAAATAAACCAGTAACATTGTTTTAACTTAAAAAAGAATTTACTTATAGTCGCCAGATTTCATGGTCTTATAGGGACTAATTAAAATGAAATACAATTGAACTATTATACAGGGACATCATTTTATTTTTACTTCAATTTTTATTGTACCTGAGCTTTTGAATGTACTTCACTCCTACCCGCTCTACTAGTAAACTTCCAATCGTCCTCCACACAAAACCAAGGCCGAGTATGCAGTCATAGTAAACAGTGCCCTGAGTTAGTGAGTATAATACGTTCCAGAAATATGTTTGCGTTTTCAAGTGACGAAAGAGCTTTCAATATTGAATGACATTTTCGCACAGGTACTATTGTTCCTTTGCATACGTTTCATCCCGATTTCTCCCACCCGCTTCTATTCGCCCCTCTGTAAAGGCTAGTGGCTGGGCTGTCTTAGCTCTTCTCTGAAAACATTAGTTTCTGTTAGAAATTGGACGTCTACGTATTATTATACAACTGTTTAAAATAACTTAAATAAAAGGGCCTTGTTAAGTAATTAACTGTGAAGTGATTTCTCCCCCCTTTCTACGACCCTGCGACAAAACCACTTGGACGGACAGTAGACAGCATGTCTGAGTAACTTTATCTTTTCGGATCGGGCAGAAGTGAACACTGAATTTACAGTACGTAAAGTACTCTTTTACAGAGTAGGTACAGAATTATTTCAACATAAGTTGCTAGTACGACGGATGAAACTTGTAATTGGAATTATGTGCAATACTCTATAGTGCAATAATATGCACAAAAAGAATTGAAGCCTGTATCGAAATGAAGTCACTATTTAAAAAAAAGTGTTTAAATATCCATATTATGATTATTTTTCAATTTAACTTCATTCTTTAAATTGTATGCTAATGTGCTGTAAACAGTATAATATACACTGCATAATGAATGCGTCCACATGGACAGCTCAGTTCGTGAGTAAAAACACTTATTGTTAATACTGTACTGTATTTTGATTAAACAAAAACCTAATGAAAATTATCAAACTCAAAATCGCGATATTTCCTAGTTTACGTAAATGGATGAACTACTTTTCTTCCCTCCTATACCTAGTAAAGTGATTTGTTTGTATTTTACACCAGTATCATCGAACTCCAGTCGTGGATGGGGGTAGCAAACGGTGTTTCCGATTCTCAAGCGTTAATCCAAAGGTGTAGCCCGGTTAATATTAGAAATGTTAGTAAAAATAAAATGACGACTCTGTACATTACATTCGAACAATATGAACATTTCAGTATAGCCTAGATTAAAAAAGTTTATGACTTTCAAATAGGCTATTTAATTAATTTCACATAAGGAGCAGTGTCTCTTACAGTATTACGCAATTCTTGGGAATGTTCATCAGTTTCCTCCATTTGTCGTGAAGAGTGCACTTGGTGATGCAGTGCTTGATATTTGATAAGGTTGGTATGCATGTACAGTAAAACATTCCGGGCGATGATCCTTCAGCAGAAGATAATGACGAGTCGATTTTGAGTGCCCGATTCCAATTCTAGTGATAAGAACTTAATCTCGTCGCCTCAGATATCCAGCTGAGAAGAATCCGTCGAATTTAATTTTAAGTAATGGAGTTTACTGTTTGGAAGTGAAGCCCAGGTATTTTTCCATTGTTCCTGGAGATATCGTTTCATGCGTCTTACTTCATCATTGTGTGAAGTCATAATACTTGTGTTTGACTGGGAAGTTGCTTCTTTGGCTTCTTGATCTACTGGTTTATTTTCATTTATATCTTAACTAGTGGCTTGTGCAGCAAATGCTGCAAACTAAGTTCATTAAAGTAGAAGTTCAAATTAAAATTTTTCAAATTTATTTCCAATGAAGAATACCAGATATTTTGGAAGTTATTTGCTTCCATAATAAACATATCCCTCTGAATGGTTTTCTTCATGCTAAATACTTTTTATTGAACCTATACATCTTCAGTTCTTGAGTTTCAATGCAAAAACGCAAGTAACAATGTCAGGACGATCAGTGGGTTTTTCATGTGGGAGTGAAGCAATGGGTCATTGAGGATTGTAGGTTAGAGTAATGAAAATATCAGATTTGCCATGCTTTCCAACAACAGACATAGCGTCCTGTATAGCTGCTGCATGTTTCGCGAACTACCTTGAAATGTAGAGGGTAGAATCATTTTATCCTGCCAAGTATCTTGCTAATGTGATCGGGACACTACAACATTTTGTAGGCCTCTTATTTTATCAGTAAGTAATACCTTTTGGTCTTCCCTTAGGCATTATAATTTTTGTCCATCCTCCAGACAATACTGAAGAGAATCACACATATAAATATCTATATCACTTACTTACAAATGGAGGTTCATTGCTGCCCACATATATAAGCCCACTATTGGTACCTATCCTGAGCAAGATTAATCCAGTCTCTACCATCATATCTCAGCTCTCTCAAATTCATTTTAATATTATCTCCCCATTTACGTCTGCCTCCCTTAACTAACTTTTAGCTTTAAATATCTACATTACACCATTAAATATAATATCGAAAAGACCCATACCACTTGATTAATAACTATAAAAATATTTCATTTTTTATAACAAAATTGTTATCTTATGTAAGTTTTGTATAGACTACTATATAGCCGTCACTCAGTAAATATTACAGAAATGAAGATCTAACTTCAAAAATTCTCTACGTCTACTTATATAAACCCAAAATGTTTCACTTTCATATCACCAATACAGCATTAATCTGTATGATTAGTAACAGAACTCACATCATGACATTCACTATAATAATGTCCTCAAACATTTCTAATTTTGTAGTTTTTAATATCCAACGCACAGACAGCTCTACTCAGAAAATTACAGACCAGAGAATCTGACCTGTAAATTCGTTTTAATAAGTCATGAAGCTTTTAATAAGCAATATTACAGAAACGTTCTTAAAAAGTTACACAAATGAAGATCGACATATTGGAATTATGATGTCAGAGAATCTGAGCCATCTCAACTCTAAATATGTCAGCAATCCTGCAGGTCGTAGCCTTTGTGTGATATTGTTTATTGTAGTGTGCTTGTGTTTTGTTTTATTCTGAGAACTCATTAGGCTATACAAAGAAGGAAGCGAGTATCAAGTCGGCCGTGATTAGGCCTATGTATTTCTCAAAACTGACGACAGATGGATTTTGAAAAATACGAAAATGATGTAGGAAAATTGACATTTCACTGAACACTACTACTTTTCCGAAAAAAATTGTGTTCCAAGCTTCAAAATGAGGGGTTATATATTAAAATCCGTTCAGCCGTTTTCCCGTAATTTCCATTACCAGTTCAAATTATATATATAGATGTAACAAGATCCAAATGATTTTGACATATCTTATTAGAAACTATTTGGGAGATGTGATAAATTTCGATTACCGTTGCGTGAGAGGAAAATAAATTTTGATTGCCAAAATTGCAATTTTCTCAATATTACTTTTAAATGTCGATTTCTGTTAATGTAGCTTACAACCAATGTTAGAGATAATGAAGACCAACTTCTTGCAGCTGTGATCAAAATAATATTTACCTTTGTTATTTGATCCAGAAGACTATAAAGTTTAGGTCTACAGTATATTCGTATTTAAGTACATTGTATTAAATAATTTAATTTGTATGTGTCTCTCAAACAATGGTTAAAAAACTGTAGGCCTTATATATAAACTAAATTTTTACGAAATGCGTAAAATGTAATAGAAAATATATTAACTTCGTGATGCGCATTTTTACCGAAAATATTTGCAAACTACTTCATTTCTTCAGGTTGGTATTTTCCTTCCTTCTTTCTCCTCAGTATCTATAATTTGGGTCCACACCTGCGGAGTAACGGTTAGCGCGTCTGGCCGCGAAACCAGGTGACTCGGGTTCGATTCCCAGTAGCGCAAGTTACCTGGTTGAGGTTTTTTTCTGGGGATTTCACTCAACCCAATATGAGCAAATGTTGGGTAAGTATCGGTGCTGGACTCCGGACTCATTTCACCGGCATTATCACCTTCATCTCGTTCAGACGTTAAATAGCCTATGATGTTGATAAAGCGTCATAAAATAACCTTCTTAAAAACTCTATAATTTGGCCTATACAACGATAATGGCCTGCCTGAAACGTTGTACGGACAGCAAAATTGATAGCTGCAAGATATAAACAAGCAGCAGCCTATTTCCTTCCCGTACAGGCCGACCACACGGGGAGGTAAAGAGCATGTGTCTTTCCGTAAATGTTCAGATTTTCTGCGCAGAGTGTACAATTGCAGCTGGTGTCCTGACTTAAATTTTTGATGATCATGTTGTTTCACAGATTATTTCATATTTGTTACTCTTATTGTTTACACAGTCATTTTTTAATTTTATATCAAAACCCAAAAATAGGTTTCGAACGAAATCCCGAAAAGACAAAGTATATGATTATGTCTCGTGACGAGAATATTGTACGAAATGGAAATATAAAAATTGGAAATTTATCCTTTGAAGAGGTGGAAAAATTCAAACACCTGGGAGCAACAGTAACAAATATAAATGATACTCCGGAGGACATTAAACACAGAATAAATATACGAAATGCCTGTTATTATTCGGTTGAGAAGCTTTCATCATCCACTCTATCAAAAAATCTGAAAGTTAGAATTTATAAACACTTATATTACCGGTTGTTCTTTATGGTTGTGAAACTTGGACTATCACTTTGAGAGAGGAACATAGGTTAAGGGTGTTTGAGAATAAGGTGCTTAGGAAAATATTTGGGGCTAAGTGGGATGAAGTTACAGGAGAATGGAGAAAGTTACACAACGCAGAACTGCATGCTTTGTATTCTTCACCTGGCATAATTAGGACCATTAAATCCAGACGTTTGAGATGGGCAGGGCATGTAGCACGTATGGGCGAATCCAGAAATGCATATAGAGTGTTAGTTGGGAGGCCAGAGGGAAAAAGACCTTTGGGGAGGCCGAGACGTAGATGGGAAGATAGTATTAAAATGGATTTGAGGGAGGTGAGATATGATGATAGAGACTGGATTGATCTTGCTCAGGATAGGGACCAATGGCGGGCTTATGTGAGGACGGCAATGAACCTCCGGGTTCCTTAAAAGCCAGTAAGTAAGTATATCAAAACCCAAATAATTTAAATGGCTTCCTTCTTATGTTATTTATTTTAAATTATTATTTTTAGTCTACTCTCTACCTTAAAAAAATATTTGGTTTAAATGAATATTCCGATTTAGGTAAAATTACAATATCCTCAAAATATAAAATGTATTTAAATGTAGAGCAAATTCCCCAATTCCAAGTGAATGAATAAAGTTGAATTTCTGCATTAGGGGAGACTGTTGTACCTTTAGTATAGTGTACCTTTGAACATTTTTTGTTTTTTTTTTAATTTTTGCTGCTACCTAGAGGACTCAAACTGAAGTAGATTGTAGAGAAAGCCGCTAAGTAGCTCTGGTCGTAGTTTCAGTTTGATTTATTGCAAAGTGTGAGTTCCGTGGACAAAATAAGTTTTTTAGTACCAAAAGTAAACATTTCGTTCATTGATATATGTTTTCTGATACAAAACCAGATTGTATTTGTTAATATCTTTCAAGTACGGTGTGTTCCCTATCATCTGGTGAGTAATAACATATTTTAATTTCCATGATTTATTCTAATCTCTAGTTTTCGGAGCCATATTTGTTTAAACGTGCACCCTCTTGTACCTTTGAACGCAAAACATCTTGTACCATGGAACATGTTCCAAATTACACGATACTATCGGTTTTTGTTTTTCTTTTATTTTAAGGTCATGTCACGAAGTAAGTCTGGAATTAAAGAGGTCCCCAATTGATTCGGATGCCTTGAAGAAAGCTGTTGAAGCAGTTATTGCTTATCCTGGAAATAAAATCTAAATCAGAGAAGCCTGCTCTGGTTTATGATTGAAAATACATTTTAAATACGATTGTCAGTTTTTACAGCTATATTCCCACCTATATTCCATGTGTTCCAACTTACAAGAGGGTATGTTCGAAGGTACACGAACCTGTTGTACCTTTGAACACATTACATATCCCATCATCTTATTTTTTCCATCCTTAATAGATCTGTAAAACAGGAAAATACATACAGGAAGTTGTAAAGGAATCTTCAATAATTATTTGAAGCATTTTTTCATTTAAAAAATTTCATTTCCTAAAATTAAAAAAAATAATATGTGAAATGTGTTTAAAGGTACAACAGTCTCCCTTATTACTTAAATTTAATTCGACAAATAAAAAAGAATAAAGTAAAAAACAGAGCTCGTATCAAGTAAAATTAATTATCTATAGAATTACGAGCCAAATCCAAATCGTTTCAGGCAAACTGTTGAATTTCGAAAAGTAATTTAACCACATACGTTTAGAAGAGGGGGCGAAAATTTCGTAAGCTTTCGGATCACGTGCAGACCCAGAAACAAAATTTGGGCCACCTAAATTTTTCGTTTCAGTTATAACATACTGAGCATTCTTACTGAGCATGCAGTAAATTCAGGTGGCCCAAATTTGGTTTCTGAGTCTGTACTATACTGGGTGTTCAGTTCAAAGTGTGTCATGGCTCGCTGTATGCCGTCATGTGGCTAGTCGATGAGCCTAGAGAATTCAATTTTCCTACACTTCCGCAGAGGTGTATTATCTATGTGTCAGAGAAGTTGCCTAGCAAGTACGGCGTTCATTCTGAAGAGTACTTACTGATATGTACGGTAACGCCGGTAGTGGCAGGAATGTGAACTGTTTGGAAACATGTACTGAGGTGATTTTTTTTCCTACTGTCGGGATATGGGGAGAGGGTTAAGACGATTTCTTACGTATTTGTTGACATTAACTTCGAGGGTCAACATGGACACGGAGCATTTGATTTGTATTGTGGAATGTTGCCGTACCCAACCGATGATAATAAATACCCTGCGTACGACTTGCCCGCGCGAAACACAGTTCGAAGGAGGTTATGGTAGCACACAGGCTTTGCAGAACGCCATCTGTTGCTACGACGTTCAAGTTTAACCATACACGTTCTCAAGTTCAGATTGAACGCCTTGATTAATAGGCAACTTCTCTGACATAAAAGCTGAAACTCGCTTCAAATCGCTGACTCACAACAGTGACGTCATGACACACTTTGAAATGAACACCCAGTAGTATGTTAGAGAAAGTACTGCTATTTCTGTGGTAATGTTGTACACTCTCTAATCACCTGTATGCACTTATTGACACAGTATATATGAGAGCTGCAATTAAATTATCATGTAACATCTCCTTACACATCACACAGAAATATCCCAAGTTACATTTTACTGAGAGCCTAAATTTAAACGAAGTCCATTAACAGTCTGGTCGCTCTATGTCCTCCATGGATTGGATTCTGAAGGCGTACACTTCATTAGTCATGGCTCTTCCTTGTTCAGCGAATATGCGCCGAGAAGCTCCGCTTCCGAAATCCCCTTCCTTCTAACGCCCTTCTCTTAAAACCTCGCCATCACTTCTACGCAATTCACATCCTATGGGCCATGCAACAAATTAGCATTTTTCGCGTCTGCCTTAGTGATAATTTATTTATTATAGCGTTTAATACTTTAAAAAACAAGATTTTCATACGAAATAATTGTCGAAGATACCTAATAGAAGCGTTTAGCTTTCAGCGTACATTGCTCTGCTGATTCTTTCTGGGATCGCAATACAGACGTGGACAAATTATTAGCAAATTTGAACATTTTTATTATATATTTTTACAAAATATGATTCTTCAATTTAGACTACAGTTGACATTTTTGTGTATTTCCAAATTATTAGCAAAACTGAAGATTTGCGTTGCATATTTTTAAAAATTTAACTCCTCAATTTGGACTACATTTGATATTTTTGCATATTTACAAATTATTAGCAAAACTGAAGATTTTTATTGTATATTTTTACAAAATTCGATTCTTCAATTTGGACTACAGTTGACATTTTGGATATTTCCAAATTATTAGCAAAACTGAATATTTTTGTTTTATATTTTTACAAAATTTGACTCTTCAATGCAGTTGACATTTTTGCTAATTTACAAATTATTAGCAAAATTGAAGATTTTTATTATATATTTTTACAAAACTTGACTTCTCAATTTAAACTACAGTTGACATTTTTGCATATTTCTGTCTACTGTAATGATGGAAATATCCAAAATTATCAACTGTAGTCTAAATTGAAAAGTCAAATTTTATAAACAAAATGTCATAAAAATCGTCAATTTTGTTAAGAATTTGTCCACGTCTGTATATCTCCATCTGGGTGGGACTGTCTCATCCCTGGAGTATATATAATATAGTCTACCCCGCGTCCCACTAGACAGAAATTTTCTATCTGCGTGCGCAACTGACCAATTATTCGTGAAAATACTGTAACCATGATTGGTTTCTTAATTGAGAAGTCTATGGTTGCTTTTGTACCATTTCAAATTGACATCAACAATTAAAATAAGGAAATGTGAGTTGGGGATGTGGGGCAATTTGTTTATTTTCGAGATAGCTGACAGGCTATTTTAACTAAAATAAATAAATTTGAATAAGGATTATTACTAGAGCCCGAAAGTTCAGGCATTTATTTTGGCTAAAATAGGCAGGCAAATAGGCACTGAAACCTAATATTCAGGAAATACATAGGCAGTAAAATAATAAAAATAGGCATTTCAAAATTACGAAAATAGGCAGCGGTAACCGTCAGTCTCCCGAGGACAACGAGTTTTGCGAACCATTATAGGCTACTCTGCGAAACGTGAGAAGAACGGCGCAAAAAAATATTCACGCGATCGTGAAAAATATTCAGCACTGACTGCAATGATAGGTTGTCAGCCTCGTGCGTTAAATATAGCCTATATCCGCACCACTCGATTGCATTACCATAGCAACAGAATACCGTAAGTAGAATGGTACAGATGCAGTCCACATTCAGCATTCACTTGTGTGGCTAGGAACGTAGGAACCCGGTTCGACTCTCAATTATTAATAGTAAATCTACAGTTGCGGACATAAATATTGCAACAATGAATTATGCTTATATTTACTACAGACTGAGAAGTATTGGTTTGTTTGTTTATGATTCCTGTTCTACATTAATCTAAAAGGATATTTCACAGGCATGTTGGGTCCGATAAGTATAATAATAAAATTACAAATATGTACAAAAAGTTCTTGGTAATCACTAGGTTTGCCAGGTGAATAGTTTTCTTTAAGGGGACTGGGTATTCTGAGCATTTGGCTGTTATGTACGAGTGAAGAGATTTTGCTACTAGTCTTCAAGTTTTTAATCTATCAATTTACAATTTTTATAACATAGGCTACACATATTATTTGTAGGTATATTTTGATTTTAGATTATCTTTCTATGTCTTTTACTTGATTTTATAAAAGAATTTTAAACCTGAAAAATATTAATTAAATTTAAGTTAAAAACATAAGACATTTCAGGAACATTTTTTCCCAGAAAATATTTGCATTACAGGTTCCTAAAATTTCAAGCATATTTCCAATGCAGTTGACTATATTTTCAGCCATTTTAATCACATTATATATAATAATTTTGATAACCATATGAATGTGGCAATGAATCTTCACTATCATATGAATTAGGACTATACCAAATTTCGGCCTGCTAGACATAGTAGTTTTTGAGAAAAATGTTCCTAAATTATCTTATGTTTTTAACTTAAATTTAAATAATATTTTTCTGGTTTAAAATTGTTTATAAAATCAAGTATACGAGATAGAAAGATAATCTAAAAACTGAAATATACCTGTAATTTTGTGTGTATACTGTGAAAATTCTTATGTCTCGTGACCAGAATATTGTACGAAATGGAAATATAAAAATTGGAGATTTATCCTTCGAAGAGGTGGAAAAATTCAAATATCTTGGAGCAACAGTAACAAATATAAATGACACTCGGGAGGAAATTAAACGCAGAATAAATATGGGAAATGCCTGTTATTATTCGGTTGAGAAGCTTTTATCATCCAGCCTGCTGTCCAAAAATCTGAAAGTTAGAATTTCTAACACAGTTATATTACCTGCTGTTCTGTATGGTTGTGAAACTTGGACTCTCACTTTGAGAGAGGAACATACGTTCAGGGTGTTTGAGAATAAGGTGCTAAGGAAAATATTTGGGGCTAAGCGGGATGAAGTTACAGGAGAATGGAGAAAGTTACACAACACAGAACTGCACGCATGTATTCTTCACCTGACATAATTAGGAACATTAAATCCAGACGTTTGAGATGGGCAGGGAATGTAGCACGTATGGGCGAATCCAGAAATGCATATAGAGTGTTAGTTGGGAGACCGGAGGGAAAAAGACCTTTAGGGAGGCCGAGACGTAGATGGGAGGATAATATTAAAATGGATTTGAGGGAGGTGGGGTATGATGATAGAGACTGGATTAATCTTGCACAGGATAGGGACCGCTGGCGGGCTTATGTGAGGGCGGCAATGAACCTTCGGGTTCCTTAAAAGCCATTTGTAAGTAAGTATGCTGTGAAAATTCTAAATTGATAGGTTCAAAAGTTAAAGAATAACAGCAAAATTTCTTCACTTATTTCACTTACACACAACAGTCATATGCTTAGACTACCTAGTTCCCTTAAATGCTAACGTATTTCTATAAAGCTCAGCCGTGTTGCTACAGCATTGCGGTTAGGTCAGCTTCTCCTCTACCAAACTGTAAGTATTAAAAACCACGATTCTAAATTCAACATTCACTTTTTAACTTTCAATTTCAAATTTACACACTTCCCCATTATATTTTACAGGACTTTGGTTCCACACACCGCTCAAACAGCAGCACGGGCGAACTATATACCATAGCATGTTCTACTATTTTGTGACTTATGACCACCTGCAATTGAAGATTGTCAAATTATTTTGTGCGAGATCGTGCGTATTTGCTTGTTTTCCGCACAGAACCAATACGCGGTAAGTGTGAAATACCACATTCAGTATTCCCAACCTAACACACATAACAATTTCCCTCTTCTTACCGCTTAAGCGCGACATTCATTTTACTACTTCAGGTTTTTAACATATTATTTTTGGAGACGTTTAATATAGTAATAATTATAAATTGGAAACTTACCACTGCAATTTCACCTAAATTGCAATGTTAATTATTGTTTTTAAATATTTGCAAAAATTAAGTAAAGTCTACTACTCCACGAAACTTATTGCATTCCTGATACAAGTAACATTAAGGAAGCCGTGAAAAAATCAACAAGATTCCAGATGCCGATGTTATTACTGCAATATGTTATATAAATAATATTGTTAAAATATTAAAATGAAAAATAAATCATTACATAACCTTACCGTTTGTTTTAAGTTCGCATTTATAGACTGGGGGGGGGGGGGGAGACAGACGTATATCACGGCCTGCTGGAGTATAGTAAACACAGAAAACATTTTATAGCAACAATGTTGAAGAAAGATATTTTGGTTTTCTGAAGTTGCCGTCATTAAACAGAAACCCACATGTAGATTTCATTGCAACTAATTAGAAATTCGTCTTTCAGGTATGTAATAAACGATCTTCGCACAAAATAATGTACGATGCACGAGCGGTATGTTTGTTTTCATGTTCTCGGAAGTTAAAAAAGCTCAACTACGTTTCGCTTTTTCAATCTTTTCCTCGACCATGAAAACGTCAACATACCGCTCTTGTAACGCTTATTACTATTATCTCATTGTACATTTAACCATCAGCACATTGTTCGTTTTTTCTATACTTTGTATGGTTTTAAATTTTATGTTACACGTATGTTCTTAATTGCATATGCTTACACCGCCTATCATATTAACTTTTTCAAACATTTTAACGATTGTATTTAAACCAAAAATTATAAGTGTTCGTTATGAGTCGTTGCTTCGATGAGACCTGAGGATGCCATATTCATGTAATAACCTAATGGTTTAATTTTGGTTATTGATAAGTAATTCTGACGGTAATAAATCCATACATATTATTGTAATTGTACTAAAAGGATATGCTAAAACTCCCTTCTTATAGCACAGAAAATTCTCCTTTTCACATGATTGGTTTTTGCTAGGCCAGAAATAGGCCTATTGGGATGCAACCTTTGGGCTAGGAAAAAAATACCCTTGAATTAATAACATAAAGTACTGTATTTGGTAGGTGTCGTGCTGTTCAGTACATATTCTTCTCTTCATAGAGAAAAAGTGTGCTTTGTTATTATTCGATCAGTAACGATTACAGTGAATATGGGACGTAAAGGAACGAAGAGCAGCCATGGAATCAGAAATATAGTACTTAACGGGGCAAAACTTATGCAGATGTCGCAGAATCAGTACAAAGAAGTTGAACAACAGTGTTCAACATTGTTAAACAATACGAGAAGTTCAAGACAGTGCAGAATCAATCCAGAAGTGGCAGACCATCGAAACTAAGCCTAAGGGAACAGAAGAAAATAGTGCATCAAGTAAAGAAAACTTCAATGGTTTCTGCAGTAGAGATTACAGCACAGCTACAGGAAGATGCAGGTAAGGACGTTCATGTTAGAACTGTTCGGAAGGGTACTCAATTTAAATCCTGTGCAAATTCAACCTCTCAAATCTGTAGCGCAATAATTAACAATAGATCCCTATCAGAAACAACAACAAACAAATTTCTTGGCTTAAAAATTGATAATGTGTTAAATTGGAAAAATCATATTAAATAAATTACCCCCAAAATAAATTCAGCTTGTTTTGCTATTAGATCTATGCAAAAGATAGTAAATATCAATACCTTAAAAACAATATACTTTGCATACTTTCACTCGGTAATGAGTTTTGGAATAATATTCTGGGGAAATTCCACAGATAGTTACGGTATATTTCTATTACTAAAAAAGAGTATTTAGACTAATAGTAGGTGCCAAATCTAGGGAATTGTGTAGGACTATTTTCAAAAAACTACACAATAATGCCCATGGCTTGTCAGTATATATTTTCATTAATAATCTTCCTCGTATGTAATCGTGAAAACTTTGTAACTAATTCAACAGTTCATAGCATAAATACGTCAAAAAATGACTTTCATACTCCATCGGCAAGTCTATCGTGCTATCAAAAAGGAGTGCGTTATATGGCAGTAAAAATTTTTAACAGCCTCCCTATCGATATAAAAAATGAAACTCAAAATATAAGATTATTTAGGGCCAAATTAAATAAATACCTAATTTCTCAGGTCTTCTATTCTGTAGGTGAATTCATGACATTCAATAACGCTTCATGAAATTGATACTAAAACTTTGTGTTGTACTAGTAGACTACATTGTAAATCTCGTCTGTATATATTTCATCTAGACTGTGACTATAAATTAAGACTTTATAATAGTATTAAGTTTTTTTTTTTTACTTGTTCCATATTCTAGCTGCAAGCATGTATGAATACCATGGAATGTTAATAAATACAATACAATACAATACAATACAATACAATACAATACAATACAATACAATAGGGCTGGGAAATCCTAAACTAAAACCATTTGCTTCTAAGATGAATCAAGAGAAACGCTTGTATTTTCATCAATCCACAAAACTTTATCCCAAACTCAGTAGGTTTCTTTATGTACTCAATTGCAAACTGAGAAAATTGAATTTTAAAGTTCCATGTTGCAGTGAAAAATCCAATCAACACACACTAATTTGAAACTTATAGTATGTACAAAACATATTAACAAAATTTGGAGTCGTATCAATGATCCTTGGATTTTTCACAGAAACACGAAGCTTTAAAATGCAGATTCACCAAAATTTTAAATTGTTTCCCTTTTCAACTGGGCCATCGATACGTACAGCAATAACTTTGTTATAGTTATTTATTTCTTTAGACACTGAAAGACCAACGTATTTAAATTAAGACACGCTTAAAGAAAAGGAGTATTTAAGAAAGTCGACACAGAAAATAAATCTACAAAGATTACGTACGTGATCTACATAGAACTGTGAGACGATTTAGCTCAATAATTCCAATAATTCATAGAAATAAAACTGAAGCAATGGGTTCTGATGGCTAAAATCAATAATGGTGACTAAATAATACAAACTCAAACATCGGACAAACTCTGATACATTGACTACGATTTCTTTCATTTATAATCTATGAATACTAGAGATAAACAGGAAAGAAACAACGAATATTAGGCACAATAACGAGCACCTACATGAAAACGTTGGATAAGATAGTGTTATCAGTTATCACGTTGGATGAAGTAATGACAATATCTGTTCAAATATGTGGCTCACACAGAAGCTATTAACATAACCGCTAAGAGAAACTGGAAGAGATGAGAAGCGATTTTTTTACAAACTGATTAAATGTAATCAAGAACACAGTGATATCTGAAATGACATGCATTACTAAACAACACAGAATTAACTGAAACAACGAAATAAAAAAATTAATATGCAATCTCTTTCTCATGGTTTTCAGTACTTGGAGCAACAATAACATAAATGACACTCGGGAGGAAATTAAACGCAGAATAAATATGGGAAATGCCTGTTATTATTCGGTTGAGAAGTTATTGTCGTCCAGTCTGCTCTCAGAAATGCTGAAAGTTAGAATTTATAAAACAGTTATATTACCGGTTGTTCTGTATGGTTGTGAAACTTGGACTCTCACTTTGAGAGAGAAATAAAGGTTAAGGGTATTGGAGAATAAGATACTTAGGAAAATATATGAGGCTAAGAGAGATGAAGTTACAGGAGAATGGAGGAAGTAACACAACGCAGAACTGCACGCATTGTATTCTTCACCTGACATAATTAGGAACATTAAATCCATACGTTTGAGATGGGCAGGGCATGTAGCACGTATGGGCGAATCCAGAAATGCATATAGTGTGTCAGTTGGAAAGCGGGAGGGGAAAAAGACCTTTGGGGAGGCCGAGACGTAGATGGGAAGATAATATTAAAATGGACTTGAGGGAGGTAGGATACGATGGTAGAGACAGGATTAATCTTGCTCAGGATAGGGACCAATGGCGGGCTTATGTGAGAGCAGCAATGAACCTCCGGGTTCCTTAAAAGCCAGTAAGTAAGTAAGTATAGTAAACTGGGCACTGATATCACCTTATAAAATTTTAACAATATATCTTTTCTAGCTTTTGATTTCAGGATTCTTCTTATTGTTCCGTTTATGTAATTAAATAAGAATCATTAGTGTAGGTGCGAACTGCAGAGATGAGCAGAGAAGAATCGAAGTAAAAACGCCTAATAAACATTGGCTCGAACACCAGCTGCTTCCGAAAATCCATGGGGGTTTATTATGTGTCGTGGTATAGGGGTTCTGGGGTAACATAACATCCGATATGCACTGGATGAAGAGAGCTTATAACAAATTCTCAACATGATCACCAGACATCGAGATTTTGGACCCGATAGAATAAGTTTACTACGTCCGTACTATAGGCAGCTTTTTCATTGTGTTGGAGTCGGCAGAAGAAGAGACATGTGTACACGAAACCAAGTTCAGTCCAGTCTGCTGGTACTGTACAGTGACGTTCCAAAAAAAGGCAACTAATTTATCAAACATTAAAATAAAATGATTGTTAGAGGAGAAAAATCCTATAGGACCAAAAATTAATCTTTACATAGATTAAAATAAAAAACCTATCATGCGAAATTTTCAAAATTAATTAATATGCATTTCCTTTCGGCTTCTATCATAAGCACAAGTGCAATACTTACTCAACATACATAATAATTGTACGGTACACAACATATACAACTTATGAAGTACATGGTACTGTTACAATGTAGCCTACTACAACACACATTCTGAAATGAGTCCTGGGTCCGGCACAGAAAGTTATCAAGCATTTGTTCATATTGGGTTGAGGGGAAAAGCCCGGAAAAAACCTCAACCAGGTAACTTGCCCCGACCAGGAATCGATTCCGGGCCACCTGGTTTCGCGGCCAGACGCGCTAACCGTTACTCCACAGGTGTGGATGATGTAATGAATGCAAAACGAAAAAAAAACACTAAATCATTGAAATGTATCTTCGCTACCCCAGCAGTGTCCGTAGACTTCTTCCCTGCTAGCATGTCTTTTATGTCACAGAATATCGCATACATTCTTAGACTAATCACATAGACGCACAGATCAAAACTAGACTACTAGCTATCTCCTGTCCTCTCTTCTGATAAAGTGAACTAGGTGTACGGGACTGTTTTTATTGTCAGAACAGTACCTCCTCTCCCTGCCTTACGAGTATGATTGAGTAAATAAAGCACATGGGATGACAGGTAGGTCGCTACCATCGCTGCCCCCACCCACTACAGTCCAGCTATCCAACTTGAAATCGCACTGTTTTCATCTATCGGGTCTAAAGTCTCTAAGCCTGATGATCACCGTTCATGATAAGGCAGGCATCAGCACGTATCCTCATATACACGTTCGAATATTCCTGGCGTGTTTTGTTGTTAGAAAATTATACGTAAAGCAGTTTTATTTTTTTATTAATATTTGAACATTGAAGAAGTTATATATTATTTTACAAATGAATAAAGAGTACCTGGGAGCAAAAGTAACAAATATAAATGATACTCGGGAGGAAATTAAATACAGAAGAAATATGGGAAATGCCTGTTATTATTCGGTTGAGAAGCTTTTATCATCCAGTCTCCTGTCAAAAAATCTGAAAGTTAGAATTTATAAAACGGTTATATTACCGGTTGTTCTGTATGGTTGTGAAACTTGGACTCTCACTTTGAGAGAGGAACATAGGTTAAGGGTGTTTGAGAATAAGGTGCTTAGGAAAATATTTGGGGCTAAGAGGGATGTAGTTACAGGATAATGGAGGAAGTTACACAACAAAGAACTGCACGCATTGTGTTTTTCAGCTGACATAATTAGGAACATTAAATCCAAACGTTTGAGATGGGCAGGGCATGTAGGACGTACTGGTGAATCAGAAATGCATAGAATGTGTGCAAGCTGGGCTTGCGAGGTGCAGGAACCAGTCAGTATCCATCACGAGCAGAATGATTCGCTGATCACGCGGTCAATTCAGAGCGATGTCGCAGGATGAAGACAAAGATCCTCCATTCCTTTTGAAAGGGAGATAAATCTCATCTTCCCAGACAGGAACGAAATCCGGGTCTGCGCAATTTGTAGCCGGAAACGCCGCGGATTGAACTGCGGAGAATGAAGATGTAAACCTTTGAGAGTAAAGAAGTACAGTAAATAATTCCAGTCAATACAGACAGATGCGGAACACTGGACAGATTTCATGCCAGGCTTCATTCGTTCAGATATTACGAGTTGTCTCTAATCCCTGCCCCAAAACAGGGATATTTTTAGCAAGTTAGTTAACGACGCTGTATCAACTGCTAGCTATTTAACGTCGATGTAACTTATGATAGCGAGATGCGGCCGAGGATTGGTTGTTATTACTTGACACAGAGAAAACGCAAGCAGGTAATAAGCCGAACCTACTACAAAAAGCAACTCCGAAACAGCAGGCAAACACGCTACCGCCTGAGCTATGCCGGTGACCAAAACAGGGATAATATCGTGGCAGAAAAATCGGAGAGCTCAGTTAAAAATTCCGCCAATCAAGTTTCACAATAATTTCATCACATTACCTATTCTCAACAAATGACGAAGTTGAAGGCTTCAATTAATATACAGGGTGTTTCAAAAATACGGGGCATAATTTCAGGTGCGTATTACCCACATGTAGACAATCAAAATAGTTCATTACAACATGTGTCCGGAAATGCTTCATTTCCGAGTTTTGGCCTTCACAACATTGAAATTTATCGGAACGTTTTTCTTTCCGCAGGTCGTTGTCATTACAGAAGATGTTCAAAATGTCCACCTCCTGCTTGAATACAGACCTCACATCGATGTCTCATTGACCTGCGAACACGGTCCCAAACTCCAGGAGTATTGCGTATGTCCTCAGAACATGCCACAATTCGATTCCGAAGGGATTCCAAATCAGGCACCGAAGACGAATAAACCAATGATTTTAAATGGCCCCACAAGTAGAAATCGAGAGGGTTCAGATCAGGTGAGCGTGGAGGCCAAGCAATTGGGCCACCTCTACCTATCCATCGATCAGGAAACCTTCGATCCAAGTACCGGCGAGCCGTACGACTGAAGTGTGCAGGAGCGCCATCATGCAAGAAGTGAATGTGTTGACGATTGATCAGTGGAGTGTCTTCTAAAACATGAGGTATGGTGTTTTCCAGGAAGTTTGTGTACGCCTGCCCCGTAAGTCTGTTTACAAGTACATGGGGTCCAACTAATCGATCACCAATGATACCGGCCCACATGTTGAGGGAGAACCGCACCTGGTGATGAGATGGAACAGTTGCACGTAGGTTTTCAACGACCTGCGGAAAGGAAAATGTTCCGGTGAATTTCAATGTTGTGAAGGCCATAACTCGGAAATAAAGCATTTCCGGACACATGTTGTAATGAACTATTTTGATTGTCTACATGTGGGAAATACATACCTGAAATTATGCCCGTGTTTTTAAATACCCTGTATAATATATTAAGACTATGGATCGGTGAAAATAACGGAAGGGGGGGGGGGAACATAAAAATTGGAAAATTTGTTTTTAACTCTAAAATATAAAACAGTGTTTCAATTTTCTAAATGTGTGCTTACTTTTGCCCTATGACAATTTAAGCCCCTCGGGACGAATTTAAAAGGATCAACGCGTGCCCTTTAAACTCACACTCAGCTGTCATTCTGAGACTTTGTTCTTCATTGTAACTAATTTTACTTTTTATTCAGTTCTTAATTTTGTGGTGCTATGTAGGAGAAAAATATGTGTAGTAAACCTATATAGGAAAGAAGGATATCGATAATAGTACGCCTATCACATACATGATGTACTTTGATACTCTTTTTCTCGATTTTCCAATTTTCAACGTATCGTAACATTCAGAATGCTCTAATGAACGCAGTTTTTCTCCAATATCAGTGAAATTTTGCACTGAAATCCACAAAAGCATGTGAAGTAAACTGACATGCATTTTCTTTTGCTATTGAAAGTATTCAAATCACCATGTGTTGAGAATGTGGTAAGTTAAAAAAAAAATGAAAAATTAACAAGAAAGGGGAACACAGTAGGCAGAACTTAAAAAAAGAGGGATTCAATACAGCATCGAAACCTGAATCCGGTGTGGCTTATTGGATAGAGAGCCAACACGTAAAGCTGGAAGCCCGGGTCCGAGTCCCGGCACCGGAGAGAATTTTTCTCCGTTCTACCGACTCTTCATCATATGAGAACGCAGAATTAGTGCACTGAAACTCCATATGTACTTCGCTACATCATAGTAAGAACAACTGAGAGGATAAATATTTTTTTTTCTCAAAAAGTAATTGGGAAAAATATGAAAAGCATGTGTTATATTTTACATACGTTAATCGGGAATAAATTAAATATAAATTTAGAGAAAAATTCTACAAACATTGGAAATTGGGACAATTATAATTCAGTATTAAATTAGTTATATGCAAAATAATTCGAATATCAAAGTGAAAATTTGTGAGTTGCATGTCCACGTTGTAATAAATATGTGGTAGACGTTTCACATTAATTGGTGTAAAAATGTAGAAGTTAGAAATTTCACAGATTCAAAGCCTAAACAAATAAAAGTGCACTTGTGTCTCTTTCCCGAATTATACCCTTTCATAAGCTGACAAATAACACCTCTACATCTTTCATGTTGATTATACACATACAATAGAATTCTCGAGAACTTTGTACCTCGTTTTACACCACATTTAAACATGAAAATGCAATCATATCAGTAGTGCATGTTTGAATGTGGTGTAAAACGAGGTACAAAGTTTAAGATCGTACAAGAAATTTCCCATGTAACTCGAGAGCATTTTATTGTGCGTTGTAACAAGAATAATTAATGTTGCAGCTTATCACGTCACTATAGGTAGCTTAGTTGCTAACAAGACCTCCGTTGAAAGAGCCTAGTTCATTTAAATCTCTCCCTTACTGTCAGTCAAGAAAGGAAAATTTGACATATCTCGTATCAGTCATACGTTTGCGCTCACCCGCCTGAAATATAATTACCGCAGTTTATTGTCTTTTCGTATCAGCGGGCGTGAAACGACGAAGGAAACAAACGCACAGCGCCAGAAATGCGTTATGCGTGAATGCGCGTAGAACAACACCACACGAGTTGAAAAAGAGACGAACAGGGACAGCTTGTGCAAGTTCAAAAATATCCAAAACTAAGTCTCAAAATACTGTATCATGCGATGATATGGCTGTTATGACGACTAGAAACCGGATTTACATGATATCCTGCTTTTCGTTACTTTATACATTAAAATTTTTATAGAATAAGTTTTCGTGCTTTTCCTCCTCCTCCTTTTTTTTTTATCTTCAGAAACTACTAACGATATGCGCATAAATACATGTTTTTGGCATTACTGTTACCAAAAAAAGTGGTTTTAAGGCTTACATTGTGTCTTTACTTGTACAAGAATTTTTCATAAACTACTGAATTAACACATAAGTAACAGCAAGTCCACACTTGTGGAGTAACGGTTAGCACGTCTAGCCGCGAAACCAGGTGGCCCGGGTTCGATTCCCGGTCGGGGCAAGTTACCTGGTTGAGGTTTTTTCCGTGGTTTTCCCTCAACCCAATATGAGCAAATGCTGGGTAACTTTCGGTGTTGGACCCCGGACTCGTTTCACCGGTGTTATCACCTTCATCTCATTCAGACGCTAAATAACCTAAGATGTTGATAAAGCGTCGTAAAATAACCTACTAAAATAAAAATTAAAAAAGTAACCGCAACTCAACGTATACGAGAAATGTGTACAGATCGAGAAACAAATGTAATCTATACTAATAATAAATCTGAAGCCAACATTTTTCTGGTAATTTTCGATTTTCCAAAAATAATTGATGTTAACCTGTATAATTAACCATCCTGACACCTAAAATCGCTTTTTTGACATTTTTGTTTGTATGTCTGTCTGTCTGTCTGGATATTTGTTACCTTTTCACACGATAATGGCTGAACCGATTTATATCAAAATTGAAATATAGATTAAGTTCGTTGTAACTTAGATTTTAGGCTCTATGGCATTCAAAATACGTTATTTAAAAGAGAGGTTATAAGACGGCTTGAATTAAATAAATCGAAACATATCCCTTATTATTAATTTTTGTGAAAAATATTGCATAACAAAAGTTTCTTTAAAATGATTTTCCGATACGTTTCATTCCAAACAAAATTTTGATGGGACCAAATTGCACCAAAAACGGATGTTCTCTGAACCAAATGATCATATTTTAATTATTTGCATGTAATAACAATTAAGAAATATGTTAAAGGAATTATCATTGCACTAAATGAGTGGTCTCTGGACCAAAATGATCGCATTTTAATTATTTAAATACAATTTAAATTAAGTAACATATTAAACGATCTATCCTTCTATCAAACACGAATGTTCCCTGGACCGTATGTCCTATTTTAATTATGTAATTACCTTATATTTATTTCTAACAAGTGCAGCGGAGCGCACGGGTACAGCTAGTAATTTTAATGAAATACTGGTTTCCTATTTGAAATCAGAACACATAATGACAAATTAGTAGCCTATTTGAAATCGCTTTTCCTTCTTTTTTATTTCGTTTCTTAAATAAGATGGAAAAAAAATTAAATTATGTAGGTAATATAGTCCCAGAACCCCGAAAAAACCAAAGTATATGATTATGTCTCCTGACCAGAACATAGTACGAAATGGAAATTTAAAAAAATTGGTAATTTAGCTAGCCTTCGAAAAAGTGGAAAAATTCAAATACCTTGGAGCAACAGTAACAAATATAAATGACACTCCAGAGGAAATTAAACGCAGAATAATATGGAAAATGCCGGCTATTATTCGTTTGAGAAGCTTTTGTCATCCAGTCTCCTTTAAAAAAAAATTAAAGTTAGAATTTATTAAACGTTATATTACCGGTTATTCTGTATGGTTGTGAAACTTGGACTCTCAATTTGAGAGAGGAACAGAGATTAAGGTTGTTCGAGAATAAGGTGCTTAGGAAAATATTTGGGGCTATGAGGGATGAAGTTACAGGAGAATGGACAAGTTTCACAACGCAGAACTGCACGCATTGTAGTCTTCAACTGACATAATTAGGAACATTAAATCCAGACGTTTGAGATGGGCAGGGCATGTAGCACGTATGAGAGAATCCAGAAATGCATATAGAGTGTTAGCACAGTCTAGTATTACATAACAGTCACGAAGTTTGATTGTGAGGGTGCTAGGAACAAAAGACTGTGCCAGTACTATTTCGCATTGTCTGTAATGAGGCGATATTAGCGATCCTCTACTATTTCCATCTAAAGATTGAAGTAGATGTAAACAAAACCGAAATGTATTACTCCGCAATCGCAAGCTAGTTACCAAAGCAGCCACCAGGGCGCATTATTTTCAGCAAGTGAACACGCAGGGCAGCCATCATCTGATATATTGCAGACATTTCAACACATTCATTAAACTAACCCGGAAAATGCTCACAGATGGTTAATAACAAGACTTGCATGATTTTAATAACGTTAAAATGTTATTAATATAATTATTAGATTCTACTTACGTCAGTGTGTGAACTCGTATACCATTAAACGTTTCTTGATAGCGGCTCTATTCCCTCCATATCCGACACAACCACCCTCCATATCCGACACAACCACAACACTATAACACACGCTTCGTGTACTGACTGATTTAACAATAGGCTACTGCAATACAATACAAAAATCACTGTCGTCTGCCACGAACAAACTGTTGCGATTGAGACGTTGACCTCGACCTCAGATGGTGCGAGAAAGACGAAGTCGGGGATTCACAAAGGCATTTTTCACGTGATCAAGGCATGCATCTCTCATGTGATCGTTCTCGAAAAGCACACGCGCTAGAGGCAGGGGGGAGACGAATTTTGTGCTGACACGGTGATTCAAAAACATAGGGATATCGAAAAATTTTCATTAGTTAGGTATATGCGCGTTGACATGGAAGAGTTCATTATTTCTCTACTGGGAATAGTGGATTTTCTTTTTCTGTAGATTGGTAATTACATGTTATTCTTTGAAGAGCGGAAAATTTCTTTAATTCTATAAACATTTCTTTAATGTTGGCAACACTGAATCTCGCATTGTGTTATCAGCTGTTCTGATGTGCTCTGTGAAGCTGCAGGTCACCTTGGGAGGAACTCAATGTCTATTACGCATGCGCGTTGCCATAATATACGTTACAATGATTTATCATGCAATATCTGAAACTACTAATATAAACATATTGTTTAAATCGTAAGAAAGTGTTCTTATAACCATGTTTAATTTACCCATATTCCATGTATATTATGCATTTTATTATTTTACAAGGAACTATTTTAATGTGAGGAAGAAGATGACAAGCATGCGCTTGGAGGCGTTGTGCGTTAAGTAGCCAATCAGGAACCATTAAGCCACGTGCATTTATTTACATTTACTTCAATCTTTAGCTGGAAAGAGAGTAGTGGTCAGCTACTATCTATGGATGCATATTTACTACGTATTGAGCTTCGTGACTGTATATACTAGACTGTGGTGTTAGTTTGAATACCTGAGGGAAAAACATATTTTGGGAGGCCGAGCCGTATATGCAAGGGTAATATTAAAATGAATTTGAGGGAGGTGGGACATGATGGTAGAGACTGGATTAATTTTGTTCAGGATAGCGACCGATGACGGACTTGTACGAGGGCGGGTTCTTTAAAAGCCATTTGCAAGTAAGTAAGTAAGTAAGTAACGCATTATATCTCTAGCCCCATTTCGGAAAATTAATTATGTACTGCGTGAATCACGGCAACTATTTTATTTTTCAAAGTTAAGCGATAGTATCACGAGATGTCATATGTCATATGGTCTCCAAAGTATGTGATCGCATCCAGCATGCAGACAGCGATGTGACTTCAGTTGTGAGTCGACTGCCGTGCTTGTCTCAAATCTGAAATTTACTTTGAATGTTGATCTTTGCTTTCTTCATTATTACATTCCTTTTATAGCAATGTGTGGACCGTCGCAATTCACAGACCAGCAATCAGTTGCCTATAAATGTTGAACACGTTTATTATTTTGTTTGGAAATGTGTTTTTTACTTTTATCCCATTTATTTTTACTCGATACACAAAGAACAAAATATGACTTTAAAAACAAATAAAAATAAATATCCTCTATAATAAATTAAACGATAAAAGGTAACGTTACTTCATGGCAAAATTACTACCCAAATGTTTGTACCGGGCATTTGTAGAGCTCTGATTTATATTTGTATACATTTGTACTTGTTTTACATATAATTATCTCAGCTCAAAATGATAATACTGCAGTAATACTACTTACTTACTGACTTTTAAGGAACCCGGAGGTTCATTGCCGCCCTCACATAAGCCCGCCATTGGTCCCTATCCTGAGCAAGATTAATCCAGTCTCTACCATCATATCCCACCTCCCTCAAATCCATTTTAATATTATCTTCCCATCTACATCTCGGCCTCCCCAAAGGTCTTTTTCCCTCCGGCCTCCCAACTAACTCTCTATATGTATTTCTGGATTCGCCCATACGTGCTACATGCCCTGCCCATCTCAAACGTCTGGATTTAATTTTCCTAATTATATGAAGAATACAATGCGTGCAGCTCTGCGTTTTGTAGCTTTCTCCATTCTTCTGTAACTTCATCCCCCTTAGCCCCAAATATTTTCCTAAGAACTTTATTCTTGAACACCCTTAATCTCTGTTACTCTCTCAAAGTGAGAGTCCAAGTTTCATAACCATACAGGAGAAACGGTAATATAACTGTTTTATAAATTCTAACTTTCAAATTTTTTGACAGAAGACTAGATGACAAAAGCTTCTCAACCGAATAATAACACGCATTTCCCATATTTATTCTGCGTTTAATTTCCTCCCGAGTGTCAATTATATTTGTTACTGTTGCTCCAAGATATCTGAATTTTTCCACCTCTTCGAAGGATAAATCTCCAATTTTATAGTTCCATGTCGTACAATATTCTGGTCACGAGACATAATCATATACTTAGTCTTTTCGGGATTTACTTCCAACCCTATCGCTTTACTTGCTCTAACTAGAATTTCCACGTTTTCCCTAATCGTTTGTGGATTTTCTCCTAACATATTCACGTCATCCGCATAGACAAGAAGCTGATGTAACCCGTTCAATTCCAAACCCTCTGTGTTATCCTGAACTTTCCTAATGGCATATTCTAGAGCGAAGTTAAAAAGTAAAGGTGATAGTGCATCTCCCTGCTTTAGCCCGCAGTGAATTGGAAAAGCGTCAGATAGAAACTGACCTATACGGACTCTGCTGTAAGTTTCACTGAGACACATTTTAATTAATCGAATTAGTTTCTTGGGAATACCAAATTCAATAAGAATATTATAAAAAACCTCTCTGTTAACCGAGTCATACGCCTTTTTTAAATCTATGAATAACTGATGTACTGTACCCTTATACTCCCATTTTTTCTCCAATATCTGTCGGATACAAAATATCTGATCAATAGTCGATCTATTACGCCTAAAACCACCACTGATGATCCCCAATAATTTCATCTACATATGGAGTTAATCTTGTCAAAAGGATAATCGACAAAATTTTGTACGACATCAACAAAAGTGATATTCCTTGAAAGTTACTACTATGTACAAAAAAGCAACGATGTGCAAGTCGTTTTAACTCGAATCTGAACGTTGCTAATGTCTATAGAACGCCAGCTTCCCTCAGAAACTTCAGTTTCCGCCCACAACGTTTCAGAAATCTCCGCAACGAGAGTGAGAACTGCTAGAATGCGCTACGCACTAAAATATTCATAAAAGGCTGAAGGTCAGAAGCGACCGTCACTGCATTACTAGCAACTGATTTCAAACCAGACATACCTGTACTGTTCCTTTTCAGTGCCAAAATCCTTGGTACAGTGAATAAAATCGCTTCGTGCTCCCACTTACCTGTAACATAAAAACAAGCAATTAATAAATAGTGCCGCCACAACCAGACGTAACGTTCTGAATTTACAGAGTGGAAGTGAAATAACCGTGCAGATTTTTAGAGTGAATACTCATGATGTATGTAACAAAAAAGTATAATACCATATTGGTGGGAAGTCCATACTTTCCTCAGAAAAAAAAGTTCCCCACCCCCTCAAATATTTAACACCATCTTATTCGGCAACTATTTCGAGTAGGATCGTGTTTTTTGTCCATATCGATAGAAAATCGAATAAATAATCATTTATCCCTCTGGTGTATTTCAATAGCGTGAACAGTTTTCGTATAAATTTAATTTAAAAACCACTAATTTGAAGCCACTGAGCGATGCGACCAGCTTGCAACATTGTAGCTAGAAAGGGAGATGTGAGGTAGGTATTGTCGGACCATCGGATCTGTGCCCCCGTAAGATATGTGAACTGAACCCTAATTCCTTCTCAGCCTCGGTAATTCATTTCTCTCCCTGAATTCCTCTCTCTCTCTTCTATCTCTCTCCCTTTCTCTCCCCCATTACTCACAATTTTGAGCCTTCTTGCGGGACAGTTTATTTGCACTTGCAATCCAGTGTTGTCAATTCAACATGAACACTGTAGCACGAAGTGGTGAAACAAATATTATTAAGCAAGTATGTAATAGCATTTTGCGATGAAGAGAAACAAACAGGTCAATATCTGTTTCCTATAAATCAGGAAACGAAAAGAGCAACTGATATCACAGATAAGGCTTATTTTATTTCAATTGATTACGTATTAAAATTACTTACTTAACTAATACTGATATAATACAACATTTTTATGTAATTTCTGTAGGCAGGAGATGAAAAGCTAGAATCACCAGGGAAGAACAGACCAAGGGAACCTTTAATTCCTCTAGATGATATGAACCGATGTATTTTAAGAAGATACAAAAATTTTATACCGTGCAGAAAGAAGTTCCAACATTGAAGAAATTACTGAAGGTTGCGCGAGAAGCAATAATTTCCAAGGTTGGAGAGAAACGCTACGGAAAGTGATTCGAGACATGGGATTTAGGTTTAAAAATGTAGAAATACAAGATGTATTTTGATTGAAAGAAATAAACTACCGGTAATATAACTGTTTCACAAATTATCAACGAAAAGAGGCAACGAAAAGAGCAACTGATATCACAGGTGAGGCTTATTTTATTTCAATTTATTATGTATTAAAATTACTTACTTAACTAATACTAATAATACAACATTTTATGTAATTTATATAGACAGGTTAGAACTCCTAATAAAGAAAATCAGGAGAGAGGGAGTCTGTGCAGGAGATGAAAAGCTAGAATCACCAGAGAAGAACAGACCAAGGGAACTTTTAATTATTGTAGATGATATGAACCAATGTATTTTAAGAAGAAAGATACAAGAATTTTATACCGTTCAGAAAGAAGTTTCAACACTGAAGAAATTACTGAAGCTTGCGAGAGAAGTAATAATTTCCAAGGTTGGAGAGAAACATACGGAAAGTGATTCGAGACATGGGATTTAGGTTTAAAAAATGTAGAAATACAAGATGTATTTTGATTGAAAGAAATTATATTATAGCATGGAGGACCCGTTATTTATGACACCGTTTGACGGAAATTTGGTAACATCCCTATTCGGCAAGGTTCGTGACATGCTTGTTTGACGTGGTGGGAGGAAAGCGGGTGGAATGGAGTGAGTACAGGCGTTAAATTTTCCAAGAACGATGACAGTGCTGAAGGGGCACAGATCCGATGGTCCGACAATAGTTCACAAAGCAGACAGATCTGAGTTCGTTGACCTCTTACATCTGTATTACGACAAGAAACAGCAGTGTGTTAGTTGCGATGTTGCCCGACTGCTGAAACGTCCAACTCAATTTTCTAAGTAACCGTATATTTAATCACAAAACGTAATATAGGTTTTCTATTAATTTCAGTGTACTCTATCGTCCCTTTCAATCTGCAGGATTATTTCACCTCCACCCTGTATATGTTGCGAAAACTTATTTTCTCTGAAGCGCTACAGTTACTTGTAATAATTTGAAATAAGCAAAAATTAAGAGACATAAGAGCAAATCCAGGCAATAAAATTATAGAAAGAAGGCCTACCTACACCACGAAGAATAGAAGCATCTTTCTAACGACGCTGTACAAACGGCTCGATTATCTGAACTCAATGGAACTGGCGATTCCAAGAATTCTCCTTGGTATTACCTGATATTCGTCTTACAGTCGGAGGAAAGTTCAGGTATCAGCCCGAATGGAATTATAACCAATCTCCGGACGCAGACTCGACGAAATCGGTGACAAGAGATCAATAAGAATAATTATTACATACTGATGAAGTCTTTCTCAAAGCTGCAGTGTTTAAAATTCGACACCGACAAAAAGCAGCACATTGGTGAACACACTATATTTTCTGCTCCAACCTAGAAGACGTGGACGAAACGAGTAACGTATAACATTAATTTTAGATTTTGTTTCGACGTTTCATACAGGCAACTGAAGTTGTGTCAAGTCAACAAACACAGAGTTCCAAGCTCTTCAGTAAACATTCATGTACTAGCGTCCTCCGTGCTCCTGCTGCGTATACACACAAACTAAGATGTTTGCTGAACATTCTGCCATATCAAGTATCTTATTTAAAGCTCACGATAAAACCCCTAATGTCGTTTTACTGTAATTATCATCTAACGAGTAGAGTATTCAAACAGAGGAAGTGTATAACGCAATTGAACTTATCTGCTTCTTTCAGAACGTGAATTATTTCCATCTCATTTAATAGCTGCAACGTATACTAATTACAGCACTGTATAGCCTTTGCTAATCTATTTATTAGGAGTTAATAAACACCGCGGCTTCCCCTTTCATCTCAGAGCAGAGCAGATAGGCTCGTCACGGGGGATTTCAATAACGTGAAACTTTGTGTCCTCTTGAAGCCGGTATTCATCACCCGGCAGGTGGCAGACTTCTTCAAGGTATTTCGCAGGTACAGTCTGTCGCCTTGGGAAGCTAATTCCCTTCGAATAGAGGGGAAAGCAATGTGACACTACATGAGCATGAAAGAGTTTCATATTATTATCAATAAAATTGCGACAGTTTTAAAGCTCGATATCATACCTGTCCCTACACTGCTTGTTTGAGGCTTGAAAGTAATGTAATTTTCCCTAAGATAGGTTACTAGCCTTATCGTTAGGTAGTCCAGTAGTGGGGCTGCCACTTTTAGCCTCTGGACAGGCTTGTAATGCAGCATTTCCTCTGCATTTGATGAAACAGTTATACCGCTGTGACTCGGTCGCCATTTCCTCATTGGTAGAAACAGGGTGGACCACGGGAAGGTGAGGATGGCATTTGGATAGGAGAGTAGGACAAGACCCAGTCAGAAGTAAGATAATACAGACGTGGACAAATTATTAGACTAAAACGTTTTTCTTGGAAACGTAATATAATTCGTCATATCAATTATCAGTATAATTCACAGAGTCTCTATTGTTGTAAATATGATTGTTTACATCTTCTTGTACATTTTTCCAATGGTTAAGTATATTTTGTCTGGCTGTGTTGGTACTACTGGTTTTTTAATTATATACGGCAGAAGATATTCAACAGCCTGTTCTCCCACGGCCTGCAAGAAGACCGGACATGAACGAAATTGAAAATCTGTGATCTATACTGAAAAAGAAACTGAACAAAAAGAGGCTTACAACAAAACATGGACTCATTTAAGCACTGTCTGATATCTGGCTAAATGATGCTGATATTCAAAGAAAGTGTCAATATTTGATTTCCAGCATCCCTGACAAAATCAACGCGTTAATAAAGAAAAAGGGAATGTTCACATAATATTAGTAACTTCCAGACTCAATTTTATGTTCATTATTTCTGTGCAAAATACATTTTTGTTCATTATTTCTGCCGATAAATACAGCTTTGTTGCACATATAATTAATTTAGTCTAATAATTTGTCCACGTCTGTACATAATAACCAATGCCTCAAACAAGTACAACATTTCAATTATCTGGGTTGTGAAATATCTTATCAAAATGAAAAAGATGTGAACAAGAAAATTACCAAATTTACACAAATTCTAGGAATAATAAACAATACATTAAAAGCTAAATTAGTACAAAAACCTACAAGAATAAAAATATATAATACACTAGCATTACCCTCCTTTTTATACTGAAGCGAGATTTGGACATTAAAGAAAAAAGACATGAACAGAATCAAAGCAACGGAAATGAAATTTTTCAGGAAGACAGCAAGATATACTCTTTTAGACCGAAAAAGGAATGAAGAAATTTTAGAACAATTAGAAGTAGAGTCAGTAGAAGAAAAAAATCAGCAGATACAAATTCAATTGGCTAGATCATGTAAGAAGAATGGAAAATTCAAGAATCCCAAAAATTATGATGCAGTATAAACCTAGAGGACATCGTTGACCAGGAAGACCTTTAAGAAGATTGCTAGATGGGGCCGAAACAGGTCTACAGAGGCCTAATTCGTGAAGGATGATGATGATATTATACCTGCAGTTTCCAACACTGTCTTCCTTCACACAACTAAAAAAGTAAATCAAGCATTTCCTTCTGCAACGTAATCTCAGTGGGATGCCAATCATTTCAGTGAAGGGAAAGAGTTCTTAGCTACTTGAAAGAATTCGCAGTATTTAAATATTTATAACTGAGGATCATTTTTAATTGCAGACCTAATTGAAGTTATTACCAAGCGGCGGATTCCTATGTAATTAAATATTTTTCTTGCGTGTGATAAAACACAATTAACAAAGTTAAAAATTCCGAATGTCAAGTTTCAAGTTTAAAACCCGAATTTTACTTCACATAATAGTAATATACGTTACAAGAGCGGTATGTTGACGTTTTCATGGTCGAGGAAAAGATTGAAAAAGCGAAACATAGTTGAGCTTTTTTAATTTCCGAGAACATGAAAACAAACATACCGCTCGTGTATCGTACATTATTTTGTGCGAAGATCGTTTATTACATACCTGAAAGACGAATTTCTAATTAGTTGCAATGAAATCTCCATCTTGGTTTCTGTTCAATGACGGCAACTTCGGAAAACCAAAATATCTTTCTTCAACATTGTTGCTATAAAATGTTTTCTGTGTTTACTATACTCCAGCAGGCCGTGATATACGTCTGTCTTTTTTTCCCCCAGTCTATAAATGCGAACTTAAAACAAACGGTAAGGTTATGTAATGATTTATTTTTCATTTTAATATTTTAACAATATTATTTATATAACATATTGCAGTAATAACATCGGCATCTGGAATCTTGTTGATTTTTTCACGGCTTCCTTAATGTTACTTGTATCAGGAATGCAATAAGTTTCGTGGAGTAGTAGACTTTACTTAAATTTTTGCAAATATTTAAAAACAATAATTAACATTGCAATTTAGGTGAAATTGCAGTGGTAAGTTTCCAATTTATAATTACTACTATGTTAAACGTCTCTAAAAATAATATGTTAAAAGCCTAAAGCAGCAAAATGAATGTCGCGCTTAAGCGGTAAGAAGAGGGAAATTGTTATGTGTGTTACGTTGGGAATACTGAATGTGGTATTTCACACTTGCCGCGTATTGGTTCTGTGCGGAAAACAAGCAAATACGCACGATCTCGCACAAAAACACATATTGTCACAAAAAATTTATGTAAATACATATTTTCAGGAAATCTATTATAAACACATAAATCTTGGAGTTTTTTTACTTAAATATTTTTTACAACAACTTTTAGATATTTTAAAACTAAATCAATTATATCACTCAGAAATACGTCATCTTTTTAAGAATTCTTGGTTCCTTCGTGTTTCTATGAGCTGTGTGGCGTATCCATGATCCATTTTTGTAATAGTATCGCCTCAAGTTCTCAGAAGTGCTAAGCAGCATATCAGTGTTATTATACGAGAATAAATTAACATGGACAAGGAGGAGAGATCTTGCAACACATAATTAGGAATGTTTATTGTTGCTGAAGATGATCTCATTCCGCGCTTTGTTTGTGAAACACAATAGATAAGAGCTCGGGTATAAACATTATTTAATTTAAACAAATCTCTCGCCTCTCGCTCATGCCTATGAATGAGGAAAAACATCTTGTGATTCCCCGTTATCGGACCATAAGCATAAGCTGCGTATGTAGACGTGGTGGCGTCGCTATAGGAAGCTTTTCTCCGACATTGTCAGTCAGTAGCTAGAAACATTTTCTTTACGTTAAGACGTGTGTATATTAGCTACTTAAGATGCCTAAAATCAAATCGAGTTTAAGATCGCGTCTACAGCAATATGTAGATGAATTTAAAAACATTTTTACTACCGACGGAAAAGTGTTATTTTGCCAACCATGTGGTAAATCAGTAAGAGCAGATCAGAGCTCTCAGGTAACCCAATATTTTGTCTGGAAACAAGCACATTGCCGCTGCTTCACGTGTGCATTCACGGCAAAACAGTGGATATAAAAAATGTGTAAATTTGCTCAAGTATTGGAGGGTGTGCCTGTAGGTGAAATTGACGGTGTAGGTGTTTGTGACATTCCTCTCTTTAAATATGCACGTCTGACGTCCTGTGATGTGGAAAGCTCGTTTTCACAGTATAAGTCATTGTTCAGAGATAATGGGCATGCATTTGTGATGGAGAATTTGGAAATGACCTTTGTTGTTCACTGCAATTCTCGGACAACTACTAGCAACTGATACTCAAGTGTGATTGGTGAGTACCTAGTAACATTTTTTTTTCAAGCTATGTAAGGTATTTTTGTCATATTAAAAAAAATATATATATTTTTTTTATTTTTAGCAAATATTTTCGTACTTTTTAGCACATAAAAAATAAATATATTTAAATTTTTTAGCACATAAAAATCCGCTCCCTAGTAATTAACTCGTCTGTTGAGGCTGGTCCACAATAAACTGAGAACGAGAACGGAAAGCGTAGGACGTGAATGTGAAGATTTTTTATTCACAATAAACCGAGAACGGAAACGACTATGCATATCGATATGTAGGCCTAACGATATATCTCCGCGAAGGAAAAAGTATGAGAAGACGTTGAAATAACTTACAAAGTTGATTTTGTAAGAACTTTTACAAATAAAGACAAAACAAAAAACGATAGAGTTCGCCCACAAAATCTCTGGAAACAAAACACTCAAACTGAAAAAACTAAACGTGATGCTGTTGTTGTTGTTTAGTCAACTCTCCGAAGAGAGGTGTGATCCTCACAAATGATACGTAAAAACATCACTTATGAGGCAACTAAGTCAGGAGATAATGGGGTATGGTGGCCAGTTCCTTTCCCCCTCCATTGCATACATCGCCAATTAGCTACACGTTACATTAATCAGACTTCAGATGCATGCAAACAATTTATTGTTCTTCCTCTGACACATATCGTCAAGTGAGATGTACTGCCTGATAATATATGTATATATCAGCCAGAACCTCAATCAGAGGATACGTGATGCTGTTGATGATAAATACTTACTTACTGGCTTTCAAGGAACCCGGAGGTTCATTGCCGCCCTCACATAAGCCTGTATTTTATATAACGTAATTATTATATTATAAATAACCCTATTTTTTTGTGAATTAAGTTATTTTATTTAAATAATTAGTTTATATATAATATCTTATATTAATAAAAAATCGAATTTGAGCTCCCTTAGTTATGGCCGCTATAACCACAAGAAAATAAATAATTTCTATTTCAAAACTACCTTTTATTAAAAGGCTTTTAATAACTCCAAATAATAAATACAATTTCATCTCCCAAAATTTAATATTCACGCCATAGGTCCCTATCCTGAGCAAGATCAATCCAGTCTCTATCATCGTATCCCACCTCCCTCAAATCCATTTTAATATTGTCTTCCCATCTACGTCTCGGCCTCCCTAAACGTCTTTATCCCTCCGGCCTCCCAACTAAAACTCTATTTGCATTTCTCGATTCGCCCATACGTGCTACATGCCCTGCCTATCTCAAACGTCTGGATTTAATGTTCCTTATTATGTAAGGTGAAGAATACAATGCGTGCAGTTCTGCGTTGTGTAACTTTCTCCATTCGCCTGTAACTTCATCTCTCTTAGTCCCAAATATTTTCCTAAACACCTTATTCTCAAACACCCTTAACCTATGTTCCTCTCTCAAAGTGAGAGTCCAAGTTTCACAACCATAAAGAACAACCAGTAATATATAACTGTTTTACAAATTCTACCTTTCAGATTTTTTGACAGCAGACTGGATGATAAAAGCTTCTCAACCGAATAATAACAGGTATTTCCCATATTTATTCTGTGCTTAATTTCCTCCCGAGTATCATTTATATTTGTTACTGTTGCTCCCAGGTATTTGAATTTTTCCACCTCTTCAAAGGATAAATTTCCAATTTTTATATTTCCATTTCGTACAATATTCTCGTCACGAGACATAATCATATACTTCGTCTTTTCGGGATTTCCTTCCAAACTTATCTCTTTACGTTGATATACCGTATTTGCTCGCGTAATTTGCGCCCCCGCGTATTTTGCGCACCCTACTTTTTAAGGGATCATTTTGAACTTTATTTTTGCTCCGTGTATTTTCCGCACACATTTTACGTACATATTTTTTTCAGTGTAGTAGGGATTGCGTACATATTTTTTTCAGTGTAATAGGGATTTTCCTTCTCTACAGTCCATCGTAGGTCATTCACCAACAACTGAAGTACCTGCTTCAGAAAGAAACCCCAAAGTCCCGCTACTTTAACGATGCTTGTCCTTGGTAGAGACAAGTTACTAGTATAGAAAATTAGCCCTACCTATACATATACTAATTGAGATAAACTCAGAACAGGACCTCTTATTTGAAAAATCCGCATATTTTACGTACCCCAATTTTTCAGTGCCCAAAGTTAATTAAAAAGTGCGCAAATTACGCGAGCAAATACGGTATACAACAAAAACTTGACTACGTATTAACTTTATTAAATCGGTGAGAGATTTGTTTTGCACGTGAAAAGTGCTAGCAGTTCACCTAGAAACCTGTCACTCCGGAATTCCTATATCCATGGTTACGGCCAAGGCATTACATCATCGCAAACTACGAAATATACGAGATGCCAGTCGGAATCCTTGGAGCTTGCCTACGGGGAGGATTCCCCACTGCTGTTACAACACGGCCTGATGACGCACGAGCATGCCCTTGTCAAGGCTGGCCAGTCACCTCTGCTGCAGACACCTGCTTAGACACAACACTTTCTGGCTGGCCCGTCAAGCACGGCGTAGCTTCCTGCGTTAGCGAACAGTGTTTTTCCACTAATGATTCAGGTAAACTCGATCATACTACGTGGTACATTCATTAGGTTCTGAGACTGAGGACATAGTGGCGGTGTGGTGCACTAGAACGGATAGGTGGCGCCGTGATATGGTACCTTGTCAGTTAGTCTCTCGTCCCAGCATCATACAGTTAAGTGCATATAGTGTAAGAAGAACTACGGTCATTGTTGTGACGGTGATTTGAATGCGCGCGTCGGAACTCGAGTATGTTGCAGTTTGAGCAACGGGCAAACGTCACGTTCTGTCAGAAATTAGGCGAAACTGCTATAACCGATCATAACTGGAGACGAAACATGGTGTTTCCTTTACGATCCGCAACTGAAGCGGCAATCCGCCACCTGGAAAACGCCATTATTTCCACGACAGAAAAATCCGCAACAAGACAGGTCAAAAGGCAAGGTGATGCTTTAACAGTTTTTTTATTCAAATGGAATTGTTCACATAGAATTCATCCCACAAGGTGCAACTGTAGACAAGATCCTCTACAAAGAGATTCTTGGCCGTTTACGCAATTCAATTCGTCGTTAGCGTCCTGAGCTTTGGCATAGGAAGAATTGGCTGTTGCTACACGACAACGCCCCTGCACATCGCTCCATCCTTGTCCAAGAGGAACTTGCAAGGCAACAAGTCGCTGTTTTGCCACACCTTCCGTACTCACCTGATCTCGTACCATGCGATTTTTTTTTCTCTTTCCCCTCATGAAATCAATCCTACGTGGGCGTAGTTTTTATGCGGCCGAAAAGGTCATGAGTGTCACAAGAGAAGCCATACGGCATCTTCCTGCCAACGTCTTTCAGCAGTGCTTCCAGCAGCTACACCAACGTTGGCAGACGTGCATAGCGGCCAACGGCGACTATATTGAGGGAGGATGTCGATCTGTTTAAGTGTACGCCGTATCACGCGGCATCTTCTGAGACATCCAGATTCTTGTGGGTGCCTACCCTTCAGGCATCAATGTCAGAACTTAATGACTGTACCATGTATACTGTTTTCGCTGTAAGAGAAATCCTACTGTAAACATAAGCACGTTGCTGTCATATATGCAGACGACGTTCAATTGTATATTTCAGCGCGTCCTGATGCACTAAATGATAGCATTAATAGTCTTAATGAAAATCTTGATTCCATCTCTTCCTGGTCTCAACATTTTGGGCTTAACCTAAACGCATGTAAATCATAGGCTATTCTGTTCGCGAACCGTAGATTAATTCCTGAAGTCAACGGCCTAAATATTCCACATGTGAAACTGAATAAAACAATCATCCCGTTTAGCTCTACCGTAAAAAATCTCGGAGTGCATTTCGAATCTAATCTTAGTTGGGATACACATATTAAATATACATGTAAGAAGGCATTCTCTATTCTCCATTCACTAAAAAGATTGTATCATTATCCATCTAAATTAAAACAGACGCTGGTACAGACACTCATTCTACCTCACTTCGATTATTGCGACGTTTTGTTCAGTGATCTCAGGATTGATTCCGCTCAGAAACTACAGCGTGTTCATAACGCGTGCGTCCGCTTCATTTGTAATGTTCGATACTATGAACATATCTCACCTTGTTTCGAGAAGTTATCATGGCTTAGGTTACATGAGAGGAGAAATCTGCACTCACTTTCTCTCCTATATCGAATTATGCACACTTCATCCCCCTATTATTTATTCGTTCGTTTTCATACTCTCTCTCGCTATCATAATATTAATATTCGATTACAACGCGATAACACGCTAGAAATTCCACTTCACACATCATCTCTGTATTCCTCATCTTTCACTGTTGCTACCTCTCGTCACTGGAACTCTCTGCCGCCTGAAGTCAAGGGCTGCCGAACATTGAAATCTTTCAAATCCAAGTTAGAAAATTATCTTATGACGAGTTGCCAAACTAACTTACTATTATGACAAGTGTTGTATTGCATGTTTCCTCGTATTCACATTTTTTTTTTTTTATGTTCTAGTGATATTTAACTTATTTTATATTTTTGTTTTCATATTTTCCGATAATGGTATATCTCTAATGTGATAAGTTGAGCTATATATAAACATAATTTTCCTTACTGTGTATACTTAAAAATATTGTATTCATTGTATGCTTTGTACTGCACTATTTTATTACTGCTATTAGTATTATTATTATTACTATTAGGCCTCTTATTATTTTATTATTATTTACTATTATTATTATCATTATTATTATAATTACTATTCTTATTTATTTATTTATTATTATTATTATTATTATTATTATTATCATCATCATCAATAGACTAATTGTCTTATTTTTTTATACTTTATAGGCCTCATTTATTTTTGACCTGCTGTTCACATTTTATTATGCGTTTTTCTTTCCTTCTCTATGTTATATATTATGTCTGATTTCTTCTTACTTGTTGTTTACATTTTATTATTATTATCTTATTCAGTTTTGTGTGTACTTTGTAAATTTGTAGTGTTTCTGTAACGCAGTTTTTACTCCTGGTTGAGTGTTAGAGAAGGACGTATGGCCTTAACTCTGCCAGGTTAGATAAATCATTATTATTATTATTATCATTATTATTATTATTATTATTATCATTATTATTATTATCATTATTATTATCATTATTATTATTATTATCATTATTATTATCATTATTATCATTATCATTATCATTATTATTATCATTATTATTATTATCATTATTATTATTATTATCATTATTATTATTATTATTATCATTATTATTATCATTATTATTATTATCATTATTATTATTATTATTATTATTATTATTATTATTATCATTATTATTATTATCATTATTATTATTATCATTATTATTATTATTATTATTATCATTATTATTATTATTATTATTATCATTATTATTATTATTATCATTATTATTATTATTATTATCATTATTATTATTATCATTATTATTATTATTATTATTATCATTATCATTATTATTATTATTATCATCATCATCATCATCATCATTATTATTATTATCATTATTATTATTATTATTATCATCATCATTATTATTATTATTATTATTATCATTATTATTATTATAATTATTATTATCATTATTATTATTATTATTATTATTATTATTATACCCGTGATTGGCTCCCAGTCGAAACACTCACAGGACGCAGGAAAATATAGTCCGTATTTGGAAATTATCATCTTGTATTATTTGAAAATAAAAAATTGAATTCTAGTTGTTAAATACAATGAAACATATAACTTCACTCAAACGTAAAACGATATGTAAAAGAAAAGCTACTTTTATATTTTGTTATGTACTATGAACGCGGATGAACACCAACAGTAATACTGAGGTAGTCTGTTCTTGTAACAAGCTGGCATCACTTGAGCTCGTAGTAGTTCACGTAAGCATGTGATATTGAAGTATGGCTTCTGCATCCTCGGTGTGTGTGGTTACTAAACATAAGAGTAGAAACCCTCTCAAAAGCGGAGAAAAACAAATATTCTTAAATGTAATAATTAGTTAAAGTTAGTTTTAATTACAGTAATTATAAAGTAAAAGTTTCCTAAGCAAAACGAATGCATAGTAGTGAGGTTAGGCCTACTTGATGAGTAACGGGAAATGTTTAACATGAAACAGAATGTACAACAGTAGGCGGGAACACGTACTGAGAATCTATGGCGCCAAACAGCGGCCAATGAAGCCTCACTTCAGTCACGTGCTATTGTATATATTAGGATTTTTCTTACAGCGAAAGGATTATACAGTTGATGCGTGCAGTTGCAAAATCAGATACTCACTTTTTTTTTCGAAAATGAGTTAATGTTACGATTCATATCTTCATATGATTCTACAACCGCTATAGCACTATTATGCTCCAAAATCAGATACATCACATGGATTTGTACGATGAAAGAATAGTATTGGTTGCAAATCCAGATAAGTCATGTGAGTTTGTTTCAAAACCAGATTCATCAAGAATTTGCGCACACGTTCATTGCGCATCAGTATAGTTCCCGCGCAGAAACAGCTGAAAGAAAAGCGGCAAGATGTCATCAGTAGTCCTAACGAGTATACAGATATTTTCTCTAATTTTGGAGCAGCCGTAACTTTGTCAGATAAAACATATGAATGGAAAAAACTGTTTCCAATATAGTGCGGCCACCAGCTCAGTGCAACTTTCGATGTAAAAGACTTTTCTTTCAGTCGAACAAGAAGGATGAAGTTCACTACTGAAGCGAGTCTGGTCAAAACAAGAGCATTTGTTACAAGAACAAAATAGTACATTATGCAACGAGCCTATAATGGTAGTAATTAAAACGCCAGTATGTTTGTTTATGAAAGAGCGCAAGCGTCTTAATTACCATTATAGGCAAGTTTCATACGACATTTTATGCTCGACCACATTTCTAACTTGAAATTATTCTTAAGTATTCATATTATGGTTATGTAAGTGAGGAGCGGAACTGACCTGAATTGTGAGATGTGCGCAGACGCGAAAGTATTGATTTTTTTTTCCGAGGCACGAATGTCATTGACCTTGATATAATCTAGAGAATAACATTAACATTACTCTTGATATAACCTGGAAATTGGTTTAGAATTGAAAAACGAGATGACAAATTGAATTTATTTGAATATTATTTACAATTAACGCTAATTATTATAGTAACAGAACATAACCTTCTGCGACAGTATTGGATTTCCAGCCTCCGTGACTTTTCGCTAATTGTCTTTCGATTACATATCCGAGAATAATCGATACTTGCGGTTTCATAATGGTACAATGGTGATTTCTCATTGGCTGAACAACTGAATTATAATGAATAAGTGTACTTTAATGAGGTGCATTAAAGGGCTGCTACCAGGTGTATAATTACTACATTTCGGCATGGTCGAGCATAAATATAATAAATATTGCATCACCAAACATAGTGCTGCCAGGAGTACAAGTATCACAATTAAAAATAAATTATGTAACTGCTTTGCTGACAAAACATTTTGGCAATGACTGGAAATCAATTCAAACATTAGCTACTAGGCACGTATTGTTAACAGACTGGAAAGCTTGGATGAAAATCAGAGTTCTTCTAAGAATTAAGAAGAAAATATGTGACCAAGCCTGTGAAATAGGTGATCTGATTGTTTAATAAGAATTTAATTTCTTTTGTGATGCAACAGTTGGTTTAAAATAATACATTGTATATAACAGTATGGTTTTTTGCTTTCAAACCAAGACAAGTCATTTTATTCATTTGCAAAACCAGACACATCAAATAAATTTTCTCTATTATCTATTAATTATGCAATAATGTCACTGCCATACGTCATGAAACATTACAATATTCCATAACAAACGTATCCTTCAAGTATTAAAATTTTACCTCTTGGTGTATAGGAGATATACGTTTTTCCTTCATACTGAAAAATTATGTTTTAGTGATGTATCTGATTTTGCAACTTAACGCCTCAGCTTAGAATGCGTGGTATGGTTCGAAAAATACCTTGCTAGTAATTACATTTTCCATTTAATTCGTATTTCAGAAACGTTGGTCGACGAACTCTTTTCATTTTCATTTCTGCTTTCAAACATGGTGGCATGCAAGTAGCATACCTTGAAAAAAAAAGTGTGCAAAATTCAGAAAGATTTATAAATTGCCAATCACTTCAAGATGCTCACTTCGCATTAACACAGCATTATGAACTCATATCAGATAATTATGTCGTTCACGGTGGTCGTTTTTAAGAGGTGATAAAATCCTATATTTTTCAATTAAAAGCAACAGATGCTCTAAGAAAAAACGCTGAAGAACATAACTTACATTAGTGCGAAATTTCTTAATACCAAAATTAAGCAAAGTCCCTTGCTTTTTATTCATGTTAATATTTAAATCTGTATATCTATCATTTTAAAAAATCATAACACACGGGTTTTGAAAAGAGCACTTATGCAATGCAATGTGAACTTGCAAAAGGCAATTTTAGTATCGAGAACCCGATACAGACTGTCTTTATTTTCAATTTAAGTGAAAAAAATTGTTTATACTTCCCAGCTAATTGGTCACCGACATCTGCAACACAGATGTTATTTTGTTCATTTTTATGAACAACAGAGGATTCGCCGCCCATTGTTATAATCGACTTTTTTTTCCGTTGTTGGTAACTCTATAGCATCTACTAGATGCAATATAATCGACTTGACGGCAATTTTTATAACCGGTCATAAACAGCGGCATTCCCTTTCCCGAATGTTGAAAGATTTCTGAGTCCGAAAAATTTCCGATCATTCAAAAATAAGTGGCTTGATCATTGACATTTGCTACACACATATTATTTAATTACATTTTAAAATTTAGAGTACAGAGACGATATGGACCTGTGTTTTTCGACACCATCACGAAAATTATTTTCTTATCTCCACTGTAAAATACTCATCCGTCAAAAAATGCTTAGAAGAGGAAAAATTACAAATTCCAGGTGTCTCGCGGCCCGGTACCGGATCGCGGCCCGGCGGTTGAGAAACACTTGCCTAAAGCTACGGTTTGACTACGGCGATCTTCGTCGAAAGATCAACGCTGACGATTGAAATCGCCACCGTTCATCGGCAGAGAGTGGTTTCTTTACCGCCGAACTTAGTAGGTGGATAGTAAATTGTTTTATATAGTTGACCATGTCTGATCAGCTGTGGATGATAATATGATATTATAATTTAAATTTTGCCTTGAAAAACAAGTATGGATCTTTAAAGTAGCTAATGTCATGTTTAGGAATAGATATACAGAAGGCTCTTTTAATTCATTGATATAAAGACATCATGACAATGATCCCACAAATTTTAAGTAATATTTCAGACTTTCTCCCGTACAATTTCATTTTGTTTTAAGTTTAATTGAAAATTATACTGTAAAATTACCCACAAAATTCTTTCACAAACCAATAAACCCAGCTGAAAGATAAGCAGCAACTTTAAGGTAAAAACCAATGATAAAAACACTTTATTTTTACTTTTTGCAATATTATTTTTTTCATTTCGGAGCATTTATTTAGGAAATAATGTTACAAATAAAAAAAAATATTGTGAGGAGGAGGTTGTTGCACTTCCCTCCTTTGCTCGGAATTCCACTTCACTATTTCACACTCAAACTTTTGCTTCAGTAGCTAAATCTGCCGCATCGTGTGTGTCCTTCAATTGTGAATCATTTTACTCAATTGTATTAACAGTTCTGGTTGTTGAAAATATAGATTTGTTATTGTTTACGTTGGTTCTTCTTTTGGCTCATGTCGAACAGGGATTAGAGACATAATCATTTAATATTTCGTCTTCATTAGTGGAGAAATTACAAAAATATTTCTGTTCTACCGCCATTATGGTATGTATAATGTATAAATCACATGTTATTAAATGATTTAGTTCATCACCTAATGTAATTTTACAATTGGTTTCTCGGCGATGATCGCCAGGTTTTTGCCTCGAAAGCAAACTCTGACGATGTTCGTCGAGCCCAGCGATGTTCGTTGACGTTCATCGTTGTAAAGAAACCATGCACATTCAAATCAACGGGACAGAATCCTAGCGACGATCGTCGGCGAAGGTCGCCGTAGTCAAACCGTAGCTTTAGACCAGCCGTGGCGAAAATGTAGTCGTGTGCCGAGCCACTGTGTAACCTGCAACGTGCATAGTGCCTATGGAGGGAGGCGGACACCCGAAGGGGAAGTGAAGCAACTGTCTGACTTGTTAACGGATTTCATTTTTCTTATGTCAAGCACTTAAATATAATTTTATACAGTATAAGGTTACAAACTAATGTTTAGTACGAGTAACGAAGAAAGAAATGTACAAGAAAACATAGGACACATTATGACAACCTAAAGTTAACTGTCTTCAGAATGTCTCTGCGACAGAGTTTCAAAATCAGGAATTATGTCACTTACTGCAGGTCTTGTTGATCATGAAGATATTTGTCTGTCAGTCGTGATCTAAATTTGATTTTTGCTATTTTCATTGTTGAAAATAATTTTTCACAAACGTAAGTTGTAGCGAACATAGCTTCAATAGAGCAAACGAAAGAACGAAGCTTCGGATATTTATTTTTTGGCAAAGATTTGAAATGTTCAACATCTGTCAAGTCCTTACATCTAGCTTTCATTTAACATCACATTGTAAATCTGTGAGTTTAAATTGAAGATCTAACCGCATTATTCGTACATTTGCTGAAAAGGATCGACGTACAGAGATAATAATAATAATAATAATAATAATAATAATAATAATAATAATAATTCACCGTTTAATATTTCATGAGTGACATGTAGTATAGTGTTGTTTTACGTTATACAACCATTTCCTCGTAATACTTGTAAAGAAATCATACATTTAATATTCTCATCATATTGGCAGCAAAAAAATGCGTCCTCCCATCCTACTTGAAACTTTCATTTTTGTAGAGGTACATTTGTTTCGAGAGAGATATTGGACGATACGCCACTCGCAGGTCAGAGACAAATACAAATGCAACGGAGTTTGACTCCAGTGAGTAAGGGGGTGGGGGTTGGGGAAGGCAGCAAGTAAGAGAAATGCACAGTTATCATTGCGAGCCACAATGTGCTCGTGAGTCACATTTTCGCCACGGCTGCTTTAGACCACGACGCCACGGAGCGGGACGAGTGTGAGATATATATATATATATATATATATATATATATATATATATACGTACGGTATACTAATGCTCACGAACACTACACTGACTTTTTACTGTAATCTAATGAGTAATTACTGCATACACTGTTATTTCTCCTACATAGTGGACTGCATTAACTGATATCCGTAACAGACAAACAGCAGGTACAAAAAACTAGATAAATAGAAGATTTCTTTAAAGGAAAAAAAGCCTTAACGTAGACCGTCCATGGTGAATGCCAGTCGCCTTCCTTATTTGCTCAACCGGAATGTACCTGGGCATGCTTTCATTAATTAGACTATTCATTTTTTTCTCAGTTCTGTTACGGTTAGAAAAATTCTACTGAATTTCGAGATTTTAAATCCGAGTTAGCACCGAAAACGAACTTACCTACTAATCTTAGGAACACAGACAATGTGATGGCACTAATCTATACAATAACAATAAAAACCAACATTTAGCAGTCAACGAACGGAATTAGTGGTTGAAGCATTTAGTATGATATATGCAATACTGCTATTAGCATTGCCAATTGTACCGTTACGTTGGTAAACACGGAAGCGTTCTCAATAATCTACGATGTCTTCGCTAACAACAAATATCTGAAATGGTACGAACGAATATACAGAGCCAGGACTCCGTATCGTTTCGCTTATATAAAGATCTTGATTCCGGGTTTATTACTGTTCCCAGCACGAAGCATTTTAATTTAATTACGCCTATCGACGCCAGAGCTTTGTGAAGTCGCAGCTCGTTTCAAAGCCGCAAAATCTTCGTGTGGGTAATCCAGGTCAAAATCACATCCTATCAGGAACACACACACATACACATGCAGTATAGAATGTGTGCTTATAATATGTATATAAGCCTATATACTGTGTATATACCTATAGCTACGCATAGAGAAAGCACAGTACCATGAATTCTTGGAAATACCGGTAGCTACTTTTTAATACTCACAAGGGAAGGGTTTCGGCTCGAACAGGAATTTTTGGTTAAAAATTGTACAGAGGCTTACCTCACAATGGTGATGAAGTCCGTAAAAGAATTCATTTGTGTAACTCTCCGTTTGGTTGGTATTGGTCAATACACTTCTTTAAAAATGTACATGAGGATTCTCTATAAAATGCATGAAACAGCATGGAGCAGAGCAATAAGCACAACACGCAGAAGCAACACCTGAACAATCTGCTGAACCACACTCCAGTGCTGAAAAATCAAGTGCTACCTGAATTACATTTTTGAAGTCTGAGACTTGGTTCAGGATTCACGTAACCAGCTGACTGCCAGGAATACTGAAGCATAGGGCGGTATACTGGAGCAGAAACTGGTTATGAATAACAGAGTGCATTTTCATTATAAACACTCGATTTTCCAAGTTAAGTTCTGGATTCTCAGCAAGAGTCCTTGTGTAATCTGTTATCCTCCGAGCATATATTTTGTATTGTCTAAGGAAATAGATATCCGGAGGCTGGAAATATTCAGTTTTTTATTTAGGTGGAATGACCATACATTGTATGTTCTAGTCTTGAAATGATTCATTTATTAAGGTTGTGTCCTTGTGCGCATTCAATGACTCACACAACAGTGTACATTTTTGATTAGCTGCAATATTTTCGGACAGAACGTTGGAGAAAAATGTTCTTAAATGGGCCTAAGGATTTTACCACTCGCACTAGCTTCTAGGCTAGGCTAGGCTTACGGGTAAGGTGTTCCATCCTCTTAACTTGTGCAGTGCTCTCCCCACCCCTCAACTTGTACAGTGCTCTAACAGACAAACCACACATTACACAAACGAATGCTTTTGGGAGCTTTACAGAGATGTAAAGATGGGCCTGTATACAAATTTTGGATACGAAATTCCTGTTCGAGCCGAAACCCTTCCCTTCTCAGTGCTATAAGTGGTTTTCGGATTCCGTCCATCTAGAATATTTTCTCCTAAGCTATACCTAGCCGGATTTTGTTCGTACTCAGCATCTACAATTTAAATTGATCGGAAATCGCTAAACAAAGCTGAAGCATATCATGGTCATGTAACAAAAAAGTCATTTACTCAAAATCAACCTTACAGACTTAATTCTTTTTTAGTATTTATTTTATTGCTAGTAAGTTTGAAATAAATACAATGAAAGATAAACTAGCCCACTCCTGAATGAGTAAGACTCGTGCTCAGGAGGGGATTCCAATACAGACAAAAATAAAATTACAATTGAGAGTGAATACAGATTAAGTAGTGTTTAATATGTTTAAATCCAAACTATGAATCCAACACAATTTTTTATATATTTTTTTATTAATTTGGAGAGGATTCGTGGTTAAAATAATATTGGAATAAAATTTGTTTAATAATCTGGGACCTTGACTCATGCTATGATAAAAAGCTGCATTGGTTTTACATTTTGGTTCAGACAAACGCAGAGAATTCATATTTTTAGTTCTATATTTATGTATATACCTTTCAAAGTTATTAAAATTTCTATGAAAATATTTTAATAAAATAAAATAATACATTTGTTTAATATTGAAAACTATGAAGTGTTTAAACAACAATTCAGTTGGGTAATCTTTCTGCTTCATTTCATTTCACAAATTAAATGGCTCCCCTCCCTCCAAAGAACAGCAGTTTGACAATTTCTTGTAACAGATTTATCCATTTAACGTTTCCCTAAGCTCACACACGTTATTATTCTCGCCCCATATGTGGTTCAATTTTAACTTCCTTTTCCCATAGTTTTGAATTGGTAACGTATCATCAATTTTACTAACCAGTAATTGTGTGACGTAACCATGCATTCCATAATCTCTGTCCTATTACAGTAAGGCACCTAACCCATGAGATCCTTTAAACTCGTCATAAAAATCCCAGTCAGATGCAATAATATTTATTCCACGTTTGTTTAAAATTTTAAAATCATTTGTTACATAGTGAAGCTTTGATGAAGTCGAAAAAAGAATAATAAACTCCAGGAAAATTAAATTACTGTACATGTTTAAGAGAGTAGCAGGATACATAAAAAATCATGAAATTAAAAGATCCACTGGGAAGAAAATTAAATGTACTTAAGCTATTGTCCGTCCCAGGAACCTGTAGTGACGATAAAAGAACTTAAATGGGAAACTTTGGAAAACAAACGTAGGAAAACTAGAATAACATCATTGTATAGAGCACATCTAGGTCAGAAAGCATGGGTAGACATAACGGCTCGGTTAGAAAAGCCAACGTACTATGGTAGGAACGATCATGATTTTAAAATCAAATGTAGGAAACAGAAAACGGAAGGAGGTAAATTCTCATTTTTAAATAGAACTATAAATGATTGGAATGACCTACCTGCAGCGGTCTTTGAGGGCTGTCCTTCCTTAAGGAGATTCAAGAATAATTTAAAGAGTTGTGTATAAAGTGAAAATTAAAATTAAGGTGACATTCAACATTTAATTTTTTAAGATGACATGTATTTATCTAGCCTGACGAGTTTACTTCCTTGGTTTGAATTGTAAATTATTTAAAACTAGCGTGTAAGAGGGCCTTAGACTAGAAATGTTTAGTTTAAATGTAGTTCTGTTTATAAGTATGCATAAGGGTGTAATTATTTGACTCATTTGAACTGTTGTATCAGTGAAGCGAGGTGAGTCAGTGAAGTTATGGTTTTACAGTGCAGTGAACAGTTCCGATCAGTGATAATTTATAGCGTCAATGAAATGTGTTATAGTGTGTCAGTGAAATGTGTTACAGAGTGTCAGTGAAATGTGTGCTAAAGTGTCAGTGAAATGCGTCATAGTGCCACTACAGGGAATGAAATGAGAGTAAAGTGAAAGACTATTGAAACTTATGTAGGACCTATACATAATTATGTAGGTTGTGTTGTAAAATTAGGTATTTTATTTATGTTTAATTAAAATTGTGTTAAATTGTATTGTGTATAAAATTGTATATGTGTTGTAAATTGTATTATGTATTGTAAATTTTATTGTGTATTGCTTATCATTTTAACTGTGTATTGTTAATATTGTATATACCACTGCCACCGGGTGCTTGCCCACTTGCAGTGTAAATAAATACATACATACATATGGGAGCGAAGTGTATTGCGGGCAGCATCAGCTCGAGACCGCTAAGGGGTAAATTGCTCGTGGTAGAGTTCAGATAGAATGATCCCTTCCCTGCAAGCGATTGGTTCAACCAATGCCTCCTCCCAGAGCGATCATTGGTCCTATCTCTCCCACACACCAATTGCGCAGAGGTCTTATCTCGTCTTTCTACTCTACAAATTCCTGGCACGGACCATAGATATAAAAATATACTACATAAATACAGTAGATGGATAGCCCGTGTACAGTGAATGATGCATTACCGTTCTCACAAACAGTGAAAAACACAACAGGTAAATAAAAACTGCAGCAGAGAGGAACATAAGGAACGTAGAATAGAATGCAACATAGAGATGCCTAATGTATCATTGATTACAACTATTATTATTACTGCCATTATTACCATCATTGTTTAATGACTGCTCTTCTGTGCAATGTATGAATTTATAAAAGAATATCAATATTTACTTTCTGCACAGCATTTCTACGTCACAGAATCCAGTTCAACATGCTAATAATAATAATAATAATAATAATAATAATAATAATAATAATAATAATAATAATAATAATAATAATAAATAATAATAATAAATAAATAATAATAATTATTATTATTATTATTATAATAAATAATAATAATAATCAATAATAATAATAATAATAAATAATAATAATAATAATAATAATAATAATAATAAATAATAATAATAAATAATAATCAATAATAATAACCAATAATAATAATAATAAATAATAAATAATAATAAATAATAATAATAAATAAATAATAATAATTATTATTATTATAATAAATAATAATAATCAATAATAATAATAATAATAATAATAATAATAATAATAAATAATAATAATAAATAATAATCAATAATAATAACCAATAATAATAATAATAATAAATAATAAATAATAATAAATAATAATAATAAATAAATAATAATTATTATTATTATTATTAGTATTATAAATAATAATAATAATCAATAATAATAATAAATAATAATAATAATAATAATAAATAATAATAATAACCAATAATAATAATAATAAATAATAAATAATAATAAATAATAAATAATAATAAAAATAATAATAAATAATAATAAAAATAATAATAAATAATAATAATAATAAATAATAATAATAATAAATAATAATAATAATAAATAATAATAATAATAAATAATAATAATAATGCAACATAGAGACGCCTAATGTATCAATGATTACAACTATTATTATTATTACTGCCATTATTAACATCATTGTTTAATTACTGCTCCTCCGTGCAATATATGAAGTTATAAAAGAATATCAATATTTACTTTCTGCACAGCATTTCTACGTCACAGAATCCAGTTCAACATGCTAATAATAATAATAATAAATAAATAATAATAATTATTATTATTATTATAATAATAATAAATAATAATAATTATTATTATTATAATAATAATAAATAATAATAATCAATAATAATAAATAATAATAATAATAATAATAATAATAATAATAAATAATAATAATAAATAATAATCAATAATAATAACCAATAATAATAATAAATAATAAATAATAATAAATAATAATAATAAATAAATAATAATAATTATTATTATTATTATTATTATTATTATTATAATAAATAATAATAATAATCAATAATAATAATAATAAATAATAATAATAATAATAATAATAATAATAATAATAATAAATAATAATAATAAATAATAATCAATAATAATAACCAATAATAATAATAATAAATAATAAATAATAATAAATAATAAATAATAATAAAAATAATAATAAATAATAATAATAATAATAATAAATCATAATAATAATAAATAATAATAATAATGCAACATAGAGACGCCTAATGTATCAATGATTACAACTATTATTATTATTACTGCCATTATTAACATCATTGTTTAATTACTGCTCCTCCGTGCAATATATGAAGTTATAAAAGAATATCAATATTTACTTTCTGCACAGCATTTCTACGTCACAGAATCCAGTTCAATAATAATAATAATAATAATAATAATAATAATAATAATAATAATAATAATAATAATAATAATAATAATAATAATAAATAATAATAAATAATAATAATAAATAAATAATAATAATAATAATTATTATTATTATTATAATAATAATAAATAATAATAATCAATAATAATAATAATAAATAATAATAATAATAATAAATAATAATAATAAATAATAATAATCAATAATAATAATAATAATAATAATAATAAATAATAATAAATAATAATAAAAATAATAATAAATAATAATAATAATAAATAATAATAATAATAATAATAATAAATAATAATAATAAATAATAATAATAATAAATAATAATAATCATCATAATAATAATCTATACTTATAATAAATCTGTAGCCGAAATTTTTCTGGTAATTTTCGATTTTCCAAAAATAATTGGTCCTAACATATATAATTAACCACCCTGAAACCGAAAATCGCTTTTTTGAAATTTTTGTTTGTATGTCCTGCATGGATGTTTGTTACCTTTTCACGCGATAATGGCTGAACCGATTTATATGAAAATTGGAATATAAATTAAGTTCGTTGTAACTTAGATTTTAGGCTATATGGCATTCAAAATACTTTATTTCAAAGGGGGTTATAAGGGGGCCTGAATTAAATAAATCGAAATATCTCGCTTATTATTGATTTTTTTCTAAAAAATGTTACATAACAAAAGTTTCTTTAAAAAGGATTTCCGATAAGTTTTATTCTTTACAAAATTTTTATAGGACTGATATTTAATGAGATAAATGAGTTTTAGAATTAAAATAACGCCATCTAAGACGGTGCAATGAAATAAGAACAAATGACTTCGTCTATAAGGGGCCTTGAACAACAACAACAATAGAAAAGGGGGCCTTGGCCAACAACAATCGAAAGCTACTAAACATAACCTACAGAGAATGTTTCTCTGTTCGTATGAAGTAATATCGGAAGCTAAATTAACCGATTTGTATAATTAATTATTATTTCACCATTGGAAAGTGTAGTTTCTCTTGATGGACATAATGCTATAATGTTATTACAGTAACTTCTGAGTAAATCGAGGACAGGTAAGATTAAAATAGCTTCTTATGCACATGTCAATCTTCATTAGATTATGGTTGCATGTAATAACAAATAAGAAACATGTTAAAGGAATTGTCACTGCACCAAATGAGTGGTCTCTGGACCAAAATGATCGCATTTTAACTAGCCTATTTAAATACAATTTCAATTAACATATTAAACGATTTATTCTTCTAACAAACACGAATGTTCCCTGGATCAAACGTCTTATTTTAATTAAGTAATTACTTTATATTTTGGTTCCAACAGGTGCAGCGGAGCGCACGGGTACGGCTAGTAATAATAATATAACTATAGACTACTAAATTGCTGGAGTAGTGCGAATTACGGATATATTATTTATGTAGTCAAAGCCCCTTTATTTCAAGTTAAAATAAAATGACGCATCTAAAATAATGTACTAAATAAAATATTAACAAAGAGATGAAAAATTAGCTATCTCAGGTTCGAACCTGGGTTCAATTACACCACGCCTTTGACAATGCCATTACCCTACAGACACCTATTTCTAGTAATGTATATTGGTTGAATTACTCTTACGTGCTATGACTGGTTTCATGTTTGGTGCCTATTATATTTAATTTTGAATTCTTAAAAAAGTAAACAAAAATGTTTACGCCATATCGTTCCTCATTTGTGTAATTTTAAATTAATATCTTTATTGTCCCGATATAAATCATCAAACAAAGTATGGAATAGTCTTCGATTCTGTCTTTTCAAAACTAATAGATGAACTCAAATTCTTCTCCTACGAGTATTTCACGTCAATTCTTTCTCCATATGAGCAAATTATCAAACATCAGTCGTAGCTAATTCAAGTGAGATCAGCCACAAATATTCAAAAGAGTAGGTGACACTTCAAGTCTTCAGCAAATGTTACTGTGATAACTTAATGGATAGTTCTAAAATGTAGAACATATTAAGTCACAATACTTGGTTAGACCCAAAACTCTTCTTCTGAAAATCACTTACAGTTGGGAATTATATACTAAAAGGGCAGCAGTTTGGACATTTTCCATTGCTGGTGAAGAATAAAATTTCAATTTTAGTAAGAATAAAACTCATTTTGTACGCAGATAGTGAAAAAATTAATTTAATGGTCCTAAATAAATAAATAAAAATGAGTAGGTCTTAATCATTCTCATAAAACATACTGAAATCTCTCCCTTTGCCTCGGAGAAAGTTTCAGATGTTCAGTTTCAATTCATTAACCACCATTTCCCTTTGTCCACGCTGCTTCTTCACACTCATTGTTATTTCTTCAAATTTAGAAACTGCACTAAAATCCCACCAGTATAACACATGAGGGGGTGTAACAATAGACACACAATCAATATATTTCACTGAGGCCAGGTCAATCTATTGCAAGATTCAAACGGATGCTGGCAAGCAGACGTGGGCGGCTGATCACTGCTGAGTGTGCGGAAATAACCGTTCACACTCCTGTGTATTTTGTGCATCCACTTTTATGTGTCCAATTTAATATAGTATGCACAAAATATCTCTGCAGAATTAAAACGTGTGCATTATCCTATCATTTAAAATTATATGAAAAATGTAAATATTGATATAGGTGTTCCTCGGGGAACAGTTTTAGGTCCTATTCTATTTTTAATATATATCAATGATGTATTAAACATTCATTTCAAAGTACATAATAATAATCTTACGCTGATGATACGGTGGTGATTTTCAGTGGTTTAACGTGGGAGGACACTTATAAACACGCCAATGTAGGTATAAATTTGATCAAAAAATGGCTTGATGCAAATCTGCTATCTCTAAATATAACTAAAACTACTTTGGTACCATTTTCTTTAACAATCTCTGGATTGAACAAATTGAAATCACTTTCTCAATTAAAATGAATAATCCACAACTCATTTTGTAAACTCTCTCCAACCTGTAAATGCCCTTGCCTGAGATAATCTGTAGATGTGAAATACCTGGGAATTATTGTTGATCAGCACTTGAAATGGGATAGACAAATCACCTTTCTGTGTAACAGGATCCGTAAAACAATTTACAAATTTGTAAACCTTCGCCATTACTTGCCTACTCATGTATTACGTTTGGTTTATTTGGCTATAGTTGAATCTGTTATCCAATATGGTAAACTGGATGGGGAGGCATTATAAAATTGCTCTTCTTCCTCTAATTATGTTGCAAAAACGTATAATCAAAATTTGTTTGAAAAGGCGACTGGATTATCCAACAAACTTGATCCATTCCGAATTGAATGTTTTTAGAATTGACCAAATTTATAAATACTCTTTAATGAAATTTTATCATAAAAATAGAATGAAACTTGTGGCTCAGCCACATGATCATAATACAGGACGAAATGAAATTCTTAATTTATAAATAAATAAATAAATTTAGCCTACTAGATCCCGTAAGGGCAAGGGCCTCCTGATTGACAGGGCTTGGCTCAGTAGACTTCACTCGTTAGGTGAGCCGATCCTAAGGAGTTTTCTATGTACACAAACACTTGCACTTGTAAGATTCGCACCACACTACACACTGAGGACGGTGGCTTCTAGATTTCTCCACAGCTGTCTGTCTCTTGTACTGCTCGTCCAATGTGGTCCTGCCTTCTTCTTGAAGAAATCTGCCCATCTAGTTGTCTGGCGTCCCACTCTTCTTCTGCCGATCCTGGGATCCCACAATGTCAGTCTGTGCGTCCATCGCCTGTGGTCCATCCTTACCGCGTGCCCTCCCCATTTCCACTTCAGGCTTTCTGCGATGATTAGGACGTCTTTCAATTCTTAATTTAGTTGAACCTAAATGTTTCACTTTTGCTGCTTTACTACACAGTACAAATTATGGTCCACGTCTATATAATTCGATAATAAAATTTCATCCAGAATTGACTACTTTAAGCAATGAAATTTTCAGATCCAGAATTAAAAAATATCAGATGATAGACGACAATAAGATATAAAGATCATATGAGGAGAGGAAAATGCTGGGATTGCAGTGAAAAACCTGCCCTTGGGCAGACCACTATGAATGAATGAATGAATGAATGAATGAATGAATTCAACAAGATCCTCTGCACGACGCGAAAGTTTGCATATCGCACCCTTAAAATAATATTATAGTAACTACCAAAAGTTAGTTTTGAGTAAATGCAAGATAAACATTTCAAAGTCGTATGAAAACTCGGGATTACCAAGTATCAGTATAAGTCCTGCAGGCTTTGCACTTGAACTTAGAAATGCGATACAAAACCGACTAACTCAAAATTCAATCTTTGAGAGTTACGACAGTAATATTCTAGAGTGCGATATGATGTGCCATGAGCGAATAATGAAATGTCGGACCATTTTTAAGAAACAATTACTACCGATAAGTATGCGAATCTGATTTTATAAACCTCTTTTACCAGAGTTGACCGATATAGGAAGAAATGACGCATTCATTCAACATGATTCCGCCACAACACTACTCATAATATGGCGAACTTTTTCGTAGAATAAATTAATCAAATATTCCAGTACAGAGTCATTAATGTTAATCAGTGGACCTCTGCGATGTTTATCTTTGGGATTATCAAAAGATAAAATGTACAGGCTACGCAATTTAGAAGTTCTCAAGCATAACATACGTCAGCAGACTGTACTGCACGACGGGAACTTGAGCAAGCGATGCAGAACATGTTAAAGCAGGTGCCAAAAATGTACAGAATAGGAAGGGCGGGCAGTTGGTTAAACTAGGTGGCGTGACAGACAGACGAACTGCATACAAAAGCCGCCGCGCGGGCGGACCACGTTAGACACTCTGGATATTCCTTAAACCTACAGCCTTTGAAGATATAATTTTATGTTTCATCCGGAAGAAAACTCTACAGTCTCATAATGTCCTGCAGACACATGCAGTCTCAAATGAGAATTTTCGCCTCCAGAAACGTCTGTCTTCAAACTAGGATACTTAGGCCCAAGTGTATAAAACTCCCTGACTAAAGATCAACTTTGATCGAAGATCGGAAAGTGAACCGAGTTCAGACACTTCTTCTATTGTATAAAACTTTTCTGCGATCAAATTATCTTGGTTCAAATGCAATCTAAGTTCACTTGAAAAGGACTTGGCAACATCGCATAAACATGTGAAGTATGTGATGCGCGGGCCATGTTGTACAGGTTTGTTCAGTGTAGCCAATTTAGCGACTTTAACTCTTTTTCAACGACAGTTTTTTTTTTTTTAACTTTTATATTGCTTAAATAGGGATTTAGCGACCTTTTAGCGCCTCATAGTGACAAAATTGAATCTTTCGTTGTTGATAATAAGAAATCTAGCGACTTTCCAACTACTTTTTGGCGACTTTCCGTACATTCTGTTGGAGACACTGGTTTGTTTTGTGCATTGTAAATAATGGCGGACAATAACAAGACGGTTGACCGTTCTCCAAATTGTTATTATGTTATGGTGTTTGATACTGTTAAACATAATAAAGCTTTATAAAACGACAATTTTAGTTTAGTAATACAGTTAATTGAAAATTTATGAATGTACCTATCATATCCATTAATAATTAATGGTTGTTATAAACATAATATAATTATAGGTTATGTTATTTGATACTGCTGAACACGATAAAGACTTATAAAATATAAGAATGTTTGTATATTAAGGCAAGAAATTGAAAAAAAAATATATATATATATAAATGTATCTACCATATATATTAATAATAATGGTAATTCTTTTTTCACAATCTGTCACTCGTATATTTCAAACAGAAAAGAAATAACTGTACTTGGATCATCTAACTTAATCGGAGAAATTTCTTCAGTCAAGGTTGACTTTAGTTTAAGACAAATTAATCTCAGATTAGACTTAATACAACACAAAATTCCAAGTTCAGCTAGAACGAGGATCAATTTAACCTCTGATCTAAGATTAAATGATTTATACAATCGGCCCTTAGTAACCCAAGAACAACCAACTGGTCGGTAATTTGGACTGGGAGAGAATTCTTTGGCACGCCCTGTATCTACGACATTTAGCAGAACTCCCCTCAAAAGAAAGAGGTGCTAAGGATGTTTATCTTCCTTAGAAATGTAACGTCTTTTGCAGCATTTATAATGTGAAGTATGGTAACCATTTGACTATAATATGATGTGCATACAAGTTCTCAACACAGCTGGGAAACAAAATTCCCCACCTGTACTTGAAAAACAGTATTGTTGGACGGAATATTTACAACGTTTGTGGGTATCTTTATGTGCATATTGCAAAACCGTAAAATGTCGAATGTAAATAAAATCCAGGAATTAAAAATATATGTTCAGTCCAAGCCACAATACAAAGCACCGCGCAGAGATCAATTCGTATCATACATTTGGAAAACCACAAATCCTTGCAATGCCATATCCCAACCGTTTAGCCAAGCTTTCATCACACCACAATGCTACTCTCATAGAAGACACATTTTTCCCCACAGTATAGGCAGGCTATTCCATCTCAAACCGACAGAAATATAGAGAAAATTGACCTTGCAATTTTTAAATACAATTAAACTTTTTCTGTCCGTAGACAACTGTGATATAATGCTTTGTGCAACGTTTGAGGCATTAGAACTTCATAGTGTTTAAATTAATAATATTTAAATTTATCGTATTTTCATAAAATTGGCAACTTTAAACTGTTGTAGCTCCGAAACCCTTTCACCCAATGAGAAAAACCATGGTTTATTTTGATGCTGAGAAACTAAGTTTATATTGACACTAGTGGCTTGTGCAGCAAATGCTGCTGCAAACTAAGTTCGTTAGACGTTCAAATAAACATTTTTCATATTTATTTTCAATGAAGAATACTTGTCTTTTTGATAGGCCTAGTTAGTTGCTTCCATAATAATGAAACATACTCCCTCTGAATGGATTTTTTTAAGCCAAATACTTTTTCTTGAACCTATCCAACTTCAGTTTTTGAGTTTCAACGCCAAAACGCAAGTATCAATGTCAGGACGACATCAGTAGCTATTTCAGGTCATTGTGGATTGTAGGCGAAAGTTAAAAAAAGTCAGGTTTGCTAAGTTTTCGAACAATAGCATTTTCGTATAGCTGCTGCATGTAGAACTTGAAATGTAGAGCGTAAAATCATTTTATCCTACTAAGAGTTCTTGCTGAAATGATCTGGAGACTACAAAATTTTCTAGGCCTCTTATTTTATCAGTAAGTAATACCTTTTGATCTTTCCTTAGGAACTGTAATTTTTGCGCTCTCTCGAGCCAATACTGAAGACAATGACACATATCAATATCTACACTACACCGCCATTAAGTATATGAAAAAGACCCAACCCCACTGGGTTAATAAGTATAAAAATATTTGATTTTTAATAACAATATTATTATCTTACTTAAGTTTTGTAGTTATATATAGCAGCCACTCAGTAAATTATAGAAATGAAGATCTAAATTAAGATATTCTCTACATTTACTTACATAACCACAAAACGTTTCACTTTCATGTCATGAATATAGCATCAGTATTATGTAAAATTAATGAAAAATAGATGCATCATGATATTAACTATAATAATATTTAATTTCTAATGGTAATAATGTCATCAAACCACCTCAAGTTTCGTAGATTTGAATATCCAATACACAGCTGTACTCAGAAAATTATACACTGCAGAATCAGTTTTTAATAACAAATTGAATTGAGCTCTAAATATGTCGGCAATCCTGCAGGTCATGGCCTTCGTGTAATAGTCTATTGTTTATTGTAGTGTGTGTTTTGTTCTGAAATTCAATCAAGTCGGCCGTGATTCAACAAAATTAGTTCTCAAAACCGACAACAGATGGATTTTGGAAAATAGGAAAATTATGTAGGAAAATTGACATTTCACTGAAAACTACTACTTTTCCGAAAAACTTTGGATGCCAGGCATGAAAATTAGGGGTCACTCATTAAAATCCGTTTAGCCGTTTTCCCGTAATTTCCATTACCAGTTCAAATTATATATATATATATATATATATATATATATATATATATATATATATAGATGTAAACAGTTTTTCTTACTTTTGAAGGAAATGGAGATATTTAGATTTTTCTTCATTAAGACGCCTTTGGCCACGAAAAAATATTTTTAAAATATATGGTTAGATTCCGCATTGAAAGTACAAAAAACACATATTTTTTACTGGTGCACCGTTGATAAGAAAGTATTGAAAATATCAAATAAAGAAAATAAATAGTACGCGCGTGAATTAACCAGCTGTGAGGCGGGAGCTAGCCGAGGTAAGCAAGGCCAGGAGACATAAACAAGTGATGTGTCGTCTAGCAGTCATGACTGTGCTAGCTTTATCACAGGTTTTCATAAACACAGGAGTAAAATGACGTCCAATGCTAGCTTATCTTCAGCTCTCGGCCAGTGAGTGCTGTACTGCGCCGTTCAAGTCCAGGCGTGTGAAAATAATCTATTTAATACCCTCGAAACTTATTGCCATACCACTAAGCAAACAATGCCGAATCCCTCTTAATAATGCAAGTTTTTTCTCTAAATATTTTTTTACATTTTTACAAATGGCCAAAAAGCCTAAAAGTAAGTAAAATCAAATTATCTGTCTCTTTGTGTGCAATAAAAATAAGGATTACTTCTTATCATAACCTACCAAATGTCAGCTTCAAAATAAGCTCTCGTTCAATGTTCTGCAGTAAATGGTTCCAAAGTTATGAGCGCTGAAAGAGGGTTGTTTTTATAAAATACGCTAAATTTGTCGCTCAATAATACGAAAACCGTTTGACTTTCGACAGTATATTTTTTGAAAATGCACTCCCCGCAGCACCTTGTATAAGTAGGGAAAAAATTAGAGTATTAAAAATGCGAGGTTTTTTACTGATCAATTTTATATGGAATAGCCCAGGCGTAGATTCATATTTCCGTACCGGAAACACGAAAATGCATCTCGTATTCTTTTTCGTAAGTAATCTATGATCGTGTATAACACAACAATTTAAAATGTAAAATGAGTGAGATTTATTTCACACCTTTAGCTCCCTTGAAATTGTTCTCCGTGGCCTAGTGATTATGAGGCACTGGTACACTCATTTTATGCTCCTATCGCTCGTTGACCTATTTCCGCATTTGACCTGACATCACTGGATGCAGTTCATTAATTGAGGCTAACTTCATGACTATGCTGGCGCTATTACAATCATGTCATAACTTCACTGCTTGCTAAAACATAAGAATGAGGACCGAGGAGTGTGTTTTTGTTTTGCTGGACAATGCTACCTCATTTTAGAGGTGGGAAAAAAATAACGTAACAGTTATTTTGGAACAGTTCCTTGTTTGGAATTCTTCCAGGAAGTAACAGCACTTTGGAATACTACGTTCCAAAATAACAGTGTTGTTCTGGGCTAGTAGAAAATACTTGCTGTTACAAAATATTCGTTTCACTTTGGAACTATAGGGTGCGTCAGAAAGAACGGATGGATTTCACAGGGCAAGAAAATTGTAAGGATTCATCAAATCAAAAATTTATTGTTATCAACAGATTCACCAATATATGCAGTTTACTTATGGTATACAACATCATCCATATAATGTCCTTGGCTTTCAATACAGGCATCGAGGCGTTTTCTGAAGTTCGCCATCACTTTCACAGTCATAGTTGGTGGGATTGCCGCGATTTCTTCACGAATCGCCGTCTTCAGTTCATCCAGTGTATGTGGTTACTTACGCCTTCAAAAGGTCCCAAAGAAAGAACTCGCAGGGCGCGAGATCTTACCGTAACCTCGGACAATCTCAGTGCAATAGCATGTTTACGGGCTGATCGTTGAGGTGGCCGGACAACCTCTGTCTGTTTCCACGTTTGCAGGTGTACACGCGCTCCGTGGTCGTCCAGGTGATTTCTTCTTTAATGTTGAACCTGTGGTACGAAATGAAGCCACCCACCGCAAAATTGTATTCCGAGTTGGAATCCTATCCTAGCGTGACGTCCGATGTCGAAAAGAGTCCTAAGTGGCGATCACAGACTCTTCATTTTTCAAAAATGTCTCTGCGATGAAAGCACGTTGTACACCAGACCAACACCATGTTCTCAACTGAAACTGCATTCTCTCGCTGACCCAACAGACGTGGTCCCCCTCACTATATCCCTCCCCTCGCTGCGTATCGATAGTTTGAAATCCATCCGTTCTTTCTGACGCACCCTATACATTATGACAACGCCTGTTCCACAGAACGGAACATCTTTGACACTATTGAAACCTGAAGTGTGAATCCTCTCGTCATACTGAAAATGTTGGGAACTAAAGTAAAAAAAAAGGTAATGATACGATGTGCTTCTTTAAAAAAATGTACAAATTGCTGGTAAAATTCATGTTCTGGGAATAATAAGTTAATTAAGTAGTAAAATATCGCTGCAATCGAAAAGTATTGGCAATAAATTTGAATAAGGAATAAAAAAAGTTTCCTTCCCAGGCAGGATTCGAACCACGAAAGTCTTAGTTACCAGTCTATCGTGCTCTGAGTGAACAAGGCTCTGAAATCAGCTACAAGGGTCGGTCCGGTTTTTTTTTTTTTTTTGCCACTACTGTACAGTACACATACCTCGGTATAGTTGCCACCATTAATAACCATTAATCACAATAAATTCAATAACACGATTTTCACGAATAATACATGAAACTTATACCCTATATTTAAACTATCAACAATACTAATTCAAAAACGCAGATTTGTAAAGGCTTTTATTTGTTAATGAAAACAATGTTGCTTTTAGTTACTGCCAAACATCAACTTCTTACACATACCTTGTTATTGCAGAGCACCCCTCAAATATCATATGGTTCAGAAGTGAATTTGTTTTACTGTTTTTGTTCAAAGATCATAGCCGATTAAATGGTAAATATTATGTACATCACACTGCATAAGTAATAACACGACTTCCTGTATTATATTATATTATATACCATATTATTGTTATTTCTTTCCCAGTTAATAGACACACAAATTTCTTTCAGTCTCGTTTGTCGGCCGCAGAATTAGCGTTTTTTTAATTGAAAGATTTAGCAGAGTTTAGAGTAATATTAGGGAGCACTCGTATTTTTTGTGTGCTTTATATCTCTGCAGTAGAAATTAAAGCACGTGAAAAATTCCGGTAATGAAAATTGAGTAGCTATGGGAAAAACAGGATCTGTAAGAAAGCGGCCGTGCATAACATCACAAGATTTTACTTAAGGGTATATGTACGTGAACAACCACAAATATTATCAGAAAATACAGGCTCTAAATTTCTAAAGTTTTATAAGAAACTGAACTCGCAATTGAACAAAAATTACAAAGTACCACAACAAGAGTTATTAGAACTTAAATATCTGATAAAAATGTAAAAAGTTTACTAATAATATTTTTCAAATCAGTTTTATCAGAGTATGAAAAAAACAACAAAAAATTCTGCAATTACATCATTTGGTAACCATAACATTATTATGGTCTCTCTGACATCTCTGATATTTTTCCTGCATATAATAAACACTTATTTCTGAAAAGTAAACTACTCTCAGACATGTAGAGTTGTTTATTTTAATACAATTAATTTTTTATTTGTCCTACATAAATATATTAAAATTTACATAATGTTTTGTGACCTAATATTTCTATTTTCAAAGAAATGGGCATTATCGTAGTCTACCTTTTGCATAAATTCATGTTAAATCAGTGTACAAAATTTCATAATTCTATCTCTAATGGTTGTACAGTTTTGAAATAATATGTGTGAAAATTTTCAAATTTGGAAAATTTAATTTAAAGTAAAAAGTAAATTCTTAAAAATATTATTAGTAACCTTTTTTATACTTTTATCAGATATTTAAGTTCTAATAAGTCTTGTTGTGGTACCTTGTAATTTTTGTCCAATTGTGAGTTCATTTTCTTACAAAATTTTAGAAATTTAGAGCCTGCATTTTCTGATAATAATTGTGGTCTTTCACGTACTGTACATATACCCTTAATGCAGGCTAGTGATTTTAATTGTTTTCTGTGTATCAAATGACAGTGTCATTAATGGCAGCCAATTATTTTTTACTATCATCCACGTCTCTTTGAATGCTGACATTTCCTCAAAAATAAACTTTCCGAAGGGAACTTAAATATGGATGATCCTCTCCATCTCGTACAAGGTACAGATCCTATATTCCATAGATGTGTTTCATGCATGATTAGAAATGAGGCACAAATGTAAGACCTTGTAACGTACGTATACCAAGAAAACTGCTTAAATATACATTAACTGTTATGCGATGATATGAAAGAAAACGAGCATCCTTCGAAAGGCGATAATATTGTTCAGCTGTGTTTAAAACACTAAAGTATTGCGGTATTAATATTTTAAAAGTTTCAGAATACTATAACAACACCGACAGACTACCAGAGTTGGTATGCGCTTCAGCTACATTGCAATATCATTGCTTTCCTGAGTTACGTAATACAACTCACTACGCAATAGCAAACAGCAATAGCCTATATATACGTACCGGTAGTCTACCGCAATGATCTTGAGCAGCGATTCTGCTTCAGCAACACTTAAAAAGAAAAGAGCCGATAGCTGGCCAAGTAAATTTAGGTAGTAGGCCTATAAAAAAAATTTACTATTTTTCCTTCGTTTCAAAACAAAAATAAGCTCGTTTAAAGACTGATAATATTTGAAGCGTTCGCGGGAAAAACAATGAATGTCACATTTCTGTTAAGGATTAGATTAATGATCTAATTGAGTCTATAACTGCAAGATGTAGTGCTGTTTCTATAGAAAATAAAGGAAAGGATTACTGTATTAGTGGTGATAATTCTCCTTTTTACCATTTTTCATAAGAACAACATTAAATTCCGTAGTGATCCATTGAATTAGATAATGACATCAACCTTAACAAAACTGTGACATTCATCGTTTTTCCCGCGAACTCTTCATTTATTAAATGCTAAGAAAGTAAACTGTATATTTATCAACAGTAATCTCACTAGAAGTTTTGAAGAGCAATTTGGCGGCTGCAACCTATTTTTTATTTCGCTCCAGGCAGGCTCATCTCTGTATGTTTTGAACATTAATTCGTGGTTGAGGTTTTTCAGGGTTTTCCCTCAACCGTAAGGCAAATACCAAATACCCCTGAATATCACTGGCTTCATTCATCACCAAAATCTTATTCATAACAAATCAGTAATATATCTACAGACGCAATAAAACCAGTCTCAACAATAGGACACAGGCCTTCGGATTTCACTAAAAAGATTACTTCGCGATATGACCAGAGATGTTAAAGCGAATATAAATAACAGCAAAAAAAAAAAAAAAAGTAACCGAATATCATATCAAAGTTTTCTCAAGAAAAAAAAAACTCTCTCTTCTTTTAATACATTTAGGTGATAATTTTTTTAAAACTTTGTTCAATACTGCTCCATATAGTGCATAAAATGTACCTCCATAATCGCAGTTTTAAATAGTGTCAAACTGAGTCTTTGATACCGTAAAATGGGTAAGTAGGGATGCAGAGGATGAATAGGGACGAAGTTTTATTAATTTTTATATCTTTGTGTCAAATAGTAAATATAATAAGTGTGTTTATTTGTTCGCTCATAATGAATGAAAAAATAAACACTCTTACTATTATATTTAATCTTTTTTTTTTTTTTTGTCGTTGGTAACTCTATAGCATCTATTAGATGCTTTATGCTTGTGCTAACAGATGGAGTTACTTGTCAACAATGTGACGCTGAAACGTGTGTTCAGGTTACTGCCCAGCGACAGTCCTGATGTACTTTATATTTGTGATGATTGGTTAATTAATATTACCCCGGCACACTCACAGTCATACAAATATCCAGACTCTAGACAACCAGGGAATTCTTCTTCTTCAAGAAAAATTCACCGAGAGCCGAGCCCGGGAATCGAACCCGGGATCTCCTGATCTGGAAGCCAGCACGCTGACCAGCAGACCACGGAGGCAGTCAATTTAATCTTTTACACAAAAAGAAAATAAAAAATAATAAAACTTCGTCCCTATTCGCCCAATTTTACGGCACATTTTAAAGTCTGCATCAAATTATTCCGACTTTTTTTTTATTGTATCATATTAGCCCTACTTGACCCTGGATTTTTCACAGTTGGAATTCAATATAAACTAGCCTATAGATACTGAATCAGAATACACAGAAATAAAAGCTATACGAGCAGTGTTCTCCACGCAAGAGATTTGTTCTGAAAGTATCTCGAACAAATCTGAAACCCTACCTTTTTTTTTTTTTTTTTTTCGTTGTTGGTAACTGTATAGCATCTATTAGATGCTTTATGGTTGTGCTAATATATGGAGTTACTTGTCAACAATGTGACGCTGAAACGTGTGTTCAGGTTACTGTCCAGCAACAGTCCTGATGTATTTTATATTTGTAATGATTGGTTAATTAATATTAACCCGGCACACTCACAATCACACTCACATTCATACAAATTTCCAGACTCTAGACACCAAGGGAATTCTTCTTCTTCAAGAAAAATTCACCGAGAGCTGAGCCCGGGAATCGAACCCGGGACCTCCTGATCTGGAAGCCAGCACGCTGACCAACAATTTAATCTTTAACATAAAAAAAATAATAAAACTTCGTCCCTATTCGCCCAATTTTACGGCACATTTTAAAATCTGCATCAAATTATTCAGACTTTTTTTTTTATTGTATCATATTAGCCCTACTTGACCCTGGATTTTTCACAGTTGGAATTCAATATAAATTAGCCTATAGATACTGAATCAGAACACACAGAAATAAAAGCTATACGAGCAGTGTTCTCCACGCAAGAGATTTGTTCTAGAAGTATCTCGAATCAATCTGAAACCCTACCTTCACTACAGCCGGCTACCATTAATATTTAATATGAATTCTAATACGGGACATAAATCCGTAACGGTGTGTCTTAATGGCCTTGCTGTAAGATAAGATTTCGCTCCAAAAAGTTGAGGGAAAGCTCAGTCAACATTCAAATGGAAATAAAATAAAAAGGGGGCAAAAAGGTATCAGGAGATGTGCTGGGATTGGCCGGAAGAAACAATTAAGAAAACGTCCACGGAGGGGGAGTTAGTGCCGAGGGGGCTGCTGCCAGAATTAATGGCGTGGAAGGGAGCGAAAGGGGGAGGAAAAAGAAAAGAAGCTACAAATTAATGGCTATCAGCGCTGTGTACTTCCCCAGAAATGATAACGGATATATGTAACCTGCAGCCGCCGCGAAACGTCATCGATTGCAAAATATCTCTCTTCCTTCGTGAACAGAAATAGTCAACTTTATTTTCCGATATCCAGTTCCTTTTCCTTAGGTACTTCAAACTCAGAGATAGGTTCAAATTTAAAATTAGGAATGTAATGTCCTTAATTCGCAACTTTTCTTATTTTCGTGTGCTATAGCTCGACCAACTACAAAAAGACCTTCGACTTTTCCAATACTCACGTGGCCATGGAGAGGGAGACGTCATCACTATACGAACAGCTCGCTAGGCCGGGTTACACTAGTCGGACTCCAACTGTGGTAGACTATGTCACTGCTCCTTCCTTCAAAACGTTTTTTATTAAGCTGGCCGAAACTCCCGTTGATGTGACAACATTATATTTCAACTTAAATACTTTTTATCCATGACCATAACGAAAAACATGCCTTTACTAAATACTTTTGCGTTTGTAAAGTAGGCTTTTATTCAACGTTACTTTATTCCACTAGTGAGATAAAGACTTTACCTCACAGTTCATTAGTATTTTCCTAGTACCCGGGTACACACGTATACTTTTCCATTCAACTATTACTAAACAAGTTAATATATTAGTTGCTAGATGTCACTACCTCTACTTCTTTATTACCATTTCTTAAATATACATACACTCAATCTCCTTCTCTTTTCTCTATCTACTTACTTTTTACTTTTATAGTCGTTTCCACTTTCAGCGGTTGCCTTTTATTCCCCTTTTCCATTGTTGTCGGTCATCCCAACATCCATTCTCTATCTACTACGTCGTAATTTGTGCATTGCATTCATATCTAATAAGTTTTTTTTTTTTTATTTTCCCCGTAATAATTTACCTTTTGGGATGCGAGAAGACTTGAACCTGCTAAGTTGGGTTTAGGCCTATAGGATTTAATAACAACACGCAAAACGCGTTAGCCAACTGAGCTAAACAGACACTATGAATATTTAAGTTTTAATATTCCTCTTAAGTTTACAGAAGTAAAATGTGAAATTATTTTAATCACATTAGTCCCGTGAACACTTCTAAATAATCCCTGAAACTTCAAAAAGACGAAAATACACGGTTAAAATGAAAACATATATATATATTAAAATTATATAATTAATTATAATTTGTTATTTATCCAACGCCTTAGATACCATTCTTCACTAATCATGCCCTCCTACATCATCACCTACCTAGTACACGTATCGATTCTAAAATCATGCCATGATATGTAATTATATGAGGACTTATTTTCAACATATTTTCTTTTATAAAACAGAATTTTTCGTTATGGTCATGGATAGAATTACGTATGGTACTTGTGAGCGTGATCTTTACTGCGCTCGTGTAATTTCAGCACTCGGCTGACGCCTCGTGCTTAAATCTTTCCACTCCCGCAATAAAGATGCACTTACCTCAGAAGTACCATAAATAACTATTTTTTCTATCTCTCTTATAAGGGGTTAGGTACATCTTACAGGAGTAAAATTTTGGAAATATCCAACATTTTTTCCCTCCATTATTGTATCTTATACAATAATGAAAATTGGTATGTGTAAAACACTGTCCTTCTGCTATATGAAAAAAATATTTTTACGATTTTAAAAAAATTATTTACATTTTTTTTTTTTCAAAATTCATTTCACTGTACAGTGATGAAGCATTTTCCACATAACTCAAAAACTATCCAACATTCTGTGATTAATTTTTTTTGTGTGTATTTACATATGTTATATCTACAATACGATGCAAGATCACTTCTCTACCTTTGATAGATTGTCTGATAAAAAATAAATTAATTTAAAAGAATGGTCAAGTATCAGTACTTTCTTCTAAAACAAAATAAAAAAAAATATTATTTATTAAGGAATATAGTTGAAAGAGCATGATATTGTAAACATGAATCTAAGTAATAAAATAAAAGAGAGATAACACGAAAAAGTTAACAAGTGTATGAATTATGAGTGAAACGCTTCATCACTGCATAGTGAACTGCCACCATTTTGAATATATAAATAATTTTTTTTTTAATCGTAAAAATATTTTTGTGCGAGATCGTGCGTATTTGCTTTTTTTCCGCACAGAACCAATACGCGGCAAGTGTGAAATACCACATTCAGTATTCCCAACGTAACACACATAACAATTTCCCTCTTCTTACCGCTTAAGCGCTACATTCATTTTACTGCTTTAGGCTTTTAACATATTATTTTTAGAGACGTTTAACATAGTAATAATTATAAATTGGAAACTTACCACTGCAATTTCACCTAAATTGCAATGTTAATTATTGTTTTTAAATATTTGCAAAAATTAAGTAAAGTCCACGAAACTTACTGCATTCCTGATACAAGTAACATTAAGGAAGCCGTGAAAAAATCAACTAGATTCCAGTTGCCGATGTTATTACTGCAATATGTTATATAAATAATATTGTTAAAATATTAAAATGAAAAATGAATCATTACATAACCTTACCGCTTGTTTTAAGTTCGCATTTATAGACTGGGGGGAAAGAAAAAGACAGACGTATATCACGGTCTGCTGGAGTATAGTAAACACAGAAAACATTTTATAGCAACAATGTTGAAGAAAGATATTTTGGTGTTCTGAAGTTGCCGTCATTAAACAGAAACCAACATGGAGATTTCATTGCAACTAATTAGAAATTCGTCCTTCAGGTATGTAATAAACGATCTTCGCACAAAATAATGTACGATACACGAGCGGTATGTTTGTTTTCATGTTCTCGGAAATTAAAAAAGCTCAACTACGTTTCGCTTTTTCAATCTTTTTCTCGACCATGAAAACGTCAACATACCGCTCTTGTAACGTATATTACTATTTTAATATAGCAGAAGGACAGTGTTTTACACATACTAATTTTCATTATTGTACAAGATACAGTAATGGAGGAAAAAAAATGTTGAATATTTCCAAAAAATGTACTACTGTGAGCTGTACCTATACCTATAAATACGTCGCAGTGTTATAATAATTTTAAGCGCGTCACTTTTCAAACGCCTGCCGCGCACATTTGGTTTCCCTTCCATTACTGGACGCGGACACGAGTGCTGTTTCGAATAGTTTATAACGTACTCGCTGCGAGACGTCGATCAGGGAGCGCATCTACAACACAACAGATCCCCCACTATGACAACCTGCGCACGAACGAACTCTGGTTTGTGGCGCAGGTTTTAATGTCAGTGGTCGGGCTATAATTACTATACTTATGCTTCTATGTTATTCTATAGATTTATCTCGTGCTCTTCATATTCTTTCAATTTATTTATCTTCCTTTTTACTTTTTATTTTTGTGATATGGGAATCCCATTTGTTTTTTCTCTTATCTGTTCATTTGCTTTTTTAATTTTTACATAAGACCAATGTTGTATTTGTGCCGGTACGGGCCGGTACGTCGGTAAAATAAAAACTCGCTGTTACCGTACCGGCAGAAAAATATAGATTCGAAAACATTCATTATGTTCAACTAGTCTTTAATACACTTTGAATACGGGACTGAAAACATTTGATTTTGATATGTGACAAAAGTAACGGCTGGCATTTCATAACCTTTGCTTAAACGCTTGTAAATTCGTTGTTTTATCGAAAAGCATGGTCTGGTACCTCAACAATAATTTCAAGCTTGCAGACCGTCGTGGTATTTCTAATTAATAGGCTTACTAATGTTGACACGGCGCCTCAAGAATAAAGCCTCCAATAATTGTGTAATTATCTAAGTTGTATCATGTAATTAATTAAGTTGATATGTAATTAATTAAGATGATATGTAATTTAGTTGATATGTAAATAAATTAAGGTGATATTTAATTAATTAAGATGATATGTAATTAAGTTGATTTGTAATTAATTAAGGTGATATGTAGTTTAGTTGATAAGTAAATAAATTAAGGTGATATATAATTAATTAAGGTGATATGTAGTTTAGTTGATATGTAAATAAATTAAGGTGATATGTAATTTAGTTGATATGTAAATAAATTAAGGTGATATGTAATTAAGATGATATGTAATTAAGTTGATTTGTAATTAAGGTCATATGTAATTTAGTTGATATGTAAATAAATTAAGGTGATATGTAATTAAGATGATATGTAATTAAGTTGACCTGTAATTAATTAAGATGATATGTAATTTAGTTGATATGTAAATAAATTAAGGTAATATGTAATTAATTCAGATATGTAATTAAGTTGATTTATAATTAATTAAGATGACATGTAATTTAGTTGATATGTAAATAAATTAAGGTGATATGTAATTAATTAAGATGATATGTAATTAAGTTGATCTGTAATTAATTAAGGTGATATGTAATTTAGTTGATATGTAAATAAATTAAGGTAATATGTAATTAATTCAGGTATTATAATTAAGTTGATATGCAATTTAGTTGATATGTAAATAAATTAAGGTGATATGTAATTAATTCAGATATGTAATTAAGTTGATTTATAATTAATTAAGATGATATGTAATTTAGTTGACATGTAAATAAATGAAGGTGATATGTAATTAAGATGATATGTAATTAATTAATATGATATGTAATTAAGTTCATTTGTATTAATTAAGGTGATATGTAATTACCTAAATTGGTAATAGTTGGGTGAAATACAAGTACTTATAAGTGAGGTTTACTTTTGCTCATTGTTAGGCGTTATTATAGAATAGTTTTTATTTATAATCCTAGGTTTATTGCATCTATTTATTTATAGTTAGAAATAAATTTAGGTCTATTTTACTTTATTTCTTTTATTGCTGTAATTATTGTATAATTGTAATGGTATTACTGTATATTATACAGGTTGTTTCAAAAATACGGGGCATAATGTCAGGTATGTATTTCCCACATGTAGACAATCAAAATAGTTCATTACAACATGTGTCCGGAAATGCTTCATTTCCGAGTTATGGCCTTCACAACACTGAAATTCACCGGAACGTTTTTCTTTCCGCAGGTCGTTGTCATTACAGAAGATGTTCAAAATGTCCACCTCCTGCTTGAATACAGACCTCACATCGATGTCTCATTGACCTGCGAACACGATCCCAAACTCCAGGAGTATTGCGTATGTCCTCAGAACATGCCACAATTCGATTCCGAAGGGATTCCAAATCAGGCACCGGAGACGAATAAACCAATGATTTTAAATGGCCCCACAAGTAGAAATCGAGAGGGTTCAGATCAGGTGAGCGTGGAGGCCAAGCAATTGGGCCACCTCTACCTATCCATCGATCAGGAAACCTTCGATCCAAGTACCGGCGAGCCGTACGATTGAAGTGTGCAGGAGCGCCATCATGCAAGAAGTGAATGTGTTGACGATTGATCAGTGGAGTGTCTTCTAAAACATGAGGTATGGTTCCGGTGAATTTCAATGTTGTGAAGGCCATAACTCGGAAATAAAGCATTTCCGGACACGTGTTGTAATGAACTATTTTGATTGTCTACATGTGGGAAATACATACCTGAAATTATGCCCCGTATTTTTGAAACAGCCTGTATATAACTGCCATCGGGTATATACCCAATTGTAGTGTTAATAAATGCATACATACATACAATAATAAGTAAAGAGACTCTAAATATAGATCAAAATACATAAGTTTAGCTAAAATTACGATGTCTGTTGATTTTGTTCAGAATGTGGCAGTAGTCTGTGATGGCTTATTATGAGAGCTCTAACAATTCCAGAAGCTTACAAGCATAGGCTTACTGTACTGTTAAGGTCTTTGAATCTATGGCACATTCGCCAGGGTCTTACTCATATGTTGAGGAGGCATTCTCTGCTTCAAAGCAGAAAGTTTTCAAAGATAGTGAGCTACACAGCAAGCCAAAGATAGTTGAAATAAATCCTAGTCAATTTTACAGAAACCAGGAAGAAAAATTCAAGCTGAGGCTTATCAATCCCACACGAACATCCTACTAACATTGACAATATAAGATTAATGCAAAATGGAAGACAGGTAAAAAAAAGAGACTGTTGAAACATTTGTCTCGTAAATACAAACATATATAACCTGTAGTGATACATGCATCTGAAACTTGTATGAACATTTCCATCTCGAAGAGAAGCTGAAGTACATTCAGGCCTTCAGGGAATATACTGACTTCAACGTGAAACCACCAAAGCTTTGTAGTTTGTTACATATAATAGATCCTATTCAAATTTCAACTTCAGAATACAAAGGCGCACTAGTGTAATGAACGATATTTGGACTAAGAAAAGGAATACTCCTCTAGTAAAACGTTCTAGGCTTTTGTTCCCAAAAAAGTGTTGGGCCACCAGTGTCAGCATTTAACCCCATGACATGTGCAACTGTGGCTGCGCTCTGGATGAAGATGATGATGATGATGATGATGATGGTTTTTTGCTTAATCAAGAAAAGACTATCAACATTACTTTTACCCTAAATCATATAATAAAAAAGGTCAACATACAAAACTATACCAAATTTCTAGGACTTTTTATAGACTCCAGTTTAACATGGGAAAAACATATCGAATATATATGCACAAAATTATCTAGAGTTGTATATTTATTAAAGTAATTAGTGACTTGAGTTTCTCAAAATTGTTTAAGATGCCTTAATTTTCTGGGGAAATGGTAGCAAAATTGGGAGTGTCTTGATTTTGCAAAAGAAAGCCATTAGAATTCTATGTCAATCAAACTATCTTGAACATTGTCGACCTCTTTTCAAACAATCACAGATATTAACTGTCATAAATGTGTATATATTTTATTTTTTTATTGGGTTATTTTACGACGCTGTATCAACATCTAGGTTATTTAGCGTCTGAATGATATGAAGGTGATAATGCCAGTGAAATGAGTCCGGGGTCCAGCACCGAAAGTTACCCAGCTCGTATTAGGTTGAGGGAAAACCCCGGAAAAAACCTCAACCAGGTAACTTGCCCCGACCGGGATTCGAACCCGGGCCACCTGGTTTCGCGGCCAGACGCGCTGACCCTTACTCCACAGGTGTGGACCGTGTATATATATATATATATATATATATATATATATATATATATATATATATATATATATATGACCTAGTCCTTTACACTCGACAAAATATAGACAATTACTCATTAATAGCCAATATACATGATCATGAAATTAGAAATAATGAACAAATTAATATCCCATACTGTAGATTACATAAAATTAGTATAAATTTTTCTGCCATGGGGATGAAATTATATAATAAGCTTCCCAGTCGATATTATAAGTTACCAACCAATAGTTTGAAAGCTAGATTTTATAATTGGCTTTTAATTAATGCTTTCTACTCTGTAGATGAGTTTCTTAACATAAATTCATACGAAATTGTTTTTAACAAATAAAGTTATTTAGATTGGTTACAATTATTACATAAGAGTGAAGGGTTTTCATTAATTTTAGGCCCGATTGTACAAACCATTTAATCTTAGATCAGAGGTTAAATTCATCCTTGTTTCAGCTGAACTTGGAATTTTGTGTTGTATAAAGTCTAATCTGAGATTAATTTGTCTCAAACTAAAGTCAACTTTGACTGAAGAAATTTCTCCGATTAAGTTAGATGATCCATATCGTGTTCAGCAGTATCAAATAACATAACCTATAATTATATATGTTTATAATAACCATTAATTATTAATGGATATGATAGGTACATTCATAAATTTTCAATTAACTGTATTACTAAACGAAAATTGTCGTTTTATAAAGCTTTATTATGTTTAGCAGTATCAAACACCATAACATGATAACAACTCGGAGAACAGTCAACCTTCTTCTTATTGTCCGCCATTATTTACATTGCACAAAAAACCAGTGTCTCCAACAGAGTGTACGGAAAGTCGCCAAAAAGTAGTTGTAAAGTCGCTAGATTTCTCATTATCAACAAAAAAGATTAAATTTTGTCACTATGGGGTGCTAAAAAGGTCACTAAATCCCTATTTAAGCAATATAAAAGTTAAAAGAAATTGTTGTTGAAAAATAGTTAAAGTCGCTATATTGGCAACACTGAACAGACCTGTCCGCGCATCACGTATTTCACCTGTTTATGCGATGTTGCCAAATCCTTTTCACGTGAACTTAGATTGCATTTGAACCAAGGTAATTTGATCGCAGAAAAGTTTTATACAATAGAAGAAGTGTCTGAACTCGGTTCACTTTTCGATCTTCGATCAAAGTTGATCTTTAGTCAGGGAGTTTTATACAATTGGGCCTTAGAGTTTCAAAATGTTTTGTGTTTTCATTCTAATTAAACTTTACTGTTTTCAATTATATGTGTATTTTCAAATGTATGTTTTTTTTTTTTTTTTTTTTTGTGACGAAGCCTATCACTGTATGTTTAATGGCTTAATAAATTGAATTGAAATGGATGATGATGATGATGATGATGACGATGATGATAGTGATGACAACGATGTCACTTCGAATTTGAATTTATTTTCGTTCCGAGATAAAAAAAAAGAGCGAGAGCACTCCATTTGCCTGGGCATTACATATAAATGGCTAAACCCACTTGACTGAAAATGAGAAAATGGGGCAGAAAAAATGTAGGTAAGCATAAGATTGATGGACGGTTCCAAGATTTCAACTATTAAAGAAGACTAGAATACAAACTGAACGTGAAGAAAATGCATAGTACTTTGTATAGAATACAGAGAAGAGCAAAAACAGGCACTACAACTGTAAAAAGGAAGTGGATAGAGTAAACACATAGAGTAAAAAATAGTCGAGTAGACCAGGCCTACAGCATACAGAGAACGAACGGCAATGAGCAAGGGCAAAAGATATAATCAAGGGAAGATATAAAAAAAAAAGAGGTCAATTTACAATCATGTAGAACCTAACTGAAGCTTTAAGAATCAGCACTACGTTTTCATAAAATTTTGTTTATTCACATATACGCGACTCAAAATACCGCTAACAAACTCGTGAAACGCTTCCTTTAATGTCCTTACATAAAATACCAAAGCCACATAAAACCATCAGTTACTGAGAATTCAAGTCAGAGGATCTTTCATGTAGACTGTAGAGGAACCTTTTCAATGTAGTACATAAGAGGAAGCAAGCCAAACTATTACGAGATCTCATAATGCTGCGTTTCGAGCATACAGCATTCTCATTCCACCGCTTGTAGAGTAGCGCTCTAATAGAAGGGCCATGTTCTTTGCAACGCAATGACGCACGCAGATATCCCACTGATATTGCTCTCCGCAAGAAATATTTTACTTAGTTTTATTTCAGCGAATTTGTCATTAGTAAAAACAAGAATATGGTGACCACAGATATGAAGTAAAACATTTCTTTCTATACTGAAAAATAACTTCTGTTAATTAAGACATATTTCAGAAAGAAATACCATACAGTTCCTACAGTGTAAGCCTATCTAAATATGGAAATTAAAATAGAAGTCAACAGTAAAAAATGTATTCGATAAAGTTGATCATTATCGCTTACATTTTCAGAACGAAACAGAATATTACAGCACTAAAAATAACTTTACTTACTTATTTACTTACTTACTGGCTTTTAAGGACCCGCAGGTTCATTGCCGCCCTCACATAAGCCCGCCATAGGTCCCTATCCTGAGCAAGATTAATCCAGTCTCTATCATCATATCCCACCTCCCTCAAATCCATTTTAATATTATCTTCCCATCTACGTCTCGGCCACCCCAAAGATCTTCTTCCGTCCGGCCTCCCAACTAATACTATTTCTGGATTCGCCCATACGTGCTACATGCCCTGCCCATCTCAAACGTCTGGATTTAATGTTCCTAATTATGTCAGGTTAAGAATACAATGCGTGCAGTTCTGTGTTGTGTAACTTTCTCCATTCTCCTGTAACTTCATCCCTCTTAGCCCCAAATATTTTCCTAAGCACCTTATTCTCAAACACCCTTAACCTATGTTCCTCTCTCAAAGTGAGAGTCCAAGTTTCACAACCATACAGAACAACCGGTAATATAACTGTTTTATAAATTCTAACTTTCAGATGTTCTGACAACAGACTGGATGATAAAAGCTTCTCAACCGAATAATAACAGGAATTTCCCATATTTATTCTGTGTTTCGGGTTCCTTAAAAGCCAGTATATATATATATATATATATATATATATATATATATATATATATATTTATATTATTATTATTATTATTATTATTATTATTTTGTTTGCTTTAAAGGAAGTGAGGCTTTTTATTCTTAAACAACTGGGAAACAGCGGATTCGCTAGTCGTGTGGTTATTTAACGACACTGTATCAACTACTGAGTTATTTAGCTTCGATGGGATTGGTGATAGCGACATAGTATTTGGCGAGATGAAGCCAAAGACTCGCCATAGATTACCTGACATTCGCCTTACGATTGGGGAAAACCTCGGAAAAAACAAACCAGGTAATGAGCCCAAGCGAGAATCGAACGCACGACCTAGCGCAACTCCTGGACAGCAGTTAAACGTCTCAGTCGACTAAGCTACGCCGGTGGCTAAAAAATAATTTTAAGAAATAAAAATGATTAGCGGCACACGCAGGGATTCGAATAAATAAACGCCCACACGTATACCGATGATAACAAGAGACGTGGCTATCCCTGCAGTAACTCCCGTATTAGGACAAAATGTGTCTGCAGAGTATTTAAGACCCATGTAGCTGTAACAGAGTTTAAGAATGCAGCAGCATCGCATCTCGCGCGGCGCCGTAGTAACGACCGTGGTAGGAATGGATGCTTGAACATGATTTACGAAAACCATTCCAATTCCTTTTACATTCGTCTGCAGACACAAAAGAACTAACAAGTGTGGCTCGTGGCCAATTGCCAGAGGTGAGTTATGCATTTTTTTTTTCAGAGAAACTGCAAAGAGATGTTTTCGTAGCACCCACTACTGTTACCGCACGGTGTATGGACCCTGAACGGGGAACAGGAAAAACGCGAAAACTTCCAATTAGTGTTAAGTCATCCGCACGAAAAGCGACAATATTTTAAGTGTTGTGTACCAACATTTCATTCTCCAAAGAGATAATGTTCAAAGCAAACGAAGTCCCCCAATCAATAACTATCTACTGCTTCTGTGATTTTTTTAATTGGTTATTTAACGACGCTGTATCAACTATAGGTTATTTAGCGTCAATGAGATTAGTGATAGCGAAATGATATTTGGCGAGATGAGGCCGAGGATTCGCCATAGATTACCTTGCATTCATATTACGGTTGGGGAAAACCTCGGAGAAAACCCAACCAGGTAATCAGCCCAAGCGGGGATCGAACCCGCGCCCGAACACAACTTCAGACCGGCAGGCAAGCGCCTTAACCGACTGAGCCACGCCGGTAGCTTTCTGCGATTTCAGTTATGATTCATGGTATTCGTACATCGCTTCACAGCTAGAATATGAAACGTGTCAAAGAAATCTTAATAGTATTACAAAGTCTTAAGTGAAGGGTTCAGAACCATAGTGGACCAAGCGCCATTTACTGAAGACGTAGAAAACAAGGGTTAAAATTAAGTTATTACGATAATTCAATGGAATATAAAGAAATAGAAAGTATACACATTAACACTATATGTTACGTCAATCTTCATTAAACTATGGTATTCACTTAACTTTAACTCTTGCTTTCTCCATTTTTAATAAATGGCGCTTGGCCCATTATGGCTCTGAACCCTTCAATTAAAGTCACAGTCTAGTTGAAATATATACAGAATACTTTTACAATATACAGAGCATATCAAAAGTCCGATAACACTTTCAATATTTTATTACACAAAAACTACTAATGATAGCACTTTCAAACACACGTCAGTTTAAAGTCAAACTCTTAAAGTTCTGTTTACACCTTACAGAGATTCAATGTGTGAACCACGAGTGACTCGGCAGATGTCCAAACGATAATCAAACTCTTCCCATACCCTTTTTCAACATATCCTCTGTGACCGTGGCGGCAGCTTCTCGAATTCTGGTTTTTAGTTCCTCTAAATCACGTGGCAAAGGAGTACAAACACACGGTCCTTTAGTTACCTCCATAGAAAAAAGTCACATGCAGTCATATCGGGTGACCTTGGTGGCCATGTCATGAAACATCTGTCCCTTACTCCAGCACGTCCTATCCAACATTCACCTTTGCTGCCTGTTGTTGTAGCTGGCAAGAAAACTCGTAGCAGACGACGATGACTTATTCAGCCGCTTAATTTTCAGCGACGAAGCGACATTCCATACGAGTGGGAAAATTAACAAGCACAACTGTCGTGTTTGGGGTACACAGAAACCTCACAGAATAATTGAACATGAGCGTGATTCACCAAAGGTGAATGTTTTCTGCGCGTTGTCACAACGAAAACTGTACGGACCTTTCTTCTTCATTGAGGCTACTGTGACTGGACATTCATATCTGGACATGTTGGAGCAATGGTTGGTGCCTCAACTTAGACAAGATCTCGATGACGATTTCATCTTTCAGCAAGATGTTGTGTTTTGAGTTTCATTTTTTTACATCCATAGGGAGGCTATTAAACATTTTTACTGCCATATAACGCTCTCCTTTTTGATAGCATGACAGATTTGCCGATGGGGTATCAAAGTCATTTGTTGACGAGTATTAAATTGATGCTATGAACTGTTGAATTAGTTACAAAGTTTTCACGATTACATGCGACGAAGTTTATTAATGAAAAAATATACTCATGCCATGGGCATTATTTGGAGTTTTTTTTAATAGCCCTACACGATTGCCTAGATTTGGCACCTACTATTATTCTAATTACGTAAGGTCGATTTAGAGTGAGGGAAGAAACGCAGACACTTCAATGTTTCGTGCATACGCACAATTTCATTACAGCTACAGTTACACACTGACGGTGTTGCAAAATCTTGTCAGTTGCGGTAAATTTAACTCCGACTGTAGATTTATAGACCAGCTCTTTTTATTCATGTTAATACTCAGCTATCCGCCGTAACATCTGTCGCTAGCCTCTTTATCTCCAACCTGTGTCAGTTGTTTTGGTAATTCAGCTACTAAGAGCCTGTCCGACAATTGGGAAGAGAAGCAGTAGAAAGCGGTTGCGACCATTTTAAGTAATCCGCAACTTTTTTTAACCTTAGGCGTGCCCTTTTACGGATAACATGATAGTCCATCATTAAGTTTCACATTAAGACACAGTTGGAAATAATGATACTAACGTGCGTTTGGCACATGGCTGTTCTTGAATTCCTGATGTAAAGAAATGTGTGAAGTAGTCTTGTAAATATGCCACGTAACTGGGCGAAAGGAACATGCAAAAAAAGAAATCACTTCTACTTGAAATCTAGCTTTCAATACATTAAAATAACCACATTTTATATACCATTAATCAGGCTTAAAAACTATGCGCGATGCATATTTTGAATTGGTTTCTTAATCCATGAGCCACCTAAATGCGATTCTGATTTAATTAAACTATTGCTTACGAATAAACAAATACACTATATACCAAAAAGTAATTGGGCACCCCTTTTGTCCCTTTAGAACTTCGTGGTACCACCTCTTGTTCCTATAACAGCAGCCACCCTGTCAGGCATGCTCTCCACTAGTTTGTGTAGGATATCCAGCAGAATGCGCCGCCATTCATCTTGCAACATGGCACTCAGTTGGACAATGGAAGTTGGCCGCATATCCCGAGACCTCAATCGCCGGTCCAATTCGTCCCAAAGGTGCTCAATGGGATTGAGATCAGGACTCTGTCCAGGCCAGTCCAACCGGTGAACATTATTGTCTGCATACCACTGCATAATAGCCGCCATAACATGGAGCCAACTTTAATCGTCCAACTGAGTACCATGTTGCAAGAGGAATGGCGACATATTCCAGTGGATATCCTATCCAAACTAGTGGAGAGCATGCCTGACAGGGTGGCTGCTGTTATAGCAACAAGAGGTGGTACCACGTGATTCTGAAGGAGCAAAAACAGTGCCCAATTACTTTTTGGTAGATAGAGTATAATGTACGGGGTGAATCAGTAATACCTTTGGTTGCATTGTTTGATGACAGTGTTATTGTTACAGGAAATATTACATTACTGTTGGGAAGGCAATTATTCAAATAACAATACTACACCACAACAATGCTGAGCTTACGTCACTAGTCAAGATGGCGCTAACATGTAACGGCAAATTACAGTTGCAGCATGGGCAATAACGTACGGTAATGATCATGAGGCCGCAAGACTGGCGAGACGTGATTTATTTTAATGTAGCATTACAGCCGTCGATTGTTGAAAACGACTGCTGGCAACAGACCTCACAGTAGCACGGATGCAACAACAACGGGAAGGATTATTATGGTCGAGAGAATCCTCGCGTTACTGAAGAGACACATTTAAGATGCGGAAAAGTCACAGTTTGGGCCATGATTGGATGGGAAGGATTATTAGGAATGCGAATCTTGGATGAGACTGTTAATGCTGATCGGTATTGTGATATCCTTAATGAAATTGTGATGCAAAGTGCTGAACACGAACACTGTAAGATGGTGGCGCCCCCCCCCCACTATGCTATTGCGACGAGGGAAAATTTGAATCGTGATTTGCAAAACAAGTGGATTGGAAGAAGAGGACCGACAGAATGGCCAGCCCGTTCCCCTGATCTCTCAGCCTGTGACTATTGGTTGTGGAGTTATTTGAAGGAAAAGGTTTCGTCGACATGTTGAAAATAGCATCTGAGGAAGAAATTCATGCTATTCAATGAATGATTTCCCAAAGCGTTGCCAATTATGCTTGGATGTGAATGGTGAATAGTTTGAGGCAATACTAATTTTAATGTTTAATAAAAAAAGCCGCCCTAAATAAGGGTTCGAATAGATCGGCCTACTAATCAATTCATAAAGAATAATCATGAAAACCAATTGAGTGACAATTTGAAAGGAAAAAGAAAACATTAAGATAAATGATATGAAAAGATAGGAAATCATTCACAATAAAAGTTTGTTGTGTACAAAGGATTACTAATTATAGCTAAGGATGATTTTAACACATGAGATCCTATGGCATCAATCGTTGCATCAGAAATTTTAAATTGTTTAAGTTGATTTGAAGTTTCTCGTGGGATCGTGCCACGGGCACCGAACATGAGCCCAAAAACTGTCCAATGTGTGATGTGGTATTATGCTGCAAGATGCTGACAACAAGGCTCATATATGACTTGTTTTTTACGACACACCTCTTGTGGCTGTTGCTCGTGCATCTCGAAACGGATTGTGGGATCAAGAATGACACCCTTATCCTTCTGCCGATCAATTATGATGATATCAGCCCGTCTAGTTGAGCCATCAGAAGAGACGCAACCAACCTCCTCATAAACCTCATAGGAAGCATTCTGACTTGGTTAGTACTGTTATATGTGACTTGTTTAATTTGAAGAATTGCCTTTCCATCAGTAATATCACTAATATCATATTTCCTGTAACAATAATACTGTTGTCACATGCTACAATCAAACGTATAGCCGTATTTCGATACATTCTGTATATCGATACATTAGGCCTACACAGAACGGTGTGACTATTCCGAATTAAAGGCAGGTTATTTCTCTTCCTTTTTCTTTACAACAAGACCAAATTTATATTATATTATATTTCACGCATCACTAGTTCATTACCAAAAATTACTTTTAAACAGAAAAATCCTGTAGTTAACCCTTTTTACTTTCTGAAAAAATCATTATGAATATGGCATCCATCTCGAGTTCCAAAAGGCTCATTGAAAAGCCAAGTCAACTATAAGGACAAAGAAAATACAAAAGCAGAAAAACAAACAGTAAGCTACCATATAAATCACGCGTTACTTCATATTACAGATCGTATACAGTGGGCCTATTATACAGAGTGATTTATATACAACTAACACATTTCTTTCTTTATTTATTTAAAAACGAATGATACTAGCCAAAATTTGTTATACCTCAAATTTAGAATATCTTTAGGAGATTACTAACCTCTATAGCAAATTTAAAGATATAAATATCAAAGGTCCTTCAATAACTGTCTATTCAAAATACAAAATATTACATAGGTTACATGAACGTATCTTTGACTAGCGCTTTCGCTATTATAATAGCATCTTCAGGTCAGATTTGCGTGATGTTAAGCTTTTCATGTAAAGACGTAGATGGACAAGTAACATCGAAATATATTAAGGTACATGACGAGAGAATAAAAAAAAAAAATTACAATGATAAGAAAAGCAAGTAAAATTTGACTTATAACAGTCGAATATATATATATATATATATAACAGTTAAACTTTCATGAGGTCTCAAAATTAATATATAAAACTATTTGGAGTTAAAGCCTGCAGAAACATGTAGGGGAGAGTCGGGTAGTATCGGACATCGGGTAATATCGGACAGTGAGTTTCTTTCATCTACCACACGATGATAGTACCTGATTGACATGGTTACGTTTATGTGATGTCGCATAGAGAAACGTAATCATGTCATTCAGGTACTACCATATGGTGGTAGATGAAAGAAACGCACTGTCCGATATTACCCGATGTCCGATACTACCCGACTCTCCCCTATGTAGCTTATAAATCAAAATTTGTCTAAAAATTGAAGCTTAATATCACGCAAGTCTGACCTGAAGATGCTATTCTAATAGCGAAAGCGCTAGTCTAAGATTCGTTCATGTAACCTATGTAATATTTTGTATTTTGAATAGACAGTTATTGAAGGACCTTTGATATTTATTTCTTTAAATTTGTTAACTTGTCGGACCAACATGCCTTTCAAAAATTCTATAGCAAATGTTGAAAACTCTTTATTTATTAGGCTGGAAATTCATTTAGGTCCAGTTGTACGAACACGGAATAAAGTCCTGTTAAAATTAATTCCGTGGTTATACGAGAAATGTGTTGTACGAACTTGGAATAGTGCATTATTCGGAGGATAACTTCCGAATGAGCTATTCCATGCTTTTAGTAGTTGTTAAATTTATATCTAGAGAATAAAATATAAAACGGCAGCAGCATTAGACATGAATCTTTGATAGTGATGATGAATTACATATAATGTATTTTTGAGAGTGCGGAAATAAAGAAAATAAGGCACATACTTTATCTATTAAACGAGTTTAACAATGAAGAATTTCTGGCAAGATTCAGTCTAAAAATGGACACTCCTTAAAGTGTGCTGGGATTGATTAATGATTATTGGAACATATAACACACAGGTAAAAACAGTTCACAATTTCATCCTTATAAAGAAATTGTAATTTTTTAAATAATTAAAATTAAATTTAAGCAAATTCATAGCACAATATTATATCAGTATTACGTTTTGCATTATTATAACCTAGCTATAGACTCCCATGCTCTTGTCTTTTATTTAAAAGTTATGGCATCAGTTTTTGCTTTCTAGCACGTTCTTATAGTCATTCACTATCACAACTAGCTTAAGTGTAATCTTCTATCTAATAATTTTGACTTCTAATTTATTTTGATTTGTTCATTTCTTGATAACAAAATCTGTACACAAAATAATGATATGTTCAGAAAATAAATTTCAACAATTACTAGTATTCTGAATGTACTTTATAAACAAAACACCATCTAAAATATTGCCAACCTCTGTTCTAATTCGGCTACTTATAGAATAGATAACCTTGGAATAAACGAACGTCATACAACACGATACTCCATTTATTCTATAGTTAGGCTATTCCAAGATTTATTCTGTGATCACACAACTGGGCCTTAATGACCAGTTTTTAACGTCAAATTAATCAGGAGTTTTGATTCCCTGTCACGAGATGCGCAGATGTTTGTTCTTTATTCAGTATATTTACTGTCATCAAAACAATTATTCTTTTACAGATCCAGTTGATTCCAATTTATTTACCAGTGCCAGTATTGTGTTTATTTGGAGCGGGGGATTACGAGCACCAAATTGTCTCTGGTATGCTCTTTGAGTAGCTGTAATTGAATTCGTAATCCAGTATTGCTTCACAAGAAAGAGCAGTTGATTTAATGTGTACTGCATCTTCAGTGACTAAAACAAAACATCGAAAACAACTGCCAAGAATAAGGAATAAAGAATAAACATATGAGCATAATCAAAAACGTTAATTATGTTAATGAGAGATGTCACTTGTCTTGGGTATTTTGCGGCATAGCTGAGAAAATTGTAATTTGTCCGATTTGTTTGTCGTTGTCCAATATAAGTTTGTCTAAAAGTTCCTCTCAAATTCATCAACCACACACTAGTGTCTGCAGACATCAGTTTTAAACATTACGAAGTATACTCGTTCAACAAGTCCTATTCAAGTGCAAAATCCAATTATTTTAAGTAGCTCAACATGCACAACTGTCATTGTTCAACACGGCATAATACGTCACATTACATGAAGTTATAACTGGAACAACAATACAAGAGCTTAAAACTTCTGGGGAGATGAGCAGAGGCACTAGAGCTTTCGGTTGTGAAAAGCTGTTGATCGGATCGATGACAAGAATAGAGCTACGAAACGTCAGGAAGTTCCCACAAAAGGAAAAATGAAGATGATCCATGTATGGGCCATTCCCTGCTTCTTAATGCTTTCAAAACTTTTCCAACAAAACGGCAGAACATTTTTCAAGGATGACAAAAGAAATGGCGAACTTCATACGATAATTCATACTATTAATTCTAAGATCATCTAAAAACCTAAACCAAGACGTCATATATCTTACGAATACATATTACAGAAAATAACAGTGCAGGAATTACAGACATGTTCGATTAGTGTTCTATATCACATATCTATGTCTTCGTGTTCTTTACTTCAAAGCACAGGAGAATATCTTTCTTCCGTCTTGGCCATTAATCTAGAATTCATTCGCTTTGTCTCTTACAATTATGGTTTATTGCTTTTGGTAATAGTAATTCGGTATACACATGTGGTTTCCAACATTTATCTCTAATTATTTTGTGTATGATTTATCAGATGAAGATTTCGTAATCCTATATCATGAGTTAAGAATTCTGCCTAATCTTGTTTTTCCTCTAAATGTCCTCTTTTAATAATTCTGTGGTGCCCGGGTAAAGGGGTATAAGTCCAAAAAATCGAAAAATGAGTTACGTATGCCATGATGTTCGGAAAGGCATATTCTATAATTAGGTAAAGGGACATAAGTCCATCCAGCTCAGAAAAGTATATATAGAGATGTGAAAAAGGGTATTAATCCCAAAAAGCTAATGTTTGTTTGGGTAAAGGGAGATAAGTATACTTATATCCATTTACACGATCTGGAATTGTACATACATGTTTGCTACTGAACTTATACCCTTTTGCACAACCTCTAGATGAAGACACGTATAGACCTGTAACACTGTACTTAAAATTTACTGGCAGTTTGGCAAATATACTGTATCACATAGCAAGAATAACAACATTTTTGCATATTTGATGTCTGCATACAGTGTATCATTCGAATAATTCATGTGCGGTACCAACATTATGCAAGAGTATGGCATAACAGCTATATTGTTTAATATCGAAGTATCCATTGAGAATTGATGGACAGATGGTTCCTGTATGCAAAAAGTGTTTCTTGGCAACATTTGATGAGACTATCTCTTCCTTCTAAATCATACTGTGGAAATTCGAAGACAGTATGTTGCACAGTCTATGAACAATTATTTCATGAACTGAATCTAAAAATCAAGCATCCCAAAATACTCGTGGGTATATGTCACACATGCGATACCCTGAAGATGAAACTGAATTGTTTATCCGGAGATGGAAAGACAGCAGTACAAGCGTCCCTATTGCAATATCAAGATCTGGCTGATAAAGCATATCTTGCAAAATCTCAAGACAAAGTATATGCAATCAGTGGGTTATTTTACGATGCTGTAACAATATCCCAGGTTATTTAACATCTGAATGGAGTGAAGGTGGTAATGCCGGTGAATTGAGTCCGAAGTTCAAAAATAGGCACAGTAATTATTACGATTCAATTTGTGACAAATGTATTCACAAAGTCACGTGAAAGTTTGATTGTTATGTTATAACCAGGGAACGGATTTATATGGACTAAAAATATATGAAATATGTAAATATATATGTAGTTATTTTTACCAAAATATGGAATTAAATATGGATTTTTACCAAAATATGGAATTAAATATGGACTTAAAATTATAAAAAAATGACTATGTACGTTAAATATTGGTACATTTTAATCAAACTAAACAAAAAATATAATGGACGTACCTTATCTTCCAATGTAATTTCAACAAAACACAATTTTTATTGTCTGTTACCATAACAATAGGTTACAAACATTTCTTTCAAGTGCTGAAAAGTGAATCTTCTTCTATTGTCTCTGAGGATAGATTTATACTGACTAAAAGAGCGTTCGACGTCACAAGAAGTAACTGGTACATAATTCAATTTCACAATGTCTGCTGGGGATAAGTCCAAGTTAATCTTCACTGTTGATTCACCACTCATCACAGCAACAACCTTTTGTAGTTCTTCATATCCAGGGTTTTTTGAAAGTACAGTGTCCACCTTAGCTCTTACTGCATCTGCAACTTTACCTCTACCACGATTCAGTTGTTCCACAGTACTATTTATAATTTCAAAACTTTCAGATAGTGAAAGGTGCCTATTTTGGAGACTTTTGAGCGTTTTTATGATGCATGAAAATGTATGCTGAATGTGAGCTAAGTCATTCTTCACACTTATGTCACAGGTAACTGTTTTCGCAGTATCAATTGAGACTGCATCTTCAGAGTCCAATGCAAGGAGAACATTGTTAATAGAGTCTATATGTTCGGCATAATATTCAACTGCTTCTAGCCATGTACCCCATCTAGTTAAAATTGGCTTTGGTGGCAATGGAATTTCAGGGTACATTTCTTTCAACACGTTAACTCTACTGGGAGCTTTGAGAAATACTTTTTTCACTGATGAAATCAACAAATCTACTTTAGGGAAATTGTCTCTGACCACTTCTGCCACACGATGAAATGCATGCGCCACACAAGTAAAATGAGTCAATTTAGGATATACAACAGATAATGCTTGTCCAGCTTTGACCATATAAGGGGCAGCATCGCTAATAAAGAATAACACATTATCGTACATAATACCCTTTGGCCACAGGATACCCATAGCTTCGTTGAACAGTTTAACTATAGTTTTGTTATTGCACTTTTCTAGAACATCACAATGTAAAAGAATTCGTTCAGAATATTGTTCACTTAACAAACCGATAACTACATTACCAACAAGTCTACCTTCTTTGTCGGGAGTCTCATCAATGGAAACCCAAATTGAACTATCTTTAATTTCATCTCTTATCTTCTGTATTGTCTCATCGTAGATGGATGGAGCATACGTCTTCCTAAGTGTTGACTCATCCGGGATTGTATGTTGAGTATATTTTTCAAGGAATTCCCTGAAGACCTTATTCTTTAGTTTGTAGAGAGGAATATCAGCAGAGATGAGAGAACGGCACAGGTCGATGTTAAACTCAGATCTTACATTCGATGTTGTTGGTTGTGTTAAAAACAATTGTCTCTGCTTGGAATTTAGTTGTTTGTTGGCCTGATGTTTACTAGTTGTAATGTGTTGTTGCACCAGGAACTTTTGTGTAGATGATACTGCACACTGACACAAATTACAAAATAATATTTTATTGTCAGTTGATAAACCATCTTCTTTAAATTCTGAAATGTAACTTGTTAGTTTTGATTTTAAATTGACTGAATGACGTACTTTTGGCATATTTACCGTCTTTATAGTATGATTTACAAAACTGAACCTATGTGTACTCTGACTGGCATTTAACTGTTGAGCTGCACAACTGAAGTCTGTTAAAAATTTTAAATTAAATTAATACAGTTTTGTAACTTACTTTCCCATTGTTGATAGGACTGCTAATTTTCAAATAACTCTGATGTTAAAGGGATTACTGAACATGTGTTTAAATCTCTATTGTTGAAATGTATTTTTAAAAGTTAATGGAATTTTGTTTTGTTTTATTGTTAAACCTAATATAATATGGACTGTTTTATATGAAATATGGAAAATATATGGAAATTAACGAAAATATGTACTAAACTCTAAAATATGGAAAAATATGGAAAATAAAAGTAGGATTTTTCAACCCTACACATTGTGAAACATAAAGATAATGCAAAATATAAATTATATTAGCTTTATAAGTAAATATGTATTTACATATAAATCCTTTCCCTGGTTATAACATTTGACTTACATCAATGTTTACAGACACCAATGTTGAACACTTCTGTTGCTTTCTACAAGCGTCAAATTTGGACTTTTAATTCGACCGTACATAACTGTAAAGACGGACAAGTCACATGTTTTATGAGGAGTGAAGTTGATGGTGACCGGGGGAGCTAATCAAATTGCATCTTGCATTTCAAAATTTCTCTATAATCTGCCTTTCCATGTGCAACATGTAATAGTGTATTCAGACACATGAGGGGGGGACAAAAAAAACTCTCACATGCTTGCTATGTATGTAACTGTTCTGAAAAATCATCCACACTTTGAAACATTGAGTCGCAAGTTTTCTATAAAAGGCCACATTCATATGGAGTGCGACCCCGACCATGCCTAAATTGAGGGGAAGAAGAAAAACTGTGACATAAAAATCCACATTCCTTATGACTGAATGCAGCTTGTACGACTTACAGGCAAAAAGAAGCCATTCAATATCAATTGTCTACAGTGATTTTGCTACTGAACGAAAACAATACCAATCCTAATTCGAGTGTGCTGATTACAGATCTGAACTCCGTTCTTTTCTATCACGTCACAATTTTAAAATAATAACATTTTTAATTTTTACATTTTAATACTTTTAGATATATTTCATTTATTTTATTGTGATTTTGCTACTGAACAAACACAAGTGTACCAACCCTAATTTGAGTGTTCTGATTACAGATCTGAAGTCTGTTTTTTCTATCAAGTCCCAAATTGAAAGTAATAATATTTTTAATTTTTATTAGGCCTATGATGTGTGACACTACGCTCAGGTCAAAACTGAGTGTTCTTGAACTCGAAGCTTGGGACACATTTGTACTAGTGTCAACTAGGTTTTTAGGAAATTATCGAGCTGATAATTATGCTGAGCTAGTACAAAACATACTTATAGCATTTCAGAATCAAGGTTGTTGCATGTCTTTAAAAATGCACTTCTTCATTCAAACTTTGACTTTTTTCCAACAAATCTCAGCGCTGTAAATGAAGAACATGATGAGAGGTTCCATCAGAACATATTAACGATGGAATTCAGGTATCAGGGTTAAGGGTGTTTGAGAATAAGGTGCTTAGGAAAATATTTGGGGCTAAGAGGGATGAAGTTATAGGAGAATGGAGAAAGTTACACAACACAGAACTGCACGCATAGTATTCTTCACCTGACATAATTAGGAACATTAAATCCAGACGTTTGAGATGGGCAGGGCATGTAGCACGTATGGGCGAATCCAGAAATGCATATAAAGTGTTAGTTGGGAGGCCGGAGAGAAAAAGACCTTTAGGGAGGCCGAGACGTAGATGGGAAGATAATATTAAAATGGATTTGAGGGAGGTAGGATATGATGATAGGGAATGGATTAATCTTGCTCAGGATAGCGATCAATGGCGGGCTTATGTGAGAGCGGCAATGAACCTCCGGGTTCCTTAAAAGCCAGTAAGTAAGTAAGTAACAATTTACAATGAATATGTCAACTAAGCTCAATTCATATCTCTGACTCTACGGTACAGATATGTAATGAATAGTAAGATTTATAATTAATGTTACAGTCCCATAACTCAAAAATCTGATGTGGTGTGATAAATCTGATTACAGATCTGGAATCAGCGCATCAAGTTCAGTGTAGAACACTTGAAATTTTCTCAGTAGCATACAAAAAGCTTCTTTTTTTGTAGACCAGTGTATTCTGACTTATTCAAAGATGCTCTCGAAATGAAGAAAACCACAGAATAAGGTGAAAGATTTCTCTGTAAAATTATGAAGTGGTTAAAATTTACAAAGGCTGTTGACATGGTATTGTGTAAAGAAACACTTGACACATGAAAAGATTTCAAGACATTCAATGTCAGGCGAAGAGGACAATCAGGTAATCTACTCCAGTTACTTGTTTCATATCAGGACCCTGTACCAATTTCTTGTCAAAAGAAGAAAGATTTATTGGACCTGCTACCACTCGTTCCAAATATATTTCATTCCTTTTACACTGCACTTCCAACAACCTCAGCAGTACGAGACATATATCTTGACATAATCGAAGAAGTCGAAGATTAGTGATTTTGATAATGTTAGAGAAAGTGCTCATTAATTTTTATTGTCCATACTTTGAAAATGTTATCTTATCATTCCTTAGGTACACTGCGGCAGATACTATTTTGAAAATAACATTTTATTGACATTGAAACATCTAATACTATTGGTGTTATGAACCGTAAAATTTACTTTCTTCTTAAACTTTGCTTAATTTTTTTAATGCAGGTGTTCAGCCATCTTGGAACATTTGTGTAATTTTTAATAGTCATTATGTTTCATAATATGAGCTTTGTGTGACTATTTTGTAAGAAATATTTTGGGGTAAAAGGAGATAAGTTGTATGTAAGTTTGTGTAAAGGGGGATAAGTTGTCCAAACTTACTATAATATAAAAAATATTATAAAATATTGAAAATAAGTAAATGTTTGTAATAGAACTCGAAAAGCATTAAGCGAAGGACAAAATAACCAGAGTACATTATAAAAAGAAATACACTGGGATTTACAGATTTGTTGCTAACTTTCTTTTTGCATTTTCTCAAAAGTTAAATTTAAGACTTATACCCCTTTACCCGGGCACCACAGAACTGTGTAGGTGAAGGTGTTGTGTCGGTGTCGTATATAGTCCCTGGAGTAGCTCAGTCGGCAGAGCATTCGTGCGCTAAGCGAAGGGTCTCGGGATCGATACTCGAACCGGAACAACTTTTCCTTGAAATTATGCAAACCTGCTTTACAGGGAGCTACTAACTGAAGACCAGATTTGTATAATATATTCGTTACTGGAGGTACGTTAACAGGAAGCTACGATTTAAGTCGCACAGAATTTTGTTGTGTTCTGGCGCCTTGTCAGCCCATTTGAGTTGTGTGGATATAAAGGAAGAATTGTGACGGTGTCGTGTATAGTCCCTTGGGTAGCTCAGTCGGCAGAGCATTCGTGCGCTAAGCGAAGGGCCCAGGGATCGATACCCGGACCCGGAACAATTTTTCCTTGAAATTACACAATTTAATATGTTTTACGAGATATTGTATTCTGATCATTTCCACTTCTTGATGCTGTAATATTATGGATGACAGGTAAGTTACACTTAAAATGACAAGAAATTAGTTTAATTAAGTTTTTAGTAGGGAAAAAGTTACACTATTGTAAATATATTATAATTAATATTGTTATGTTTAGAAAACCAAGTTTTATATATCCTAAAAAATCTTTTTTAGAAAACAACATTAAATTAAAGGTATTTTGACTGGAGTATTTCTTACTTCCAATATATTTTAAAGAAGAAAGCATATAATTCATAAACTATCACTTACATACACTGTAATTACTTCTAAGATTTCAAATTTAAAATATTATAATTCACTCTGCACAATTAGCACAGCCAAAACAACGGAAGTTACTCGCTGCGCTCTAGCGTCGAATCTGGACAACAATGTTCCACGTGAAACTCAATGCTAAGAAAGAGGAATGAGCAGTTTGTTACGCAGCCATAAGATGCGATCCAGCAGGCAGTGGTAGAAATTCAAATGTCTACACTGTTTCCAATAATCTGTAATTTACAATTGTCACCGTTTCTATGGAAATTCCTAGTACTTCTAGTTAGACATATCATGATTTCTTCGAAGAGAGGATCCCACATTTAAATCTTTCAAACTTTCCTGTTAATAGAAATGGAATCATAAAATGTTGCGTATATGAACAAAAAGCCATGTGCAATGCAAAATTCACAACGAATTTCGATGACGATAACCAGGTAACTATTTTCAAGATGAAAGCTATACATATCCTGCTAATTTCGGTGATGTAGAAGTAAACGAAACAGTACAGCTTTTCAAACGCAGAGCTAACGAACATCCTAACGAACCTCCGACAGCAGTACTACGGGTAGAATAAACCAAGACGAGTTAGGCCCTGCTGAAGGCTTTACCTGAGAAATAGCCTATTTTGTTCAGAATGGTCAATCGAGTTCAAAATGTAAACAGGTGTCTTTTGCTAAGATCGGAAAAAAGTGGGTGGACATTTAAACTCGTAGATATACAATATAAACTGGACAAAGAAATATACGCACGAATAAGGCAATAAGCTCCTAAAGTTGCCCAGCATTTGGTCTTGATAGGCAAAAAGAAACTTGTCTTAAAATAATAAGATTAATAAATTATGGTGCTAGTTTCGGCCTAAGAATTTATAATATAATTATAAATCATCTTCCAAATTTGAATATTTTAAAATTGAAGCTTTTAAAAAAGAAGTTTGTTACATTATCCATGATATATAATATTAACAAATGTATTTTTTTACCTTTTATTTCTGTCGACTATATTCATGTTTTTATTGAATATCACTGGCTTCTGACGGATTGTCAATTTATATTAAATGTGTATTTTTCTCTCGTTTTCTCTTTCTTCTTTATTCTTGCTCTTGTGTTGTATTTATTGGTTTGAATTAAGTTACTTACTGTATTTAGTAAACTGTCTTTGTAACCTGAATTTTATGTTATATTATTGACTAAGACCACACCGTACACGAGCCTGGCTCTTACGGTAGTGGCTAGAAACATTTTTATTTTATAAATTTAATTTGTACTCACTAGCTAGCTAATTAAATAAATAGGCCTACATTAAATTAAATTAAATATTAAACAAATAACTTTTAAATACAAACATCTCTACTTAACATAAATGTAATTCTCGTATGAGTAACACTTGTGTTCGGAGAGGGGGGGGGGGAAATTGAGCCTACATTAACCTAACATATTATTTCTAAGAAAGAAAAGTAATATTAACTTATACTTATAATGAAAATAATTCTAGTATTGAATTTAGTAAAAATTTAATATTAGTAAAAAGTCAGAATGAAAGTTGATAATAAAAGTGAAATCGGATATAATCAAATGAATTAAAATGAATATAATCAAATCATAAAATAATAAAATATCAGTCAAAATATGGCAGGCCTAATAATTTAAAAATTGTATTCTACATATTTATTTATTTATTTCCTTATTTATATCTTTATTTATTTGTTTAATTCTTTATTTATTTATTTATTTATTTATTTATTTATTTATTTATTTATATTTTCTTTCTTTCTTTCTTTCTTTCTTTCTTTCTTTCTTTCTTTCTTTCTTTCTTTACTTATTTATGTATTTACGTATTTATTTATTTATTTCCTCATTTATTTATTTCCTCAATTAATTTTTTCCTCATTTATTTATTTCCTCATTCATTTGTTTCCTCATTTATTTATTTCCTCATTTATTTATATCCTCATTTACTTATTTCCTCATTTATTTATTTCCTCATTTAATTTTTTCCTCATTTATTTATTTCCTCATTTATTTATTTCCCCATTTATTTATTTCCTCATTTATTTATTTCTTCATTTAATTTCTTCCTCATTTATTTATTTCCTCATTTATTTATTTCTTCATTTACTTATTTCCTCATTCATTTGTTTCCTCATTTATTTATTTCCTCATTTAATTTTTTCCTCATTTATTTATTTCCTCATTTAATTTTTTCCTCATTTATTTATTTCCTCATTTATTTATTTCCTCATTTATTTATTTCCTCATTTATTTATTTTCTCATTTATTTATTTCCTCAGTTATTTATTTCCTCATTTATTTATTTCCTCATTTATTTATTTCCTCATTCATTTGTTTATTTCCTCATTTATTTCTTTAATTCCTCATTTATTTAAGTACTCATTTATTAATTTCCTCATTTATTTATTTCCTCATTTTTGTATTTCCTCATTTATTTACTTCCTCATTCATTAGTTTCTTTATTTTTTTCTTTATTTGTTTATTTATTTATTTATTTATTTATTTATTTATTCATATTTTGAATTTATTTTCTTTTCTTGCGGAAGACCGTTAATCATTCACATTTAAAATACAATTCGAATTAAATTTCGTTTTCAACATCGTAATGGCTTTGCGTTCTCCCTACTCTTCCAGATTTAGTCCTACGTCCAACTAGACGGATGGAAAAAGTAAACAAACCTAGCATATCCCCCCCAACTCCGTCCAATACTCCGCTACCAGTTAACCTGTGTCTCTCTCACTGGGAACGGAACATCGAAATCTAGTGACGATTAATAAATGCGGGGAGTATAAAGACAGAAATTGATAATTTAATATAGCCTAATATTAAAGTTCGTAACTGGGGTATTAATTTCCAAATTAACTCAATTCTCTTTAGTAATAACTTACATTGCAATTACAAATAACCCATTGGCATCATATTCATGTGTGAATTAGTGTCCTGTAATGTAAGAATACGAGAGAGGCAGCCAAGACAGTACAAACGTCGTCTTATTTCATGTGATAAACTAATCGCAAGAACTGTGCTAAAATCCTTAAGCGTAGCCTAAAACAGGAAAGGGTGTTAATGGAGGACGGCGAATATTTTTATACTTACATTTACCCCGAAAATGAGAATTTTATCTCAATTTGTTGGAAAATTATTGATGAACAAACACTGTAATAATTTTTTGGCTACTGTATAATTAAATTTTGAAAAGTTGTCACCCTTTGCATCCAATTTATTTCGTCTCCTGTAGCCTATATAGTTAGTTTCCCTGGCTTTCATATAAGGCGTTGATGGAAAGGTTCGTTTTCACAAAACCCTCAAAATCCTATTTTGATCGCTTCAAAATAATAACTCTATGCTTCATATAATACTGACAAGCGAGAAAGCAACCAGTAATTAAACACTGCAGCGGAAAATGAACAAACAATAATCAGCGTATTCAATTAGCGTGAAATCAGGGATTTGAGAGTAGAGATTTTATATAAGATTACGCAAAATAAAGCCAACCTCAAGTTCCACGGTTGCTGGTTAAAATAACAAAAGACGCACGGGCGGCCAATAACCCAGCTAGCGGTCGTGTTCCTCAAAGTCTGTAATCACCGCTGCGGCCATTTTGCTCCGATTCGGAGGCTGAAAACAATTCAGAGCGCAAAATGTCACGTGACGCATTGAAATTATGACAATAAAATATAACATTCTATGTGGCCCTCCAGTGTTCATTTATTTCTGCTCCTGGTCTGTGAGGGCCACCATTCCTAATGGGTCCGAGGTTCACAGTTTCAAATGGACCTAACGTACGGCCAATAGACATAGACTTCAAAGGATGTAGTACGTCGTTATCATGATGACCATCAAAATACTCTTATTTTAAAGGGTCTTGATTGATTTTTCTATATGTTAATTTATAGCTGCATACTCTTATTTCATTCATGCTGTGAACACAACCTATCAATTTGTCCTGATACTCTCACTCCCTTCTAACAGATTAAAAAACAAGCGAACTTCACAATTTCCAATCAACATGCAAAAAAAGGATCGTCCAGGACACGGCGGCGAACACGGATAGCAGGGAGACAACAGAAGTAAAAAGGCGTCGTGACGAAACTCCAGCGAACAGAAGTAAGAAGAAGGTATCGTAAAAGAATACGGTGAACAGAACTAAGCAGAGGTCGTCGTAAAAAATTGCGGTCCACAGAACTAAGCAGAAGTCGTCGTAAAAAATTGCGGTCCACACAACTAAGCAGAAGTCGTCGTAAAAAATTGCGGTCCACAGAACTAAGCAGAAGTCGTCGTAAAAAATTGCGGTCCACACAACTAAGCAGAAGTCGTCGTGAAAAATTGCGGTCCACACAACTAAGCAGAAGTCGTCGTGAAAAATTGCGGTCCACACAACTAAGCAGAAGTCGTCGTGACAAATTGCGGTCCACAGAACTAAGCAGAAGTCGTCGTAAAAAATTGCGGTCCACAGAACTAAGCAGAAGTCGTCGTAAAAAATTGCGGTCCACACAACTAAGCAGAAGTCGTCGTGAACAATTGCGGTCCACAGAACTAAGCAGAAGTCGTCGTAAAAAATTGCGGTCCACACAACTATGCAGAAGACGTCGTAAAAAATTGCGGTCCACACAACTATGCAGAAGACGTCGTAAAAAATTGCGGTCCACACAACTAAGCAAAAGACGTCGTAAAAACATGGCGGCTTAACAAAACAGCGGCGAACAGGATTATGAACATGGTGGCATAACAAAACAACGGCGAAAAGCATTATGAACGTGGCGGCATAACAAAACAACGGCGAAAAGGATTATGAACAAAGCGGCATAACAAAACAACGGCGAAAGGATTATGAACATGGCGGCATAACAAAACAACGGCGAAAAGGATTATGAACAAAGCGGCATAACAAAACAACGGCGAACAGGATTACAAACAAGACGGCATAACAAAAGAACGGCGAACAGTATTATGAACATGGTGGCATAACAAAACAACGGCGAAAAGCATTATCAACTTGGCGGCATAACAAAACAACGGCGAAAGGGATTATGAACAAAGCGGTTTAACAAAACAGCGGCGAACAGGATTATGAACAAGGCGATTTAACAAAACAGCGGCGAACAGGATTATGAACAAGGCGGCATAACAAAACAGCGGCGAACAGGATTATGAACAAGGCGGTTTAACAAAACAGCGGCGAACAGGATTATGAACAAGGCGGTTTAACAAAACAGCGGCGAACAGGATTATGAACAAGGCGGTTTAACAAAACAGCGGCGAACAGGATTATGAACAAGGCGGTTTAACAAAACAGCGGCGAACAGGATTATGAACAAGGCGGTTTAACAAAACAGCGGCGAACAGGATTATGAACAAGGCGGTTTAACAAAACAGCGGCGAACAGGATTATGAACAAGGCGGTTTAACAAAACAGCAGCGAAAAGGATTATGAACAAGGCGGTTTAACAAAACAGCGGCGAACAGGATTATGAACAAGGCGGTTTAACAAAACAGCGGCGAACAGGATTATGAACAAGGCGGTTTAACAAAACAGCGGCGAACAGGATTATGAACAAGGCGGTTTAACAAAACAGCGGCGAACAGGATTATGAACAAGGCGGTTTAACAAAACAGCGGCGAACAGGATTATGAACAAGGCGGTTTAACAAAACAGCGGCGAACAGGATTATGAACAAGGCGGTTTAACAAAACAGCGGCGAACAGGATTATGAACAAGGCGGTTTAACAAAACAGCGGCGAACAGGATTATGAACAAGGCGGTTTAACAAAAGAACGGCGAACAGGATTATGAACAAGGCGGTTTAACAAAACAGCGGCGAACAGGATTATGAACAAGGCGGCATAACAAAACAGCGGCGAACAGGATTATGAACAAGGCGGTTTAACAAAACAGCGGCGAACAGGATTACGAACAAGGCGGTTTAACAAAACAGCGGCGAACAGGATTATGAACAAGGCGGTTTAACAAAACAGCGGCGAACAGGATTATGAACAAGGCGGCATAACAAAACAGCGGCGAACAGGATTATGAACAAGGCGGTTTAACATAACAGCGGCGAACAGGATTATGAACAAGGCGGTTTAACAAAACAGCGGCGAACAGGATTATGAACAAGGCGGTTTTACAAAACAGCGGCGAACAGGATTATGAACAAGGCGGTTTAACAAAACAGCGGCGAACAGGATTATGAACAAGGCGATTTAACAAAACAGCGGCGAACAGGATTATGAACAAGGCGGTTTAACAAAACAGCGGCGAACAGGATTATGAACAAGGCGGTTTAACAAAACAGCGGCGAACAGGATTATGAACAAGGCGGTTTAACAAACAGCGGCGATCAGGATTATGAACAAGGCGGTTTAACAAAACAGCGGCGAAAAGGATTATGAACAAGGCGGCATAACAAAAGAACGGCGAAAGGGATTATGAACAAAGCGGCATAACAAAACAACGGCGAACAGGATTATAAACAAGGCGGCATAACAAAACAGCGGCGAACAGGATTATGAACAAGGCGGTTTAACAAAACAGCGGCGAACAGGTTTATGAACAAGGCGGTTTAACAAAACAGCGGCGAACAGGTTTATGAACAAGGCGGTTTAACAAAACAGCGGCGAACAGGTTTATGAACAAGGCGACATAACAAAACAGTGGCGAACAGGATTATGAACAAGGCGGTTTAAAAAAACAGCGGCGAACAGGATTATGAATAAGGCGGCATAACAAAACAGCGGCGAACAGGATTATGAACAAGGCGGCATAACAAAACTGCGGCGAACAGTATTATGAACAAGGCGGTTTAACAAAACAGCGGCGAACAGGATTATGAACAAGGCGGTTTAACAAAACAGCGGCGAACAGGATTATGAACAAGGCGGTTTAACAAAACAGCGGCGGACAGGATTATGAACAAGGCGGTTTAACAAAACAGCGGCGAACAGGTTTATGAACAAGACGACATAACAAAACAGTGGCGAACAGGATTATGAACAAGGCGGTTTAACAAAACAGCGGCGAACAGGATTATGAACAAGGCGGTTTAACAAAACAGCGGCGAATAGGATTATGAACAAGGCGGTTTAACAAAACAGCGGCGAACAGGTTTATGAACAAGGCGACATAACAAAACAGTGGCGAACAGGATTATGAACAAGGCGGTTTAAAAAAACAGCGGCGAACAGGATTATGAAAAGGCGGCATAACAAAACAGCGGCGAACAGGATTATGAACAAGGCGGCATAACAAAACAGCGGCGAACAGGATTATGAACAAGGCGGTTTAACAAAACAGCGGCGAACAGGATTATGAACAAGGCGGTTTAACAAAACAGCGGCGAACAGGATTATGAACAAGGCGGTTTAACAAAACAGCGGCGAACAGGTTTATGAACAAGGCGACATAACAAAACAGTGGCGAACAGCATTATGAACAAGGCGGTTTAACAAAACAGCGGCGAACAGGATTATGAACAAGGCGGCATAACAAAACAGCGGCGAACAGGATTATGAACAAGGCGGCATAACAAAACAGCGGCGAACAGGATTATGAACAAGGCGGTTTAATAAAACAGCGGCGAACAGGATTATGAACAAGGCGGTTTAACAAAACAGCGGCGAACAGGATTATGAACAATGCGGTTTAACAAAACAGCGGCGAACAGGATTATGAACAAGGCGGCATAACAAAACAGCGGCGAACAGGATTATGAACAAGGCGGTTTAACATAACAGCGGCGAACAGGATTACGAACAAGGCGGTTTAACAAAACAGCGGCGAACAGGATTATGAGCAAGGCGGTTTAACAAAACAGCGGCGAACAGGATTATGAACAAGGCGGTTTAACAAAACAGCGGCGAACAGGATTATGAACAAGGCGGTTTAACAAAACAGCAGCGAACAGGATTATGAACAAGGCGGCATAACAGAACAGCGGCGAACAGGATTATGAACAAGGCGGTTTAACAAAACAGCGGCGAACAGGATTATGAACAAGGCGGTTTAACAAAACAGCGGCGAACAGGATTATGAACAAGGCGGTTTAACAAAACAGCGGCGAACAGGATTATGAACAAGGCGGCATAACAAAACAGCGGCGAACAGGATTATGAACAAGGCGGTTTAACATAACAGCGGCGAACAGGATTATGAACAAGGCGGTTTAACAAAACAGCGGCGAACAGGATTATGAACAAGGCGGTTTAACAAAACAGCGGCGAACAGGATTATGAACAAGGCGGTTTAACAAAACAGCGGCGAACAGGATTATGAACAAGGCGGTTTAACAAAACAGCGGCGAACAGGATTATGAACAAGGCGGTTTAACAAAACAGCGGCGAACAGGATTATGAACAAGGCGGCATAACAAAACAGCGGCGAACAGGATTATGAACAAGGCGGTTTAACAAAACAGCGGCGAACAGGATTATGAACAAGGCGGTTTAACAAAACAGCGGCGAACAGGATTATGAACAAGGCGGTTTAACAAAACAGCGGCGAACAGGATTATGAACAAGGCGGTTTAACAAAACAGCGGCGAACAGGTTTATGAACAAGGCGGCGTAACAAAACAGCGGCGAACAGGATTAAGAACAAGGCGGCATAACAAAACATCGGCGAACAGGATTATGAACAAGGCGGCATAACAAAACAGCGGCGAACAGGATTATGAACAAGGCGCCATAACAAAGCTGCGGCGAGGAGGTGTAAGAAGGCGGCCCATAGATTTACTCATTTACATTAATTAATTTATTTTCAGATTTAAATTAGATATGTAACCGACATGCAAGTGTTAAGTAAGAATTGCGTAATTAATGCATTATTAATGAAATGTAGTGTAAATCAGTAGGTCTAAAACTCCTCGTAATTCATTCTCTCAATATTTTCATTATACAGGATTTTCCAATTTTATGGATGTTTAGGAGAATTTCCAAATGGTGTTGTAGTGCATATAATGTAAAATATTAACTGTGAAGTGAGTTGTCTACATGAACTTGATAATGCAATAAAATTTCTTTATACCGAGCGAGAGTGTAATGAATTATTCATTATTACGGAATTATTTTCTTTGCCCTGCCCTTTTTCATACTTAGGCCTATCAAGTAGAATGTAACGTTAAAATATATTAATAGAGGGGATGGGTGAATTTTCTTATAGCCTTTGTTTTAAGCTAATGCTTCGATTTCTTGTACGCATATTCCTATTTATGTCAGTATTGATATGTTTAAGTTTTATGTCTAGTAGTTTGGGAATAATTTAAGTCATAAAAATAATTTTCATATGTTCATAATTTCTAATTTTCCCAAAATTTTAATTATGATAATGAAATTTTTTCTACATACTTCATCTCTTTAGAAAGCCCCACTTCTCATATTCTTTTGTTTTACCTTGTACAACCATGAAAATTTAAACCTATTCTTATTCAAATTTAAAACAATTTACAAGATATCTACACTTACTTACTTACTTACAAATGCCTTTTAAGGAACCCGAAGTTTCATTGCCGCCCTCACATAAGGCCGCCATCGGTCCCTATCCTGTTCAAGATTAATCCAGTCTCTATCACCATATCCCATTTCCCTCAAATCCATTTTAATATTATCTTCCCATCTACGTCTCGGCCTCCCTAACGGTCTTTTTCCCTCCGGTCTCCCAAATAACTCTATATGCTTTTCTGTATTCGCCCATACGTGCTACATGCCCTGCCCATCTCAAACGTCTGGATTTTAACTTCCTAATTATGTCAGGTGTAGAATACTATGCGTGCAGTTCTGCGTTGTGTAACTTCCTCCATTCTCCTTTAACTTCATCCCTCTTAGCCCCAAATATTTTCCTAAGCACCTTATTCTCAAACACCCTGAACCTATGTTCCTCTCTCAAAGTGAGAATCCAAGTTTCACAACCATAAAGAACAACCGGTAATATAACTGTTTTATAAATTCTAACTTTCAGATTTTTTGACAGCAGACTGGATGATAAAACTTCTCAACCGAATAATAACACGCATTTCCCATATTTATTCTGCGTTTAATTTCCTCCCGAGTATCATTTATATATGTTACTGTTGCTCCAAGATATTTGAATTTTTCCACCTCATCGAAGGATGAATCTCCAATTTTTATATTTCCATTTCGTACAATATTCTGGTCACGAGACATAATCATATACTTTGTCTTTTCGGGATTTGCTTGCAAAGCGATCGCTTTACTTGCTTCAAGTAAAATTCCCGTGTTTTCCCTAATCGTTTGTGTATTTTCTCCTAACATATTCACGTCATCCGCATAGGCAAGAAGCTGATGTAACCCATTCAATTCCAAACCCTGCAAGATATCTACACACTCTTTTTCATTAAAAGCATTTTTTAAAATTCCAACACGACTTTGTTCAATATACTGTATCTTAAAGAATAAGCAGTAAGAATTTCAGTTTCCTAACGTGAAATCTGTAGAAGCATTAGCAATGTGAATGTGGGGAAGTGGGAAAAATTTTCGAAATATGAGTATGAAGTTTACATGTATTGTAAACTGATTGAGCGCAGCCATTTTAAAGATGACGTAATTAATACCACCATGCTGTATCGTTATACTAGTCATTCATTCATAGTGTTCTGTCCAAGGGCAGGTCTTTCACTGCAAACTCAACATTCTTCAGTTCTTCCCATTTTCTGCCTTCCTCTTAATCTCCGCATATGATCCATATGACTCAATGTCGTCTATCATCTGCTATCTTCTTCTTCTTCCGCGAATTCTTCTCCCGTTCACCACTCCTTCCAGTGCATCCTTCAGAGGGCAGTTTCTTCTCAACCAGTGACCCAACCAATTCCTTTTCCTCTTTCTGATCATTTTCAGCATCATACTTTCTTCATCCACTCTTTTTTCAACACAGATTCCTTTCTTATTCTGTCTGTCCATTTCACACGTTCCATCCTTCTTCATATCCACATTTCAAATGCTTCTATTCGCTTCTGTTACTTCGTAATAATTTCCATGTTTTCTGCCCCGTACAATGCTACACACCACACAAAGCACTTCACTAGTCTCTTCCTTATTTCTTTCTTCTAAGGTCCGCAGAAGATGCTCCTTTTTCTGTTAAAAGCTTCCTTTGCCGTTGCTATCCACCTTTTGACTTTCTGGTAGTAACTCATGTTACTGCTTACAGTACACCCCAAGTATTTGAAGCTGTCCACTTGCTCTACTGCCTCATTTAGAATTCGCATGTTTACCTTCTTTACTTCTAATAGTTCTGTGGTGCCCGGGTAAAGGGGTATAAGTCCAAAAAATCGAAAAATGAGTTACGCATGCCATGATGTTCGGAAAGGCATATTCTATAATTGGGTAAAGGGACATAAGTCCATCCAGCTCAGAAAAGTATATATAGAGATGTGAAAAAGGGTATTAATCCCAAAAAGCTAATGTTTGTTTGGGTAAAGGGAGATAAGTGTACTTATATCCATTTACACGATCTGGAATTATACATACATGTTTGCTACTGAACTTATACCCTTTTGCACAACCTCTAGATGAAGACACGTGTAGACCTGTAACACTGTACTTAAAATTTACTGGCAGTTTGGCAAATATACTGTATCACATAGCAAGAATAACAACATTTTTGCATATTTGATGTCTGCATACAGTGTATCATTCGAATAATTCCTGTGCGGTACCAACATTATGCAAGAGTATGGCATAACAGCTATATTGTTTAATATCGAAGTATCCATTGAGAATTGATGGACAGATGGTTCCTGTATGCAAAAAGTGTTTCTTGGCAACATTTGATGAGACTATCTCTTCCTTCTAAATCGATACTGTGGAAATTCGAAGACAGTATGTTGCACAGTCTATGAACAATTATTTCATGAACTGAATCTAAAAATCAAGCATCCCAAAATACTCGTAGATACATACATATCACATGCCATGCGATACCTTGAAGATGAAACTGAATTGTTTATCCGGAGATGGAAAGACAGCAGTACAAGCGTCCCTACTGCAATGTCAAGATCTGGCTGATAAGCATATCTTGCAAAATCTCAAGACAAAGTATATGCAATCAGTGGGTTATTTTACGATGCTGTATCAATATCCCAGGTTATTTAACATCTGAATGGAGTGAAGGTGGTAATGCCGGTGAATTGAGTCCGAAGTTCAACACTGATAGTTACCAATCATTTTCTCATAGTGAACTCTTGTTTGGAGGAGAGTGAAATTCTCTTTCATCTTGAATTATTATACCTCGAACTGAGTCTTTTAACAATCAGCTGCAATTAGCAAAGAGGCAGTTATCTTTTCTTGTGATCAGGGATACAACCTATACATAAAACACTTCATGATATTATAATAGGCACAATAATTACTACGATTCAATTTGTGACAAACGTATTTACAAAGTCACATGTTATGTTATAACATTTAACTTACATCAATGTTTACAGACAACAATGTTGAAAACTTCTGTTGCTTTCTACAAGTGTCAAATTTGGACTTTTAATTTGACCGTACATAACTGTAAAGACGGACAAGTCACAAGTTTTATGTGGAGTGAAGTTGATGGTGACCGGGGGAGCTAATCAAATTGCATCTTGCATTTCAAAATTTCTCTATAATCTGCCTTTCCATGTGCAACATGTAATAGTGTATTCAGACACATGAGGGGGGGACAAAAAAACTCTCACATACTTGCTATGTATGTAACTGTTCTGAAAAATCATCCACACTTTGAAACATTGAGTCGCAAGTTTTTTTATAAAAAGCCACACTCATATGGAGTGCGACTCCGACCATGCCTAAATTGAGGGAAAGAAGAAAACCTGTGACATAAAAATCCACATTCTTCATGATTGAATGCAGCTTGTACGACTTACAGGAAAAAAGAAGCCATTCAATGTGATTGAAATGAATCAGTCAGACTTGCTTCAATACCACTGGTCTACAGTGATGTTGCTACTGAACAAAAACAAGTATACCAACCCTAATTCGAGTGTGCTCATTACAGATCTGAAGTCCGTTCTTTTGTATCATGCATAAGGTTAAAATAATAACATTTTTAATTTTACATTTTAATACATTTAGATCAATTTCATTTATTTTATTGTGATTTTGCTACTGAACAAAAACAAGTGTACCAATCCTAATCTGAGTGTTCTGATTACAGATCTGAAGTCTGTTTTGTCTGTTGCGTCACAATTTTCAAGTAATAATATTTTTAATTTTTAATTATGATGTGTGACATTACGCTCAGGTCAAAACTGAGTGTTCTTGAACTCGAAGCTTGGGACACATTTGTACTAATGTCAACTAGGTTTTTAGGAAATTATCGAGCTGATAATTATGCTGAGCTAGTATATAACATGCTTAGAGCATTTCAGAATCTAGGTTGTTGCATGTTTTTTTTTGTAGACCAGTGTATTCTGACTTATTCAAAGATGCTCTCGAAACGAAGAAAACCACAGAATAAGGTGAAAGATCTCTCTGTAAAATTATGAAGTGGTTAAAATTTACAAAGGCTGTTGACATGGTATTGTTTAAAGAAACACTTGACACATGAAAGGATTTCAAGACACTGAATGTCAGGCGAAGAGGACAATCAGGTAATCTACTCCAGTTACCTGTTTCATATCAGGACCCTGTGCCAATTTCTTGTCAAAAGAAGAAAGATTTATTGGACCTGCTACCGGTTGTTCCAAATATATTTAATTCCTTTTACACTGCACTTCCAACAACTTCAACAGTACGAGACATCCATCCTGTCACAATCGAAGAAGTCTATGAAGATTAGTGATTTTGATAATGTTAAAGAAAGTGCTTATTAATTATTATTGTCTATAGTTTGAAAACGTTATGTTACCATTCCTTAGGTACACTGAGGCAGATACTATTTTGAAAATAACATTTTATTGGCATTGAAACATCTAATACTATTGTGTTATGAACAGTAAAATTTACTTTCTTTTTTAACTTTGCTTAATTTTTTTAATGCAGCTGTTCAGCCATCTTGGAACATTTGTGTAATTTTTAATAGTCATTATGTTTCATAATATGAGCTTTGCGTGATTATTCTGTAAGAGATATTTCGGGGTAAAAGGAGATAAGTTGTATGTAAGTTTGTGTAAAGGGGGATAAGTTGTCCAAACTTACTATAATATAAAAAACATTATGAAAATATTGAAAATAAGTAAATGTTTGTAATAGAACTTGAAAAGCATTGAGCGAAGGACAAAATAACCAGAGTACATTGTAAAAAGAAACACACTGGGATTTACAGATTTGTTGCAAACTTTGTTTTTGCATTTTCTCAAAAGTTAAATTTAAGACTTATACCCCTTTACCCGGGCACCACAGAATTATTCGTAGCATGTTGTGCATTCTCGTAAGATTATCAACGTCTGTAGATCGTAAGAATATATATATATATATATATATATATATATATATATATATATATATATATATATAGTCCGGCCATGGATGGCGATCCTTCCCTTAATCCTTTCATATGGTGTGAGTGAATGCTGTGTAATGTCTTAAATGTTTGTGTTGTATCGGAGATGGCCCTGGCATTGAGGTGATCCCTCATCCGGGGAGGACCTCCATGTCCTTGTGTGGTCAAAAAAGTATGTATGTGATACATAGAGTAATTCCTCGCCCGTGTGGCGTGGGTCGTGTAAATGAACCTAAAAGGGAGAGGTTAAACTAAGGGAAAGAAAGAAAGAAAGAAAGAAAGAAAGAAAGAAAGAAAGAAAGAAAGAAAGAAAGAAAGAAAGAAAGAAATTATTATCATTACACACAGCTCTCTTAAACTGATTGAGCATATTGGGAATTAAATCAATGGCTTTTTTCAAAACACGCTGGAAAATGTTTCATACAAAACAATTTTTATCTCGAAAAGGAAGCAAAAAAAAAAAAACAAGCAAAATTGTATTAAACGTTTTTGTCTAAAATATCTCGAGAAATAACCCCCTGAAAGTAATGACATTACTTACGGTTCAACTTGTCTATAGTCCTATGAAATTCGTTCAACTTTTCACTTATGTATTTCATTACTAAGAAAAAGAAACATATATCAATAAAATTATTCTAAACTGCCAGGTACACTTTGTTAAAAAACAGGTTTCATCAAAATTGTTATAAATATTCCGTAAACAACCTACCAATTAAAACCATATTCCAACAACATCATTCTAGATATTCTGTACAGTAGTGGCAAAAAAAAACCGGACCGACCCTTGTAGCTGATTTCAGAGCCTTGTTCACTCCAGAGCGTCGGTGCATATTCCTTGGACCCGAAACCACCTGTGCAGTTGAACAACAGCCACGCAACTGGTTACTGTTTTCGTCTTCATTGAATGGCTCAGGTACTTAATTAACTTATATTATTCCCAGAACATTAATTTTACCAGCTTATTTTCTAATGGCTTTCGAAATGGACTACGTCAGCAGTCGAAACTACAACAATTTCAATAGATTACTCGCTATCTTGTGAATGCGGGCGTGGCATGCGCAGTGGCTCATTTCGGGGACTTTGATTATTCCGTCGGTCCGGGTTTTTTTGCCACTTACTTACTGGCTTTTAAGGAACCCGGAGGTTCATTGCCGCCCTCACATAAGCCCGCCATTGGTCCTTATCCTGATTAAGATTAATCCATTCTCTATCATCATATCCCACCTCCATCAAATCCATTTTAATATTATCTTCCCATCTACGTCTCGGCCTCCCTAAAAGTCTTGTTCCCTCTGGCCTCCCAACTAACACTCTATATGCATTTCTGGATTCGCCCATACGTGCTACATGCCCTGCCCATTTCAAACGTCTGGATTTAATGTTCCTAATTATGTCAGGTGAAGAATACAATGCGTGCAGTTCTGCGTTGTGTAACTTTCTCTATTCTCCTGTAACTTCATCCCTCTTAGCCCCAAATATTTTCCTAAGCACCTTTATTGCCACTACTGTACATAATAGCAATTACAAACATGCTGTAACAAAGTTATTCTAAAGTAGTCTTAACACAATTTTAACACAATTATTATTATAAAATATTAAAACTCTTCTAAAAATATTTTGTACGCAGTATTAATTAAAAGTAGTGGTATGCATAACAAAATTTAAGTTTTGGATCTGAGTTCTGGCTTCTGTGTTATGGGTACGAACACGTGTGTGCTTACATTAGGCCCTACTATTGGAGCTGATGCTCTCCACACAACAACAAGCTAAATGAACCCTAAGGCACACCGACTTTAGTATTCCATTTAGGAATAGAGACACAGCCCGCCTTGGATCCGGATGGGAATGCCATGTGCTAAGTGAAAATACCAACATGTGGTGACAACGTGGTGCATATGCACAGCGATAACTGTGTATTCACCCACTGAAACGTGCGCCAGCAGCGGCTTGTAAAACGTCAATACAAGCGCGTTCATTCATGACGAGAAGCAGAGGTGCGGGACACAATGCCGGACACGTGACGTGGAAAATGAAATCTATTTAATCTCTAGCACGCTGCACTATGTTTTGTAACAGATAATTACTAGAGCTCAGATACGTATGTAAAAAATAACAGCTGAAATATGCACAACGTACTATATAAATATTCAATGAGTAAGTTGCTGGGACTCAAACAGAAAACGTTTCAAGCTGTAATTCCGATTCCCCAGTTCGATTCTTGGCGAATTAGTGAAGATTATCTCCTTTCAGTTATTTCCTTGTTTTGTATTTGCTTTATACAGGGACATCACTTTATTTTTACCAACATTTTTAACATTAACCTGGCTATATTCCCTTACCCCCTTCCTTTACAGGAGTTTGGTGTTACTAGTGCAATATATAAACAAATCATTTTACTAGCTATAGGAGAGAAAAGTAGTATATCCATTTATGTTACAGGAAAATACGATTTTCAGTTTGATCATTACTTTTATGGTATTTTATCAAAATACAGTAGAGTAGTAACATTTTTTTAAAACTCAACTCTTCAGATGGTTTTATTCATTATATAATGGCTACTTTATTCAGCATACTACCGTACTTTCGGTAACTCTAATCTTCACCTCTGCTTAGTCCACACAGATAATAAAGTTATTCAGTCATACTACACACCGTACCTGTGCGAAATAAGCAGGGCCGGGTATTTACCGAGATCGCGAAAATCACGACATAATAGATATAGAATAGATTTTCACTAACCTTTACGAATTAAGTGATTATGATTAGTCTAATAATATGCGGATAAAACAATCACGACAAATCGCGAAATAGAGTTCAAATAGCGAAATATGAACACATTCGCGAATTATTATTATTATTATTATTATTATTATTATTATTATTATTATTATCATTATTATTATTATTATTATTGTGTCGTTTTATAGCGAATTTCATATTCTGAGTTCTTTTTTCGGACATTTTTTCAATTGAATTTGTTGCACATTCAAGTAGGCTATATATCATATTGTTTACCAGGTGTTCTCATTACATTAGTGAACTCAAAAGACGAAGAATTCAACATTTCACTAATAATCTGAAAGTATTAATTTGAGGGCTGAAAGTTTTATTTTCCGTTTTTTTAATGAATGTGTGTTAAATACAGTCTCAATCCAACAAATATCGTCTATTGCTCATACCGCACCTTTACCAGAATCCAATGAACCTTTAATGTGAATTAATTAGAAAGGAATATTCATACTGAGTTAATACTCCAATTTCAAAATAATTGTATTTTCCAAAATTTCCATTAATATCCAACAAAGGTACAAATCAATCTCCAACAATCTCCACCGACACCAATATTAAAAAAACACAAATGATAAAATTAATCTCCATAAATACCTGCCCCTGGAAATAAGCTTCAATAATATAGGCTCTTCCTTCTATGGAAAACGCAACCATATTTCTGAAACACATCAGCTCTGTACTGTTTACTTCATTGCTAGCAGACTTCGAATGCAACAGCGGCCGTAAGTTTGTGTGGCTGACGGGTGCAAGAACATTATTTCATTTGATCAATATCCACCTCAAATTTGATAACTAAGAATTCTGTGTCTCAAAGGGTTGAAGATGTCATTGCGTTGTGACCAGATGACTTACGAGTTCCGCTACGTGCGAATGTTCAGAATCCTAAGACAACGTAATTGGCCAAAAGATCCGCTTACTAAATGGCTTATAACGAACTGTTCAATTACAATTAATATAAAAAGATAATACACATCAATTAATATTTGAGAAGAAAAATTCGCTCCGGCGACGGGGATCGAACACGGGTCCTTGGTTCTACGTGCAAGCGATCTGACCAATGAGCTACGCCGAATTCAATCCACAGCACCGGATCGAATTCTCCTCCTTCAATGTTTCCCTTTGTGGCCTGACTCCAAGTTAGGCATATATGTTTTGATGTTTCCATATCAACTGCCATTACACAGGGACATCATTTTATTTTTACTAACATTTTTAATATTAACTTGGCTATACCTCTGGATCAACGCCGTTTGCTATCCCCTTCCACGACTGGAGTTCGATGATACTGGCGTAATATACAAACAAATCACTTCACTAGGTATAGGAGGGAAGAAAAGTAGTTCATCCATTTACGTAAACTAGGAAATATCGCGCTTTTGAGTTTGATCATTTTCATTAGGTTTTTGTTTAATCAAAATAGAGTACAGTATTAACAATGAGTGTTTTTACTCAAAAACTGAGTTATCCATGCGAACGTATTCATTATGCAGTGTATATTATACTGTCCACAGCACATTAGCGTACAATACAGAGAATGAAGTTAAATTAAAAAATAATCATAATATGGATATTTAAACACATTTTTGAAAATGGTGGCCGTTCATTTCGATACAGGCTTCAGTTTTAATATGCATATTATCGCACTATAGACTATTGTATCTAATTCCAATTAGCAGTTTCGTCCGTCGTACTAGTAATTCATGTTAAAATAATTCTGTACCTACTCTTTAAAAGTGTACCTTAAGTACTGTAAATTCAATCTTCACTTCTGCCCGATCCGAAAAGATAAAATTACTCAGACATACTATCTACTTCCCGTCCAAGTAGTTATGTCGTAGCGTCGTAGAAAGGGAGGAAATCATGTGACAGTTAATTACTTAACCAGGCCCTTTAATTTAAGTTATTTTAAACAGTTGTATAATATTACGTAGACGCCCAATTCCCAACAGAAATTAATGTTCTCAGGAAAGAGCTAAGACAGCCCAGCCACTAGCTGGCGAATAAAAGCTGGTGGGGGAAACCGAGATACGTCGTAGGCAAATGGACGACAGTAGGCCTACCTGTGCGAAAATGATTCAATATTGAAAGCTCTTTCGTCACTGGAAAACGCGAACATATTTTTGAAACGTACTGTTTAACTGGAAAACGCGAACATATTTTTGGAACGTACTGTTTACTACGACCGTAAGGCTACTATGCGGTCTTGGATCTGTGTGGAGGACGGTTGAACTTCATTAGTAGAAGGGGTGGGAGTGGAGTAAATTCAAAAACTCAGGTACAATAAAAATTGAAGTAAAAATGAAATGATGTCCCTGTACAAGGGGCGCACTCAGCTGAGTGACTTATTTGGCCGGGATTCCGCAGTTAAATGCACAGTAATCTGTACAGAAATATGCACTGCTAATTGTCAATATTACAGATATTATTCTGTATGACAAATTAATAAATCTATAACATCCTCATAGCTGCAGTGCATATGTCTGTACAGATTACTGTGCACTTAACTGCGGAATCCCGGCCGAACAAGTCACTCAGCTGAGTGCACTCCTAGTATAATGGCAGTTGACATTGGATACACGTCAACATATATGCTAACTTGGAGTCAGGCCACAAAGGAAAACATTGGAGGAGAATTCGATCCAGTGCTGTGGATTGAATTCGGTGTAGCTCAGTGGTCAGAGCGCTTAGTACGTACAACCAAGGACCTGGGTTCGATTCCCGGGGCCGGAGCGAATTTTTCTTCTCAAATATTAAAGCCCACGAAACCAATGCTTTTTTCTAACGTGAAATCCTCTACGAAAGATAAGCAATGTATATAGGACAATCAAATGAACATATGACCTTCAACATTAGACATGATTAAAGGATGTTAATGTTCCCGAATTTTATACTTACTTACTTACTGGCTTTTAAGGAACCCGGAGGTTCATTGCCGCCCTCACATAAGCCCGCCATTGGTCCCTATCCTGATTAAGATTAATCCATTCTCTATCATCATATTCCACCTCCCTCAAATCCATTTTAATATTATCTTCCCATCTACGTCTCGGCCTCCCCAAAGGTCTTTTTCCCTCCGGCCTCCCAACTAACACTCTATATGGATTTCTACATTCGCCCATACATGCTACATGCCCTGCCCATCTCAAACGTCTGGATTTAATGTTCCTAATTATGTCAGGTGAAGAATACAATGCGTGCAGCTCCGTGTTGTGTAACTTTCTCCATTCTCCTGTAACTTCATCCCTCTTAGCCCCAAATATTTTTCTAAGAACTTTTTTCTCAAACACCCTTAAACTCTGTTCCTCTCTCAAAGTGAGAGTCCAAGTTCCACAACCATACAGAACAACCGGTAATATAACTGTTTTATAAATTCTAACTTTCAGACTTTTTGACAGAAGACTAGATGACAAAAGCTTCTCAACCGAATAACAGGCATTTCCCATATTTACTCTGCGTTTTATATTCCTCCCGAGTGTCATTTATATTTGTTACTGTTGCTCCAAGATATTTGAATTTTTCCACCCCTTCGAAGGATAAATCTCCAATTTTTTTAGTTCCATTTCGTACAATATTCTCGTCACGAGACATAATCATATACTTTATCTTTTCGAGATTTACTTCCAACCCTATCGCTTTACTTGCTTCAACTAGAATTTCCACGTTTTCCCTAATCGTTTGTGGATTTTCTCCTAACATATTCACGTCTTCCGCATAGACAAGAAGGTGATGTAACCCGTTCAATTCCAAACCCTCTGTGTTATCCTGAACTTTCCTAATGACATATTCTAGAGCAAAGTTAAAACGTAAAGGTGATAGTGCATCTCCCTGCTTTAGCCCGCAGTGAATTGGAAAAGCATCAGATAGAAACTGACCTATACGGACTCTGCTGTCAGTTTCACTAAGACACATTTTAATTAATCGAACTAGTTTCTTGGGAATACCAAATTCAATAAGAATATTAAATAAAACTTCTCTCTTAACCCTGCGTTACTCATGTTATAAATATTCTCACCATTGCTCAGGTGGGGTTTCACAAACCCCATTTTAAATAACTAATATATTTTTCCGCAAGTTTCAGAAATCAGATAAACGCAATTAAATATACTATTCTTCGTTCACTTAAACAATTTCTTAAGTGAACTCTTCTGGATCTGATTGAAAAGTATACGGATGCACAGAGTACACACTAGCTCCATCTCTTAGATTTTCGTTGAAATATACGCACCGGGGTTTACCACACCCCACCTGAGTAATGCAGGGTTAACCGAATCATACGCCTTTTTGAAATCTATGAATAACTGATGTACTGTACCCTTATACTCCCATTTTTTCTCCAATATCTGTCGAATACAAAAAATCTGATCAATAGTCGATCTATTACGCCTAAAACCACACTGATGATCCCCAATAATTTCATCTACATATGGAGTTAATCTTCTCAAAAGGATATTCGACAAAATTTTGTACGACGTCAACAAAAGTGATATTCCTCGAAAGTTACTACAGTTAGTCTTGTCCCCCTTCTTAAAAATAGGTACGATTATGGACTCCTTCCATTCCCGAATTTTATAAACAAATAAATTTACTACTACGAAGTCCTGGAATACTTGTCATAGAAAAAGATATAAATGACGCCATATATCTAAATCGTACATAACTTCTCACTACAAATTAACATAGAACTTGTATCAAATGAATTGTGTGGAGAGTCTGAAAGGGACACCATTGTCTCGTTACTACAAAGGGAAGCTACGAGCCCCACCACATGTCTAGTCGGAATAATGATGGTAGGCGACCCATTCCGGCCGTGCTTATTGTCCTCCTAAAACACACTTCCTTTTTAAATATCCATTCCTCGGTAATGCCGCGGCGACTGACGGCCAGCGTTTTCACAATGGACAACACATACAAGCCTCTTGATTGGCAGGGACGATGTGGGAAAAGTATGGTTGGTGCTTTTTTACAAACATGTTACAGTACTTGATTGGCAGCGAGAAGTCGTATACCAACTCAGCAGAGACTTCCAGAGATGAATTACAACTACCACTCAGTACGTAATAGCAAAATAACACAGCTTAAAGGTACTTTTGCACGTACACATTTTAGCGTTCATTCAAATCGAAAACAAGTATGCAATATTTACAATAAAGTATGTCCACTACCTGAGAAGTCGTTAAAATAAGTTAATTTCCAAAACTTATATCACGCCTTCTCTTCTTAACCAGTTTCCTTGGTATAATATACTATAGCCAACAAATTAAGGAGAGTCTGTACTTTCATATCTTACAATGTTAAATTTCTCAATTTTCGGTACACTTTTCACAGAAGTTATAAAAGATACAAATGTAGAAAAAATAGGGCACATGTAACATACCTTTATCTATACAACCGGTTAAATAAATTTAAAATTCCACTGAGCGATTGGCAAAAAAAATGATAACATTTTCTTGCATCAATAATGATTGCAAATTATTTTTTTATTTTTGCTGAAGATAGAAATAAAGTTAATTTTTAACCTACTATGTAAAATGCCATCACATTGATACTGTATATTAATTTCAGCCTTCTGGGTAGAATACTTTCTGAGAAAAGTGTACCAATGACACGAAAAATAAGAAAGTGCAGAAAAATGGTGTTAAACTTTCCATATCTTTCAATGTTAAATTCCTCAATTTTTGGTGCATATTTCTCAGATGTGATAAAAGATATAAATGTAGATAAAACAGGGCATATGTAACATACTTTTATGTATAATAATAATCCGTGGCGCTACAGCCCATAAAGGGCCAAGACCTATCAGCCGGCTGCTGGCCTCAGGCCACATGCCGAAGCAGAGGTGGATGATCATCCAACCAGAATGAAGGTATCGTGTGGTTATCACGATGAGCCCCCCAGCCGTTATAGCTGGTTTGCGTAACCGGATATCACTACCTATCGTAGCTCCCCAAGTGCATCACGATGCTGGGTGGACACCGGTCCCATACACTGGCCGAAATTTCATGAGAAAATTTCTTCCTCCATGAGGACTCGAGCCAGCGCGCATTCCGTAACGCGAGTCCTAGCCAGGATGCCTTAGACCACGACACGGGACTAATTTTATGTATACAACTGGATAAATAAGTTCAAAATTCCACCGAGTGGTTGGCAAGAAAAAAATTTTCATTAAATGAAACTTTTTGCATTAAGAATTACTACAATATTTTTGGTCACTAAAGGCTGACAATTAGAAGAAACAAAATCATATTACCATTTTACACATATTAAACAACCGAAAAATGATAAAAACAAAAATTTCATTTTTTTTAAGTAAAAATTTGGGGTACAGACTCCCCTTAAGTTATGTTCATGTTTTCACACAGTAAAACTTGTATCCAAATTTGCAGCACAGACATACATTTTTTCTACAATAACTGACACTATAACAAACTACACAATTTTACTAATTTATGCTAATTTCATCAGTAGGTACTACTTCTTATGTTTTCTCGTGACCAAACGTCCAGAACGGTTCTATCTTTTTTTCAGCCTCCCATCAAATTGAGTATCGGGTCTTTCCCGGGGATAAAAAAAGGCTGTTGGACGGAGCTCTACCTCCATGCCCCCATGTGCCTCATGTCCAACTAGATAATCGGCTCAAGCGGGATTCGAAACCCACGCCCGAATGCGGTTCCGTAATCAGCAGACAAACGAGCTACCATCTGAGCTAACACGGTCTAGACCAGATTTAACTTATAGGAAGGTCTTTGGCAACATAATAGTAGAATAATAGTAGGTGCCAAATCTAGGGAATCTTGTAGGACTATTTTCAAAAAACTACAAATAATGCCCATGGCTTGTCAGTATATCTTTCCATTAATAATCTTCCTCTTATGTAATCGTGAAAACTCTGTAACTAATTCAACAGTTCACAGCATAAATACACGTCAAAAAATGACTTTCATACTCCATCAACAAGTCTATCGTGCTATCAAAAAGGAGTGCGTTATATGGCAGTAAAAATTTTTAATAGCCTTCCTATCGATATAAAAAATGAAACTCAAAACATAAGATTATTTAGGGCCAAATTAAAGAAGTACCTAATTTCTCACGCCTTCTATTCTGTAGGTGAATTCATGACATTCAACAACACTTCATAAAATTGATACTAAAACTTTGTGTTGTACTAGTAGACTATATTGTAAATCTCTTCTGTATATATTTCATCTAGACAGTGACTATAAATTAAGGGCCGTATTCATAGACATTTTTAGCGCGGGCTTCCGGTGGATGATCAGCGTTTTTCGTATTCATAAACCAGTGTTAGCGATAGGATATGATTTGAATTCTGTACAAGTAACTAGGGGATAGCCGGGGCTAGCTAGCTTAGTACGCTCGTAGCGCGTGCTCAGAATTGTATATGAATAGCACCCTAAGACAATATAGTAGTATTAAGTTTTTTGACTTGTTCCATATTCCAGCTGTGAAGCAATGTATGAATACCATGGAATGTTAATAAGTACAATACAATACAATAAAATGCTGTCAGAATGAACAATAAATGATGGAAAATTATTTTCGTGAGAAGCAGAATATTATCCTCGGACGATGCCCATATACAGTTAAAAGAGATATATCCGAAATTACTTCCCTTAATAAAGAATTGTCTTTGTATGTGCAATTATATGTACTGAAGCTTTCTAACAACAGACACAGATGCATTTCATAAATCAGTGCCTAGCTACACCCAAGTGGATTATCTACTGGCATGAAGGTATTCAATCGTGGAGAGCTTTCTATACATAGATTCATGTGCCATAACTTCTGTTCAATACTGACTACGTTCACTGCGTACAAGCATGCCAAAGCAACAAAACACATTAATATTAGTAATAATACTTTCCAAACCGGTCACTCGTTACAAATGTGCATCGCTGAGGCTCTACAAACAATTCCTGTCTGTCTGCTCCAGTCCAGTGGACGAACGTTATATGAAATGTTTAGTAATTTTCATCAATGTGTGAAAATGTTTCCGACATCATATTCTGTATAAACATTTTAAACGTTACGCTGTGGAGTAACGGTCAGCGCGTCTGGCCGCGAAAGCAGGTGGCCCGGGTTCGAATCTCGGTCGGGGCCAGTTGCCTCATTGAGGTTTTTCCGCGGTTTTCCCTCAACCCAATACGAGCAAATGCTGGGTAACTTTCGGTGCTGGACCCCGGACTCATTTCACCGGCATTATCACCTTCCTATCATTCACACGCTAAATAACCTAGATGTTGATACAGCGTCGTAAAATAACCCAATAAAATAAAAAAAAAACATTTTAAGATTTACCTACAAGTACTAGTAATTCTATAAAATAAACAATTACTTGATAAAATGTTTGGCAACACGTATCCTATATCTAATACATAAATACAAAATGTAGTGTAGGCTACAATAAAAATTATTCTTATCCTATAAAATTAAAACAGACAAACACGGAATCAAGTAGGCTACTAGAATCACAACATATTTTTATTAGTGAAATATTGGAAGTTTTAAAATTTATTATATTTAAAGCGGAAATTCTACTTGAAGCAAGTAAAGCGATAGGGTTGGAAGTAAATCCCGAAAAATATATGATTATGTATCGTGACCAGAATATTGTACGAAATGGAACCATAAAAATTGGAGATTGATCCTTCGAAGAGGTGGAAAAATTCAAATATCTTGGAGCAACAGTAACAAATATAAATGACACTCGGGAGGAAATTAAACGCAGAATAAATATGGAAAATGCCTGTTATTATTCGGTTAAGAAGCTTTTGTCATCCAGTCTGCTGTCAAAAAATCTGAAAGTTAGAATTTATAAAACAGTTATATTACCGGTTGTTCTGTATGGCTGTGAAACTTGGACTCTCATTTTGAGAGAGGAACAGAGATTAAAGATGTTAGAGAATAAGGTTCTTAGGAAAATATTTGGGGCTAGGAGGGATGAAGTTACAGGAGAATGGAGAAAGTTACACAACGCAGAGCTGCACGCATTGTATTCTTCACCTGACTTAATTAGGAACATTAAAGCCAGACGTTTGAGATGGGCAGGGCATGTAGCACGTATGGGCGAATCCAGAAATGCATATAGAGTGTTAGTTGGTAGGCCGGAGGGAAAAAGATCTTTGGGGAGGCCGAGACGTAGATGGGAAGATAATATTAAAATGGATTTGAGGGAGGTGGGATATGATGGTAGAGAATGGATTAATCTTGCTGAGGATGGGGACCGATGGCGGGCTTATGTGAGGGCGGTAATGAACCTCCGGGTTCCTTAAAAGCCAGTAAGTAAGTATGTAAGTGTGAAAATATTTCCGACACCATATTCTGTATAAACATTTTAAGATGTATCTACAAGTAATTCTATAAAATAAACAATCATTCGATAAAATTTTTGGCAACAAGTATGCTATATCTAACACATAAATACAAAATGTAGTGAAGGGTACAATAAAAATAATTCTTATCCTACAAAATGAATACAGACAAACACGGAAACAAGTAGGCTACTAGAATCAAAACATATTTTATTAGTGAAATATTGAAAAGCTTTGAACTTTATTATATTCAAGTTTACATGCATATAATTATTCATTTAAGTACATTTTTTTAAATAAACTTTGTAAACAATAGGCCTAGTGAAATGTGCTCTTCATAATAATATTGTGTTAATGTTTTAACTACACGCTTATAGATTCAGAAAGAGTTTCAAATGCATACAAAAGCTTTGTCATTCTTCAATGCAGGATTTTAAATCAATAAAGAGAAGACTGAACGGAATATGTGAACACACAAATCCTTGCAATCATAATTAGAATGTTAAACTACTTCTTGCAGTCACTTAACGCGTGGAGTTACACATCCTACGCATTTGTTAGATTTATACTCTATTTTAAAAATCAATGAAACCTTAATATCTGGTATGTCACATCTCTTGTATACAGTTAGTCAGCAGCTTGTCCCAGAATCGCATGCTTTTCCGTGATGGAGATTCATGTCCATATTCCGTCCTAAAAACCGCGCTGATCAGTCATAACCAGGCTTCGAGACTTGGGACCCGATACAATAACTTTACTGTGCATGTACTCTAGGTTGTTGACTCGCTGCAAGTAGTGAAAGGTAGACCTGTGTTGAGGTAACAACGTTGCTATTTAGAATAGAGTACGGTAGTATGGGGAAACGCACACATATGTACATTCTGAAAGTAAATATAACTTACATTACACAATCACAATGTCAAAAGACTGTGAATAGCATTTATTCTCCTATCTTTTATAAGCATTTTTGTTTAATTATACACAGTGTTAATGGTGGAAATAAACATGTAGCAATTTTAATTTCTTCATTTATTCTATTGGTCGTCTTTAGGAAGTGCAGTTACAGTACCAAAATGCAATGTACTACAAGATACATTTTCAGTGTCTCAAAAGTAAATCTTTTTCGGATATCTGCCAAACACAGTTTGTACTGTGAAAAGGTGCGCTCTATGTCGCATGATGTGATAGAAGCAAAACGAAAAAACCTAACATCATTGCAGTCTCTAAGAGACAGTCCTTTATTCTCGGGTGACTCTATGTCCACTAATTTGCTATTTATATTACACAATGTTCCATATCCGTTATTTTTACATAAAATTGATTTCCACTTCTGTTTTACACGTTCAATAACCGGTGTACTTGATGTCTCATTAATTCTCTGTGTCATTTCCTCAATTAATTTGAGGGCTTCCGGCATCTCTTGCTCCGACTTTTCTAACCGTGTAATAGTTTCAGACACAGTTTGAAAATAGGTTTGTATGAAAACCAAATTATTCGTCAGAACCTTCAAATCCAGAGCATTTTCCTTTGCGTATTTGTTGGCATTCATTCTACAGTACCCCCACCCACTGTACGCTTTACCACTATACTCAGTACGTCGTTATGCAGATTTCCCACTGAACTGCTCTATTGGGTCCGAAGTCTCGAAGCCTGGTAATAACAGACTGGATAGACTATCGTAACTAGGCTAGCTACAATACGCTTCGTTTACATGATCCCGGGTTTTTCAAAAGATGGGACATCAGGTACTGGGACAAACGACAATGCCAAAAACACGTGCACTGATCTGTCTGCTTCGTTGTTGTAACATTGCTGAACTCCTTCACACTGGATTGTCCTACATACAGGGTGGAAGTGAAATAATTTCGCAGATTGGAAGGGACGATAGGGTATACTCTGAAATGAAGAGAAAACCTATATTACGTTTTGTGATTAAATGCACGGTTAATTAGAAAATTGAGTTTGAAGTTCCAGCAGACCGGCAACATCGCCGCTAACACACTCTTCTCGTGATACAGATATAACAGATCAACGAACTCTGTCTCGCTAGATGAGCTGTTCTCTGGCGCTGTGTTGCAACCAACTCGCATCGTGGAGTGGCTTGAATTTAGAGGTTTTTTAAATTAAATTTACACGAAAACTGTCCACACTATTGAAATACGCCAGAGGGATAAATTACTCTTTATTATACGTCTTGAATACACAACTTTTAACACTACATCACTTCGGAATATGTAGTTTATTGCTTTCACGTATTAAATACTAACACAAATGCCAACCACACCTACAGCAACATAAACACAGACATGGAAATTCTACATATTCAACCGAGAAACAAGAAACTAAACACACTAGAACAATACGAAATATACAGGCAAACAAAAACACATCCAAATGAAATCCTCAACACACACACTTTTGACTCCTCATTACACTACACAAACACAACACCACAGGAAACGCAAAACCAGGATCAACCAGTTTTGAAGATAGCCCACAACAGGCTGAAAGTAGTCAACAAGGTATCGTACCTGGTATTTAACACGCGAAAGCAATGAACTACATATTCTTTATTAGTTTTCCTTTTGATATGGACAAAAACACGATCCTTCTCGCAATAGTTACCGAATAAGGATGATGTTAAAAATTTTGAAAAAAAAAAAAAAATTGTTCTGAAAAAAAAAACTATGAACTTTCCACCAATATGATATTATAGTTTTTTGTTGCATACAACATGAGCTATACGCTCTGAAAATCTGCAGGGCTATTTCACTTCCACCCTGTATACTATGTACCAAATAGAATAAGCAACATGATATTTGTGATTCAGGCAATTCTCAAGGGAATTTTATTAGAACATCCACATTACATACAAGCCCACTTCAATTCAGATGAATACAGAATGGCTGTGAAGTGCCAAAATGGTACGAAGCTCGACACTGATTACTCAACAAAACTTTCTACAATTCTTATTCTGCACAACTCCACGAAGTTTGTCGGCAGTCTTTCTGAGCAACATGCATACTTGTGTAGACACGTTTCAGCTATTACCGAAAATGAACGCTAACTTGAATGCCACTATAAATGTTTCCTGTTCGAGGCAAAAAAACTAATTGATTTTTATAACGAGCAGAAATGTCATGTTCGAAATAAGAGCATAAAAAGTTGCCAATAACTGCAAGATTCAGATTAAAAAGTGTAAACTGAGGGGGCCAGAAGCAAAGAAGTACAAGTAACATTTCTAAGAACATGAGTTAGGGGAGAGTCGGGTAGTATCGGACATCGGGTAATATCGGACAGTGAGTTTCTTTCATCTACCACACGATGATAGTACCTGATTGACATGGTTACGTTTCTGTGATGTCGCATAGAGAAACGTACCCATGTCATTCAGGTACTACCATCCAATGGAGATGCACAAAGGCGGGAGTGCCGCAGGGCTCCGTATTAGGACCACTACTTTTCTCTATCTACATTAATGACGTATCAAAGAACTTACAGTATTGCCGATATCACCTCTATGCCGACGACCTACAACTTTACATACATTCCAGACCCAATACGATCAATGAATCGATTGACAAGTTAAATTGTGACCTCGCCACTGTCTCCACTTGGGCGGCCAATTTCGGACTCGCACTTAATCCAAGTAAGACTCAAGCCATAATTATTGGACATAAGCGTTTAGTAAACTCCCTCAATAACAGTAATCTTTCAGTTGTTACCCTTAACAACACGCTAATCCCTTATTCATCTGTCGTAAAAAATCTTGGCTTCTTTTTTGATAATAATCTAAGTTGGTATTTTCAAGTTAAAGAAACGATAAAAAAAATCTGTTCCTCCATTCACTGTTTGAGTCGCTTGAGAAACTTCTTGCCCCAGCAACTAAAACTTACCCTAGTGCAAACTCTAGTAATGTCGCACTTCGATTATTGTGACGTTTTGTTAAGTGACCTAAGTTCTGAATTGTCAGTCAAGTTACAGCGAACTCAGAATATGTGCGTCAGATGCGTGTGCAACATCCGACGATATGATCACATATCACCGTCCTTCGCAAGTCTCTCGTGCCTCCGACTTAAAGAAAGTAGAACTTTACACACTTTGTCTTTACTCTTTCGAATTCTGCACACTTCAACACCAAATTACCTTTCGTCTCGTTTCTCTTATCTATACTCTAACCACGACGTAAATACCAGATCACTTATCTGTGGCACGCTAAGTATACCTTTTCATAGAACATCTTGTTATTCATCATCTCTTACAATATCCACCTCGCGTCAATGGTATTCCTTGTCACAAAGTATTAGGGGCTGCAAGACAACAAACACCTTTAAGAACAGCTTAAAAGATAACCTTATTAGCATTTCACTCCAATCATACTGATTTAAACTATCACTGACTACATTGTTACTTTTTTCTTTAGACACCATCCTGATTGTGCAGTGTTTTAATTGTCTCATAATCTCTTTCTATCATCTAATATTATTTGAAATATATTAACATTCTATGTATTTTAGTTTAATTCTGCTACACAATTTATTTCAGTGTTTAATTAATAGTTCATACTATTTTGTTGTTTAATTTGTAAATAACTCTTGTATACATGTAACTCTCTCATCTCAATCAAATTGTTGAATTCTTTGTAAGTTCATGCATATGTATATACACTTTTTGCTGGTTGAGTGGAAGAGAAGGCCTTACGGCCTTAACTCTGCCAGCTAAAATAAATCATTGTTGTTATTATTATTATTATTATTATTATTATTATTATTATTATTTATGGTGGTAGATGAAAGAAGCGCACTGTCCGATATTACCCGATGTCCGATACTACCCGACTCTCCCCTAAGTGCATTCAGGGTAAGCTAAAGCATCTAAAATTTTAGTGGAAAAGGGATATATCTTTCAACCATAACACACACTAAAATTGAAAACCACTTTCAACAATATTATCTAAAAAAAATAACTTAAGTGTACTTATACATTTTTGCTTCTGACACCCTCAATTATATTATATTATATTTTCACTTACTGTTGTTTGTAAAGTTAGTCAATGTTTCAAATATTTAAATTTCGTACACATTACATTACAATTAATTAGAAAATTGCAAATAAAGGAGAAATATTGCTTTAAAATGACAAAAAGGCATTAGTAAAAAACACCTTAAAAAGGCAAAATAAGCATAATAAAATTTAGCCGTATCACTTTGATTTACTCCAAATCACATTTAGCCTATATCTATGCAAATAATGATTTACTTCCACTAAGTAAAAAAGGTATTTTCCCAAACTGCCGGGCTCTACTGATTGGTGAACTATGTTACTAGTCAGCGATGTATGCAATGATGGGGGGAAAGGAAATGGCCACAATACGCCATTATCTCCTGGTTAAGTTGCCTCATGAGTGATGTCATATTACTGTTATTTACGAGATTCCAATTAGTCTTCGGACTGCTGACTTAAATATACATGCATACGACTTACCTATCAATTTTTTAGTGCTCCAGATTCCTTTACTTATTTACTGACATTTAAGGAACCCGGAGGTTCATTGCCGCCCTCACATAAGCCCGTCATAGGTCCCTATCCTGAGCAAGATCAATCCAGTCTTATCATCATATCCCACCTCGCTCAAATCCATTTTAATATTATCCTCCCATCTACGTCTCGGCCTGCCCAAAGGTCTTATCCCCTCCGGCCTCCCAACTAACACTCTATATGCATTTCTGGATTCGCCCATACGTGCTACAAGCCCTGCCCATCTCAAATGTCTGGGTTTTATGTTCCTAATTATGTCAGGTGAAGAATGCAATGCGTACAGTTCTGCGTTGTGTAACTTTCTCCATTCTCCTGTAACTTTATCCCTCTTAGCCCCAAATATTTTCCTAAGCACCTTATTCTCAAACACCCTTAACCTATGTTCCTCTCTCACAGTGAGAGTCCAAGTTTCACAACCATACAGAACAACCGGTAATATAACTGTTTTATAAATTCTAACTTTCAGATTTTCTGACAGCAGACTGGATGATAAAAGCTTCTCAACCGAATAATAACACGCATTTCCCATATTTATTCCGTGTTTAATTTCCTCCCGAGTATCATTTATATTTGTTACTGTTGCTTCCAGGTATTTGAATTTTTCCACCTCTTCAAAGGATAAATTTACAATTTTTATGTTTTCATTTCGTACAATATTCTCGTCACGAGACATAATCATATACTTTGTCTTTTCGGGATTTACTTCCAAACCTATCTCTTTACTTGCTTCAAGTAAAATTTCCGTGTTTTCCTTAATCATTTGTGGATTTTCTCCTAACATATTCACGTCATCCGCGTAGACTAGCAGCTGATGTAACCCGTTCAATTCCAAACCCTCTCTGTTATCCTGGACTTTCCTAATGGCATACTCTAGAGCAAAGTTAAAAAGTAAAGGTGATAGTGCATCCTCTTGCTTTAGCCGCAGTGAATTGGAAACGTATCTGACAGAAACTGAGCAATACTGACTGTTCTGTACATGTCACTCAGACACATTTTAATTAATGGAAATAGTTTCTTGGGAATACCAAATTCAATAAGAATATCATATAAAACTTCTCTCTTAACCGAGTCATATGCCTTTTTGAAATCTATGAATAACCCAGATTCCTTTATATATGCTTAAATGTAACATGGCACACTTGGTTTAACCTGCCTTCCCATGTAAGCAACACCAGGGAATCTATCACTCTCAGTCGCACTACATCGCTTAGAACAGAAGTGACTAGAATTACAGCTTAAGATACGAAGCGATTAATACCGAAACAAATGTTAAGTTACAATTTAAGTGAATGTAAAAACACATCGATAGAAAACAGACGAAGGATTTGAATCGTTCATTCATTTATTTTATTCCATAGATCTTACATGAGCAATGAAGCTTTAAGATGTGGAACAAGTCAACATTTTACAATATTACAATTACAATTACATTTTTTTCAAATTTTTATAGTTTTACAATTTAGTAATTCTCTACAATTTTTACTTTTTTTTTTTTTTTTTTTTTTTTTTTTTTTTTTTTGCGAGATGTAGTGAGATGAGATGAGGTCCGAGGATTCGCCAAAATATTACCCGGCATTTGCCTTTTGGTGGGGGAAACCTCGGAAAAACCCAACCAGGTAATCAAATCAAAGGGGTTGATGCCAAGGACTCGCCATAGACCATCCGGCTTCAGTCCCACGGCTGGGGAAAACCTCGGAAGAAACCAAAGACCAAAGTGGGATCCAACCCAAGCCCGAACGCAGGTCCGGATCAGCAGCGCAGCGAGTCTGCCGACTGAGCTACATCGATGGCTCTACTAAAAGTATACAATACATAGCCAATCAGATTATTAAATTTACAAACGCAAACGATCATTCATAAGTTGACCTATATGTATAATACAAAACAAGTTAATTAAATTTAAGGCATAAACAATTCAACCAGTTGTGATATACAGAAATTGATAATACATATCATGCAAACTACCTCAAATTATAAACACAAACAATTTATCAGTAGAGCTATATAGATTACTATTCAATTTAATGCATATACAATTCATCGGCCAAAACTATACAAATATATACAATACAAAGTAGCATACTTTCATTAAGCTATACAAATTTGTGCAATTAATATCAAGTAGATTAATTCAATTTATAATCATAATCATAATCGTCTTTTCAAGCGCCATTCACACAACTCGCAGAAGCTTTCCGAACGTAATTAGTGGAACAGGTGACATTTCTCAACCATGTCGAAGTTAAGGTAACTCAATATAGCATCGAACTGTAACCCCCTTCAACAAGCATCACTCACGACGCTATGGAGGGTGATGTGTCACGGCTGGGGCGTGAAATTCGCGTTCGAATAGCTTGTAAATTGAATCCCTAGCGTCGAACGCAAAGTCAATAAGATTAGTACCATTACATTTGCAACCTTATCCTAAAGGCTTTTCAGGACACAGCCGCGCAGAAATATTTTGTTCTTACGAAGTTCAGAGGCAGTTTGTGAATGCTACTCCCAGTCTTCTCAGATATCTGCAGAAGATTCATCACTTTCCTGTCACTATCTCATAAGGAGATTGTTAAATACGGCTATTTAATTACTTTTTCTACAACAAACAATAGAAAAACATAAAGAATTTAATAGAGAAACGCATTTAACATTTATTGATTATATTAAGGCGTTTGATAGAATAAATAGAAATGAATTATGGAGAATATTATATAATAGAGGTATTCCATTGCATCTAGTTGAAGTGATTAGAAACATATACAGGGTGATTCAGACCACCCGTAAGTCATTTATTTCGGAAACTAATGCATTAAAATTTTCGAGAAAAAAATATTTATACTAAACCACATGTGAACTTTCACTTGAGCTTGATTTCATCAATCAGCTGTAACAGGAAGTAGGGTCAGTGGCGTATCACTTTAAAATTTCAAATGGGAGTATGGGTCAAATAGGGTACCACTTGATAGAGCTCTTCAAAACAAACAACTTTCATAGAAAACGTTTCTATTAATTCCTATTCTTTCAATGAGAAAACGTACGAAAAGGCAATAGGTGATTCGGACCACACGTAAGTAATTTATTTCGGAATCTAGTGCATTAAAATTTTCGAGACAAAAATATTTATTACTAAACCACATGTGAACTTTCACTTGAGCTTGATTTCATTAATCAGCTCTAATAGGAAGTAGGGTCAGTGGCGTATTACTTTAAAATTTCAAATAGGAGTCCGCTTCAAATAAGGTATCATTTGATAGAGCTCTTCAAAACAAACAACTTTCACAGGAAACATTTTTACCAATTCCTACTCTTTCAATGAGAAAACGTACAAAAAGATAATCCCATCAATATTGAGAAATGTTAAAAGACGAAAATGTAAACAAGATAATTAATGTTGACATTTTACTGAAAGAGTGGACAATTCCATTAATTTCTATAAATGTTCAAACTGTCTGCCGTTCTCAGCAGCACACACCTGTACTCTTCTTCTAACACTGTCAGGGACTCGTAACACTTCGGAGTGGTCAAGTGACTGGCAGGTCTCCCGAATCACCCATTGCCTTTTCGTACGTTTTCTCATTGAAAGAGTAGGAATTAATAAAAACGTTTCCTATGAAAGTTGTTTGTTTTGAAGAGCTCTATCAAATGGTACCCTATTTGACCCATACTTCCATTTGAAATTTTAAAGTGATACGCCACTGACCCTACTTCCTGTTAGAGTTGATTGATGAAATTAAGCTCAAGTGAAAGTTCACATGTGGTTTAGTAATAAATATTTTTTTCTCGAAAATTTTAATGCACTAGTTTCGGAAATAAATGACTGTCACGGGTGGTCTGAATCACCCTGTATAAAAAAGGTAAAGGTATCCCCGTAACATGCCATGAAGGCACTTGGGGGGGGGCATGGAGGTAGAGCCCCATGCTTTCCATGACCTCGGCACTAGAATGAGGTGGTGTGGTCGGCACCACGCTCTGACCGCCTTTTACCCCCGGGAAAGACCCGGTACTCAATTTTATAGGAGGCTGAGTAAACCTCGGGGCCGTTCTGAAAGTTTGGCAACGAGAAAAAATCCTGTCACCACCTGGGATCGAACCCCAGGAATCACCCTGTATAATAAATCTAAAATACAAATAGCTGGCGATACACAGATAAGACTAGAGGAAGTTAACTTAGGTTTGAGACAAGACTGTAGTATGTCGCAGATTATATAAATATATATATATATATATATATATATATATATATATATATATATGGACGAAATATTAAGAAAATGGAAAATAAAAATAAAGAACTATACACAGAATTTTAATGAAGATAATTTCATAATGACGATGCTATTCGCTGACGATCAGGTAGTAATAGCAAATAATGAAAATAACCTACAGAGAGCAGTACATGAGTTATGGAAAATAAATAAGAACTATAATATGGAGATATCTGTACATAAGACTAAAACTATGGCATTTTGTGGCAAATCTCCTGTAAGATCTAAAATAGTAATAGGAAAGAGTATTATAGAACAGGTAAATAAATTTAAAATTTTAGGCGTTATCTTATCTTATAAAGGAGACAATGATCAAAAAGAAATAAGAGAAAAATTTAATACATAAATGGAACAATAAGAACCCTGCAATCAAAAGCTAGAAAAGATACATTGTTAAAATTTTATAAGGTGATGTCAGTGCCCAGATGCCTCTAGATTACAAACAAATGAGATGAAATTTTTGAGAAGCATAGCCGGTTACAGGAAAATAGAACATAACAGAAACGAAGAAATAAGAAAAGAACTTGAGATATATGAATTAAACAACAAAATATAAGAATATAGAAATATATGGATGTCTCACATTTCAAGGATGCAGGAGGACAGGATACCATATAGGGGAGAGTCGGGTAGTATCGGACTTCGGGAGTATCGGACAGTGCGTTTCTTTCATCTACCATCATATGGTAGTACCTGATTGACATGGTTATGTTTCTCTATGCGTCATCACAGAAACGTAACCATGTCAATCAGGTACTATCATCGTGTGGTAGATGAAAGAAACTCACTGTCCGATATTACCCGATGTCCGATACTACCCGACTCTCCCCTAAGTTTTGGAAATATAAACCTTGGGGAAGAAGAGATATTGGGAGACCAGCCAAAAGATGGATGGACCAATTTCAGTAGCTGATACAGGAATCAATTTCCTAATGCGTGAAGGATGATGATGATGATGATGATGAATTACTTTTTCTGTGTTTATTATTCTTTTTATGTTTGACAGCGCGACTGGAAAATTAAAATACTAGCGTATTTATTGAATCACTTCATGACAGTAATATCAAGTACGATTTTTAAGGTTGTATAAAATATTCAAGAAGTTGCGTAAAATATAATTTAATATACTACTATATTATCATATGAATTAGTCAACAAGCCTATTCAAGTTAATGCTGTAAAAATTAAATGAGGAGCTTGGTATCAAAGTTGGACACTCCACTTTTGCTTTTTTTTACAGACGAGGCGAAAAACTAGATCCTTGGAAACCAATGCCACCGTTATACGTACATTTTTTAAACATTCTCATGGGTCATAGAAATATTTTTTGAGTCTCAAAATGTGATAGACAGTTAGATAGTTGATAGCCATCCCAACCAGGGTTTAATAATCGGCAACCTAATCAATTCTAAATGAATATTTATATTTAATTCAATTTTTTCTTTAATAGAAACCCTAGTTAGGTAGGCTATCATTGAGAAATGTATTGGAAATGCAACAAACGATTTAGGCTACAATACAAATTACATTTTATAAAGAATAAAAGTGATGATTAATTATGCTAATCGATGACTTTAGCAGCGGAGGATATCATGTCCAAGGTGCTGTCAGGAACTTTTAATTTTCGGAAGACTTCCAAGGACTCCCGTGGGATTGTGCCTCTAGCCCCAATCATAATTTCTATAACGTCCCATGTCTTGATGTTATATCGCTGCAGCATGGCAGATAAATTGCCCGTTTTTCTTTGCAGACTTCTCTAGGTTGTTCCTCGCTGTTCTCAAAACGGACTGTGGGATCGAGAATGAGTCCACAATTTTTTTTTTTTTTTTGGTCTAGGGTATAATAAATTACTATCCAGGTCGAAATTTAAGTTTAGAAGTGGAGTTGTCAATCTCTGAAACTAAGTCATGGAGTTGTCTGTTTTTGAAACCAAACGAAGCCATATTTAAAGTGGAATTGTCTATTTTTGAATCTAAGTTTCTTCTAACTCGTTTTCAAAGCAAATTTACATAAAACAGTACTTATTCATTTACAAACCGATTACATAAACAGTCAGCCATATTGCATTCGCGATGCGTGGTGGGAAAATATGGTACGAATGTGCGCTTCTCATTGGCTACTGAAGGAATTGTCCTAATATGAAACCAAGCCACGGTGGAGTTGGCTACATCTTGATTCTAAAGCGCACAATTAAGTGCTATTTTCGCTCTGTGCTGTCGGGTTTGTGAAACTAAACAATTCCAGAATAGCATTCAGCACACAAAATTCTATGAGAAACAATCATCATCTTCTTCTTCTTCTTTCCCTTAGTTTAACCTCTCCCTTTTAGGTTCTAATTACACGATCCACGCCACCCGGGCCTTACAGGGCCGCGACCTGTCGGGAGAGGAATTAATCTATGGATCACATACATACTTTTCTGACCACACAAGGACATGGAGGGCCTCCCCGGATGAGGGATCAGCTCAATGCCAGGGCCACCTCCGATACAACGCAAACATTTACGACATTACACAGCATTCACTCACACATATGAAAGGATTAAGGGAAGGATCGCCGTCCATGGCCGGACTTTCAAGAGGTACAATCCCGGCATTTGCCTGGAAATAACTGAGGAATCCTTGAAAAACCTCAGTTAGGACTGCCGGCCCCGGACCTCCCAAATGTCCACACCTGTGGAGTAACGGTCAGCGCGTCTGGCCGCGAAACCAGGTGGCCCGGGTTCAATTCCCGGTCGGGGCAAGTTACCTGGTTGAGGTTTTTTCCGGGGTTTTCCCTCAACCCAATATGAGCAAATACTGGGTAACTTTCGGTGTTGGACCCCGGACTCATTTCACCTGCATTATCACTTTCATCTCATTCAGACGCTAAATAACCTAGATGTTGATAAAGCGTCGTAAAATAACCTACTAAAATGAAAAAAAAAAACCTCCCAAATGCAAGGCCAGCCCTCTACCACGCCGCTAGCCCGCTCGGTCGAGAAACAATCAATATCTCGAAATCGCAAAAAATGGAGTTGTCTAACTTTGATACTATGCTCTTCAAATATGGAAATATCTACACAGAAAACAAAAGTTATCTGAATTAACAGTCTTATAGTTACAGAATAAAATCAATTGATTATACAGTTTTGAAACAACAACAAATTAGTATCGCGGGTAAAAATCTGTCTGAATTCTAAGAACGGTGACAATAAAAAGAAAAAAAGAAAATTGTGCGGTTTTATAGGGCAATGACTCTCATTATGGATCCCAAGTATGAACAATGATAATAATAATAATAATAATAATAATAATAATAATAATAATAATAATAATAATAATAATGATTTATTTTAGCTGGCAGAGTTAAGGCCGTAAGGCCTTCTCTTCCACTCAACCAGCAAAAAGTGTATATACATATGCATGAACTTACAAATAATTCAACAATTTGATTTAGATGAGAGTTACATGTATACAAAAGTTATTTACGAATTAAACAACAAAATACTATGAACTATTAATTAAACATTGAAATAAACTGTGTAGCAGAATTAAACTAAAATACATAGAATGTTAATATATTTCAAATAATATTAGATAATAGAAAGAGATTATTATGAGACAATTAAAATACAGCACAATCAGGATGATGTCTAAAGAAAAAAGTAACAATGTAGTCAGTGATAGTTTAAATCAGTATGATTGGAGTGAAATGCTAATAAGGTTATCTTTTAAGCTGTTCTTAAAGGTGTTTATTGTCTTGCAGCCCCTAATACTTTGTGACAAGGAATTCCATTGACGCGAGGTGGATATTGTAAAAGATGATGCATAACAAGATGTTCTATGAAGAGGTATACTTAGCGTGCCACAGATAAGTGATCTGGTATTTACGTCGTGGTTAGAGTATAGATAAGAGAAACGAGACGAAAGGTAATTTGGTGTTGAAGTGTGCAGAATTCGAAAGAGTAAAGACAAAGAGTGTAAAGTTCTACGTTCTTTAAGTCGGAGCCACGAGAGACTTGCGAAGGACGGTGATATGTGATCATACCGTCGGATGTTGCACACGTATCTGACGCACATATTCTGAGCTCGCTGTAACTTGACTGACAATTCAGAACTTAGGTCACTTAACAAAACGTCACAATAATCGAAGCGCGCTCTTGTGTGCGTGCGTGTGCGTGCGTGTGTGTGAGAAAGAACTGGTGAAATGAGCTCTAAAGAGCAGAGGCGGTCTACAATCTGGTTATAAACGGAATACAAATATCAGACTAGAATAATTTTACAACGTAAGAACGAAAAACAGATGAAACAATTTCACATACCCTACAAATTACACAACTCAAATGGCCATTATTCCACAGCGTTAGACTGGGAGAGTCAAGGCAAGAAAGCAACGAACAAGCAAGAGTTCCCTTCGAAAGGATAGTGCTGAAGTCCAGAGAATTAAGACGTACTGAATTCTAAGCTACTCGTACAATCAAAACCAAATAGTCTAAATCGAAAACACGTTTCGTAATGCTAAATAGAGTACAAGCCAAAGTTCGCTTACGATATCATAAGTAGTTTTGAGGGCGATTACTCCTCAATATCAATTTGTAAAGATAACTGGGTAATTTCCTAGAAGACGGGCAAAATCCAACATGGCTGACGAAAACTACCAAAAACGTTCTGCCAACTATGAAGTCCAAATATCACCAACCATCGAAAAATCGAATATATATTCATATTTTTAAAGAAGAACAAGCCCTCCAAAAAAAAAAAAAATGAAAATATATTTAATTTTTTGCCTTTGATTTTTTTTTTTTTTTTTTTTTTTTTTTGGCGTTTCGTAGCATTCGAACTTCATAGTTGATAGTACTTTTCTGGCAGTTTTCGTCGGCACTTTACTCCCAAAAATCACGAAAACACAAAGCAAAACATAATTTATCATCTTATCAAATAAAATTCAATTCTCATTGACGTCTTCATCGACAACCACTTCACTTCCAGTATAAATGACACAGGCTTTAAGGCAATCTAAACTTAAACCATACAAGCAACAAAGAACTAAACCAACACTTTGTCGTACAGTCAACTTTGCATAAATAAACCACGTCTTTACACTAAATGAAATTCTCTTCGAACACTTATTACACCTTAACATCTACATAAAATAACGTAAATAATTCCTTTAAACCACAGAAAAACAGTTTTCTCCTCAACATTCAACACAATCCTTATTCACCAGCGAAAGAACTAAACCAAAATCGACACAAAATTTAATAAATAATTTCAGAACACGGATTCCTTCCTTTCCCTCTTACTTCAAAATCCAACCTTGTGCACACAAAATAAATTATTGGCTCTGAAAAGTGCCTTTTCGTAAGCATGATGATGCGCATTCGACAAATGCAGACAAATCTACAATGTAATATCACTCACGTCAAACAACCAAGAACAACTGACAACGTCATTATCCATTCAAAATTAATGAAAATTGTAGAATAAATTACAACTATAACCAATCAAATCGAAAGAAAATCACAAAAATCATAAAATGACAAACTTTCAATAACTTTAGCCATCAGACACAACATAACACCACTCACGTCAAACAACCAAGAAAAACTGATAACGTCATTATCCAATCAAAATTAATGAAAATTCTAGAACAAATGACAACTATAACCAATCAAATTAAAAGAAAATCACGGCGACACCTAATATAAAAAACCCTAGAACTAACATGTAAAAGTCACTAAAAGATCACTAACATTTAACTCTGAAATAAAAAAGTTGGTAATACTTACTATATTCAACCAAGTGCCCGTCTTCTATGAAATTACCGATAACTGCAGCATTGAACGATACATAAACCTTGTAGTAAACAAATGACTTCAACATAGTATTTCGTTCCAATCGCTGACAGTCTCGTATACGACATACACCTGTTGTGCGACCGTCACTTACAGTAGCGTGCAAATTAATCCGAACAACGTAATTACTTATGCAAAAACACTCAAACGGGATAAAAAAAAAAAAGGATCTAAGACATACCTCAGTAATCTATGTGGCCTCCCTTGTTCATAATAACAGCTCTGAGACGATTTGGCATGGATTCCACTAATTTCCCACAAATGTTCTTCATTTCTTAATCGCGAAACCATACACCAATGAGGGCAGAAATCATCTTCTCCTTTGTAGAACAATCCATTTTTTGCATTCTTCTTTTGCAAACTGACCACAAGTTCTCAATGGGGTTGATGTCGGGTGAGTTGCCTGGCCAGGGGAGTACCTGAATATTCTTCTTGTTGAAGAATTCTGTAGTTTTTCGAGACGTATGGCATGGTGCCAGGTCTTGTTGGAACACACCTCTGCCATCCTGAAATGATTTTTGCAGCTGGGGTACGATTCTGGTTTCCAATAAGTGAATATATTTGTTAGAATTCATCATTCCCTTGATAAGTATTAATGCTCCAGGCCCTTCATGTGTAAAACAACTCCAAAACATTACTTTAGGGGGATATTTGGGTGCTTGTTGGAGATGAGCTGCTGTTACTTTTTCGGATCCTTTCCGTACGTAAGAAACACGGTGGCCGTGGACCTCGAAATGAGACTCATCGGAAAAAAGTACTGTACATTCCTCCAGTCATTCACTGTCCAGTGTTGATGTAATTTTGCCCACATTAAGCGTTTTTTGCACATAACAGGGGTTAGCAGTTGCTTCTTAATAGGCTTACGAGCCCTTCGTCCAGCTTCCAAAAGCCTACGCCGCACTGTTGTGACGTGAATATTCGCCCCAGTCAGTGGTAGCCATTAACTCGCGGGTTAAGTCGACAGCAGTTAGTCTAGGATTTAATTTACTTTTCCTGACAATTAAACGATCATCTGCAGGTGAAGTCTTCCTTTTCCGGCCACAGTTTCCTTTTTTCTGGGGTGTGATCGATCCAGTCTCCCTGTATCGTTTTATGATCGAATTAACAGTAGCCAAACCGATGTGACATTCTGCAGCAATTTTCCTCTGTGTCATAGAAGAATGCTCTGCTAATGTTATAATTTTAGACCGTTTTCGTGGAGTTGTATCCATTTGTGAAGACGACAGAATGTACACAGGATTGCAGTATTAAGTCTTCAACACAATTGAAATGCTTATAAGTACAAACCGACAGGCAAAATGTCACATATTTAAAAAAAAAATAACGACAGACCTTCAACAATGGAATTACAGGTACTACAGATGTCAATTAAAGCGGTATGAGCAGCTATGAGGCCAACAATGACAGAAAATGTAAAAATATGTCGTGTTCGGATTAATTTGCACGCTACTGTAGGTCGCACTGGTTGCTAGCCGGATGGCTACTGAGTTCGACTTCTGCTCTTTCTCATCAGGATTTCTGACACCAGCATTGTACACAACAATGGAAAACGATTTTAATGGAACAGCTGGAGCTCTCAGGATACTATAGGAAAGCTACATGATTACTAAACTTAGTCTGAAATGACTGCAATCTTGTAACCTCAACCTGATTTATTATATATTTACATATGTACAGCAAACCTCAATATAAAAAAATCAGAATTTTCTTGTTCTTTTTAATCAACTAACGCCCGGTTTCTGGTACACCTCAGTTAACTGTCAGTTACTTAACTGCACTTATACATTTAACTGCACTGATAAATTTCATGAGCTTCCGAAAAGTGAAATGTAGATTTATCAGATCTCATAAGTAACAGTTGAGGTAACTTCAAGTTCAGTATCTCTTGTTGTACATAGATGTCTCCACTAGGATTTTCTTAGTGATTTTTTTAGTTATTTATAGTTATTTTTATTTGCAGAAGTTTTCAGTAGTAATATGGCACCGAGCTCTATACTAGTAGGAGCAAGGCTTTTTAATTAAGGAACCGTGTGATAAACGATAGTGTACATGTACTCTTCCATCTCAATCGTAATATGATTAAAAAGGCAATAATTGTTTGTATTTGGCGTATCATCGAGGTAAATAATACTAGTGGAGAGAGGGCTAGATGTAATTTCTGCTACAGAACTGCAACCACAGTCAGTTGTGGTGGTTATGGAAGCCATATTGGTAATGTAAAAATATGTTACATTAATCCATATGAATGCTTTCATGTGTTCAAATGGACTTATCGGAGAACGAAATACCATTGGCATTGGTAGAGCACCCAAGAATAAAATATTCCTTGACTGACGACATAGAATGTGATGTTATGACGAAAATTAAGCTGAAGATATTCGAAACTGTCTTTACAAACACACATTATTATCCTAATATGTCATAGAAAGTAGAACATTTATACAGGGACATCATTTTATTTTTACTAACATTTTTAATATTAACCTGTCTATACCTTTAGAGAACCGGAAACACCGCTTGCTCCCCCCTCCAAGACTGGAGTTCGATCATACTGGCGTAAAACACAAATCACTCTACTAGGTATAGGAAGGAAGAAAAGTAGTTCATCCATTTACGTAAACTAGGAAATATCGCGATTTTGAGTTTGATAATTTTCATTAGGTTTTTCTTTAATCAAAGTACAGTACTGTATTAACAATAAGTGTTTTTACTCACGAAGTGAGTTATCCATGCGAACGTATTCATTATGCAGTGTATATTATACTGTCTACAGCACATTAGCGTACAATATAGAGAAAGAACTTAAAGTAAAAAATAATCATAATATGAATATTTAAACACAATTTTGAAAATGGTCGCCGTTCATTTCGATACGGGCTTCAGTTCGTTTGTGCATATTATCGCACTATAGACTATTGCATCTAATTCCAATTGCCAGTTTCGTCCTTCGTACTAGTAACTCATGTTGAAATAATTCTGTACCTACTCTACGTACTGTAAATTCAATCTTCACTTCTGCCCGACCCGAAAATATAAAATTACTCACACATGCTATCTACTGTCCGTCCAAGTGGTTATGCCGCAGGATTGTAGAAAGGGAGGAAATCACGTGACAGTTAATTACTTAACGAGGCCCTTTTATTTAAGTTAAATTAAACAGCTGTATAATATTACGTAAACGTCAAATTCCTAAGAGAAATTAATGTTTTCAGGAAAGAGCTAAGACAGCCCAGCTATTACAGAGGGGCGAGCAGAAGCAGGTGGGGGAAATCGGGATGCGACGTAGGCAAACGGACAGTACCTGTGCGAAAATATGATTCAATATTGAAAGATCTTTCGTCACTGGAAAACGCGAACATATTTCTGGAACGTACTATACTCAGTAACTCAGTACTGCTTACTATCTGCGGTCTTGGTTCTGTGTGGAGTTGGAACTTCCTTAATAGAAGGGGTGGGAGTGAAGTACATTAAAAAACTCAGGTACAATAAAAACTGAAGTAAAAATAAAATGATGTCCCTGTAGAACATTTACCATAAGTTACGTAAATAAAACGCCAAATTTTTAAACTATACCGATAGTAAAGTAAATTAATTTATTGTGATCTATATTATTATTTAATATCAGTTATTATAGTTTACGAAACAGTAATGCAGTAGCGCTGCATATCGGTATTTGTTCGAATCAGTACTAATAGCCAGGTAACTACAGGCCGAGGCACAGTTACCAGTTGAAGCACAGATAACTGTAAAGATGACGATAACTGTTGTTTCAGAAACTCGTTTCAAACATATCAGCGCGTTAAATCATAGATAACTCTGTATGTACAGGTAACTGTCTTTCCAGAAAACGGACATAAATAAGCAATTTAGAAGTGAATTTCTCTTGGCTTCACGATTATATACAGTATTCTACCTTTTCTTTCAGCAATAGCCTGCAAGGACGATTTCAAAATGAACCACTTTTAATAAAATGGGAAAAAAAGATGTCCATTTAGCTCGATGTCATACCATTCATTTTCCTGTAGCTTTCCACTGGAGGAAACACAAATGTGAATTTAAGTCCTAGACGAAGTGTCCGATGGATCGTTTGTTCTTTCCTAAAAATTCAAATTAATTTTAAACATTAATTTGCCTATCGGTGCCTCGATCTTGGCAATAAGAAATGACGTTCGGAAGAGTTATGATTCAAACTTAGACTCATGCAGATCGAAACTCGTCAAGTCTCGAGTTCGACATATGCTGAAAAAAATGCGCAGCGGAGCGGCCTCATAAAGCCCTGTCAATAAGAACCCTGTACTTCTTGAACTAAAGTGGGACCACATATTACTCCCTTATTTCTTGAGCGCGTGGTCATAATCAATCAGCGCTCTCTTCGCGTTTATTGTCAAATAAATCCCTCTGTTTTCCAATAATGCCACGCGTATTTCTTTTTTTTTATCTGTGTATTTGTGTCTAATGCCTACCCACTTCACTTTGTGTGATTCGGGTTCCAAACCCTGCGAATAGATGGCAGGACTTCGACCCATTTTCAAGTTGCACAACAATTCGACAGGCCTCATTATGCATGTGTAGTGAAGAGTAACGTCGTGTACTATGGTGAGTGTATGTGTAAGTGTAGTGTAGGGAATCGATGAGGATGATGATGATGAGGGAGAATGGGAAACCCGGTGCCGGCACGTAGCCTACTCTTGTCGAATGGCACCAAGAGGGCCGCCAGGTTTAACTCCCCATCCGACCGACGAATCACTATCAACAATGACATAACCTTCCCTTCATATGTACTGCGGAGAGATTTGGGATTTAACCCAGGCATATTGGTGCACAATTTAGTGATTAAAAGTTGTGCACAGACATCTGTCCTAGACTCGAAGTAGAAATTTTACATGAACATGTCTGATCCTGCAGGGAATCGAACCCGGGCCGACTAGTCTGGAGGCAGATACGCTACCACAGAGCTAATTCGGCGGACTTCTTTTTCTCTAAGTGAGCCAGTTTTCTCAAAAAGGAGGATTTTTTATTTTTTATTGAGTTATTTTATGACGCTTTATCAACAGCTTAGGTTATTTAGCGTCTGGATGAGATGAAGGTGATAATGCCGGTGAAATGAGTCCGGGGTCCAACACCGAAAGTTACCCAGCATTTGCTCATATTGAGTTGAGGGAAAACCCCGGAAAAAACCTCAACCAGGTAACTTGCCCCGACCGTGAATCGAACCCGGGCCACCTGGTTTCGCGGCCAGACGTGCTAGCCGTTACTCCACAGGCGTGGACTTTTTTATGTTCTACAATAAAGTTATTATTTACGTTCTTGCGTATAATCATTTGCAACAAATTGTTTATAACACTATGTCATTTTCAAGCAAAACTGAAACACAAAACTACGAACAATCACGTCTCGAGAATTTGTTTATAATTTCCAAAAATATTTCTAAGACTGAAAATACATCAGTCCCATTGATTCTATCATGAATGTCCAGTTTAAATGGATATTAGTCCCGCACAATAGCCAGCGGTACGAAATGAACACTGGTTCGAGTCCTCACGGGAAAAAAAAAATTATCATTAAATTTCGGCCAATGTATGGGATCGGTCTCCACCCACTATCGTGTTGAATTTGGGGACCTACAGAAAGTAGTGAAATCCGCTTTCCTAGGCCAGCTCTCGCATCCTAACGTAAGCTACTAGGTTACGTTATCCCTTCGGCTTCCATATTTTCAAACTTCTGTAATTCTCTTCAATTAGACGCAGTGAAGCACGTTCCTGCGAATTTGGAGCTCACAAATATGCTCTAATCATACATTTCAGGGTCACTTTCCAAGGACACAAGATAGTGTACACTTTTCAGATTTTCTCTCTCTGAATTTCTCCTCTCGTCAATGACTTCGTTACAAGATTCCAAGTAGCTTACTATACCTCAAACTATTACTTTGCTTGCTAAAAATTAACTATAGTCTTATAATACAGTGAAACCTGTTCAAATCGGAACCTGAACAACCCGGAATCCTGTCTATTTCGGAACAATTTATTGGTCCCGACAAAATTTGTATGTATTATGTGTAATTTTTCCTGAATAAAACGGAAACTGTCCAACGCGGAAACGGAAACTTTCTGCTACTGTTCAAAACGGAAACAATATTTTGGACACACACTGTATTTTATAACTATATTTTGTAACTATGTTTTGAAACAGCGTGTAATTTCAAGGAATATACGAAATATGTAGGTCACTAAGATAAAAACAAGTTTTCTTTGCAAAATTGTAGAGGGTACGAGGGTGTGTTGGCCTGTCGGTCATAAATTTTATTACCCTGTTGAGTAGGCAGACGAGTCCCTTCAAAGATTTTCAGACCCGTATACTGTCGTAGCTAAACAGAGCGCAAGTGTAGTGATTTCCAGGTAAAAAAAAAGTTGCATGAAATGTTGCATTAACATTAAGTGATGAAGTAAAAGTAATCGAGATAAAGGAAAATTAGAAACAAAGTCTATGTGAAATAATATTGAAGTACAGTTGTCGAAAACTCTGGTGTGACACTTTAAAAAATAAAGATCATAATGAGTGAGTGGCTTGCGGCCGATATTGGTGACACAAAAGGAACCAGAAAGCAACTGTTTATGTGGAAATAAATGAACAGTTGTGAGAGTGGGTTATTCATGACCTTTCAAAGAACAAGCCAATTTCTGGATCTGTTCTGCAAAGCAAGCTATTGAACTGGGAAAGAAATTAAATAAACCAGAATTCAAGGCTTCTAATAGATGACTCCTAGTCCAATTAATTAATAATGTGCAGTGATATGCAGTACAGTATTAGAGTATAGTGTTAGATATTAAATAGAATGAGATTAGTAAACTTTAGTAATGTTTAATGACTAATGAGTGAGTTACGATAATATTTATACAGAAAATGAGATTTTAATCAAGATGATTCACCAACGTAATAAGCGACAGAAAGCTGATTTAATGTGACGAGTGTTAAACGGAATATTTTGTACTTCTTGCAGTTTGCGGCATGTCATTTTGTTTTTCATGTATATGAATGACAAAATATTCCATTTTAATGTCACACCTGAATAATACGGAAACCTGTCCACAACGGAAAAAAAATTAGGACCATGTTACTTCCGTCTTGAACAGGTTTCACTGTACTTACAAACACAGCGTTCTGGAGATTCAATTTTACTTCTTAGGTAAACTGTCATACAGTCAGAAATACTCAGCAACTTACCTGAAACACAAAGAAACACAAATTAAAATTCTGAACTATTTTGTTCAATTCTCCTACAGAAAGAAAATTACGGATAAACAGCGTATATGCACTCGTTTAGTAAATTACTATCACCCATTAACGACACGCACAGGGACTTCATCAACAGTTCATAGGACAGTTTGTTTGCTACTATGATACAACATAGGTCTATTATGTAGGAGATAGATGCGAAATATATTCTGACACGCATGCTCGAACTTTCAAGACAAAACATGAACGGTCAATGAAAGACATGCTCAATCTGACGCGAAACACCTGTATAAATACGAAATACAAAGGAAAAGGCAAATTTAAAAACAGGTATTCTAGGTATCTTATATGATACAATTCACCATTCAATTCGTGTGATCAATCTATATGAAATCAAGTATTAATATTTATACACGGTAAGATGTGATTAGAGTCCACACCTGTGGAGTAACGGTCAGCGCGTCTGGCCGCGAAACCAGGTGGCCCGGGTTCGATTCCTGGTCGGGACAAGTTACCTGGTTGAGGATTTTTCCGGGGTTTTCCCTCAATCCAATTTGAGCAAATGCTGGGTAACTTTCGGTGCTGGACCCCGGACTCATTTCACCAGCATTATCACCTTCATATCATTCAGACGCTAAATAACCTAAGATGTTGATAAAGCGTCGTAAAATAACCTACTAAAATAAAAAAGATGTGATTAGATTGTCAAATTTAAATCCAACTAGGTTACCATGTGAAGAAACTTCCTGCAAATACGGAAGGAGTTTTGTTATAATTTTGGACGTGTGTATGCGTACGTGCATGCATATATATATATATATATATATATATATATATATATATATATATATATATTATGTACGTGCGCGTTTGTTTATCTATTTATTTATTTAAAAGAACAGAAATTCATGTTATCCGATCAATTAATCGTAGAAGAATTTATGCGACGATTCTTAAGCCTAGATATTGTATTAAATTATTCCAAATCATGCAATATGAGATTTGCAAACTAAGTCAACTTCTATAAAAAATAATTCCAATTGGCATTCTGTTGTCTGTTGTAACGCACATTAAACTCGATCGATACTGGACATGTAATGTACTGTTCGCTTTCTATCAGCTGTAATTTCGCAAGGTACATGAATGTGATATTGGTTCACAACGTCAGTGGGAAATTAATATATCGGTTACATACGGCAGTCATAGGAAACTTTCAAAAGAGGAACAATAAATTATAGTATTATATATATATATATATATATATATATATATATATATATATATATATATGAGTGTTTAAAAAATACGGGGCATAATTTCAGGTATGTATTTCCCACATGTAGACAATCAAAATAGTCCATTACAACATGTGTCCGGAAATGCTTCATTTCCGAATTATGGCCTTCACAACGTTGAAATTCACCGGAACGTTTTTCTTTCCGCAGGTCGTTGTCATTACAGAAGATGTTCAAAATGTCCACCTCCTGCTTGAATACAGACCTCACATCGATGTCTCATTGACCTGCGAACACGATCCCAAACTCCAGGAGTATTGCGTATGTCCTCAGAACAAGCCACAATTCGATTCCGAAGGGATTCCAAATCAGGTACCGGAGACGAATAAACCAATGATTTTAAATGGCCCCACAAGTAGAAATCGAGAGGTTCAGATCAGGTGAGCGTGGAGGCCAAACAATTGGGCCACCTCTACCTATCCATCGATCAGGAAACCTTCGATCCAAGTATCTACACAACACTGAATGTAACTTTCGCCTCGGAATGAACTGTCAGAGTGCCCTCTTAATGTCTCCTTTGACGGCAACGACCTGCGGAAAGAAAAAACGTTCCGGTAAATTTCAATGTTGTGAAGGCCATAGCTCGGAAATAAAGCATTTCCGGACACATGTTGTAATTAACTATTTTGATTGTCTGCATGTGGGAAATATATACCTGAAATTATGCTCCGTATTGTTTAAACACCCTGTATATATATATATATATATATATATATATATATATATATATATATATATATATATATTATCTACGCATATGCAAGCCCCTCTTTCTTCTTTTTTTTATTAGTTATCTGTGGCCTGATAACACTACCCAACAAAGAAAAAATTGTCATACTCCGCGATAAAAATAGGTGATTCTTAACGAAAACGTTGCGCTTATTTTGAAAATAGCCATAGAAATCTTCTATCACGTCACGTTAAAAAGATATACACACATTTAGAATTTCACATACGCGGTTCCAGATAACATATGTTAGATTAATTCTTATGATATACCTAATGATTAGACAGTGGATGCGGGATGACTTAAGGAGAAGTGAAGTTGTTTCGTATCGGAGTATATGGCACGTACCGCGTCGTCCGTCTTTTGTGTACCTGGCGAGTACAGCAGCGTACATAACGAAGGAACCCCGGTCCACATTGCAACGCAGTGTGTGCAGTTGTGTTATCCTGCTCAAGTATTTAGTACGAGTTGAATATGTTGTGCTGATCCATTCATAATGTAGAAGTCAAAACGTTAAATTCGCTTAGAGATACGAAATGCAATTAAGAAGTATGAGAGTGACATTTTATGTATTAACGAAGACAATATCGTGTGTAATGTATGTAAAATTGAAATAAAAACCAGAACAACTCAGGCTATAGAGAAACATTGCAACAGTACATCGCACAGGAAATGCGTTGAAATGAAATCTGAGGAACCATCTACATCATCATCATCATCATTTAGTTGTGCGGGTCTAACGACACGTGCAACATGATGCTCAGTACAAATATTCCTCTAAAGAAATTGAGTGATCGCCATTTTAGAGGTTTTCTTCAGAAATTCTCTCGATACAAAAACTGTTTAAGCGATAGGCCAAGACGCTTCAGCTTCGACAACTTACGAGAATATATCGTCGTTTACTGCAACGCTGGTAATTGCATCAATGACGACGTGGACTGAATCTTGCAAGGTATGTACTACAGTACGTTATTTTTCTTTTCCTTCTGACTGTACGGAGATACAGTAGCATGTTGACGTCGTCTGTTTACGTTTAAAACCTGTTCAGCCAATGCATAGTGGGCCAGATTGAGTCAAAAATGGGACAAAATTGAAAAAAAATGAACTTTTTTTTACAATATTTTTGACAGTGTATACTCATAGTAGGGATGTTGGTGAGCACTAAACTCATGATGCATCATCGATAACATGTTTTAACAACTGTGGCTACAGCCTTGAAAGAGAGCTGTTGTAACCAGGCGATAGCGCACCAGTCAGTCCTAGGCCGTGCGCTTGAGACAGAGGTGTGTGTTACGTGGTCATATTCGTGAATAAAGTAATAACAATGGCTGAGAATGTTAGAACAAAGGGTAGGTTTTATTAGGAATATATGTAATTTTGAATTGGTTTAAACAGAGTGTAAATACAGACGTGGACAAATTATTAGCAAAATTTAAGATTTTTAATATATATTTTTACAAAATATGATCTTCGATTTAGACTACAGTTGACAATTTTGTGTATTTCCAAATTATTAGCAAAATTGAAGATTTGTATTGTATATTTTTCAAAATTTAACTCCTCAATTTGGACTACATTTGATATTTTTGCATATTTACAAATTATTAGCAAAACGGAAGGTTTTTTTTGTATATTTTTACAAAATTCGATTCTTCAATTTGTACTACACTTGACATTTTGGATATTTCGAAATTATTAGCAAAACTGAAGATTTTTGTTTTGTATTTTTACAAAATTTGACTCTTCAATGCAGTTGATAATTTTGGTAATTTACAAATTATTAGCAAAATTAAAGACTTTTATTATATATTTTTACAAAACTTGACTTTTCAATTTAAACTACAGTTGACATTTTTGCATATTTCTATCTACTATAATGATGGAAATATCCAAAATTGTCAAATGTAGTCTAAATTGAAAAGTCAAATTTTGTAAACAGAATTATCATAAAAATCGTCCATTTTGTTAATAATTTGTCCACGTCTGTATTTGCGATAACTTGGAGGGATGCAATTTAAGCTAATATATTTTAGTTTTCAATATTTAAACAGGGTTATAAAGTGCGTGTCACTCGATGTTACGAAAACTTTTGTGTTGCTGGTTTAAACAGACCCTATAGATTGCAGAAAAGTCGTATTCAGCTACAGCTACTTGCACTTTTCTGTTTAATGTGCGAAAATTCAGATACTTACGTATTATTCATTACTATTCCAGATGACCGCTGTTTTTTACACTGTGAAAACATGGAAGCCCTGCTACAAAATAATAATGATAAGACAGCTGTTCATGAGTTTGTTATTTCATAATTAGGATTACGTGAAAATTGTCAACAAGATTTTTCTTCAGAACTAAAGAAAACAAACAGTTCATTCTGCAGTAATTTTAATGAAAGATAGCAGAATTGCTACAGAATGAAAAATAAATAGGAAGAAAAATATGGCAGTTCATTGGATCAAGATTTTAAGCTACCCCCATGTAATAAATTTCATGTTGAAGATGTGGCTGGATGTTCATAGTTGTATAGTCATTCTGGTCATCCAAGAAAATTGTTCTCTGAATCATCTAAGAAGACCAAGAGGAGGAAAACTGAACATCTCAGAGAAGCTGCCGATCCTGCTGCGCTTGCTCTTGCTACTCAGATAAATCTGAAGGATTCTGGTAAAAAGAAGCATCTAAATTAATGGAAAATGCTCTACTCTTTAGTTTTGTTTAACGACGCTCGCAACTGCAGAGGTTATATCAGCGTCGCCGGATGTGCCGGAATTTTGTCCCGCAGGAGTTCTTTTACATGCCAGTAAATCTACTGACATGAGCCTGTCGCATTAAAGCATACTTAAATGCCATCGACCTGGCCCGGGATCGAACCCGCAACCTTGGGCATTAATGCTCTAAGTACACCAACCCGTACAGCAAAAATTCCAACTGCATATAACGAGCATAGTGGTTCCTGCAAAAATGTTGCAAAATATACTGGTGATGACGTTTTAGCCCTGATAATGGATGAAAAATTGTCTAATACACTTTATTGAGACTGCAAGCAAAACCTAGAAATGTAGATTTATATCCAACTTACAAAGAAGTTCGTGAAGCAAAGCTGCATTGCTATCCATGTGATATTACTGTGACAGAAATAAGTGCAGAAGTGAAGTTGCAGAGTCTATTAGATCATACAGCCAGACGAATTTATGAAAAGTAGAAAGGAAGAAATTCAGAGTCGGTTTCGAAATGAGATGGGACTTCTTGTGGACAAACCTAAACCAGGGGGAGTGAAGCCTCAAACGACAGGAATAATGCTAGAAGATTCTTCTCAAATCCCGAATTAACATCATCCATAACCGGGATAGACAAAGACTTAATTACACGTTTTGCAGTTGTTCTTCGAGTAATTTCTAGTGGAAGAGACATTAAAGTTGAGTCTTTCAATCAATGTGCGCTAGAAAATGCAAAATTGTTCATTCAGAAGTATCCCTGGTTTAACCTCCCAGCTAGCGTACACAAAATTCTCATCCATGGGTCTCAGATTATTAACTCAGCTCTGCTTCCAATTGCACAGTTATCTGAGGAGGTTCAGGAGGCTCTTAATAAAGATATTAAAATATATCGAGAGCCCCACACACGGAAAAGTTCTCGTAAAAACACAATGACAAATTTAGTCAACAACCTTCTCATATCTTCCGATCCTCTCATTTCAAATATCATAGTCACATAAAAATACAAAACTCCTTTGTGGAAGGAAGCATTACAGCTACTGAAAGACTCTAGTGAGGAAGAAGAAGAAAGTGCCATTCATGAAGAAAATGTCAGTAATGAAAATGTAATGATGAGGAATCAGATACTGAATAAAAAAAAACTATTATGTTGTGAAAGTCCTTTTAACTTAAAGAAAAAGTGAAAAATATTGAACATCTATTGATTTTATGCATCCAAGACAACAACAGAGATATAAAATAAATTTGTCCCATTTTGAGTCGATTCTGGCCCACTGTGCAATAGTCTGAATGAGAAAAATGTAACATATAGTAAATGTGCACATATATTCTACGATAAGTCATCCCGCATCCACTGTCTACTAATGATATATAATATAACGATGTATTCATGCTAACTTAAGATTAATTCATAAATGTAGTTTTAAATGCATGCAATAATTTTTGGGCCATATTTTAAGGGAACATACCTGCAACTCTGCTTTCAAAAGTGTTTGGTAGTATGTGATTTTCTCCTGTACTCCTGCCTGCCCTCCCTTTCAAGAAACCAACAATAATCCCCATCATTACTGGATCCTTACGACCTTGGTACCTTTCCTCCATGATGGAAATCTGTTGATAAAACCGTTCCCCTTGTTCATCACTAACATCACCCAGAATTTCCGGAAAAAAAGTTTAGATTTGAAAGAAGGAAATTCATTTTCAAAGACATTCGACAATCCATGTAGCATTTCAACAAATTTGGTACCAAAGTTTTACAGTTTTCTTGTTTTGTGTTTCCGAGAAAAACCACAAACAACTATTTTAAATGATTGCCAAGCTGCTAATTCATAGGTTATGATAGGCCTTGACAGTGTCCTATAAGTTCAAATTGTTGTATCCTTCTTGACCAGTGAAGGTTTATAAACTAGTTAATAACACACGCGATATTGTCGTAATTAAGGGTTTTTGATGTGATGTCCACATTTTGTGGGATATAATTATTGGATCCGCGATATTTAAATGAAGGAGCTTTTTCTTTTGCTTTATTGTAAACATAGACGCACTGTTTGTTTCTAGGATATATGCATTGGAAAGCCATTAAGCGTACTTGGGTTTTATTAAAGTACACGTAAATTAAAAACAAAATCTTCATCTATTTTACTTTATTTTCGGCAATAGCTCCTATATATTATTATACATATGCTACAAAACACATCTTGGACAATTTGTATTCTCTTCTTATTCAAAGCCTTTGATTACGAAGGATGAAGAGTAGCTTCAGCAGCCGCAGAACGGACTGGTGTGGCGTGAATCTTACTCAAGTTTACTCAGCAAAGTCCGTCATCTAACCGCTTCAGCAAGGTTTGAGATGCGCTGTTAATTAAATATTTAGAGATACTCTGTTTAACAGCAGCAGTACGTTATAATTGGGTTAATTAAATTTTGAATCATAAAACCGGAGACAATGAATTTTAAATAAAAGGTGCTTATAATTACAAAAATTAAGTCGAGGACCTCAACGAGGACGGGGGAAAATATACGAAACTACGTGCTTTAGTATACCTCGAGCAATCTAGCCAGCGTACTGTATACTAACAGAACTAACATCTATTCGTAGAATAGTCTTAATTAAATTATAAAACTGTACCTAAAACTATTGTACAGTAGTGACAAAAAAAAATCGGACAGACCCTTGTAGCTGATTTCAGAGCCTTGTTCAATCCAGAGCAGGATGGACTTGTAACTAAGACTTTCGTGGTTCGAATCCTGCCTGGGAAGGTACCTTTTTTTTTTGTTCCTTATTCAAACTTATTTCCAATACTTTTCGACTGCTGCTAAAATTCATGTTCTGGAATAATAAGTTAATTAAGTAGCAAAATATCGCTGCAACATCGAAAAGTAATTGGAATAAATTTGAATAAGGAACAAAAAAAAGTTTCCTCCCCAGGCAGGGTTCGAACCACGTTACCAGTCTATCGTGTTCTGGAGTGAACAAGGCTCTGAAATCAGCTACAAGGGTCGGTCCGGTTTTTTTGCCACTACTGAACAAATGGGCTAATACATACGAGTACAAATTAAGCAATATTTGTACTGAATATATCGTCCTTGATTTTATGAAACGTCCTAAGCGAATTTACAGAAAATAATTTTTCAGAAGGAAGAAAAAATTAATTAAAAATCAATAGGTCTACACTGATCCCCGACAATGTCATTTGAAGAGTCCACTGCAAGAATGATGGATGTCACTTTCTTGTCGAAAATGAACCAAGACTGTCAATGCATATCTTAAGACATATAGAATGTATATAGAGAGTTATATGGCATTAACACTGATAGTCATTGTCCAGTAATGATCGGAAAATCACAGTTAAGCTTTGAGCGCTAAGTATTTCAAACTTTCAATTGCTTCTCCTGAAAAATGTATTCCAAATGACATCCATCATTCTTGCAGTGAACTCTTCATTTATGTTCATCATATTCACCAACGTTTTCTACCGAATTACTTCATATTCTTACGTAGGCCCATTGATTTTTAATTAATTTTTTACCTCCTCTTAAAAAATTATTTTCTGGAACGTCACATATCGACTGCCTCCGTGGTCTGTTGGTCAGCATGCTGAGATCCAGATCTTGAGATCCCGGGTTCGATTCCAGGACTCGGCTCTCTGTGAATTTTTCTTGAAGAAGAAAAATTTCCTAGTGTCTAGAGTCAAGAAATTTGTATGAATGTGAGTGTGATTGTTCGCGTGCCGGGTTAATATTAATTAAGTATCATATATATATATATATATATATATATATATATATATATATATATATATATCGATTTATTACCGTCCAATTTCTTATTAATAATCATGCATTAAACCATTAGGGTATTACATGAAATGGTACATAAAAGCTGACAAACGTTTTCGCCATGAATATGGCCTCCTCAGGTCACATCAAAACGATAACACACGATGAACACTTAAAATTTTCTGGTTTAAGACAATCGTTAATATGACAGGCAGTTCAAACATATTCCATTTAAAATCATACATGTCGTAATGTCTATGGTTCTGTCCCATACAATGTCACACTCCACATAAAGCACTTCACTAGTCTCTTCCTTAGTTCTTTTTCCAGAGGTAAGCAGAAGATGTTCCCAAAACACGCTATGAAATGTTCCACATGACATAATTTTTATCTCAGAAAGGAAACAAAAAGGAGCAAAATTGTATTTAATTTTTTGTTTGAAATGTCTCAAAGAATAACCCCCTGAAATTAATGCCATTACTTACGGTTCACCCTGTATACATATGTATATATAAAATAAATCACACCTCAAATATGATGCATTACATTTCACTGGCTAATACTGCGATTCGCAAAAATACTGCATTGCATTAGTGAGAACCTGCGTCATGGCAGTAATTATACTGTGTAAAACGTACAATGGAACATTCAGCGAGACTCTTCTGTAAAGATTAAGGAGATGGGGAGATAGTGAAAATGCATGTATATTTAAATGAGTTTAACAAAAATGCTTACGGTCTCTCGAGTTCACTGGCGGAACATATAACTCAGGACTGCTGGAAAATGAATAACATTTCCGCATTACTGTAGCCTTGAGAACAGAATTCTATGGGAGACCGGTTGGCGAGTGGCTATTCAAACATCCATTCCCACGCACAGAACCACATAAAAGGAAGATGTTTCCAACATCTTCCGACGCACTATGCCATACGTGAAGTCCGCGCTTCCATCACGTGCAATGTATATCAATGTGAATATGAAAATAACACTTAGGATTTATTCTAGGAGCGATATGCACACAAAGAAAAGATCTACTGTATCTCTGATACGATATACAGTCAGTAAAAAATGTCTCCGTACACCAGGCACGCATATAAACATTTGTGAAAAAATCTGATTAAATATATAGTAAAAAATTAAAATTTGATTATTACGTAAAATATACTCTGTTTACAGTTAATACCTACAGAAAACAGCGCAGTTACCTCTGTACAATTTCTTGTAAACAAGAACAACACAACTCAAAACTAAAGAAGAGTACATAAAGTCTCCGTACGGACAGCACTGGTGTAAGAGAACTTGTGTTTATTGTTGTTTAGGCACCGTGCAAGCTCCTCTGGTGGCGATCGTTGTTACTAACTGCGGGACAGCAGCGATAGAGTTGTGCTTGAAGCGTATGAATATACTCAACATATCAGGTTAAATGATTAGAAATATGGATGATCCTAAAAAGCGGAAAGGTAATGCAAAGTGCTGTGTTCTTGAGTGTAGTAATGCTTATAGGAACACACCAACCGATATTGTTTTTTATTAATTCCCAAAACAGAAAACTCAGGCGCAACGACGCTAATTGTGGATCCAAGCAGTACGCAGAAGAAAGTAAATAAGGCTACACTGCTTGTAATCATAGTATTATTACCAAAGCTCGGAACTTGGGGACTTGTGTCTTTGAACGTGGCTAAGCGACCGGACTTCAATGTCAACAAACTCCCGCTTCCAGCACGGAGGTACTGTCAGGTCTGCTATAAAAGTGGTTCCTGGCTGGAACAACATAATGATAATATTATGATAGGTTGAAACATCTAATTTTATAGCATATATATAAATAAACATGCAAAATACATCAAATTTACAGTTCTGCTCTGTACATTTCATTACAGTGTATGACTACATGCATTCGAAGATTTTCGAACCCATAAATTCTTCGTCTGTTAGTTAAACATGATTTGAAACGAAGGAAACTTATTTCCACGTCACATGAAGTGACGGGAGTAAACTTTAATTTTTTTATTTTATTTATTTTAACTAGCTACCTAGTGAGTACAAATTGCATTTATAAAATAAAAATGTTTCTAGCCACTACCGTAAGAGTCAGGCTCGTGTACGGTGTGGTCTTAGTGAATAATATAACATAAAATTTACAAGGACAGTTTACTAAATACAATAATTAACTTAATTCAAACCAATAAGTACAACACAAGAGCAAGAATAAAGAAGAAAGGGAAAACGAGAGAAAAATACACATTTAATATAAATTGACAATCCGACAGAAGCCAGTGATATTCAATAAAAACATGAATATAGTCGATAGAAATAAAAGGTAAAAAAAAGTACATTTGTTACTATTATATATCATAGATAATTTTACAAAATTCTTTTTTAAAAGTTTCAATTTTAAAAAATTTCAAATTTGGAAAATGGTTTGAAATTTTATTATAAAGTCTTGGGCCTAAATAAAATACTGAATATTTCACTGTCACTGTTTCCTGTTCGATTTTCAGCAGATCTCGTATCTGAGAAAGATAAGTATATCCTAAATTTTTCTCGCAAATAGTTTTCAATTAGTGTATCACTACTAGGGAAGGTCCCTCTACGACTTGATCCATGGCTATGGACAAATTCTCCATCAATTTAAAGGACTGCAATGTCTTTCAATGAATGCCCGTTTCCAGCTCTAGTTTATGTGTGGTACAACTTACAAGATATAAACTCTGCATTAGAAGAAAATAATGTATCTCCTCAGAATTCCTCCACGAAATTCTGTACCTGAAATTTAAGAAATGCATTTTCAAACTTCCATAACACCCATTCGAATAACACGTATTTTCTAATTCCTCAAACAGACCATTTACCTGTAATTCTCTTAATGTCATTGGCTTCGACGTGACACAGTTTATTCGTTCGTCTTCTTGCCATTCGATGTGACCACTTTCTTAGTACAAACGACTGTCCCTGAGCACTTGCAGCGTGAGCTGTGTGTACGTTATGCCTGTAACCTTACTCAAGCACACGACACACAAGTCCCCAAGATCCGAGCTTTGAATTTATTACATACTAGGCCTGATATAAAAATTGGAAAATATATATAGTATTATGTTTATAAATAACCATTAAGTTAACAACGACAGGAATTCATCATTTAAATTTCAAAAAGTGCATAATTACGGAGTTCTTTACATATATATTATGTATAATATTAGCAATAATAAATAATAATATAAGATCAATGTTTTCGTAATATGACTGTTCGCCCTCATTCACTGGTCTGAAATCTTATATAAATGCCAAACAACTTCACTGATATTTCAGGAACTTTGTAGTTACATTTTTACACTCCTTTAGCAGTACTGAACTTTCCACTGAGTCTATATAAAATAATTAAAGATTGGAGATTGCTGGGTTTGCAGTGAAAGACCTGCCATTGGGCAGAACACTATGAATCAATAAACCCATTCTTACTAATATTACAACATTTTATCGGCAGAAAGCCGCATGTAATTTCTATATATCACACATGACTAGTGAATGACTGCGAGCCTGTAGTTAATTAGGAATTGAGACACTGCGCGGCACCACCAGTACGATTTTGAGACCCATGCACGGTGCCTATAGAGTTGCCTGTGACTGTAGTAGGGTAAGACGCAGCAAAACGTGTGACTACACTGGAAATACCAATACCAAATAGAGAGTTAATTGTTAAGTTGAGAAAGGAGGGACAGTCGATAAAAAAAAATAGCAGAAAATGTAAAAAAAAAACCTCTTCTGTACAATATGTGTTTGAAAGGTACAATGACACGAAATAACTGGTTAGTAGAAGTCGATCAGAACGATCCAAGAAACTGGAATCCAACAATAGACGGGCAGTATTGAGATCCGTCAGATAAAATCCAAAGACAATTGCACAGAGATTGACGGCCATGGTTAAAAAAGATTATGGGGTAAAATGTGGTATCTCAGCCTATAAGAAATATCATAAAAGACGAAAGTTACCATGGCTGAGTTGCCCGAAAGAAGCACTATGTGAGCAACGTCAACAAGCAGAAGAGATTGGCTTTCGCAAAGGAGCATGTTAACAAACCGCAGGACTTCTGGAATTCAGTCATAATCTTCAGTGATTCGGATGGTAGTACAATGGTATGGAGAAATCCAAGTCAACAATTACACAGCAAGAATTTGTGCCCTACTGTAAAACATGGAGAAGGTAGTATTTTTGTTTGGGGCTGCAAGAGTGCTGCAGATTTGGGAAAATTGGTTTTTGTGGACGGAACTATGAACTGGATGCAATATTTCAACATCCTGAAGGAAAACCTACACGACAATGCTGAAAAACTCAAAATCAGTGAGACATTTATCTTTCATCAAGACAATGACTCTTAAACACACTGCCTCAAATGTAAAGCTCTGCTTATTGTACAATACAAAAAACAGCTCTACACTCCTCCTCAATCTCCCGACATGACCGCCATAGAACATTTATGAGATGAAATGGAACGAAGCCTGAAAAAACGTAAGATAAGAAGCAAGCAAAAAAAAAAAAAAAATTCTAGACGAATGGGGTAACATTGAACCAGAGAAAACAAGATAACTAGTACAAACAATGCCTAAATGCATGAGGGATGCAATAAAAACAAAAGGAGGTCCAACTGATCACTGAATGAAGAGTGGTTCGTGATTTGAATGCGTATAATTTGTAGTGTACGGAGACTTTTGTTTTATTACGTTTTTGGTTTTCAGTTTCATTTAATGTAATTTACAAGTTTGTTTGTTTATTTTTTAAACTATTGTATATAATTCCGTTAGTATAAATCAGAATAATCTATAGAAACGGAACAGCGTCTTTTTGTTTTACTTTTGTATATGTTATTATGTAAAAGAGAATAAATTGGTAGGTTGTACGGAGACATTTTTTACTCACTGTATGTTCAGAACCAAGATTTGCTCTGAAATCTAAGCTAAATTCTGCACGTACATGTTCATAAGAATGACCTACAACAGCTCCTTAAAATCATTCGTTCCATTTCATTTCCTTGTTGGAGTTAATGAACTATTAAGTCGTGAACTGTGGAACAATACACGCTTATTAGTTACTTGCAAATTGATTTCATCGTCTTTCGCTCTGTACAATGCACGATAATGAATTGCTAATATTTCAGTCAGATGATATTTATAATATAAGGCACCATAGGTTGAACCTCAGACAGCAGATTTTGTTAAATTTATTGCTAAAAGTGGTATCCGTTCTTTTTTTCATTTTCGTAATCACCAATAACTAAATTCGGCAATCTGAAACAAATGTCAGTACCTAACGAAGGACTAACAAGGCATGGAAATCAAAAGTGAATAACAAACTATAAACATGATCAATATCATACCAGTAATTTATTTCATTCTAGAGATTAATATAACGAAAAACACAACACTCAGATTACAATGCGGTAAATTCCAGTGATTCGGAAAAATTATATAATAACAGTCTTACTAATAAACCGTGTATAGTTTTTATACGAGACTTATGCAGAGTTGAGACAGAAAACCTTACTAATAAACCGTGAATAAGCTATGGACGTATACACAGGCTGTAACTATACAATGGGAATTGCTTTGCAGTAGTTATATACACAAAACCCCCTTGTTTAAGCGTTGTATATAGCGAAAAAATGGCCGCCCCTCTAACAGCTGTTCATATCGACTGGCATTTTATGATGATGGTTACCTTGTAACCACAGAAGAACAAACCAAAGATCATAGAATTATTAAAATAATATTGCTGTAGCTTGTACTCTTTGACCAAAATGTAGTGTGGTAATCGATTAGAGCCAGTTGTACTATCGATATTTAACACGCCACACTAGAGCGCTCTACCGGATGCAATAGAGAACCTCAGATATTCTATTACCTTTCGTAACGAAGTAATGACGAAACTATGACGTAGCTGTGTAACAGTTATACTATTATACACGACGTATGTAGTGATTATTAGTAAGGAATTTACACACGACTTATAAACGAGCTACTCATTGTATAAGACAGTTAAACGTCTGTATATAGGGTTTTTATTAGTAAGACCGTAACAGTCACAGAAATTCAGTAGACTTACTTAACGATAATGCAATAAATATTGACAATATTTGAAGCCTGAAAAAAAGCAGTTAATTTGTTAAGAAAACAATTGAACTAAAGAATGTCCTAATGAAATGTTATGTTTTATTTAACGACGCTCGCAACTGCAGAGGTTATATCAGCGTCGCCGGATGTGCCGGAATTTTGTCCCGCAGGAGTTCTTTTACATGCCAGTAAATCTACTGACATGAGCCTGTCGCATTTAAGCACACTTAAATGCCATCGACCTGGCCCGGGATCATGTCCTAATGAATGATGGAATGTTCGGCACAATATCAATGTACAACTTAGGCTAGAAAAACCTGCCGATCGAACAAATTCTTAGCTTTCAATCGGAATACATCGGCTAGACAAGCATGATTCACACTATTATCTGTGCATTTCGAGCTGGCGCACAGTGGTCCAGGATGCAAATTTAGCGGGAAAAACTAATAACTTTCCAGCTACCTAACAGACTTTTTTGAAATTTTACACAGTAGTTACAGGCACCATATATGTTTTGTACCCGCATATAAGGGGTAGTTGACATTGTATGGACCAGAACCATGGACACTACAACGAAGCGAAGAGAAACGAATAGAAGCATTTGAAATGTGGATATGGAGAACAATAAAACGTGTGAAGTGGACAGAGAATAAGAAATGAAGCTGTTTTGGAAAGAATGTATGAAGAAAGAATGAAGCTGAAACTGATTAGGAAGAAGAAAAAGAATTGGTTGGGTGATTGGCTGAGAAGAAACTGCCTACTGAAGGATGCACTGGAAGAAATGGTGAACGGGAGAAGAGTTCGGAGCGGAAGAAGATATCAAATGATAGATGACATTCAGATATATAGATCATATTATGAGGAAAGCAGAAAATAGGAAAGATTGGAGAAAGCTGGGTTTGCAGTGAAAGACTTGCCTTTGGGCAGAACACGGAATAGAATAGAATGTTTTATTTTCGCTGATAGAGTTAAGGCCAAGGAACGACCACTCATATAAATTGAGGGAAAGAAGGCAGAGGACGGACACTGGAAAGTTTTCTTTTCTCAATCGTACTATCAGGGACCGGAATGCTTTACCTGCAGACTTACTAAAGGCTTTACCAACAACCAAAAATGTATTTAAAAATAGGCTTAAGGACCTACTAATAGACGGTAATTATACACAGTATTTAAAGGGTGTAAATTATATGTTGTTATTGAAGTGTTGTATCAGTGAAGAATTATGTTGTGTCAGTGAAGTGTGTTGTATCAGTGAAGAAGTATGTCGTGTCAGTGAAGTGTGCTGTGTAAGTGAAACGTGTTCCTGTCAGTGAAGCTTTATAGTTTATAGTGGCAGTGCAAAGTATTTGAACAGTGAAATGTTTTTGAAGTGTTAGTGAAATCAGGATAGAATCAGTGAAATGTGTCGTAGTTCCATTGCAGTGAGTGAGTTGACAGCGAAATGAGTGTAGTGTTGAAAGGTACTTGTGCAGATATGAACATATCATACTCGTGGGTTTTAGTTCGATCTTAGTTTTAAGATACAAATTAGATTTATTTCAAATGTTATTTTAAGTGATCGTTTCATTTAATTTAGTATATTCCCTCTCGTTGTTGTTGTTATTATTATTAATTGTTGTTAGTATTAATTATTAGTATTTTTATTAATTGTATTTTTAATTAATAAGTTTATTATTGTCATTATTGAGTGTAATTAGTTACCACTGCCACCGGGTATATACCCACTGCAGTGTGAATAAATACATACATACATACATACATACATACATACATACATACATACATACATACATACATACATACATACATACATACATACATACATGAGGCCTTCTCTTCCACTCAACCAGCCTTAATCAATACAATACATATTTAAATTACACTTAAAAGATTCTCCAGCAGTATTCTTCAGTTGTTTTAACGATTAGTACATGCTTATTTAAATTTAGATAAACCTATAAGATAAAGTATTAACTTAATTTATGAGCTTATTTAATTCAATCAATTAATTAATTTGAGATAGCTAGTAAAATTATGAATGAATGAATACAATTTTATTGACTGAAATGAATGTAACTTTTCAAGAAAGATGCAAATGAAAATATAGTGTCGGCCTGGGATGCGCAGTCGGAAGAGTGCTGGCCTTCTGTGTCCGAGGTTGCGGGTTCGATCCCGGCCCACGTCGATGGTGGCATTTAAGGGGATGCGCTACTGAATCTTCTAATTTCTACATTTTAAGAGATAATGTATTGAAATTTTAACAGCATATTATGATCATGATTATGAATTAATCAGGAAAATTTGAATGATCTAAGTCAAGAAATAACTCTTTAAAAAAATAAACTTTGAAAATAACACGTTTATTTTTGGAAACCGTTTTTTGGAATCTAAAACAAGAGTTTTCTATGTTTTTTATAGTGCACATTATAGCTGAAACATAGGTTGTGGTAATGGAGCATTGGAATTTAGCATATGAAGCAAGGGTAATGTTCAAAATTTCGTTTTTTTGAACTCAAAAATCAGAATTTGATTTATTTCACATATATTATATTTGCATGGCTTGTATGTAAAATATTTTTAGAGTAAAATAAAAAAAAACATGAAATTTCTTCAAAAACTGTCATTTTTCAGTAGCGCATTCCCTTAAGTGTGTTTAAATGCGACAGGTTCATGTCAGTAGATTTAATGGCATGTAAAAAGAACTCCTGCGGGACAAAATTCCGGCACACCGGCGACGCTGATATAACCTTGACAGTTGCGATTGTCGTTAAATAAAACATAACTTAAGTATACAAAAGAAAATGTAGCGCGCTGAGAGGTGTGATTTTATTTCGGTTCGGATAATGTCTTAACGAGAAACATTATAGCAGGACTTTATGAATACGATGGGCACATGTTGATTATGAAACGCCTGTACTCTGAATATTGATATTTACGTTGGTAGTGAACGCACCTGGTCCCGTCTTCAGATTAATGATGTACCGTGGGACGTGGCGCACTGCAGCAGCGTGTTGCAGCTGGTCTTCAACCAGGACAATAACCACTGTATGCTCCCCGATAATCACGGCAAAACATCTGTCGCGGCACAAGGTCACCAAATAAGCTTATTTCTCTCCCAAAGGAAACTTCGTCCAGTAAAGGCTACCTCACATGATGGATAGATGTCCTGACACTTTATCCACTAAGCCACACCGGATTCCAGTTCCGATGCCCCAATCTATTTGGCTTCTCGTTTTCAAAATTTATCCGCATATCATCAGCTAAGTACAAGATCTCATCATAACAATTTACTCATTATACCCTACCACAAGACATCTTTATATTCTTCATCCTATACAGTTTCAGTTGCTAGAAATTGGAACTCGCTTCCGAGTTATATAAGGGGTTGTTGGACAATGACTTCATTTAGGTCAAAATTACACAAATTCTTACTTAACAGATTAATTGCTGATTAATATTTGTTACTTATAATGAAACTAACATCTGTCCATTCTTATTATTATTATTATTAATTATTCTAAATAGATTTACAAAACCTCTAATGGCAATTACATTAATATTCTCATTATAAAAATAGAAATATATATATATATATATATATATATATATATATATATAAATATATATATATTTTCTCCCTGTAACATAGTCCTAGTACGCTTATATTAAATTAATTTCCATCATTTTACTAGCTATCTCTAATATTAAATTAATTATAATTCATTGAATTAAATTAGCTCATAAATTAAGTTACTACTTTACCTTATAGGTTTATCTAAATTTGAATAAATATGTAGTCTACTAGTCGTTAAAACTGAAGAATATTGCTGGAGAACCTTTTAGGTGTAGTGTAAATATTTGTAATTTACATATGTATTGTATTGATTAAGGTTGGTTGAGTGGAAGAGAAGGCCTTATGGCCTTAACTCTGCCAGCGAAAATAAAACATTATTATTATTATTATTATTATTATTATTATTATTATTATTATTATTATTATTATTATTATAGATAGGACCGATGGCGGGCTTATGTGAGGGCGGCAATGAACCTTCGGGTTCCTTAAAAGCCATAAGTAAGTAAGTATTTTTTATTATTATTATTATTATTATTATTATTATTATTATTATTATTATTATTATTATTATTATCGAATCCCCTCAGTTTAAGTAATGAGAGCACCTATGTACATGGTGCGTTGAACATTGTGCCAATGTGACACAGTACATGAGGGTAGGCCACCAAAGGGAAAACGCATTAATAAAGGCTGGAATTAACAAATGAAAAAAACATAATGTCAGTACAGACTTAAAATAAAACAAATTATGGATGCGTGGTTTACGAGTCTTTACACAGTACGATGAATGACTGTAAACATTTTAAATGAAAAATTTCTCCTTCTTTCTGGTCAAATACAGGGACAGCATTTTATTTTTACTAACATTTTTAATATTAACCTGGCTATACCTTTGGATTAATGGTTCAGAGCCGGAAACACCGTTTGCTACCCCCTTCCACGATTGAAGTTCGATGATACTGGCGTAAAATACAAACAAATCACTTTACTAGGTATAGGAGGGAAGAAAAGTGGTTTATCCATTTACGTAAACTAGGAAATATCGTAACTTTGAATTGTATACTTTTCATTAGGTTTTTGTTTAATAAAAATACAGTACAGCATTAACAATAAGTGTTCTTACTCACGAACTGAGCTGTCCATGCAAACGTATTCATTATGCAGTGCATATTACACTGTCTACAGCACATTAGCGTACAATATAGAGAATGAAGTTAAATTGAAAAATAATCAAAATATGGATATTTAAACAAATTTTTAAAAATGATGACCGTTCATTTAGATACAAGCTTCAGTTCTTTTGTGCGTATTATCGCACTATAGGCTATTGCATCTAATTCCAATTACCAGTTTCGTCCTTCGTACTAGTAACTCATGTTGAAATAATTCTGTACCTACTCTGTAAAAGAGTACCTTACGTACTGTAAATTCAATCTTCACTTCTGCCCGATCGGCACAGATAAAATTACTCAGACATGCTATCTACTGTCCGTCCAAGTGGTTATGTCGCAGGATCGTAGAAAGGGGGAAACTCACGTGACAGTTAATTACTTTTATTTAAGTTATTTTAAACAGTTGCGGATGAGGAAATCGGGATGCGACGTAGGCAAACGGACAACAGTACCTGTGCGAAAATATGATCCAATATTGAGAGCTCTTTCGTCACAGGAAAACGCGAACATTTTAAGGAACGTACTACTGTATATTCACTAACTCAATACTGTTTGTGTTTACTACGACCTTAAGGCGACTTTGACTGTATACGCTTTGTTCTGTGAGGAGAACAGTTGGAAGTTCACTAGTAGAAGGGGTGGGAGTGAAGTACATTCAAAAACTCAGGTACAATAAAAATTGAAGTAAAAATAAAATGATGTCACTGTATATGTTTTTCTTTCCTAATAAAATGCTCACTATCAAATTCTTCTACTAAGGCACTGATCTAGCTTTGTTTTGTTTTCACATGTTCACTGAACAGAACACCTGAACTGTGTAGGCGATCTGATGCGGGTCGCTTGGAGGCTTCAGGTAACCAAACGCAGGACTTTAGCTACAACTAACTCTGCTGAAGCCACGCTAAGAACATTTACGGCCTTAATCCCAAATATGAATTCGCGAACCTCAGCAGGCACAGTAACCACTAGGCTACCGAGTAAGAAATACTTTTAGACCAGGCAGCAGACAGAAAGGATGGATTTTCCCTTTCAGAGAGTAACCCCTCAACTAAAACCGTCTCTCCTTCACAGCCCACACCCTCCACCCCCGAAAAGTAAACTGAAAATCCATACTGCCATATGACGCTCCGATTCTCCATCACTTGTTCAGATCAAATGCCACATCCAAACGGAGACGAATGCGAAGTACCAATAAAGCCGTTGCTATGGCCACAAGGTAAGACGGGAATCATTTCTTTAACTACGTGGCAAGATTTATTTCACTGGCGTTTCTATTATGAACACTACATTATTCTATTTATAGAACGCCACAGTACAACACAAATCACAAAGAAATAAGAGGAAAACTGCTTGATACGGACTGAAGTCCATCACACCGGAAGGAAGCAAATGAACACAGCTGGATAACGAAGTGTTGACAGTCAAAAGTCACTCCTCATTCAAACAAATAAATACAATTTAACAAAGGCATTTATCGTCACCAACAACGTCAAGAACTATAATTGATCTGTTCTATCAAATTCACTTCAGGAACCCTGTTCCTGCAATTTCAGTCACTCAACATTAAAATCAAATTTTCACAATTATAAAGCAAAGATGGTAAAAATACTCATATATAGACTTCGTTGAATTGCCACACGCAATCAGGTTGCTGATGTACGGTAGTATAGAAGAGGTGAGCGACCTTCGTAGTATAAGCAGTTCATGTTAAGAGATGTGACCGGTCCAAATAGATAGAGCAGCTACAGCTAATGTATATCTATGTAAGCAATTGTTTTTGCATTACTGTGGTTGGAATAGTCAAAGCTTAACATTTGTTCAGTGCAGACAAGAATTCAATCAAACATACTACAATGAGAGTGTTGCTGTTCCAAATAATTGCCCCTAGAATACCCTTACCACCGCAGCCAGTCTTGACCCGTTGGAAAACGTGGTTGGATCCTGTTAATTATTATGCAGAATATTATGGCAAAATAATGGAGGTAATTGATGCATTGGATAGCACAGACAGTTCCGCTGTTGCAGCTGTAAAATCACTGCCTTCTGAACAGCTATTGGAAGATATTCTGTTCATTGATTCTAATTTTAAAATCGTGTCCAACAGCATCATCCTGTTAGAATCGTCTAAACTACAACTCTCACAGGCCCTTAATATAGTGGATAAAATATCACAAACCCGTTATCCAAAATAGCAATTCACTAATTTCAGAAAAAGTGAAATGTAAGTTGAGAAACATTATTGCTAAAAATTCTGCCTATTCACAACTTCGTATTATAAATGATGTACTATCAAGTCACGACAAGACGTCTGAAGTTGGCGTACTAAAAAGTAGTGACTTTCCGTTCTTCAAATATTCACGTATTACATCGTGTGATTTTGAACGTACATTATTCCCAATATAAAACTGTTTGAGTGACCATCGGAGGAGGTTCACTTTGCAGTCGCTCAAAATGTACGTAACTCTCACTGCAATGCACATATTCAAGGGTGATGTGAGTATATTACATTAAATTTTAAGAGTTAATATATCTCACTACAAAATAATTGTGTATTTACAAGTTTAGACATTTCCTACTTCAATGATCATTCATTATATTTCTTGAATGCAGAATACAAGTTTTATTGTAACCGCAGTATACTGCTCAGTGTTCACATCAGAGGCATACTCCATCCGTTGCACGTCCCCTTCTCATACAGTCTATACCGCGTGCGTAGTAAACCTTACGATTCTCGTGGCAATTCCACGAAGTCTACTCCTATATGACATTCAAAGAACATTTATCTGCGTACTTAGGTTAACTCTGTACATTTTAATATTCCACGAACATTAACAATTTTATCATACGCGTAAGAGATATCCCATCTAAATAACATCAGCAATATACTCGTACATGGAACACAATGAGATCGATGTATCGACTGTTATCTTATACCCTGGTCCTACAGCAAAGTACAGAAATTTCCTTGTATAGCATTATACAGGACGTTTAGACAAGAACGATTTGAATAATTTCGAGGGAAAAATTGTTCCGGGGCCGGGCATCGAACTCGGGACCTTTGGTTTAACGTACCAACGCTCTACCAACTGAGCTACCCGGGAATTCTACCCGACACCGATCCAATTTTTCCCTCTATATCCACAGACCTCAAAGTGGGCTGACAACCGTCAAGCAACCAACTTCGAGTGCGCACAAACTCGGTGTGACTTAAATTGTGGTTTTCTGTTAACGAACAGTGACGTGTATTATGCAAATCAAGATTTCGGGTAGAGTTCCCGGGTAGCTCAGGTGGTAGAGCGTTGGTACGTTAAACCAAAGGTCCCGGGTTCGATGCCCGGCCTCGGAACAATTTTTCCCTCGAAATTATTCAAATCAACTTTACAGGGAGTTATACCTGAAACCTTGATTTGCAAGAACGTTTTGACACACAATTTTCCATTTTTCGCTACATTTCGCACTGATTTACATCTACAATTTGTTAAAGAGGACTATAATGTGAAAATAAGTGAAGAAATCTTCAAAAGAATAATCTTCGCCCACCTCGAATCTATGGCCAGAAGATTGAATCGATCCACAAAACTTCTGGCTGTCATACACGTAGCGTGATGTGCATAATTGTGTTTTATTTTTGTCGAGTCCTTAGATCTTGTAGATTCAAGCTGTATCCAATAAACTTTGGGAGGTGTGTGGATGTGTATGCCTACAGAACATGTCAATGGTAGATTTAAGATGACTATTACACTCTTACTACGTCATACTACTTTTGACCAATAAAACGGTACGAAAGGACGTATTTCAACCAACCATGGCTGCTTATCGCACAATTTTATCGCGTCCCTAGCATTTGTTTAATTTTATCGCGTCCCTAGCATTTGTTTAATTTCATCGCGTCCCTAGCATTTGTTTCTTTGTTTGCCAACATTTGAAACTGCGCTGGTCTGGACGTCAATATATATATATATATATATATTACAAACTACTCCAGTCGATGCACAGCAGTTTCAAATATGACTCGCATTGGCATTCAAGAACAAGAATTAATAAAAATCACTTATCATACCTGTGCATCTTCTGAAATCCGATTTACAAATAAATGAAGAGCACCATTCGGAAATCCTGAATAAGTTGAATACACCATGTAGGCCTAAATCAACGAGTTCCACTTCTATTACGCACACGTCCAATATAACATCAATTGAACCACCAACCATATTCAAATTTGAAAATTGTACATTCAATAATTATTCCTTTGAAAATTATTCATTCGGAAATTCTGAATAAGTTGAATACACCATGTAGGCCTAAATCAACGAGTTCCACTTCTATTACGCACACGTCCAATATAACATCAATTGAACCACCAACCACATTCAAATTTGAAAATTATACATTCAATAATTATTCCTTTTAAAATTATTCATGTTTATTTTTTATGTCATCGTCGTTAATTAAAACTTTTCTAACACTTGTGTATATTATTTAGGTTATGTTATAGCTTCTGCTATATGATATTATGGATAGTCACGTATCAGACATTGTTTAATACTGAGATTTATTGAAAATCATCTGTCAAGTGACGTTGATTACTGGGATCCGGATGATTGAAGTGGAATGCAAATGTTTTAATAAAAACGAAACTGAATCAACAAAGCCTTCTTGACTAGTAACCGTCTACAGAGTTCAATGAAGTTTCCATAGTTGGCACAACTGCCATCTAGCGTAATGGTGCAATAATACATTTGAAGACAGGTTTATTTTCGTAAGTCAATTAATATTTTATTGTATTGGAGTACTTCGTTACTTCTAATCTTTATATACTTTCTTCTAATCGTGTAATAGTGAATTAAATCCCACTCGAGTTTTGATTTTCTCTAGATAAATCAAAACCTCTAGTGAGATTACTGTTGAAAACCAAACTTCATATTACTGTACCTTGGTTTCATGTTACTGATACTTATTTTATTACCTTTACAAGAAAATGTTAAAATACATATTATACGTAATTCTTTCAGTACAGAATCAGCTTTTTCATAATAATTATCGCGCAGACGTCAAGGAAGTGCTTCCGCTCGTATTGTGAAGAACGCATTGTCCATATGGAGGTTATCTATATTTCCCGTCTTTCTCCCCTTCCAGGATCAAGTGCCAAAGGCGTAATCATGGCGGCACTACTGTACGTTATTTATTTCGTCTGTCTGCAGAAGCGAGCCGCCAAGTCCATATCAGCTGCGAGACTGCTCAGCTGTTAATATTTCACGTTCCCTTACAAGTTGTAGTAGAGCTCGGACCGCTCACATACAGGCTCTCTATTTTAGTAATGGTGAAATGTTACGCATGTACTCACAGCATTCTGATATAAGTTCAATAACAGCAACGGGATTGTCCATTATGAAACTACCACATAAAAACAGGCAGAGTTTTACAAAGACAAAACCACACCTGTGGAGTAACGGCTAGCGCGTCTGGCCGCGAAACCAGGTGGCCCGGGTTCGATTCCCGGTCGGGGCAAGTTACCTGGTTGAGGTTTTTTCCGGGGTTTTCCCTCAACCCAATATGAGCAAATGCTGGGTAACTTTCGGTGCTGGACCCCGGACTCATTTCACCGGCATTATCACCTTCATCTCATTCAGACGCTAAATAACCTAAGATGTTGATAAAGCGTCGTAAAATAACCTACTAAAATTAAAAAAAAAAAACAAAGACAAAATTAAATGACACAATATCCAATTTTTTGTACCTTCCGACGATATTATTTCTCATTTATTATACCTTGACCAAAACTACTTCCGACTTGACAGTTTACAGAGAAGGGGGAGCAGTGTTGTCATGTTGCCCATCTTTCATGTAAGCGAGCGCGGTGCCGACAGAGTGCAGTAATGAACGGCTGACATGAACACTTACATTTCTAAGCAATTTGTTGAATACTATTAGGCATTAAAATTTGTGTACATTATTGCTTTTATTAGTCTATTATTAGTATTAGTAGTAGTAGTAGTAGTAGTAGTATTCTTCAATGTAATACCGTTAGAAAAGCGTCGAAAGGACTGTAAACTGTAAAAACAGGTTCAAATTTAATACGAAACGTCTACTTTTATGAGTGTCGGTATTCTTCAATTTAATATTGTTAGAAAGGCGTTCAAAAATAACCTAAGATGTTGATAAAGCGTCGTAAAATAACCTACTAAAATAAAAAAAAAACAAAGACAAAATTAAATGACACAATATCCAATTTTTTGTACCTTCCGACGATATTATTTCTCATTTATTATACCTTGACCAAAACTACTTCCGACTTGACAGTTTACAGAGAAGGGGGAGCAGTGTTGTCATGTTGCCCATCTTTCGTGTAAGCGAGCGCGGTGCCGACAGAGTGCAGTAATGAACGGCTGACATGAACACTTACATTTCTAAGCAATTTGTTGAATACTATTAGGCATTAAAATTTGTGTACATTATTGCTTTTATTAGTCTATTATTAGTATTAGTAGTAGTAGTAGTAGTAGTAGTAGTAGTAGTAGTAGTAGTAGTAGTATTCTTCAATGTAATACCGTTAGAAAAGCGTCGAAAGGACTGTAAACTGTAAAAACAGGTTCAAATTTAATACGAAACGTCTACTTTTATGAGTGTCGGTATTCTTCAATTTAATATTGTTAGAAAGGCGTTCAAAAATTGTAAACTGTAAAAATATTTGATTAAAAATCTGCACGGCCGTTTTTTTTTTTTTTTTTTTTTTTTTTTTTTTCCAATATCGGTAACAGTGCTCTTATTAATTTTAACACAAGCAGCAGTTCTCATTGCGACTTGCGCCAAAAGTAAAAAAGGCCCGCCATTATCTTTTCCCCTCTCAAAATACTCTCTTACATAACAAACCATCTCTCACGCTTGACTCATTAACGAAGCACATTGTCCAATATTCTTTGTTCTCCACCTGCCTTTCCTTCATTCCGACACTGCACAATTCACCTGTTTAGAAACTCTCGCAGAAACTAGAAAACACACACTAGCCATACATTCCACCAATGACAACGAAGATAATACGTGTAATATAATTATCGATACCGGTACACTAGACCAATAATACAACTAAATAATATTTTTAATTCACACAAAAGACGCGCTAACCAGCCAACTCAAAGTCACTCCGGGCGCTGTATTCACCTCTAGGCCGTGGTATTCAGGTGCAACTTGTAAACATAGACACGGCAACACCGTCCCGTTTCCATGGTTACGCCTCTCTCGTGATTGGTTGATTTGAATGGTTGCCATGGTAACATGCTAAAGGCGCCATTTGTCAGGTCGGATGTTGTTTTGGACAGACCATAGTTCCTACAGCAATAACTTTTATGGCGAAAAGCAGTAAAATTCTTAAATAAAGAAATCACATTTAAAGAAACACTGAACAAAAAAATATATATATATTTGTTAACATGTTGTAGACGACAGGGAGCTGATCATAGCACTGAAAACCGTAACTAAATACATCAAATGGTTCTCAATATACGAGTGAAAGAATTTTGTCCATCACTGCTACTGACGTCACACTGCCGCACTCGTAGCTTGCGTTGTGTAAACTCGCATCTATTTAAGGCTTCGTTATGAAAACAGGAACGATATTTTTCACGATTTGGACATGAATTGTAGTGAGTGTAACGTGATTAACTACAGCAAGAATAGACTACCAGTACATTGTCTAATCTTTATGGATTACAGTACATTCCCTTACGGACTAGTGGGTAAAAATACATGAAGTAGGTCCACACCTGTGGAGTAACGGTTAGCGCGTCTGGCCGCGAAACCAAGTGGCCCGGGTTCGATTTCTGGTCGGGGCAAGTTACCTGGTTGAGGTTTTTTCCGGGTTTTTTCCCCCTCAACCCCATATGAGCAAATGCTGGGTAACTTTCGGTGCTGGACTCCGGACTCATTTCACCGGCATTATCACCTTCATCTCATTCAGACGCTAAATAACCTAAGATGTTGATAAAGTGTCGTAAAATAACCTAATAAAATAAAAAATGCATGAAGTAAAAAAAGAGTGTGACGCAATACTAGGATTTGTATTATGGATGTTTCATCACAAGCTCACGCCATCAACTTAACACAGAAGGGCATTTCCTAATATTAATGTTATAACAGCGCCAGACCACTGCCCTTAATGTATCCAGCAAAGAATATCGAGCTTCACGCATCTTTGACGTAATACTAATAGGTCTATCTCATATACGTACATTGGGCTGCAAAAGAAATGCCGAGACGAAATCGCTATCGGTTTGAAATATTACCGTGTTTTGAGGACTTCACTTAGGAAAGAATAGAAATAGAGAAACACAGAATGCATTGAATATAAATTTATTATTGCTCTGTTATCATTCCATCATTCAGTTTGTTCATGTACGTCTTGAATAAACATGCGTATGTCTACCATAAACTACTGTATATACTGCCCTGAATTTTTTAGACTTTTCATTCCATGCAAAGGAGAAATGTGTAGTTAAATGTTTGGATTACATTCAGTTTTCAGTTCTGTATCTTTATTTATAAAAATATTTTGTATTTATATTTATAATAAAATTGATACATTTTTTGTTAATACAACACGAAACGTAACTGCCCGTATATATCGATTATGACAGCATCCATGGATAATAAGGAAGGCTGTGGAATACCATATAAACTGCAGTTTCACTATTTTCTTGTAGTATTCTTATTAATGTTGTAAAATAAAAGTATATGAATAGTTTAAAATAAATTCATATTAAATAATAACGTGAATCCATACTAATAAAATAAATCTGTAGCCGAAATTTTTCTGGTAATTTTTGATTTTCCAAGAATAATTGGTGTTAACGTGTATAATTAACCATCCTGAAACCGAAAATCGCTTTTTTGAAATTTTTGTTTCTAGTCTGTCTGTCTGCCTGTCTGGATGTTTGTTACCTTTTCACGCGATAATGGCTGAACGGATTTATATGAAAATTGGAATATAAATTAAGTTCGTTGTAACTTAGATCTTAGGCTATATGGCATTCAAAATACGTTATTTACAAGGGGGGTTATAAGGGGGCCTGAATTAAATAAATTGAAATATCTCTCTTATTATTGACTTCTGTGAAAAATGTTACATAACAAAAGTTTCTTTAAAAATCATTTACCATAAGTTTTATTCTTTGAAAAAGTTTGATAGGGCTGATATTTAATGAGATAAATGGGTTTTAAAATTAAAATAACTGCCATCTAATGCGGTGTAATGAAATAAAAAACAAATGACTTCGTCTATAAAGGGCCTTGAACAACAACAATCGAAAGCTATGAAACATAGCCTACAGAGAATGTTTCTGTGTTTGTATGAAGTAATATCGGAAGCTAAATTAACCGATTTGTATAATTAATTATTATTTCACCATTGGAAAGTGTAGTTTCTCTAGATGGATATAATGCTATAAAGTTATTACAGTAACTTCTGAGTGAATTGAGGACAGGTAAGATTAAAATAGCTTCTTATGCACAGAAAACTTGATAGACTATTCTGAATATTCGTTTCCTATATTTCTTAAAATAATGTTTATGTACACATTAAATCTAAATGATGTCAATCTTCATTAAAATATGGATGCATGTAATAAAAATTAAGAAACATGTTAAAGGAATTGTCATTGCACCAAATCAGAGCCATTTGGACCAAAATGATCGCATTTTAATATTTTAAATACAATTTAAATTACGTAACATATTAAACGATTTATCCTTCTATCAAACACGAATGTTCCCTGAATCAAACGTCCTATTTTAATTATGTAATTACTTTATATTTATTTCTTAAGGGTGCAGCGGAGCGCACGGGTACGTACGGCTAGTATGTTATAAAAGTCGTATTTACATGTTTTTAAAACCTAATCTCAGGAAAATAGCTTTCCACCGCGTCATGTTTGCTAGAGTCCTCGGAAAACGATATAATTTCGTATCGGCATTTCTTTACATTTCAGCCCAGTGTACCTGAAGTCATTAATGAAATTCATTCGAAGGTAGTATATTACATTTTCAAAACAACCATTATTAATATCATCATCAAAAATTATATAACAATATTATGATCATCGATAACACTGAAGTGCCACTACAGTGAGTGAGATGAGAGTAAAGTGAAAGACTATTGAAACTCATGTAGGGCCTATACATATGTAGGTTGTATTGTAAAATTAGGTTCACTTATTAATTAGGTTATTTTATGTATTATTATTAATTGTAATTATTGTGTTCAATTGTATTGTGTATTGTATAATTGTATTGTGTATTGTATAACTGTATTGTGTATTGTATAACTGTATTGTGTATTGTATAATTGTATTGTGTATTGTATAACTGTATTTGTATTGTATAACTGTATTGTGTATTGTATAACTGTATTGTGTATTGTATAACTGTATTTGTATTGTATAACTGTATTGTGTATTGTATAATTGTATTGTGTATTGTATAATTGTATTGTGTATTGTATAATTGTATTGTGTATTGTATAACTGTATTTGTATTGTATAACTGTACTGTGTATTGTATAATTGTATTGTGTACTGTATAACTGTATTGTGTATTGTATAATTGTATTGTGTATTGTGTAATTGTATTTGTATTGTATAATTGTATTTGCATTGTATAATTGTATTCTGTATTGTATAATTGTATTTGTATTGTATAATTGTATTGGGTATTGTATAATTGTATTGGGTATTGTATAACTGTATTGTGTATTGTATAACTGTATTGTGTATTGTATAACCGTATTGTGTATTGTATAACCGTATTGTGTATTGTATAATTGTATTGTGTATTGTATAATTGTATTTGTATTGTATAAATGTATTGTGTATTGTATAACTGTATTTGTATTGTATAACTGTATTGTGTATTGTATGACTGTATTTTGTATTGTATAATTGTATTTGTATTGTATAATTGTATTCTGTATTGTATAATTGTATTGTGTATTGTATAATTGTATTTGTATTGTATAATTGTATTGTGTATTGTATAATTGTATTTGTATTGTATAATTGTATTGTGTATTGTATAATTGTATTGTGTATTGTATAATTGTGTTGTGTATTGTATAATTGTATTGTGTATTGTATAATTGTATTTGTATTGTATAATCGTATTGCGTATTGTATAATCGTATAATTGTATTGTGTATTGTATAATTGTATTGTGTATTGTATAATTGTATTGTGTATTGTATAATTGTATTGTGTATTGTATAATTGTATTGTATAATTCTATTTGTATTGTATAATTGTATTGTGTATTGTATAATTGTATTGTGTATTGTATAATTGTATTGTGTATTGTATAATTGTATTGTGTATTGTATAATTGTATTTGTATTGTATAATTGTATTGTGTATTGTATAATTGTATTGTGTATTGTATAATTGTATTGTGTATTGTATAATTGTATTGTGTATTGTATAACTGTATTGTGCATTGTATAATTGTATTGTGTATTGTATAACTGTATTGTGCATTGTATAATTGTATTGTGCATTGTATAATTGTATTGTGCATTGTATAATTGAATCGGTGAGTTTGGAAAAAGGGTCAAGTCCATCATTTTTCAAAATGGCATTTATTGGCGATACCTGACTGCTATGTCTGTACGCATCGTTTGGTATAACAAGGAGTCATGTCCCGTCCACAGAAGTGTGAGTTAGATTAGTATTGAGTTGGAGAAGGGGTCATGTCCAGAGTTTTTTGTCTCTCCTGAACAATTTACTTTTCAGGACATGACCCCTTTTCCAACTCAACGATTCAATTGTATTTGTATTGTATAATTGTATTTGTATTGTATAATTGTATTGTGTATTGTATAATTGTATTGTGTATTGTATAATTGTATTGTGTATTGTATAATTGTGTTGTGTATTGCATAATTGTATTGTGTATTGTATAATTGTATTGTGTATTGTATAATTGTATTGTGTATTGTATAATTGTATTTGTATTGTATAACTGTATTGTGTATTGTATAATTGTATTTGTATTGTATAACTGTATTGTGTATTGTTTATATTGTGTATACCACTGCCACCGGGTGCTTGCCCACTTGCAGTGTAAATAAATACATACAAACAATATTGGACACACAAAGTTACCAGAACACTGACTGATTACTGCGGATCTGGATTCAAATCGGTCATGACAGAGTCTTATGATATTTATGGTGGACAAAGCTACGGTTTCTGGAGATTTTTCTCGAGGTCTTCCCGTTTCCCTCCATCATTCCGCCGTCACTCTCAATTTAAATATTAATTACCATCATTACAATAGCATTACACCAAAACGGTGTCGACCTTACTGTGACTTCCGTCCGGATGGCATACGCACTCCAGAGCGACTTTACCGAATCCTAAGGATCCATGGCTGAATTGACATATGGCACTACACAGCTGTCACGACATCCACAATGGAAGCGGTCGTTCGGATTTCAACCAAGAATCTATATAAGGGAGCGACAAGGCTGCGGTTCTAGCCTCCAGGCCCTTCCTTCGAACAAACGGAATATACAGAGTGATTCATGAGTTACCGCCACTTACGGAGCTTATTGCCGAAGACATTTCGAGCAAAAAATGTCATATAAACATGGGTCGTATTCTCAATATTTTCAGAGTTACACTAATTTGAATTTATGTGTAAAATACTCTTTTCTTTAGTTTTAAGACTAAAGAACATTACAGATAGAGAATGAACTAATTCTTTAATTGGCTAGTATGTTGGATCTAAAAATTGGTTATAAATTCCATAGTTGCTTCGTATATAATTTTTAACTACAAAATTATATGATTCTTATGCACTTATCGCAATTAATACAAATGAAGTAACTCTTGTAAACCCTTTAAGACTGTACATCAGGATGCAGACGTCGCTGGAAGTGGTGTGATTTGTAACAATTGTTGTGATAAGTGTGTAACAATAATGTGATTTCGTAGTTAAAAACTGAAAAGAAAAAAAAAAATATGTACGAGGCAACTAAGGAACTTACAACAAATTGTTAGCTTCAGAATACTAGCCAATTACAGAAATGATACTTCTGAATAGTTCATTCTATATTTGTAATATTCTTTCGTCCTTAAAACTAAAGAAAAATGTTACTTCACAGACAAATTCAAATTAGTGTACCTCTGAAAATATTGAGATTAGAACTGATGTTCATAAGATATTTTTTGTTCAAAATGTCTCCGGAAATAAGCTCCGTAAGTGGTGGTAACTCCTGAAGCACCCTGTATAACGATTAGGAAATGGGAAAATCAAGCGTACCCCGGAATGAATTTAAACAGGATATCAATTTTTATATATACTTCCAATTACCGTAGTTTTACAAAATTCTGAAGAACTGTATAAATAAGCCTTTCACTTCAACAAGGAAAGATTATGGAACTCTCTTTAATTAAAAAAAACCTGTACTACTCCTTAAAAATATCGATTACGTTAAAACCTGTCGATTATAGTTCGTGAAGTATCGAATTGTAGTCATTTTCTGTGATGATGCGACCTGTTCTTTTAACAATGTCTGTTATCTATTAATTTACTTGTAGTACTATGAACTGTATAATATTTGTTGCACGATTATGATTTTTTACAGCTATTGTTGTAAGGCCTTGAAAGTTGGAATTTCCACATAGAAAGTTGTTGCTAGGGAAATCATTCTTAATAAAATAAAACTATACTGAAATAGACCCCATTACAGTGCACTTATTGTTGCTTAGTTACCATTACAGCGTAATTTTGCGGAGGCATTGGAACAATATTGCTCTAAGTTTTCAATGCAAAAAACATTGTATTTGCAATTTTGAAAATATGATCGTGCAAAAAATTTTGTACAATATACGTTTGTGAAGTGCATTACAAAATCTTGGAAATTCTCTGCTCGTTTTCCAGACTTTTCCTCGATTTTGTAAAAAAGCACTTCCCAATCTCGTATCGTAATACACTACTTGAAGATCTCGACAAAATGAAAGACAAAGTTGATAGATAAGCATGCCAGAGAATTTTCTTCGGTTTTAAAAAGAAGTCGCATGGAATAGGAAACGGAATGTAAACTCTGCACGCAATCTATTTCGAACGAAAATAATAATAATAACTAGGCTTTCCATCTCCTGAAGTATAAAGTAAGAATTTAAATAATTTCTGTTCACAGCTGCTACGCGGGGGGAAAAGCGATGTCAAAGATCCAGTTGCTACAGCGAGGCATAGGAATGCCGCGAGCTGTGCGCCCTCCATTAAGTGGCTGACGAATTTTATTACTTACTAGTAAGAAGAAAGAAAAGTGGCTGTTCCAGAAGCAACATTTGCTTTCTATTATGTAAGACACCGACATTCCACCACATGTTAAAGAAAAACTGTTCCCAGAAACGTTCAGTGACTCGAAAATTGCAGTATCATATTTCAGCATAGCAGTAATCAATGTTATTTTACCTCATGCAACAGGAAAAGAAGGAAAATCTTTCAATACGTACCTTGTTAGCGTAAGTATAGACACCAGTATTCATAATAGCTAATAATAATACTTACTTACTGGCTTTTAAGGAACCCGGAGGTTCATTGCCGCCTTCACATAAGCCCGCCATCGGTCCCTATCCTGAGCAAGATTAATCCATTCTCTATCATCATATCCCACCTCCCTCAAATCCATTTTAATATTACCTTCCCATCTATGTCTCGGCCTCCCTAAAGGTCTTTTTTCCTCCGGCCTCCCAACTAACACTCTATATGCATTTCTGGATTCGTCCATACGTGCTACATGCCCTGCCCATCTCAAACGTCTGGATTTTATGTTCCTAATTATGTCAGGTGAAGAATACAATGCGTGCAGTTCTGTGTTGTGTAACTTTCTCCATTCTCCTGTAACTTCATCCCTCTTAGCCCCAAATATTTCCCTAAGCACCTTATTCTCAAACACCCTTAACCTATGTTCCTCTCTCAAAGTGAGAGTCCAAGTTTCACAACCATAAAGAACAACCGGTAATATAACTGATTTATAAATTCTAACTTTCAGATTTCATGACAGCAGACTGGATGATAAAAGCTTCTCAACCGAATAATAACAGGCATTTCCCATATTTATTCTATGTTTAATTTCCTCCCGAGTATCATTTATATTACTTGTTACTGTTGCTCCAAGATATTTGAACTTCTCCACCTCTTCAAAAGATAAATTTCCAATTTTTATATTTCCATTTCGTACAATATTCCCGTCACGAGTAATAATCATATACTTTGTCTTTTCGGGATTTACTTCCAAACCTATCCCTTTACTTGCTTCAAGTAAAATTTCCGTGTTTTTCCTAATCGTTTGTGGATTTTCTCCTAACATATTCACTCATCCGCATAGACAAGCAGCTGATGTAACCCGTTCAATTCCAAGCCCTCTCTGTTATCTTAGACTTTCCTAATGGCATACTCTAGAGCAAAGTTAAAAAGTAAAGGTGATAGTGCATCTCCTTGCTTTAGCCCACAGTGAATTGGAAACGCATCTGACAGAAACTGACCTATACGAACTCTGCTGTACGTTTCACTGAGACACACTGGATGCGTAACAAGCACCAATAATAATAATAATAATAATAATAATAATAATAATAATAATAATAATAATAATAATAATAATAATAATAATAATAATAGTAATAGTAGTAATAATAATACTAATATTAATAAAATAATAACAATAATAATAATAAATATGGTTTATTTAACGAAGCTCGCAACTACAGAGATTATATCAGCGTCGCCGATGTGCCGGAATTTTTGTCCCGCAGGAGTTCTTTTAAATGCCAGTATACCTACGGACATGAGCCTGTCGCATTCAAACACAATTAAATGCCATCGACCTCGGCCGGGATCGAACTCGCAACCTCGAGCATAGAAGGCCAGCGCTATAACAACTGCGCTACCGAGGGCGACACGAGTATTCGTAAGAGAAGACTCCACTGCAAGAATGATGGATGTCATTTGGAATACATTTTGCAGGAGAAGCAATTGAAAGTTTGAAATGCTTAGCGCTCAAAGCTTAACTGTGATTTTCCGATCATTACTGGACAATGACTATCAGTGTTAATGCCATATAACTCTCTATGTAGGCTACATTCTATATGTCTTAAGCTATGCATTGACAGTCTTGTTTCATTTTCGACAAGAAAGTGACATCCATCATTCTTGCAGTGGACTCTTCAAGTACAAATCTGTGGCCGGGAGGAAAAAGGTCTTAAGTCAACTTTTTGTGAAAATGAGATTTTTAGATATTCCGAAAGCGGAAACAATTCTCTACAATCTGGTAAAACGGCTGAACTCAAATAAGACTCCTTTCTGGATTTATTGAGCGTTACCAAATGTCCTAAGTACTTTTTGAATCGAAGGACTAAAGGACTTAAAAATATTTAATACTTTATTCCTTACAAACATCACATGTTTACTTTCCATGCTTCCCTATTAAAAAGGTCTAAATTGTATTTTAGCCATTTTATCACATACTGATGCCCTTTCCTTTTAAAACTTTAAGCACCAGGGTAAACAGTCCTATAGTTGTTTAAGACCCATTTTGCATTCCTAATAATTCACATTTCTCATTTATGTAAACATGAAAAAGGTCTTATGTTTAAATAGTCCCTTTTACTCAGTTTGGGTTCTAGTCTTAAAAGGGCTTAAGTGCGGCTATTTTTGGAAATAACCAAGAAAATTGTTAAATGAGCAACATTACCTATTTTAGAAGAAATATAAACAAATAATATCCGGGAAAAACGTCTTAATTAAAAAACTATATAATTGATACCAATTTCAATCTTTCTACTGCTCTCCTTACAAAATTTTTACTTACGACCTTTTTCCTCCCGGCCGCAGAAATATTTCCTGGGATTGTGCAATGCTTTGATAATGTTGAAACATTCAGTCAAAATAAATAGATCTGGTTGAATGTAACACAATTTCAGATTTTATCCAGTGTTTTCCGAAACAGAACATCGATAGGAAAATAAGAACGCATCCATTTGGATGTGGACGTGAGGATCATTCGAACCTCTCCAAATGTCATGTTGACGACGTCAGCAATTTCTCTGATGGTGACGCGTCGATCATCATGCACAATTTGTAGAATTTTTTTTTTACATTTTGGGTAGTGTTGCACGTTTGTGGTCAACTTGGCCTCTCGTCGTTCTCCAGCGATGTTCTGCCATTTTTGAAACGCGTATGCCACTCAAAACACCTCGCTTGACTCACTGCTTCATTCCCGTAGGCTTGCTTCAACATTCCATGAGTTTCGGTTGCCGATTCCCCGAAGAGTTTGATGTTGGCTCTCTGCTTCAGTTTCGAGTCTATCGTGATTTCGCAAATGCGCGGATGCACGTGCTAACAAAACTTTGTGTAATACAGGTATCATTGAAGATAGCGCTTTGAAACTTTGTGTAGCGTCTCTTCAAGGTTGTCTAGCGTCAATGCTGCGCATGTGTGTCAATCACGTGATCCCTTCGCCCACAACAGATACAGTCTCGAAATTTAATGATCACACCTCGTACCAGATTTCAGTTGCACAGAATTTCATACAGTAATCCCAAAGCAAAAATTTGAAGTGCCTAGACTATCATATTTTCGCTGTAAGAAAAATCCTAATGTAAACAATAGCACGTGACTGAAGTGAGGCTTCATTGGCCGCTGTTTGGCGCCATAGATTCTCAGTACGTGTTTCCGCCTACTGTTGTACATTCATGTTAAACATTTCCCGTTACTCGTCAAGTAGGCCTAACCTCACTACTATGCATTCGTTTGCTTAGGAAACATTTACTTTATAATTACTGTAATTAAATTATTTTTAAGTCTTATGTCTTCACAATGGACAGTTGAAAATTCAAAAGCCATACTTCAGTACCACGTGCTTACGTGAACAACTACGAGCTCAAGTGATGCCAGCTTGTTACAAGAACAGACTACCTCGGTATTACTGTTGGTATTCATCCGCATTCATAGTATATAACAAAATATAAAAGTAACTTTTCTTTTACATAGCGTTTTACATATGAGTGAAGTTAAATGTTTCATCGTATTGAACAACTAGAATTCAATTTTTTTTTTTTCAAATAATACAAGATTGTGGTTTCCAAATACGAACTATATTTTCCTGCGTCGTGTGAGTGTTTCGACTGGGAGCCAATCACGGGTATGACAGCCACGTGCTTATGTTTACATTAGGATTTATCTTACAGCGAAAACAGTATATGTACAATCATTACGAAAGTACAATTTGTATAACGAAGTATAGGCTAAGCGCTGTATAGTAATATGTTTCACATTAAAATGTGATATGCATTTATGTTCATATTTCTTTGGATAATCTGTCCCATTTAGTTGTTTGTGGAAGAGAATTAGGGAATTCTTGTACCTAATGAAGGAAATGTTACTAACAGCAAATAAAAGTGCAGGGACATCATTTTATTTTTACTTCAATTTTTATTGTACCCGAGTTTTTTAATGTACTTCACTCCCACCCCTTCTACTAATGAAGTTCAACCGTCCTCCACACAGTTCCAAGACCGCATATACAGTCATAGTAGCCTTACGGTCACAGTAAACAGTACGTTCCAAAAATATGTTCGCGTTTTCCAGTGACGAAAGAGCTTTCAATATTGAATCATTTTCGGACAGGTACTGTTATCCATTTGCCTACGTCGCATCCCGGTTTCCCCCACCAGCTTTTATTCGCCAGCTTGTGGCTGGGCTGTCTTAGCTCTTTTCTGAAAACATTAATTTCTGTTAGGAATTAGACGTCTACGTAATATTATACAACTGTTTAAAATAATTTAAATGAAAGGGCCTCGTTAAGTAATTAACTGTCACGTGATTTCCCCCGTTTCTACGACCCTACGACAAAACCCCTTGGACGGACAGTAGGTAGTATGTCTGAGTAATTTTATCTTTTCGGATCGGGCAGAAGTGAAGATTGAATTTACAGTACGTAAGGTACTCTTTTATAAAGTAGGTACAGAATTATTTCAACATGAGTTACTAGTACGAAGGCCGAAACTAGTACGTGAAATTAGGTACAATAGTCTATAGTGCGATAATATGCACAAAAGAACTGAAGACTGTATCGAAATAAACGTCCACCATTTTCAAAAATGTGTTTAAATACCCATATTATGATTATTTTTCAATTTAACTTCATTCTCTATATTGCACGCTAATGTACTGTAGACAGTATAATGTACACTGCATAATGAATACGTCCAAATGGACAGCTCAGTTCGTGAGTAAAAATACTTATTGTTAATACAGTACTGTATTTTGATTAAACAAAAACCTAATGAAAATGATCAAATTCAAACGCGGAATATTTCCTAGTTTACGTAAATGGATGAACTACTTTTCTTCCCTCCTATTACTAGTAAAGTGATTTGTTTGAATATTACGCCAGTATCAACGAACTCCAGTCGTGGAAAGGGGTAGAAAACGGCGTTGATCCAGAGGTATAGGCAAGTTAATATTAAAAAAAATTTAGTAAAAATAAAATGATGACCCTGTATATTCTTCCACTATTTTGGAAAGGCTGTTGTTGAAATTTTCTTACTCATTTCTATTGAGCTTTAACATCCTACACAGTAGATATAATGGCACTATTTTACGTCAAATGGAAAGATAATTATTGGATACAACACAACGTGAGGGAAAGTAAAGAGACAAAGGAATAAAGTGAATGACATCCTCACCGTCACAAGCACCTTGTTACTACCGTGTGCGACACTCAGTACTACAAACAACCTCTGGCTGTTGGAGCAGTACGTAATTATGCTGCATCTGCAGATATAATGTGCTTACTGCAGAGCAGAGGTGCAAACTGTTCAACTTTGAGTGTTTCGTTTAATACTGAAAATACGCTTGCATGTTAACGAGTTTCAAGAAGCGGTAAACCCTTGTCAGCAGTGCAAGTTAAGAAAATAAATTTTGTCCATAATAATAGTAATATACGTTACAAGAGCGGTATGTTGACGTTTTCATGGTCGAGGAAAAGATTGAAAAAGAGAAACGTAGTTGAGCTTTTTTAATTTCCGAGAACATGAAAACAAACATATCGCTCGTGTATCGTACATTATTTTGTGCGAAGATCGTTTATTACATACCTGAAAGACGAATTTATAATTAGTTGCAATGAAATCTCCATCTTGATTTCTGTTTAATGACGCCAACTTCGGAACACCAAAATATCTTTCTTCAACATTGCTGCTGTAAAATGTTTTCTGTGTTTACTATAATCCAGCAGGCCGTGATATACGTCTGTCTTTTTTTTTCGCCCAGTCTATAAATGGGAACTTAAAACAAACGGTAAGGTTATGTAATGATTTATTTTTCATTTTAATATTTTAACAATATTATTTATATAACATATTGCAGTAATAACATCCGCATCTGGAATCTCGTTGATTTTTTCACGGCTTCCTTAATGTTACTTGTATCAGGAATGCAATAAGTTTCGTGGAGTAGTAGACTTTACTTAATGTTTGCAAATATTTAAAAACAATAATTAACATTGCAATGTAGGTGAAATTGCAGTGGTAAGTTTCCAATTTATAATTATTATTATGTTAAACGTCTCTAAAAATAATATGTTAAAAGCCTAAAGCAGTAAAATGAATGTCGCGCTTAAGCGGTAAGAAGAGGGAAATTGTTATGTGTTACGTTGGGAATACTGAATGTGGTACTTCACACTTACCGCGTATTGGTTCTGTGCGGAAAAAAAGCAAATACGCACGATCTCGCACAAAATTATTCTAAATATGTTTTAACTTCATGTACTTACGTTAAATTCAACACAGTACACGGTAGAATTTAAATAATTTGTCTACTTACAGTATGAAAAGATTACGACAGTCTACAACCTATATATTTTTTAACTTTTAATGTATGTAAACAAAAATATTACTAATTATACAAGTATAGTAGATCTGCATCGCTATGACACAAGAAATAATGATCAATTAAAGGTACCACATGTCAGGTTGCAAAAAACACAATCAAGCTATGTAATTACTGCAATAAAATTATATAATAAGATACCTACAAATATAAAGGCACTTAATGAAACACAATTTAAATTTCAGATTAAGAGATGGTTACAAAATAATTCCTTTCATAATATGAATGAATATTTTAAAATGATGTAGTATTTTAGTTAAATTTTATTATTTTTTACTCTTTTAATATTCTAAATATTGACACATTGTTTTTTATATTATCACATTGACGAGGCCTCTTGTATTCTTGTACCTTCAGGCAAATAAAGAATATGAATATGTATACTTTCACTCATATTTTATTGGTTTCACTGGTTGGTTACTTCGTTGGCTGGTTTGGCTTATTGCTTTGTTGGTGTGGTTGGTAAAAACTGTCTGAAGCCTTCTTAGTTCAGGGGTAAGGCCATTTTCTGTTGTTTAGTCAACTGTCTGAAGACAGGTCTGAACCTCACGAGTGATATCAAGAAGACACAATTTATGAGACAACTAAGCCAGGAGATAATGGGGTAGTGTAGATCTTTTTTTAGATATAAAACTCACAATCTTACTTCTTTCTTGAAGGATATCTGTCATTACCAGAAATAGAGTAGGCCTATCATTACTTGTAAAAACAGAAAACCAAAAGTGAATGAAGAAATTAACTTTCCTGGCTTATGTAAAATAGATGGAAGCTGTAAAACCTTATAAAACGAAATGGATATAATACAAAGGAGAGAAAATAGGGATCCAAAACTCTCATTCCAGTACGGACAAAAGCCAACAACAAAATATGAATTTTGTAAAAACAGCCTAACTAACAATATCTTAAATAGTTTTGACGTTGACAGATCTTAAGACCTGGTTTCTAATTTGTTCGTCACCATAATGGCACAAGATGAGTCCAAGGATTCCCGTGGTAATTTTCTCCATAAAATTTTCGTCATATCGATCCTACACGGAACTGTCTCTTCAGAAAGTTGATTTGGTGTAATAGATTAGGGCCTACCCGTTGCTATTGTATATGTGAATTATGGACTCGGCCTGGGTGGCTCTGTCGGTATAATGCTGGCCTTCTGTGCCCGAGGTTCCGGGTTCAATATCGGCCTAAGTCGTTGGGATTTAAGTGTGCTTAAATGCGACAGGCTCATGTCAGTGGATTTACTGCCATGTAAAAGAACTCCTGTGGGACAAATTTCCGGCACACCGACGACGCTGATATAACCTCGGTAGTTTCGAGCGTCGTTATATAAAACAATTTGTGTTATTATGAAGGAATGGCAGGATAATGGCAGGGGTAGCAGAACTACTCTAAACAACTCAAACTCCATTTCACTCGAGCTTTCAGTGTAGAAAGCTGCCGCATTTGTCGTTCTGCGTAACATTCGTGACTTTTTACTCTGACATTAAATCCGTTATACCTAGACCAAGAAGTTGGATATACGAATAATGTATGTTTAAATAAAGGCAAAATATTGAGTTATACTTCTAAGGTAAAAAGCTTGCGGTTAACATACGTGGGATAGGAATCCCTTCTCCAGAGAGGGAAGTAGAGATTTTAACCGAGACTGAGTAGGGGCGTGTCCTTAGTTTTGTTCCTTTTTATGACTTCTCAAAAGCATGAAAAGCAATAACTATGAAAGACAAGACTAGAAAACAAACTCGGATGAAGTTTCATACAGTAATGGCGGGATTTGGTATTAAACTTGCACAGTGAATAAAAAACAGTTCGCCATCAGCAGAAATTTTATTTCAGAGATTTGTTTTAGAAATGATAAATTTCGTGATGGGGGTATAAGAAACGACATGAATGTTACCATCATAACTAATGCGGATAAAGATTCAAACAGAGACCTGCTTACAGAAAATGAATACAGATAAACTTACTCAAACCGGAACATGCGAAAGTTCAATGATAGAAAGAAGTGGGGTCGTGCTAGAAAATACAGGACTACATGAAGTCGAGCAGATAATTAACTAGTTCTGTCTAGTTTTAGTCGTCATCTTCCCAAAAGTGAATATAGCCAGAAAGTTCTGCTGCTTAACAATGTACAGTGATCGTTAAAAACCTGAAGACCATCTCGCTATCACCAATTTCACCGCTAATTAACAGCGTATCTCATATAACATCGATAAATAGTAGATTAAAACAATGTGAAAAATATTCGCATTGCATTATAAATAAACGGGACGTGCAATAAATCACCCAGTTTTGGTTTCGGGATAGATAATTTGTATAAACAAAAACCGCCCTAAATAAGGGTTCGATAGATCGGCCTACTAATCAATTCATAAAGAATAATAAGTAAACAAAACAATTGTGTGACACTTGGAAAGAAAAAGAAAAAAACATTAAGATAAGAAAACGTAGGAAATCATTTACAATAAAAATTTTGTTGGGTACAAATGATTACTAATTATAGCTAAGGATGATTTTAACACGTGAGATCCTATGTCAAACTATAGTTGTGTTGGTTTTAATGTTACAATACTTTTCGACTGCAGCGATATTTTACTACTTAATTAACTTATTATTCCCAAAACATGAATTTTACCAGCAATCGAAAAGTACTGGAAATAAATCTGAATAAGGAACAAAAAAAGTTTCTTTACCCGGCAGGATTCGAACCACGAAAGTCTTAGTTACCAGTCTTTCGTGCTCTGGAGTGAACAAGGCTCTGAAATCAGCTACACGGGTCGGTCCGGTTTTTTTTTTTTTTTTTGCCACTACTGTACATTGTAGGCAAACGTCAAAATTACATAATCTCTTTAGGCATAACAATGCTGTCCAACGCCGAGCTGAGTTGTTAGGAGAAATTCTCTCTTAAAGCTGTGGTTCGTCGCAGGAAGAATTTCATTTCACCCAAGATAGGATCGAGTGCCCAAATAAGGAACGCGAAATTCTGGTCGTGGCATTCTAATGCACGAGGAGGTCACACATGTTTCGGTTCTCTTGTTACTGTACGCATCACTCAATTTCTAACTCGTGCTTAAGAAAGCCCTGGCAACGAGCATGCATGTGGTTCATCCCTAGGGAAGTAAGATCAAACCGACCACAGCCAAGTACCGGTACTACACTGCTCGCTCTAAGTACAGACGTTTCAAGAAATACTTTCATCTTAGCTAAATGGCAATTACTATACAGTTCCGTACTATAGAAAACTTCAAAATTGTTCATAGCATTACATAATTTGATTTAAAGCATCCTCCTCGCCATAATATGCACAATTTCATATCGTCCATCATTAACCTTTATTACATTCAAACACATAACCTAATATATTTCTCCTATTATCTATATCTTCCCATATCTTCCAATTACATAAAGTTAAACCCTATTTCTGTCTATTTCTTCCTCCATCCTTTCTGATGTGCAGTATTTTCAACTCTTCACCTTATTTATCTTCCCTCAATCCCATTCCCGAATTCTATACAATACTGTCTACCTTCTTCTTATTTACAAACATTCTGGTCTACATCTACTCATCCATCTCTACTACTATCATTGTCATCTTTCATTACTGTTATCCCTAATGGTACACAGACTACTCAACATACCAATGAACCAACAAGATTACAACGAAGAACTAAACACAATCAAATACATAGCACAAGAAAACGGATACAACCCCAACATAATAGACATAATACGTAAGACAAAACAAAACCACAAAATACAAAGAATACAACACAAACACAAGAACACAAAAAATACATCACACTAACATACGAAAACAAAATTTCAACCTCATTCAACAAATTAAACTACAACATCGCATACAGAACAAATAACACTCTGCAAAAACATCTCAACACACAAACAACACAAACAAACAAATACAACCACACAGGCGTATACAAACTCCAATGTAACACTTGCAACAACTTCTACTTAGGACAGACAGGCAGATCAATTCAAACACGTTACAAAGAACACATCACAGCCATAACAAAATTACAAAACACCTCCACATATGCAGAACACATCACAAATGCTAACCACACCCACAGAAACATCAACACAGACATGGAAATACTGCACATCCAACCAAAAAGCCAGAAACTCAACACACTAGAACAATATGAAATATACAGACACACGAAAACACACCCCCAACGATATTCTCAACACACAACTCAATTTCAAAACACATACACTCTTTGACTCTACACTACGAACGCACCCACACAGGAAACAAGAGGCGCCAAGACCAACAACGACCAGTTCCGAAGATGACCCAAAATAGGTCGAAACATGTTAACAAGGTACGTTAATATTTAACACAAGAAAGTTCTTATCATACACATTCCGAACCTAATTTTCTGTTTATCTTAAAACCTTTTTATCTCTGACTAGAATTCTCTAATTTTTCTACTTTATCATCTACATTACCGTATTATATTATTTGTCTCATTGTTCAAATGTTTTAATGTTTGTAATAGTTCTTTGCTATTACTTGTTCAATTCACTTATCACTTTTTTCACTTTATTGGATAACTTTTACGGTTCACTCTCACTACTTGAGTGAGATATCAATAAGAAACATTACATTTTGATCGAGTTGTCATGAAAAGGTTATCGCAACTTACAAATGCACAAATTAAATGAAATTAATTGTCATAAAACAAATGTCAGTTCTTTTTTTCGATATAAGAATGAAAAAAGCATTATCATTTTCAGAAAACAATCTATAACGCAGCGTTTCACAAGTAGAGGGACATCATTCTATTTTTACTTCAACTTTTATTGTGCCTGAGTTTTTGAATGTACTTCACTCCCGCCCCTTCTACTAACGAAGTTCCAACTGTCCTCCACACAGAACCAAGGCTGAAGTACTGAGTTAGTGAGTATAGTACGTTTCAGAAATATGTTCGCGTTTTCCAGTGACGAAAACTTCCAATACTGAATCGTATTTTTGCACAGGTACTGTCGTCCGTTTTCCTACGTCGCATCCCGATTCCCCCCCCCCGCTTCTGCTCCCTCCACTGTAAAGACTAGTGGCTGGGCTTTCTTAGCTCTTTTCTGAAAACATTAATTTCTGTTAGGAATTAATTGGACGTCTACGTAATATTATGCAACTGTTTAAAATAACTTAAATAAAAGGACCTCGTTAAGTAATTAACTATCACGTGATTCCTCCCCTTTCTACGATCCTGCGACATAACCAGTTCGACGGACAGTAGATAGCATATCTGTGCGGGTCGGGCAGAAATGAAGACTGAATTTACAGTACGTAAGGTACTCTTTTATAGAGTAGGTACAGAATTATTTCAACATGAGTTACTAAGTACGAAGGACGAAACTGGTAATTGGAATTAGATGCAATAGTCTATATAGTGCGATAATAGACACAAAAGATTTGAAGCCTGTATCGAAATGAACGGCCACCATTTTAAAAAATGTGTTTAAATATCCATATTATGATTATTTTTCATTTTAACTTCATTCTCTGTATCGTACGCTAATGTGCTACAGACAGTATAATATACGCTGCATAATGAATACGTTCGCATGGATAACTCAGTTCGTGAGTAAAAACACTTATTGTTAACACTGTGCTGTATTTTGATTAAACAAAACCTAATGAAAATTATCAAATTCAAAATCGCGATATTTCCTACTTTACGTAAATGGATTACTACTTTTCTTCCCTCCTATACCTAGTAAAGTGATTTGTTTGTATTTTACGCCAGTACCATCGAACTCCAGTCGTGGAAGGAGGTAGCAAACTGTGTTTCCGGGTCTCAATCATTAATCCAAAGATACAGCCAGGTTAATATTAAAAATATTAGTAAAAATAAAATGATGTCCCTGTATAAATAAAGGGCTAACTAAAATACATTATACATATTTGAAAATAATGTCATGTGACGCCTGTATCTTAGGGCTAAGAGCATACGTCTGAGAAATTCCCGACCGCATGCGAGAGTATCACACAGAAACTTGTACTGAAATGCTGTATATTTGCTCTGAGAAGAGTTGTCACCAGTTTGTCTCCTGCTTGTTTTAGAGTATTCTAAACAAAAACAAAAAAGAGCGGGGACTGACGCTCGAAGAGCGGAGATGAGAGGATGGGAAAACCGGCAAATTGTACAGGAAGCTGTGTTGAGGTGAGGAATGTTGGCGACGAGATTGCAGATGAAAGAGGGAGAGAGGCGAGCATGCAGAAAGGTATTCCAATATTACTACCATAGCCTTTTCAAATCAAGATTAAAATCTGTCGTAAAAGAATTCTCTCTAATGAAACTTATGACTAGAACCTCGATTAATGGTTTAATCTGTGTGCCTTATAGTGGATGAAGAATTTCAGGTGTCTAAATCAATTCAAAGGTTCTAAATGTTTGCTTTATTCGAACGACAGTAAAATACACAAACAGTATGCATAGGTGAAATTCAAACGTATTTTCATGGCAAATAATTAGACAGGTCGTTGAAATTAACAAACTGTATGTTCCAAAATTATCAATACGTAGAGGAGAAGGTGGTAATATGGGACAGTCTTTTTCCAGTCTCTGATTTGAAAACAATGAAGTTAAAAATGGAATTTGAGGTGATCCCTTATAGCAGCATTTCTCAAACTATGGTCCGCAGACCACCTGTGCTCCTCGAGGTCTGCCCTTGTGGTCCTTCAATAAGGACAGAAGAAAAAATAAAATTCTAACGAATTGCGTATCACACTATAGTTGAAAATCTCTGAGTTTCAAAATGGTACATGTCAATAATTGCCTTTCACTTTTTCTCCCAGTACCTACTGACGTTTTATTAAATTTACTACCCTATTCGTCTACCGAATTTTCACTCTAATCTCAGCAACAAAAGAGGGATTTAAAACACTATGAACGTGGTGTTTCTCGCCATATTTTCCCTGCATAACAGTTGATGATATGTGGCATAGCTTTCAGATGTAAACTCAAAATTAATCGAACTAAATCTCTGTCTACAGGTAATTCTTTGACTGTTCTCAATGCGCATGAGAAAATACAGAGGTTCGAGAGAAAACTTGGTTTGTGGGTCACTTGCGTAAAACAGAGAATTTGTCCACCGTTTCCAGCCCTAGAATCTTTTTTGGTTGAAAATTACTTCGTTATTGGAAAAGAATTATGCAGTGACATACTATGTTCGCATTTTGAAACCCTGAGGTCACAATTTGAAACTTATTTTCCAAGTAAATATGATGAATTTTCATGGGTTCGTGATCCCTTTCATTGCGATATTGAAACTAACAAAATTTCATCGAGTGAAAGAGAACAGTTAATTGAACTCTCGAATTGAATTAAATTAATTATAATTAATTAATTCTGTTTTAAAATAAAAATATACTGGTGTTAAAATATTCTACAAAAATGATCAATTTTCTTTCGAAGGGAACAAGTGTAAGGTGGTCAGCGAAACTGTTCTGACTTAAAAAAGTGGTCCTCACTTCTAAATAATTTGAGAAATGCTACCTAATAGGAATTTCATTTCTCCTTATGTGTGCTAAGTCATAATATGAGTATATCTAGGAATCAGGTGTTATGTTTTAAAAGTTCTCATGCCACATAATTGGACTTCCAGAAAATAAGTTTGCAATACGAGACAGGCAAACTGCCTACGTAAATTCTAAAAATTAAGCCTGTAATCGCATACAATGCTTAAGATATGAACACTGGTAACACATTAGACACAGAATTCATATGGAAGTCAATGTCTTGATAGTTATGTGAAAAATATGAAGTTCTCCGTTTTCCATAGGTAAAGGCCCTAGTTTTGTTCTCAGTACCTTTCATGCACATTTATCAGCACCTTACACACAAATTAGAAGGTTCTAAGACTCTAGTTTTGTCCTAAACATCTAGTTTCCTCACGCGAAAAGTACTGTTGTAATATGAGACAACCCTGTCCCATAATACCACCACTCATATCATAGCATAAAACCTTGAAAAAATTAATTTACAATGGCATTTGATTTCCATGATGGGCAGTACAAATCTATACTTCCTACTTTTTTTGCGCATAAAGAGAAATACTGTATCTTAATTTGTTACTACGTAACAGCCGAGAAAAGCACCCTCTGCAAAAACTACTTGTAGGACAGCGATTTCCAACTTTTTTTTTAACATGAAGCACAGTAGAGGTCATATTTAAAATCCTGCAGCACACTCATAATCCATAATAATATAATTATTCACAAATCAAACCAACATATTATTCGGTATTTTTCAATTTTAGTTTCTAACTAGCCGTACCCGTGCGCTCCGCTGCACCTGTTAGAAATAAATGTAAGTAATTACATAATTAAAATAGGACGTTTGATCCAGGGAACATTCGTGTTTGATAGAAGGATATATCGTTTATTATGTTACTTAATTTAAATTGCATTAAAAAATTAAAATGAGATCGTTTTAATCCAGAGACCATTCATTCGGTCAAAAAATTATTTTAGGAAATACAGGAAACGAATGTACAAAATATCCTATCAACTTTTCTGTGCATAAGAAGCTATTTTAATCTTACCTGTCCTCGATTCACTCAGAAGTTACTGTAATAACATTATAGCATTATGTCCATCTAGAGAAACTACACTTTCCAATGGTCAAATAATAATTAATTATACAAATCGGTTAATTTAGCTTCCGATATTACTTCATACAAACACAGAAACATTCTCTGAAGGCTATGTTTCATAGCTTTCGATTGTTGTTGTCCAAGGCCCCTTATAGACGAAGTCATTTGTTTTTTTTATTTCATTACACCGCCTTAGATGGCGTTGTTATTGTAATTTTGAAACTCATTTATCTCATTAAATATCGGTCCTATCAAAATTTTGCATAGCATAAAACTTATCGGAAATTATTTTTAAAGAAACCTTTGTTACGTAATATTTTTCTTGAAAATTAATAATAAGGGAGATATTTCGATTTATTTAATTCAAGCCCCCTTATAACCCCCCTTTTAAATAAAATATTTTGAATGTCATATAGCCTAAATTCTAAGTTACAACGAACTTAATTTCTATTCCAATTTTCATACAAATCGGTTCAGCCATTATCGCGTGAAAATATAACAAACATCCAGACAGACAGACAGACATACAAACAAAAATTTCAAAAAAGCGATTTTCGGTTTTAGGGCGGTTAATTATATATAATAGGGCCAATTATTTTTGGAAAATCGAAAATTACCAGAAAAATTTCGGCTACAGATTTATTATTAGTATAGATAAGAATGCAAATTAACGACTGAAATAATCACCAGAATACAATATTACTATAATTACAGCTATACTTTCATAATTACCGATATAGGAGTATGAAAAAAAATATTATGTAATAGACCTACTGTCTCGCGTTAATTTAAATGTGACGTGAAAACACTATTACCCGTGGCCTTAAGGTTGACAAGCATACCCTCAAACAGTCTTCCAGAACAATTAGTAGCCTTCACCGGTTCTTACACTTCATTTTATTCTTTGCAGAAAAATCAGATTTGCATATATGGTTTAGGAAAGAGAAGAAAAACTTCTATAACCTTTTAGAAATATCTGAATATTCTTTTCGCAGAGATTTCCATAATGACCACATCTAACTTTGACTGCTGAAGCTTCAAACCTCGGTTATTCCTCACACGAACCAATTACGTTCCTTCCGGACGGTGAACTGTGTTGACGGAGCAAAGAGGTCCTTATTCAATCGAATGAAGTTAAGTCGATGGAAAATGCTTCTCAATGCTTTACTAAGAAAAAAAAAGTTAGAAGCTGTGTTTGCTTACAAAGGCTAATTTTGTCGCTTGATGTGAGGATATTTTCATTCCCCCCCCCCCTTATGATTTTGTTAAGTACTTTCAATTCTTTCAAACATAAAGAGATGGGAGTGAAGGAAAGAGAATATGTTCATAACAAGGCCGAATAAGCAATAGAGGCCGCCATGAAACTTCGCCATACTCAACAAACTTGAACCGAACATAGTAGGCCTACCTGTAATACAAGACGCTAGTTTTTTTCTTGGTTATTTAGCGACGCTGTATCAACTACGCGGTCATTTAGCGTAGATGGGATTGGTGATAGGGACATGGCACGCCGAGAATAGATTACCTGACATTCGTCTTACGGTTGGGGAAAACCTCGGAAAAACCCAACCAGGTAATTAGTCCAAGCGGGAATCGAACTCACGTCCGAGTGCAACTCCTGATTGGCGGCAAGCGCTTTAGCCGACTGAGCTACGCCGGTACGACGTTAGTTTACTTAGGCCTACATAATATAAGACTGATGTGTGAAGGAATCACTTATAGTCGATGTATACCTAAACTTACATCTGTTATTTATTACACATGCATACACCGTGTACTGAATTCTAAAACTTCAATTTGTTCCTTAATTCTTCAGCTTTACCGTTGAATGTGATAAAGTAGAATTGGTTGAGTTTTGAAAAACATCTGATAGCCTATTCTACAGTCAATAAGAGAGCAGATTTACACCCCCGTCTTCATGTAACTCTTTGTTCAATTGAATTTCATACACAAGTTGTTCCTCTTCCTTTCTTAGCACTGAAGCCGTGAACTTTCCCATCACTAATTTGGGAGAACTTCCAGCAGAATTCATGTCTGGCACTTTTGACATGAATAAATGTACTTGTTACATTATAAGCTAGGCCTATCACCTATCGCTGCACCCATTCTTGCATATAGAATTTATATTCATATTATGAAAGGTGATTTATGAACACAATCACTAGTTCTCTCGGTTTGTATTTCACTGTTTGTTAGTGAATTTTGTATATAGGGTGATTCACGAGGATTTACCGTCCCTTACGGAGCTTATTTCCGAAGACATTCTGAGCAAAAAATGTCATATAAACATTTGTCCTAATCTCAATATTTTCAGAATTACACTAATTTGAAGTTGTTTGTAAAATACCATTATTCTTTAGTTTTAAGGGTAAAAGAATATTACAGATTAAGAATGAACTATTCAGAAGTATCATTTCTTTAATTAGCTAGTATTCTGAATACGATGAAAGAGTAATGGAACGGAGAAAAATTCTCTCCGGCGCCGGGATTTGAACCCGGGTTTTCAGCTCTACGTGCTGATGCTTTATCCACTAAGCCACACCGGATACAACTCCGACGCCGGTTAGAATCGTCTCAGATTAAGCTCCAACTCTTGGGTTCCCCCTAGTGGCCGCCCTCTGCACTACGTCATAGATGTCTATGAACGCAGGACCGAAGTCCACACATGTGCTGTGGTGCACTCGGTATGAGTGACTAGTTGGCCGGGATCCGACGGAATAAGCGCCGTCTTAAATCACGAAGTGATTCACGCATATCATATATATTATATAGTATTCTGAAGCTAAAATTGTGTTGTGAATTCCATAGTTGCTTCATATAGAATTTTTTTTCAATTTTTAACTACAAAATTATATTTTCTTACGCACTTATCACAAAAATTGTTACAAATCACGTCACTCTTGTAAATTCTTTAAGACTGTACATTAGGATGCATAATTAAACTGTAAAGAATCAAGTTCCTGAAGTCGTATGATTTGTAAAAATTTTTGTGATAAGTGCGTAAGAATGGTGTCATTTTTAACTAAAAATTGGAAAATAAAATGTGCACAAAGCAATTAACAACACATTTTTAGCTTCAGAACACCAGCCAATTAAAGAAATGACACTTCTGAATAGTTCATTCTCTATTTGTAATATTTTTACCTGCAAAACTAAAGAAAAAAAAAGGTATTTTACTAACAACTTCAAATTAATGTAACTTTAAAAATATTGAGATTAGGACAAATGTTTATATCACATTTTTTGCTCAGAATGCCTCCGGAAATAAGCTCGTAAGTGACGGTAAATCCTCGTGAATCACCCTGTATAAGTAATAAGTAATTGGCAATGCCAATTGTACAATTAAATCACCCAATATCATGAACATTGCTTATTATAGAATTACCGAAGAAAATCGCAGATTACGCGCACGCACACACACACACACACACACAATTTATTATAAGAAACAACCGTTGATCAGGTGAAGGATTTTCTTCTGCTATTTTTTTGGTTCCTGGCGATGTTTTTTTTTATTATTACTTAATGGCATTGTTATCTAAAGTCGATGGAACTGGTAGACTAATGACGATATGATTTCGAGGATTCTTCCTGTCATTATCTTAATCTTCCCTACAGTTAGGGAAGGCATAAAAAAACTCAACCAGGTAAATAAACAGTCTATATGAGATTCGAACCCACGTCCTGTCGCTGTCTCGGGACTCGATTCATGTTATCTACCCCTACACTACACTCGTGGCCTCTGCGATGTTTCTGGAAATATAAACTGATAATATCTTCCAAATATTCTTGTTTTATCCACGTATTAGTAATCCAATTGTTTCATTTAGTTCTAGTTTATTTCTACACAACACTGTAATTAACACGTATTTTCAATGTTGCGTGGGAAAAGAGTGGTTATATACCGCGCCTTACTCAAGATAACGTAGAGTTTACCGTTTGAGTGTAACAGTGTTGCAGTTCTATACTTCTATTATAATGCTGAGAAACGACGTTGCCATATATCAAGACTCGAAACATACCAGTGTATCCTCTTTATAGCGGAAAGGTACAGCAATAAATCTGTATAGAATTCCGAAAATCAATGCATAGGGCGGTATACTGGAACATGGCCCCGTTACATAGACAGAGCGATAGTGCATTCTACATCTTCGTTACACAAACTATAAGTAGGCCTATAGAATCCGCTGTAACACTAAAAATGAAACTTTCAAATAAATGTAAATTCTCACCATAATAATAAATAGGCCTATTTTCTGACATTCCGTGTGCCTGTCATTCTGTACCTGTGTACTGATTATATCAAGTATTGCATTTTATTTATATTCGTAACAAGAAATCCCTTTAGACTGCCTCCGTGGTCTGTTGGTCAGCATGCTGGCTTCCAGATCAGGAGGTCCCGGGTTCGATTCCCGGGCTAGGCTCTCGGCGAATTTTTCTTGAAGCTTGAAGAAGAGGAATTCCCTGGGTGTCTAGAGTCTGGAAATTTGTATGATTGTGAGTGTGCCGGGTTAATATAAATTAACCAATCATCACAATATAAAAATACGTCAGGACTGTCGCTGGGCAGTAACCTGAACACACGTTTCAGCGTCACATTGTTGACAAGTAACTCCATCTGTTAACACAACCATAAAGCATCTAATAGATGCTATAGAGTTACCAACAACGAAAAAAAAAAATCCCTTTACCCGCGAAATGTTCAAATATGGTTTCATAATAATTGATCTAATAATCTTCACACAAAATTTCGGAAACCATAGGGCAGGTATGCTCAAAATTGTAAAAGCACCGATTACACGGATGATGCTGCACTGCATAACACACACAGTATACGGACTGGGCTCCGCAACTACTTTGCAGCACCGCCCGTGTCATGGCTCTCATACTCTAACAAATACGCATAATGAACTGAATTTGAAAAAGGACAGAGTATACACTGTAATATTCAGTTATTACATTATTTATTGTGTTTAATATAGTTATAATATTATTATATCATATGTAGTGTTATTTTCATATTCCACTATACACTGCGGTCTATTCAACATGTTCTTTCTTTTCTGCAAATAATCGGAAATCAATTTCAACGAATTTATTGCAATGCGCTGCTAGCTTAAAAGATGCTCATCTGGTAATCGGGATCTATGTTTCCATTTAGCAACCTTCATTCTCGAAAATAATTGTTCACACACGTACACTATGTCGAGGCGAAGGTAGCTAACACAGCGGCAACGAATACACTCATCTTGGGATATTTCGTTTTGTTCGTTTTTTAAACACTTCTATTCTTGTCAAGTCACTCTCACGGATTGTACATTTACTATTAAGGGATTGACAAAAAGATTAATATCACTCTCCATACATCTAAAACTACTAAATCTATGTTTTGTAAATTCACATTTGAGCTCTTCCAGTACGGAGATATAATTAACTATATTTTATTCAGGCATTAATTTTTCGACTAATTGACCTTTCATGAAGTGCTTTCAATTCTTGAAACTGTAATGCACGTTGCACCCCTGAAAAAAATTATTTTATCATAACATGTATTTCTTTGAAATAAAATCAAATAATAATAATAATAATAATAATAATAATAATAATAATAATAATAATAATAATAATAATAATAACGTTGGTATATGAATACATATTACACAAAACAGCTTCCCTGTTACTTCGTCATGTTCTGGATAACAGACCCTATAATGGCGTTTTATGTTGCTCAGTCGTATTCCTGACAGTGCCTTACAACATAGTAAACACTTTACGTTTTCACAACAAAACTAGTCTTCCCCCCACACTGTACGGAATGATCGTTTGCTTACAGGAGGTTTTGACTGTGTCACTGTCCCGCACTGTTCGTACGTTTACTAAGTACTTGAACTGCCTTCTGCAGTCATCCGTCGAGCTTCGAACGAGGAACAGCACGCTCTACATTCGAAGGTTGTGATTACAGAACGTAATCGGGAGTCAGAGAATGAGCATACCTGCCATACGGTATGAAGCCACTTCTAGTGACCAACGAAAATAATAAAATTGTGCAGGCTGGTGAAACTATAATTATAATTGTAACTGTATTCTTAATATTGTAGTTGTAATCCCCTGTTGGAGGAGAAGAAAAGTCCTGATGGCCTTATCTATACCAGGTTAAATATATAGGGTAAAACTGCCTATTTTCCTGATACTCCTAATCACGTGATACTTTTTTTTTAATTCAATGTGAGTCAAAGCTTTGCCGTTCAACCACAGCGCAAGTCATCTTTCTCGAAAGAGTGCATCTTTCGCCCACTTCTGAGACATCGGCGAACTTCCTAGCAAGATACCCAACCCTGTGATATTCAGTGAAAAAAAAAAAAAAAACGTATCACGGAATTAGGCAACTTTACCCTACATAATACTATACTGTCGCATTCCCCTCGAGACATGTGATATATGAATGGTGATTGAGCAATGGTGGAAAAAATTGGCGGCAGAAACCTGTCCCAGAGCCGTTACGCCCACCAAAAATTTTACCGCACTGCCGGGGATCGAATGCCGGTAACTTCGATTAGAAGTCACCAGACCGACTGAGCCACGTTTCGCTCTGCTTTAATATTTTATTAATATACTACAGGGACATCATTTTACTTTTACTTCAACTTTTATTGTACCTGAGTTTTTTAATGTACTTCACTCCCATCCCTTATACTAACGAAGTTCCAACTGTCCTCCACACAGAACCAAGACCGCAGTACTGAGTTAGTGATTATAGTACGTTTCAGAAATATGTTCGCGTTTACCAGTGACGAAAACTTCCAATATTGAATCATATTTTCGCACAGGTAATGTCGTCCGTTTGCCTACGTCGCACCCCGATTTCCCCCACCTGCTTCTGCTCGCTCCACTGTAAAGACTTGAGACGGTTCCTCGTATAGGATAAGCAGGTTGTCATTAGATTAGTATTTCGTGTTAATATTCTCATATGGATAGTAAGTGTGGGGCGTGTAAGAAAGTTTCAGAATGTGAGGCGGAAGTAACAGGTGGGCAGGAAGGCCGAAGCCAAGCTAGGCGGACAGGAAACATGTGTCCAGGCGTGGAGTTGACTGATGAGGGAATGTATGGACTTTGCCTGCGGGTGGTCAGCAAGATGACGCCAAGCCAGGTTCGACAAAGAGATGATCTGGTATATGTCAGAGAATTGTCAGAACGCCGGAAGTAATGGGAGGTTCTAGTTAACGAACAATTTTTGAAGAACGCGTCTTAAGTGACGTAAAAGTAATCATGGCCAATCAGGATTCTTAATAGAGTCACGTGATTAATAGATAGGAGGGCGAAATTGTATGTTTGGTGGTTGAAAGTAGAGGGTAGTTTTGGCAGATAGACAGAAGGCATATACAAAGCGTACGGAGAGGTCGCACTCCACATATTCTCGGCAAACCTAACTCGGAAGTATAACAATTTACGGACTTAGAATTTTTTTAGTGGGTGTAGTAAGAAGTCGTGTGTTGCATTATTATTATAAGTCTGAATTCTTTTCTCTCATCACGTTATCAACTGTCCGTTATATTACTGGTGTTTTATAGTACAAAATATATAATTACGTGAACTCAGAAATTAGTCTACCAACTTGTAGGAAGTGAGAGCAGTAAATTATACACTTGGACGCGCATTTCTGCTAATCTGAAACAAACCCTTAATAATAATAAACGTTCTCATAGTTCTTACCAACAACTTCTGGTGTGCGTCTACATCATTTCAATCTACGAGCACGTCTCCCAAACCCCATGTCCCGACCGTTTTTGCAGCTGACCTGGGAAATTCTCATACTCTACCGGAGTAATTTCGAGGAGGCTGGCGCCCAAAATTAATTAGTGTACATCTTTAATTATTGACATCAACGTGCCTCCTGAGATACTTTCCATATTCGACGGAGCTGGCAGCCGAGGGCAAGGAAAGGCGTCGTGGGCAACAACGACGACGACCGACGACCGTCGCAGATTTTGGCGCCCCAACGACCAACGTGGTGCAACCGCTTCATATTCTGGCGCCCCAACGTGGTGCTACCGCCGCAGATATGGCAACCCCAACGACGACCGACCGCTTCAGACTAGTGGCTGGGCCTTCTTAGCTCTTTTCTGAAAACATTAATTTCTGTTAGGAATTAATTGGACGTCTATGTAATATTATGCAACTGTTTAAAATAACTTAAATAAAAGGGCCTCGTTAAGTAATTAACTATCACGTGATTCGCCCCATTTCTACGAACCTGCGGCATAACCACTTGGACAGACAGTAGATAGCATGTCTGAGTAATTATATCCGTGCAAGTCGGGGCAGAAGTGAAGACTGAAGTTACAGTACGTTAGGTAGGCCTACTCTTTTATAGAGTAAAACAGGTAAAGGTATCCCCGTAACATGCCATGAAGACACTTGGGGGGCATGGAGGTAGAGCCCCATGCTTTCCATGACCTCGGCACTAGAATGAGGTGGTGTGGTCGGCACCACGCTCTGACCGCCTTTTACCCCCGGGAAAGACCCGGTACTCAATTTTATAGAGTAGGTACAGAATTATTTCAACATGAGTTACTAGTACGAAGGACGAAACTGGCAATTGGAATTAGGTACAATAGTCTATAGTGCGATAATATGCACAAAAGAACTGAAGCCGGTATCGAAATGCACGGCCACCGTTTTCAAAAATGTGTTTAAATATCCATATTCTGATTATTTTTCAATTTAACTTCATTCTCTATAGTGTACGCTAATGTGCTGTAAATCGTATAATATACACTGCATAATGAATACGTCCACATGGACAGCTTAATTCGTGAGTAAAAACACTCACTGTTAATACTGTACTGTATTTTGATTAAACAAAAACCTAATGGAAATGATCAAACTCAAAAGCGCGATATTTCCTAGTTTACGTAAATGGATGAACTACTTTTCTTCCCTCCTGTACCTAGTAAAGTGATTTGTTTGTATTTTACGCCAGTATCATCGAACTCCAGTCGTGGAAGGGGGTCTCAATCGTTAATCCAAAGGTATAGCCAGGTTAATATTAAAAATGTTAGTAAAAATAAAATGATGTCCCTGTATAAGATATTTCACTGATTACAACCTTACTTTAATTCTATGAGACACTTTCCAAAACAATTTAGAGTGTGGACTTGATACGCATGGAAATCGATAAGAAAATGAATAGGAATTGATCTGCACGCACACACACCCACATAATATGACGCTGTAGGGGTCTAAGTATCTTTAACTCGTGTGTTGAAGTGGAGTGGTGAAAAGCCATTGGAGCGTTCGGGTTGTTAAGCATGGAATTGATTTTGCTGCTCGATGTCCTCGCGGGATGAACTAGGAATGCTCGGCCTATTACAGGAGTTGCCCTACAATCGTACCAGTAATTGACAAGTGTCTTTAACTGAATAATAGCCTTCCTGCAATATTGTAGTTGTCAAATCCTAACAGAAAAAAACATGTTATAGAATATGTCAGAAACAAAGAAACCTCACTTTAATCGACAGAAATAGTTCGAATTCGAAGTTAACATTTAAGTAGGCCTACATCAGGGATGAGCCGATATTAGCTCCCAATCATGGTAGAAGAGCTCGACCTTGATCACGAGCGCATAGCGCATTCACTGCAACGTAAACAACAGGGATGTACACTTAGCGGCAAAAAGAATGGGCCGGCCGACAATTTCTAAGTTCCAGAGACATACATTGCGCATGCTCGTCTCGTCAACGCCGTAGTTCACTAGGTAACACATAATTAAACCATTTAAATTTCCTTTATTTTGTTTAAGAGGCTAAAATATGTAATAAAATTGAATGGCGGGTTGATTCTAGATACATCAAGGCCCTTGAAGAGTGAAATAATAATAAAATTGATAAATACAAAATCAACCGGAGCGAATATGAAAGGAAAACCATGTATTATGACAAATTGAAAGTAACAGTCACAGTAGCGTAAGTCGTTACGGCATTGGTCTATTGAACAAATTGATAGTAGTAGCTCAAGGTTCGAATCTCCCCCAATCTTCTTTTTTTTAATTACAAATTTGCCATCATATGTGTCTCGCAAAGCTATAATTATGTGGCGATATCTCTTAGAATATGCCTAAACTCTAATAAATAATAAACCTCCCTCTCTCTTTCAAGCAATACTGATATCTGTTAATATAACGTTCTGTCTCGTCATTACGCTTGAAGATGACACAGAAACAATAACTCATTGCCCTGTTTCGCATACGTTATTCTGCGTATGATACTCTCCGACAGGACTTCGATTGGAGAAATGTCATTTTCTCCGACCAGGTAATTGTCTCCAATAGCAATGATAGTACTGCCCTAGTTTATTGTATGAATGACCACCGATACGCTTCGCGTGAGGGTCGCGTGTTAGGGGTGGATGTCATACGATGGGGCAGGACTTCTGGAACGCATCCACGGTCTGTTTACGGCAGAAGTCTACGAACACATTTTGGCAAATGTAATGATCCCTTCCGCCCGAAAACGATATCCAGAAGGAACACTTTTCTTCCAGCAGGATAATCATCCGATACACACCGCCAACCGGATTCAAAGATGGTTTACGAGGAGGCGTGATGTCGACCCAGTCGACTGGCCTCCAAATTCACCAGATATGAATCCGTTTCAAAATTTTTGGGCTGCAGTCAAAAGGATCCTACGCTCTAATTGAGCAGAACAACCACCCGTTCGGACACCTGAGGAATTGTGGGACAGAGTTCTAGATGCAAGGGAGAAGATGGCCAAGAATTTAGAGCTGTTCCATAATTTTGTGGACTCCATGCCGCGCAGAATGAGGGCAGTTGTTGACGCAGGTGGTTTGTGGACGAGATACTAGTCCCCACCACAGCCTTGTTTTGTTAATATATTAACAAATTGTTTGTTTTTGTTAATTTAATTATTTATTTGTGTTTGATATGCGTCCGTTTTTTTAGGATGTGAAACAAGTATTTTTGTTTATACAGACCAGGTCTCGCCTACTAATAGCCCACAGGTGATGGCCAATAATATTTTTACAAGGCAGGCATAACGAAGTTTGTTAACAAATGCCATTTCACATTTAAACTAATAAATTAAGTAAAAGTCAAAATAAAAAAAAATAATAATAATTTTACCGTACCAGGAGGCGAACTCACAACCTCTGGCACGGATGTCAGACTTCTTACCGCTGGGCCACACACTGCTCATAAGGTTTACTACATTATAGACGGACGATTTTCAATGAAGAGACACCACAGCAATGCCTTGCAGTGCGTTACGTTTACACGAGTGAACCGCGCGATAGAACTTAGCATTTCTATCGACCAAGAGTCGGCCGATTCTTTTTGCCGCTAAGTGTACATGCACATGCAGCGAATAAAGGCAGCAATTATTACAATAACTTGCGTTACTGAATTTCTGGCTATGTAATAGGGATAATTACTCAGTTATTTAATACACACGTACATATATAAACAAATCTCAAAGGGAAGGGTTTTAGGAACAAAAAGAGAAATAGGAAAAGTTAATTGTATGTAAACCATTTTATTGTTAAAAGCAATTATTTATTATGTAAATACTTCACTTCATTGGTTAGGAGAAACTAATAGGGTCTACCTGCTCGACGTGTGTGATCTCTAAGTACTTATGAGTATTTGTTGAAAAAATAATAATGGCAATATGATTGAAATAGAGTATATTGATTGTGTGATTGTGAAAATGTAGTCCTTACTCTCCAATCGTGATTATGTAATGAATTTTCTTAGAGTGATTTGTGAGATGCACGTAACACGAAAAAAAAAAAAACAAATTAATTAAATTAAGATATTGAGAGCCATCGTAATTTTTGGGGTCAATCATTTAAGGGGATATGTATGACTTTTAAAACTTCCACAATTTCGTCCAAAATTTGTGAAATTTAAACTATATAAACAGATCTATAATAATATCATCTGTACAAAATTTTGTGCAATCAGGTCTAATAGTTTTGAAATTATATTTTTAAGTAGGCCTATATTTTATATTGACGTTACTAAAAAAGCTCCTTGCATCAAAGTTTTCAGTTCATATTTGATAAAAATCCTGAAAATAGTTATTGGAATAAAAATGAATTAGCATTTTGAGTTTAGTAATAGTATAAGTTAAAGTGCAATCAAAGATAAAATATTATTTCTGAATTAAAGAAACACGTAGTCTAATAAAAGTAAATATCCAGAAACAAGCAACAAATAAAACAACAACAATACATTTAAAATAAAGAAATAAAAGCAATCTAGATACTATCTGCTGACCCAACTGTAATTTAATTTACCTTCGATGTCAATTCCGAAATGAATTTATTTCTCTCTTCTCCTGAATAATGCCTATATTTTTTTCATGTTGCGTCTCATAATGCCGTTTTATGTTGCTTTTTTTGCAAATGATATTTTTTTTACACAACAAACACTGGAATTCATCACCATGTTCGAAGCATAAATATTGTATCTTCCACTCTTCCTTGAAAGCTTTAAGCGCTTCCGTTCCGTCATGATGCGCTGTGTTCTAAGATCTGTACATCCTTTAGCAATGTTTACAGGTAAAAGAGATCCGCGCGCGCGCAGCGGGCATAAAATAGCTCTCGCCCGTAAATATTAGTCACCATCGCAAGACTGGCCTACATAATCGATTGCAGAACAAAAAAAAATAAATAAATAAATAAATAAAAATGTAAAAAATAAAATAGGGATATGGTGCGCCTGCAATAATTTTATTGTTTTATTTAATAAGAATTTACACAAATGTTTCAGCCTCCAAAGGCGATCAAGTTTCATAATTAAAACAATTAAAATGTAATTAAATTTTCACACACACACGCACGTACGCACACACATAATTAAGGTATTCCATTGGGAATTAACGGACAGGTCCAAAATATTAATTACCTACAGCCAGTCCGTCACGCAATCGATCTGGGTTCCAGTCTCGGTCAAACCTACAATTTTTCTTTAAAAATCAATTTCAACGCTTGTGGCCGACAAGATCGCGGATGGGATTTTTCGCGGTTTTCCCATTTCCGTAATATAGGCACCAATAAAATTCGATTAATATTTATCCTTTCCATTAACATTTCTCTGATCAGTCCACGCCTGTGGAGTAACGGTTAGCACGTCTAGCCGCGAAACCAGGTGGCCCGGTTCGATTCCCGGTCGGGACAAGTTACCTGGTTGAGGTTTTTACGGGGTTTTCCCTCAACCTAATATGAGCAAATGCTGGGTAACTTACGGTGTTGGACCCCGGACTCATTTCACCGGCATTATCACCTTCATCTCATTCAGACGCTAAATAACCAAAGCTGTTGATAAAGCGTCATAAAATAACCTACTAAAATAAAAATTTCTCTGATCATCGGTTGGCAATGTTCAGATCCGCATGGAACTCTGGATACACAGCGGATCTTAGCGCAGTCGGCCGCTGTGTGATAATGCCCGTACCTTGATTCACGGTGTGAAGCATAATACATACGTAGAGATGATAGAAAAAAATTAAGTTATGGTTTATTTAACGACACCCGGAACTGCAGAGGTTATATCAGCATCGCCGGTGTGCCGGAATTTTGTCTCACAGGAGTTCTGTTACATGCCAGTAAATCTACTAACATGAGCCTCTCGCATTTAAACACACTGCGCCTGGATCGAACCCGCAACCTCGAGCACAGAAGGCCAGCGCTATATCGACTACGCTATCCAGACCGACTGTGAGAAGTATGAACCGATATTAAACACACGCAAATAATGGGGCTTGCTCCAAAGACACGAGCATTCTCACCCACAAATATCGGGGAAACCCTACGAAAATTCCATACTGCAACCAGCGTATAGGTTATTAAGTACGGACACTTCGCGTCGGTATCTTTGATGTAGCCGGACTGATTTCAATGACCTTCAAGCCAGTTTGAGCGTGAGATTCTGCTTTCTCCCTAGAGCTGGCGCTGACATCACACCAGCTAGCAGTCGACACAGCGGAAATATAACACATATAATTAATACATCTAGGTACATTACGTACTCAAAATAAATTGGATTCATAAAATAATAAATCCGTCATTAACTGTAATGTCTAGAGTTCTAGACTCTAGTGTTCCTTTATAATGAGAGTTGAGACGTGGACCCCAACAACAATTAAAATATGTAATGATTTGAAGGGCTCGGTGCAATAAGGTGCTAACCCTTACTTTTGTGAAAATTGAGATTTATACACAAACATACGTGGAATAATATTGTGCACTTTCTGTCAAAAGATGGCTCTGGTATGAGTATAAATTTCGTAGCAGTAAATACATATCCTTTTTCTATTCAATGTTAAGAGTCATTTGTTTTGAGCAATAAGACGCCAACCTATACCAAGTTGGAAGGAGAAAGTAGCCAAATGAACATATTCTGAAAAAAAAAAAAAAAAAAAAAAAAAGTTAATTGAAACGATGACGTGATTAACTACACTGATGATAGCATCGACGACCCAGATTATATTATATCTGACTGGAAATGAAGGCACATCGGAAGAGGTGAGGATTATTTTACGATGCTTTATCAACATCTTAGGTTATTTAGCGTCTGAATGAGATGAAGGTGATAATGCCGGGGTTCAACACCGAAAGTTACCCAGCATTTGCTTATATAGGATTGAGGGAAAACCCAGGAAAAAACCTCAACCAGGTAACTTGCCCGGGAATCGAACCCGGGCCACGTGGATTAGCGGCCAGACGCGCTAACCGTTACTCCACAGGTGTGGACACCGGGATGAATATTGAAAAAATGTATTAGGACTTTTGTTGCAAATAGGGTCTTGAATCACGTTCTTAAGGCTTGACCTGACCTTTTGATACACCCTGTATAATCTTAAATGCTAATACAAAAAAAAAAAAAAAAAAAAAAAAAAAAGAAGTTTACAGTAACGAAGATGCACCAATTGGACTTTAAAAATTTTCGTCCATTGACTTATTCAATACTGAAGAAAGAAAATAGTTTCAGATTCAAAGAAACCTCTCCAATTTTCAAACGCCTCTTTGTTTAAGATTGACTCAGCTTTACCAGTCATTTTAGAGGTTAGTTACACTTACTAGCATGAACTGTCATTACATTCAGTACACACTCAAAAAATGAGGTCGTCATAGTTCAACAATTTCAATTTGTGATTTACAACCTAAATATTCAACACAACTTCATATAGAGAGTCGAAAATTATCAGATGCAATGTTACTTCTGGAATAGATCCCACCAGTACATCATGTTTTCTATAGGAATCTCGTTACTCACGGTACTGCAGGTGAAGAACATTAACCTGAAAATGTGGATATACTTGATGATATATAGTGCGTGGTAAAATTGAATTGCTGTAATGCCATTTAAATTTCGGCCAGTGTATGGGAACAGTGCCCACCCAGCATCGTGATGCACAAAGGAAGCTGCGATAGGTAGAGAAATCTGATTACGAAAGCCGCTATAACGGCTGGGGGGATCACAGTGCTAACGACACGATACCTGCATTCTGGTTGGATGATCGTCCACCTCTGCTTCGGCATGAGGACGTGAGGTCAGCATCCGGCTGGACGATCATGGTCCTTCATGGACTGTCGTGCCTCGGATTATTATTATTATTATTATTATTATTATTATTATTATTATTATTATTATTATTATAAGCAAATCTTGTTGAAAACACAGTATAATACAACGTTAAATTAGAATGTCCAAGTGTAGAGGACAAATTAAGATATTATTCATTATAATTCTAATTTAGTTAGGTTGTATAAGTGTTCAGAATAAAATTATGTTTGTAATTCATTCGTAATCCCTCTCAAAGTAGTGTCCAGCCATCTGGTGCAATAAGGTGCTAACCAACATAGACATCCCCGGTTATCAAATATGTCTGTAATATAGGTCTTCCAAATTCGGTAAAATGTTTCAAAATTACATAAATGTAACTTAAGAGTCACAGCTTCACATTGAAAGCAGTTTCAGGATTTAAATTTCAATATTTGGAATTATGTCTTTTTCTAAACTTTAAAATGCTCATATCTCAGAAGTAACTACGTGTGGGTTAACACCTTATTGCATCGAGTCCTTCATTTGATACCACTGAAAATGGAAAAACAAAATCTTATGAGAAGTAAAACCATATACCTATATTATATTGTATACAAATATTAAACGAATTCGATACTTAATTTTATAATGTATTATATTATTTTATAATATAATGTATTATATTATCTGAAATATAAAAAAATATTATTACAACTAGTTCGTCACTGAGAAATAAGGAAAAGCTGTTAACTTGAATTTATTTGAACCAAAGCGTTACTGGATTATGCAATAAGGTAGGCGATGTTGTCCACACCTGTGGAGTATCGGTCAGCGCGTCTGGCCGCGAAACCAGGTGGCCCGGGTTCGAATTCCGGTCGGGGCAAGTTACCTGGTTGAGGTTTTCCCGGGGTTTTCCCTCAACCCAATACGAGCAAATGCTGGGTAACTTTCGGTGCTGGACTCCGGACTCATTTCACCGGCATTATCACCTTCATTTCATTCAGACGCTAAATAACCTAGATGTTGATACAGCGTCGTAAAATAACTCAATAAAATAAATAGGCGATGTTTGGATCCTGTGTCTCAACTCTATACTCAATTATTATCTTAGCGTATGCTCGATTACACTAACCTCTAGCGCTTGAAAGTGGAACTAAACGCCGGCGCACAGAGAAACAAAACAAGGAAAATTCGATCAGTGTCCATTCTTCATAATCCCTATTCGCTGCTGTAACCTTCTTCACAACAAGAGTCACTACGTATTTTTCCATAAAAAAATCTCAGGCGTGGCCGGGATTCGAACCCAGACTACGTAGATACTGCAGAGGACTCTGGTTTCTATTTCGAAACACTATCGTTTAAGGCAAAAAGGGAACGGTATTGCATTATGGAACGCAAACTCCGACATAATCACCCAGCTAATTCTTGTCTAGATATTAAATTGAAAGAATTACCTACATTTTGTAATTTAACTGTAACTAAACAGCTTAATAATAGTAACGTAGTCGAATACTAAATTTTTACTAGCTTCTTTTAAAGGACTATTTCACAGGGAACGCGTCAAAGTCGATGGTGTAAATGTCACAGCAATTTCAGGGGTAAAATGAAAATGAAAGAAATGGGAAGGAAAAAAGCAATATTAACAAGGAAATGTACTCCAAAGGTGTTCCAACAGAAAAGAAAAACATAAAAGCAAACTTAAAGAGATGGAAGGAATATCGCAACACAAAAGATCTGCCGCCTCAATTCAAAAAGAAGGAAGAAATTAAAGACAGAACAAACACTTAAATGTCTTGCTGTCAAATATCACTTAAGAGACTGTAATGTCTACTTCCTAGTCCATAATTTATATAGCTCCCACAATAAGCTGTATACTTCCTTTTCTACATATTTTACGGCGCCTGTAAAAGGCAAATTAAAATGAAGTAGAATATAAAAAATACAGTGGATGTCTACAAGCAACTTGCACAAACAACTGAAGAACACGAAAACAATATCAGCATTTATTTTCAAGTGTACTGTCACATTTAATGAGGAAGTCCCGCGCCGTCACTTCGTGGTCTCAGGCATCCTGTCTAGGATTCACGCGCGCTGGTTCGAGTCCTCACAGGGGAAGAGATTTTCTCATGAAATTTCGGCCAGTGTATGGGACCGGTGTCCACCCAGTATCGTGATCTATTTGGAGAGCTACAATAGGAAGCAAAATCCGGTTACGAAAGCAAGCTATAACAGCTGGTGGATCATCGTTCTAACCACACGATACTTTAATTCTGGTTGGATGATCGTCCACCTCTGCTTTGGCATGTGGACGTGAGGCCAGCAGCCTGATGGTCGGTCTGGTTCTTAAATAGGAATAGCACCACAAATTATTATTATTATTATTATTATTATTATTATTATTATTATTATTATTATTATTATTATTAGAGTATCTTCTGTAAGGTAAAAGTAATATGCGTTACAAGAGCGGTATGTTGATGTTTTCATGTTCGAGGAAAAGATTGAAAAAGCGAAACGTAGTTGAGCTTTTTTAATTTCCGAGAACATGAAAACAATCATACCGCTCGTGTATCGTACATTATTTTGTGCGAAGATCGTTTATCACATACCTGAAAAACGAATTTCTAATTAGTTGCAATGAAATCTCCATCTTGGATTCTGTTCAATGACGGCAACTTTTAAAAACTAAAATATCTATCTTCAAATTGTTGCTATAAAATGTTTGCTGTGTTTACTATATTCCAGCAGGCCGTGATATACGTCTGTCTTCCCCCCCCCCCTAGTCTATAAATCCGAACTTAAAACAAACGGTAAGGTTACGTAATGATTTATTTTTCATTTTAATATTTTAACAATATTATTTATATAACATATTGCAGTAACAACATCGGCATCTGGAATCTTGTTGATTTTTTCACGGCTTCCTTAATGTTACTTCCATTACAATTGCAGTAACTTTTGTGGTGTTGTAGAGTTTACTTAATTTTTGCGAATATTTAAAAACAATAATTAACAGTGCAATTTATGTGAAATTGCAGTGGTAAGTTTCCAATTTATAATTATTACTATGTTAAACGTCTCTAAAAATAATATGTTAAAAGCCTAAAGCAGTAAAATGAATATGGCGCTTAAGCGGTAAGAAGAGGGAAATTGTTATGTGTGTTACATTGGGAATACTGAATGTGGTATTTCACACTTACCGCGTATTGGTTTTGTGTGGAAAGCAAGCAAATACGCACGATCTCACACAAAATAAAGTTTCTACATGTAAAGTTTGTATACGTAGGCTTACTTCGTATATCATTCTTATAGCTAATCCAAAGTTTTCAAGTTTGTCTTTATGTCGTTTAATTACTGAAAACTAATTTTGGTATTTTATGGTCAGAATATGCAACAGCAAAGGTAATAAGTATCCACTGCAGAATAGACTTGCAGCTCGTCTAGTCTTCACATATGCTACTTTCCCTGAATCTTCTCAATGCCTCGTCTACCTATAGCTTTTTATTCAACCACTTCAACCTTCACTATTCCTACACATGCACCGATAACCAATTGTGTTTGTTGCCTTGTATTCTGTTATTAATGCTATAGGTATATATCAATTCTAAAAAAGTTACAATTTATAAAACAGTTGTATCACCGGTTGTTCCGTATGGTTGTGAAACTTAGACTCTCACTTTGAGAGAGGAACAGAGATTAACATTGTTCGAGAATAAGTTGCTTAGGAAAATATTTGGGGCTAAGAGGCATGAAATCACAGGAGAATAAAGAAAGTTACACAACGCAAAACTGCACATATTGTATTCTTCACCTGACATATTTAGGGATGTTTGAGATAGACAAGGTAGGCCTATGTAGTAGTATTTGTGAATCCTGAATGCATATACAGGGTGTTTCCGAGGTGATGTTACAAACTATCAGGGATGATGGCGAAGGGCTCATGTATCAATTTGAGATAAGGAACCCTGGTCTGGAAAAGACTGAGTCGAAAGTTACAAGCAAAAATAGTTGTATGGAAATGAAATAATTTTATTCCTCTGTACACCTTATTTATGTGTATTTATCTGTACATCTTATACATACTGTATCCATCTGACGTTGTTTACGTTGTCTACTTACAGTATTCCGTCCAGTGCGCTGTCTGAGGGGTGGGGACAGGAAACTACACTAAAGCAATGCAGATAGCGTAATGTGCAACGGACATGGTCGGTCCTGATATGCACGTCTGTAGACAGCAGTGTATGTGTACAAGTTGCAGTGTCCAGTCGATCAGTCCTAGTGAAATGGAGGAGTACACGAGAGCGGAATAAGCAGACCTGACTTTCGAATACGGATGAGCCAATGGGAACAGTAGACAAGCTCACAGGTTGTATCGGGACAAGTACCCACGTAGGAGACATCCGACCCATACCATCTTTCCACTACTGTTCCAAAGGTTAAAGAAAAAAGGCACGTGGTGCCAAATTACAATTTCATTTCCATACAATTAGTTTTGCTTATAACTTTCGACTCGGTCATTTCCGGACCATGGTTCCTATCTCAAATTGATACATATGCTCTTCGCTATCATCCCTGAAAGTTTGTAACACCACCTCGGAAACACTCTGTATAGTGTGTTAGTTGGAAGACCTGAGGGGAAGAAACCTTTGGTGAGGCCGAGAAGTAGATGCGAGGATAATATTAAAATGGATTTGAGGGACGTGAAATATGAACCTAGGGACTGGATTATTCTTGCTCAGGATAGGGACCAATGGCGGACTTATGTGAGGGCGGTAATGAACCTCAGAATTCTCTAAAAGCCATTTGTAAGTGTAAATAGTGTCCAGTTAAGCCAATTTCGAATTAATTGTGCAAAAAATATTGTCACCAAAACCGTGGAAAATGTTTCGATGTAGTCAATAACTCTATAAAAACAGGGTTACACTACGTATATATTCTATTCTCCACTTGTATTTGAATTGTAGTTTATAATGCTGCATTCAAAACTCATTGAATTACTTCAGAGAAACAATGCAAATCTCTAATATTATTCACATGTTTTTATTCCGTTTCGTCCTTCCATAGTTGCAATTTTACGAGCAACATGTCGCTGTAGTTCGTGATAGGACTGATTGGTGAAATAACGATTCTGTGGGTGAAGTTCAAATATCTTGGAGCAACAGTAACAAATATAAATGATATTCGGGAGGAAATTAAACACAGAATAAATATGGGAAATGCCTGTTATTATTCGGTTCAGAAGCTTTTATCATCTAGTCTGCTGTCAAAAAATCTGAAAGTTGGAATTTATAAAACAGTTATATTACCGGTTGTACTTTATGGTTGTGAAACTTGGACTCTCACTTTGAGAGAGGAACATAGGTTAAGGGTGTTTGAGAATAAGGTGCTTAGGAAAATATTTGGGGCTAAGAGGGATGAAGTTACAGCAGAATGGAGAAAGTTACACAACACAGAACTGTACGCATTGTATTCTTCACCTGACATAATTAGGAACATTAAATCCAGACGTTTGAGATGGGCAGGGCATGTAGCACGTATGGGCGAATCCAGAAATGCATATAGAGTGTTAGTTGGGAGACCGGAGGGAAGGCCGAGACGTAGATGGGAGGATAATATTAAAATGGATTTGAGGGAGATGGGATATGATGATAGAGAATGGATTAATCTTGCTCAGGATAGGTACCAATGGCGGGCTTATGTGAGGGCGGCAATGAACCTCCGGGTTCCTTAAAAGCCAGTAAGTAAGTGGGTGAAGTGTTTATTACTTTATACAGTATCTTTTTTCCTATATTGGCAAATCTCTGACGTTACTTATCATATTGTGTCGTACATTTGGTGCATTTTGCTTATAGTGATTACAAAACATAAACATAATAAGTAAGAATGTTATACATGAATACGACTTTAGATATCTGTTATTTACGCTCCATCACTGGAAACACCAGGACACCTGAGCAACGTGAGTCACTTGTAGGCAGTCTTTCCACCTACCAACGACGCACGAAAGAAAGCAGCAAGAACGTCAATGACTTTGCTCACACGAAGCAAATTTGATTGCGGACACGTGGGCATTCTTTTGTTTCTCCTTTCCTCGCTACCAATTTCAAACATATAGGCTACAACTTTCCATTTCAGAAAATTCGAATTTTCTTTGTCTTCTTATGCTATGAGACATAATCTAGACATATAAGGTACTGTAAGTAATCTTTTATCAGAGAGAATATATGCGAGGTTATCAATCTTACTCCAGTGCACAAACATCCAAATCTGATCTCTACTTTCGGCAGGGAATTTGAGATTTAGTTTTTTCTGCTAGACAATATGTATGTCTGTGTGTGTGAAACATTGTCTTCAGTTCCTTTTGTATCAATGTGCTGATATTCTTTCGTCATGCTAATCATATACGATGAGAAGATCCCGCTATTTGCGTATTTAACTATAATGTTGATTAATAATCATAAGTAGACTTCGTTGAATTGCCACACGCAGCATGCAATCAGGTTGCCGATGTACGGTAGTATAGAGGTGAGCGACCGCCCGGTCTCGTAGTATAAGCAGTTCATGTTAAGAGTTGTGGCCGGTCCAAATAGACAGAGCAGCTACAGCTAATGTATACCTATGTAAGCACTTGTTTTTGAATTACTGTGTTTGGAATAGTCAAAGCTTAACATTTGTTCAGTGCAGACAAGAATTCAATCAAACATACTACAATGAGAGTGTTGCTGTTCCAAATAATTGCCCCTGGAATACCCTTACCCCCGCAGCCAGTCTTGACCCGTTGGGGAACGTGGTTGGCTGCTGTAAATTATTATGCAGAACATTACGGGAAAATAATGGAGGTAATTGATGCATTGGATAGCACAGACAGTTCCGCTGTTGCAGCTGTAAAAATCATTGCCTTCTGTACAGCTATTGGAAGATATTCTGTCCATTGATTCTAACTTTAAAATCGTGTCCACAACCTTCATCCTGTTAGAATCGTCTAAACTTCAACTCTCAGAAGCTCTTAATATAGTGGATAAAGTATCACAAACTCTTATAAAAAATAACAATTCACTAATTTCAGAAAAAGTTAAATGTAAGTTGAGAAACATTATTGCTAAAAATTCTGCCTATTCACAAATTCGTATTATAAATTATGTATCATCAGGTCACGACAAGACATCTGAAGTTGGTGTACTAAAAAGTAGTGACTTTCCGTTCTTCAAATATTTACGTATTACATCGTGTGATGTTGAACGTACATTTTCCCAAAATAAAAACTGTTTAAGTGACCATCGCAGGAAGTTACTTTGCAGTCGCTCAAAATGTACGTAACTCTTCACTTCAAGAATGATGTACCTTACATTAAATTTTAAGAGTTAATATATCTTACTATAAAATAATTGTGTATTTACATGTTTAGACATTTCCTACTTCAATGATCATTCATTATATTTCTTGAATGCAGGATACAGGTTTTATTGTAACCGCAGTATACTGCTCAGTGTTTACATTAGAGGCATACTCCATCCGTTGCACGCTCCTTTCTCATACAGTCTATACCGCGTGCGCAGTAAACCTTGCGATTCTCGTGGCAATTCCACGAAGTCTAATCATAAGTGAACAATTGAACCTTTTTTTCGTGTATCTGGTGTGTAAATAGGTGGATTTACCTCATTTAGGGGTACTGAATTCAGTGTAAAAATCAGCTTCTTTCCATCACGTCACATTTTCTAGATCATACCTGCACAAACAGCGCTCAACGAGCGCGCGCGCTACTTCGGAGCAGGAGAGCCGAGTTTACCGCTCGCCGAAGATACGTCAGAATGACATAGACTTGCTATAGGTAGAGGAGAGGGAAACGACCTTTCAGCTGTCTAGTGGAGTGCAATGTGTAGGCCTATTCTCAGTAACTGTTTCACGTTGCCTACCTACTGCTACAGTACAGTATGGAGGAATCTAAAAGACGGAACATAACATTTAACGATTTACAGCTCGAACTTATTGATCTTCAATGTGACCTAAAGGCTAAAGATCGTTTGAATAATACTACTAGCCTGGTTGAGGTTTACAAGACTAGACATTAGCAATAATATCCACGACTACACAGGCTGGCTGTGAAAATGATTGCTATGTTTGGCTCAACATTTATATTTGTGAGCAACTGTTTTCTATAATCAACTTTAATAAATGCAGACATCGAACATTTGTAACTGATGGTTCATTACCATCAACAGGCTACTATTCCTTTCAGCTGCCAACAGCATAAAACCTCGTTTTGATGTACTGATAAATAAAAATGTAACAAATGATAGTGTACATTTAAGTAGCTATAGAATTTCTATTATTTCTGTAAAATAAACATTTCTTTATTCATTAATAATAGTCCACGATAGTTTTTCAAACACTGAACAGGAATTCATTTCATAAACACTCGTAATAGTACTTCCTTCTGTGTATATTTTGTACGAGATCACCCCTTCTTCCAGTCCACCCTTATACAGAGCGCAGCTAATATCTGCATTCCGCTCATGAGCTGCGAGCCGGCTCGGAGAGCGCAAACCTTGTGCAGGCCTGTCTTAGATACACAACACTAACACAAAGACAGTAATACGATATTGGTAGACATGGCTCATTTTAAATTCAAACATACATCTTAATTATTTTTTATGTTAGTAAGAAAAATTTAGTGAGTTCTTAATAACATAAACAGTTCCTATAAACCAACAAAATCACTAAAATAATTCACAGTAATCCAAGATGCTAATATTTACAATATTTAAAACCAATTTCTTTCTGCAAAATGGGATGACGATCTTTCGTTTTGTACGGTGTCTCATCCGTCTCTCTAAAAAGAAACCAACAGTAATCACCCATCATTGAGCGGTTTCTGTAACCTTAGTAACGACCATCCATGGTAGGGTAAACTGGTGAAAACGTTCACCCTGTTCGTCACTACAAGCACCTCAGTTTTCTAGAAAAAAGACAAGGTGCAAGTATAAATGTGAATTTTAAGTTCTTGTAGTTATCTATGGAAATAGTTATCGTCTCTTCCATTACGCAGAAATCCGTAAACAATGGTTTTGAAAGAGGATCAACGCTTTAACTAAAGATTTGTGAGCTTTGCATTAAAGGTAGAATCTTTCAACAATTTCTTGATTTGTAGCTCAATAAACATAGCCTACCTTCTTCCATCATAAATTACACCCAAATGAAGAGTTTAACCATCACAGTCCTTATTTATTGTACAATATCTCCGAAAAATGACAACACAACGTAAAAACATTTTAAAATCCATATAAAATTTAATCTATTTCAAAATCCTTACATGATACAGCAATTCCTAAGGCCGTTTCGGATTCTACAACCAAAGCTTGATATGAATTGATGTATCACACACCAGATGCAAAATGACTGTTAACCAGTGCATTTTAAACAGCAGAAATGTTTAACGACTTGTAAAGCTTAATAATTCGAAACAACAAAGACATTTAGAAGACTCCTCTTCTTATGACTAACAGATCGGAGTCGAACCTCAGTCTTTTTATCCACTTCCCCCTGAATTTCTGAAGGTTAATTTTGACAATAAATATTCACAAAGATAGGAGTGAATGGAAAACTTCTACGCCTCTTACAGATTAATAATCTTAATCGGGATTTTTATACGTCTTGCTATGTTTTCCCTAAACCTATATTTCAACCGAAACCAGTCTGGCACTTGGTAGGACTTCGCACATAGAGATCAAGCGATAGTGGACCTCTACCTAAGATAACAAGAATACAGAATAGGCTAATTCATGCCTTAGTTGTGATGACCACTACTTCTATGCGAGTTAGATTTGCGCATTTCAGTTATTTTACACATCACGATCGGTTTTTAATATTATTAGTAACATCCTCAAACTAAATATTCTTTGTTAATAACAGTCATTCATTCGTTCATTTAGGCCAAGTGTTCTGCTCAAGGGCTGGTATTTCACTGCAAACTCAGCTTTCTCCAATCTTTCCTATTTTCTGCCTTCCTCTTTGTCTCCTCATATGATCCATATATCTTAATGTCGTCTATCATCTAATATCTTCTTCTGCCCCAAACTCTTCTCCCGTTCACCATTTCTTCCAGTGCATCCGTCAGTAGGCAGTTTCTTCTCAGCCAGTGACCCAACCAATTCCTTTTCTTTTTCCTGATCAGTTTCAGCACCATTATTTCTTCGCTCACTCTTTCCAACACAGCTTCATTTCTTATTCTGTGTGTCCACTTCACACTTCCATTCTTCTCCATACCCACATTTCAAATGCTTCTATTCGCTTCTCTTCACTTCGTCATAATGTCCATGTTTCTGCCCCATATGACACACTCCATACAAAGCACTATTTATTCTATTTGATGACTTAGGCTGTTATATTTTTTTCAGATATTATGATATTAGAGAGTGCACTTAGATCGCCGTCTATCACGGGAACATCACATCAACAACAAACTTCAATTGGCCTACTCAAGACTCGCTAAATTATATCCGCTCCTCAACAAGAAATCATCTCTGAAGCTACAAAATTGCATGCTACTTTACACATCTCTATTACGACCTCTACTGCTTTATGCCTGTCCTGTCTGGGTAGGAGCTGCAATAAGTGAAATTAAACACATCCAGTCATTTCAAAATAAAGTCCTACGAATTTCACTCAATTCTCCTTGGTTTGTCCGTAACAGCCAACTACACAGAGAAACTGGTATTGACACAATCAAACAGTTTATTCATTCAGAAGCTAAGAAGTTCTATAACAACCCAGAAAATGTTCCAGGCGCCATCCACTACTCTCTCGGAAAGAAGTCCACATTTCCCACCAGAATCAAGAGCCGACTTCCAATGGGCCTCATATTATAATCAAAATTTATCATCACACTAACCTATGTAAATAATTATTTATTAACAATTATTTTTGTTCATTGAGGAGCCCAATCTAGGATGCCCTCAATTCAGTGTCATATATTGTATTTATAATTTTTAGAAATGATCTGTATAGCGCTAAATGCGTTGATCGATCAATAAATTGTTAAAAAAATGATATTAGAGCAGGAAGGAATGAAAACATAGCACGTACCTATTTGAGAACACTTGAGGTATTAACCGAAGGTGAGCAGAACAATACAATATGCACTGAAGTCATTACGCACATTCTCATTTCTGCATGGAAACTTCGGACATCTTTGATAAACCGACATCAACCGAGAATACCGTTCCGCAGACTTCACAGGGTTAGCGTGTTACGAATGAAACTCAAGACCTGTTTTCGCGTCTCAAACAACTACCGTATGACCCTGAACATATTTTGTGCATTAATAAACCGGAACCCTCCATTGTCTAGTACCAGAGCTCAGTTTCACATGCTCCTGTCTCTTTCTGTGAATTCTTCAGGTGAGTCTACAACACATGGAAAACCGACGTTACCAGTACTGTCATCCTTGGAGGATCTAGTGCCTAGTGTGCTTGCAACAGTATTCGAAGTTCACGAGACCAAAGCCGGCCAAGGGCGACAGAATCCTCAATATGGCTTCCCGAGACAAGAAAGCGTAACACATGAAAGAACTCCGTTCCTGAATGAGAGAATTCCAAGCATAATCTTTTCTCCTGTTTCATGTGAAGATATGTTTCTGCAGACCTGCAAACCAGACTAGTCTTTTTAAAAAATGGACTTTAAGCGTTTTGTGATCACTCTTTCCAATTATTTTTGTAATTATCTTATCTAATGTCCCAAGAAGACGAAGAAATTTAGGACGGCCTAAAACACTGGCACGAGACCGTAACAGATCCACTGGGGTCTAATACATGAAGATTCATGATGATTTCTGTAAATTTATATTTTGCATAAACAAGTATGAAAGCCGCTAAGTATTGCCAACCGACTGTATAAGTATCACAAACTAATCTAGGTGGATTTCAACGAAGGGCCGTTATTTCCACAGGAGCACATTAGCCATTGCGCATATTTTTTTAATAGTTATAATAATTGGTACCTTACTAATTGGGACCGGATTTTTATGTATTTACATATTACATTCCCTTCAACCTAACCGTATATAAATAACAAATCTTTGCGAATCTTGTAATTACCATTAATATATTAAAATTTGATACTACATACTTTCACATATTTACCCCACATTACATATTATGGATTCGTATTACATAAATCTACATATTTAGGGGTTTTATTCATTTTTATTCACTAAAAAAAAAACTTCTGCTGGAGAAGTTTACGGTACACAGATTAAAAAAAAAACTTTTTACCTACCCAAGAAGAGATATATTTCGGGACGAAACATAACGTCCTTAGTTCCAGGAAGTAGTAGAGGCACTCATCCCATACCGCCCACTGTAAATATGAGTGAACAACAGGCAACCTTTCTCATAACTACCTAGTATCATAAAAATCACTCAGAAAGCAGCGTTGCCTTCATGCGGTGGAGTGGGACGAGGACGACATGATTTGTCTCGAACTATAATTGTTCTGCACACGTCTTAACAAGCCGTTCCCATCCAATTTGCAACCTTACCCACCCTCTTCCTAATCCTTCCAGGGAAAATCTGTGTCAGGTCTGGCATGAGCCGCAATAAAGTAGCCGACTTCTGAAAAGAAGCTGAATTAAAGGAACTGGAAAGATTGAATTGAATTGAAGAGAACGGAAAACGCGTTCTTGCAAAGTGTTCGGGCTGAAAGAAACTAAATATGTGAGCTCCAAGCCTGTTGGCCACTTGTCTCACTCCGGGTTACGCTGCTCCACTGAAGGAGCTCCAGAAAATTTGCAAGGGGAAAAGCTGAAAATGGACGTGGAAAGATGTTGAAAGATTAAAATAAATAGCTTTTCAGGTTATGGGCTTGACCTCTTTACTTTAAATTTAGTATACCTATACGGAAATGGGGTTTTCCGAGGAATTAGAAAGTATGGTTCTCGGCTGGAATAATCCTATACTTCTGAATGAGGCAGAAATGTCACTTTTCAAACAACAGTTTGAGGTTTTAGTAGGTACTTTGTTTCTTACAGGGAGCAGCTAAAAATGCATTTGTCCCACATCTCTTATTTTCTCCTAATCCAGTAAAGCGAAACATTTAACTCAGTTCTCTAGTTTTAGTACTTACAGTATAAAGTGCAAGTGAGTTTATCTACTGCTTTCAACTAACTAAAATGGCCCCTGTATCTTCAGCCCTAACGACAAAAATAAAATCATGGATTGCGATGGACGAAGCTTTCAGTACAGATGGAAAAATAGTAATGTGTCAAGTGTGCGGTAAAAAATTGGGTGCTCTATGAAATCACAACTGGAGAGTCTTACCTATCCTATACCTGTCAGATATTGATATTAAGTATTTTCATGATTTTACATATTGTGGTACATACTCAGCTTATTTTTCTTACATAGATATGTACATATTTCACACCTTGATATTACATAAAAATCCGGTCCCTACTTATTAACTGTGAATCCGGTATGGACGGAATCAATGTCCAGACGACTGAATGCGTACGATGCAACATTAAATTACAGGTCTACTTGACCTAGTTTTCTAGGGACTCTAACTTGTGGAAGAGAGATCACAAGCAAGTGTTCTGTACCAAAACAACGAAATGTAATTTCTATTGTTATTTTATTATGTCTATTTTTTAAACATTCTGCATACACAATGATATTTTCTAAACGAACGCATTATAGATGGAGGCCATAGACTCTGACCATTAAAAACGGTTATTTAGCATCTGAATGAGATGAAGGTGATAATGCCGGTGAAAATGAGTCCGGGGTCCAGCACCGAAAGTTACCCAGCATTTGCTCATATTGGGTTGAGGGAAAACCCCGGAAGAAACCTCAACCAGGTAACTTGCTCCGATAGGGAATCGAACCCTGGTTTCGCAGCCAGACGCGCTGACCGTTACTCCTCAGGTGTGGATTTAAAAACGGTATCTTGTGAACCATTCAACATACGCTAATGAACAAATTAATATTCTTTACAATTCTCTAACAATGCCTAACATCATGCACGCTACATGCCTATAAGAACAGGAGTGAATCAGGACAGCACGTTTGCACATCTCCTTTTTATGTTAGGTTAGGTTAGGTTTGGTTAGGTTAGGTTAGGTTAGGGTAGAGTAATTTTAACTGTACGCTTCACTCATGGTTAGGTTAGGTTAGGTTAGAGTAATTTTAACTGTACGCTTCACTCGTCATTTCAGTTTGAAAAGAACCTAACCTAAGCTAACCTAACATAAAAAGGAGATGTGCAAACGTGCTGTCCTGATCCACTCCTTATAAGAACATCCAGTAAATGTGATCGATACCGGGAAGCAAGAGGTCATATGTATGAATGACGACTGTGCAAAAATCATCCCGCAGGAAAGAAACAAAAAAGGTGGAAATAAAAAATAGAATTCTCAAAATATACAGGGACATCGTTTTATTTTTACTAACATTTTTAATATTAACCTGGCTATACCTTTGGATTAATGATTGAGACCCGGAAACACCGTTTGCTACCCCCTTCCACGACTGGAGTTCGATGATACTGGCGTAAAATACAAACAGATCACTTTACTAGATACAGGAGGGAAGAAAAGTAGTTCATCCATTTACGTAAAGTAGGAAATATCGCGATTTTGAGTGTGATAATTTTCATTAGGTTTTGTTTAATCAAAATAAGTATTAACAGTAAGTGTTTTTACTCACGAACTGAGTTATCCATGCGAACGTATTCATTATGCAGTGTATATTATGCTGTGTACATCACATTAGCGTACGATATAGAGAACGAAGTTAAAATTAAAAATAATCATAATATGGATATTTAAACACATTTTTTAAAATGGTGGCCGTTCATTTCGATACTGGTCTTTTGTGCCTATTATCGCACTATAGACTATTGTATCTAACTCCAATTACCAGTTTCGTCCTTCATACTTAGTAACTCATGTTGAAATAATTCTGTACCTACTCTATAAAAGAGTACCTTACGTACTGTAAATTCAATCTTCACTTCTGCCCGAGCCGCACAGATAAAATTACTCAGACATGCTATCTACTGTTCGTCCAAATGGTTATGTCGCAGGATCATAGAAAGGGGGGAATCACGTGATAGTTAATTACTTAACGAGGCCCTTTTATTTAAGTTATTTTAAACAGTTGCATAATATTACGTATACGTCCAATTAATTTCTAACAGAAATTAATGTTTTCAGAAAAGAGCTAAGAAAGCCCAGGCACTAGTCTTTACAGTGGAGCGAGCAGAAGCAGGTGAGGGAAATCGCGATGCGACGTAGGCAAACGGACGACAGTACCTGTGCGAAAATATGATTCAATATTGGAAATTTTCGTCACTGGAAAACGCGAACATATTTCTGAAACGTACTATAATCACGAACTCAGTACTGCGACCTTAGTTGTGTGTGAACAGTTGGAACTTGGTCAGTAGAAGGGGTGGGAGTGAAGTACATTCAAAAACTCAGGTACAATAAAAGTTGAAGTAAAAATAAAATGACGTTCCTGTATTTAATAAAATGCTATGTTACAACTTCACGATACCAAGGCTAACTGCAACACAAAAGCCAGAAAACTACCGAAAACGAAAGAAGAAGACAGAGGAGATTTATAGATTCCGAAACACAAAAAGATCGCCAACATCCAATTCGTGCGCGTAGCGTTTTACGTAACATATTCAGCTTGAACCCCCGACGACCTTTTTGGCATGAGAGACGTTGAAAATATAATTTTCCGTAAAAATCTTTTACAGTAGTACGTACTACAAGTATGAGAAAGTAAAAATATTAGTGCATCACTACATTTCGCCAAAATATTGTAAAAAATTGCACAAAATTGTAAAAATTGTAGAAAATTACTAAATTGTAACACTGAAAAATTTGTAAAAATTGTAATTGTAATATTGTAAAATTTTTACTTGTTCCACATCTTAAAGCTGCATTGCTCATTAAGATCTATGGAATAAAATAAATAAATGAAATGAATGAATGAATGAATTATAGAAATGTTAAAAAATGTTATGTTTTATTTAACGACGCTCGCAACTGCAGAGGTTATATCAGCGTCGTCGGATGTGCCGGAATTTTGTCCCGCAGAAGTTGTTTTACATGCCAGTAAATCTACTGACTTGAGCCTGTCGCATTTAAGCACACTTAAATGCCATCGACCTGGCCAGGGATCGAACCCGCAACATGCATTATAGATATTCAAGTAACAGATTTATGCACGAAATTCGATTTCCCATGCACTAAAACCTAACATTAGAAATTTCCCCACATGTGTACCAGTTTTATATGTTTCAAGAACGACTGCCATTTACGCAAAAATGTCGCCGGACTACCTCCTGATCCTTGAACATTATGAATGGAAAACAGTCTCTCTACGATCTGAACAAATCTGTTTAGAATTGTCCGGCTGTTGCCGCTTAACTGTATCAATCCCCAACGAAGCAATGAATGAACAAGTAATCATCCGTGACCTGCGACTTCAATTGAAGGTCTCGGAGGTTAAATTGTGATGTGAATGGCGTAGTATTGGCCAATGACTGCTGCCTGTAACACAGAGCTGTAGCAGAGCTTCTTCAAAGCAGGACTTTAAAGCGTTGTTCTTTTGTTAAGTAGCATGCACCGATGCTCGCAAGACACCTGCAAAATCTCTTTTGTTTTCATGAGATCAGGGAAGGAAACAATCTTATTACAAGAAATCACGTACTATTCATATTATAATTAGCAAAGCTCGGAAGTTGGGGACTTGTGTCTTTGAACGTGGCTAAGCGACCGGACTTCAATGTCAACAAACTCCCGCTTCCAGCACGGAGGTACTGGCAGGTCTGCTATAAAAGTGGTTCCTGGCTGGAACAACATAATGATAATATTATGATAGGTTGAAACATCTAATTTTATAGCATATATATAAATAAACATGCAAAATACATCAAATTTACACTTCTGCTCTGTACATTTCATTACAGTGTATGACTACATGCATGCGAAGATTTTTGAACCCATAAATTCTTCGTCTGTTAGTTAAACATGATTTGAAACGAAGGAAACTTATTTCCACGTCACATGAAGTGACGGGAGTAAACTTTAATTTTTTTTTATTTTATTTATTTTAACTAGCTACCTAATGAGTACAAATTGCATTTATAAAATAAAAATGTTTCTAGCCACTACCGTAAGAGTCAGGCTCGTGTACGGTATGTGGTCTTAGTGAATAATATAACATAAAATTTACAAGGACAGTTTACTAAATACAGTAATTAACTTAATTCAAACCAATAAGTACAACACAAGAGCAAGAATAAAGAAGAAAGGGAAGACGAGAGAAAAATACACATTTAATATAAATTGACAATCCGACAGAAGCCAGTGATATTCAATAAAAACATGAATATAGTCGATAGAAATAAAAGGTAAAAAAAGTACATTTGTTACTATTATATATCATGGATAATTTTACAAAATTCTTTTTTAAAAGTTTCAATTTTAAAAAATTTTAAATTTGGAAAATGGTTTGAAATTTTATTATAAAGTCTTGGTCCTAAATAAAATACTGAATGTTTCACTGTCACTGTTTCCTGTTCGATTTTCAGCAGAGCTCGTATATCTGAGAAAGATAAGTATATCCTAAATTTTTCTCGCAAATAGTTTTCAATTAGTGTATCACTACTAGGGAAGGTCCCTCTACGACTTGATCCATGGCTATGGACAAATTCTCCATCAATTTAAAGGACTGCAATGTCTTTCAATGAATGCCCGTTTCCAGCTCTAGTTTATGTGTGGTACAACTTACAAGATATAAACTCTGCATTAGAAGAAAATAATGTATCTCCTCAGAATTCCTCCACGAAATTCTGTACCTAAAATTTAAGAAATGCATTTTCAAACTTCCATAACACCCATTCGAATAACACGTATTTTCTAATTCCTCAAACAGACCGTTTACCTGTAATTCTCTTAATGTCATTGGCTTCGACGTGACACAGTTTATTCGTTCGTCTTCTTGCCATTCGATGTGACCACTTTCTTAGTACAAACGACTGTCCCTGAGCACTTGCAGCGTGAGCTGTGTGTACGTTATGCCTGTAACCTTACTCAAGCACACGACACACAAGTCCCCAAGATCCGAGCTTTGATAATTAGGCCTATATAATTATTACATTACTAGCCGTACCCGTGCGCTCCGCTGCACCCGTTAGAAATAAATATAAAGTAATTACATAATTAAAATAGGACATTTGATCCAGGGAACATTCGTGTTTGATAGAAGGATAAATCGTTTAATATGTTACTTAATTTAAATTGCATCCAAATAATTAAAATGCGATCATTTTGGTCCAGAGACACTCATTTCGTGCAATGACAGTTCCTTTAACATGTTTCTTAATTTTTATTACATGCAACCATAGTTTAATGAAGATTGACATCATTTAGATTTAATGTGTATATTTTATTTTACTTGTTATAGGTTTCCATTGAATTATGGTAATTTTAACCCTTGTTTTGTAGTATTCAGTCAATGGCGCTTGACCCACTATGGTTCTGAACCCTTCAAATAACTTATATTATATTATATTATATTATATTATATTATATTATATTATATATATTACATATTATATATTATATGATATTACTAGCCGTACCCGTGCGCTCCGCTGCACCCGTTAGAAATAAATATAAAGTAATTACATAATTAAAATAGGACGTTTGATCCAGGGAACATTCGTGTTTGATAGAAGGATAAATCGTTTAATATGTTACTTAATTTAAATTATATTTAACTAATTAAAATGGAATCATTTTGGTCCAGAGAGCACTCATTTGGTGCAATAATTCCTTTAACATGTTTCTTAATTTTTATTACATGCATCCATAGTTTAATGAACATGGACATCATTTAGATTTAATGTGTATACTTTATTTTACTTGTTTTGGTTTCCATTGAATTATGGTAATAACTTAATTTTAACTCTTGTTTCCTACGTATTCAGTAAATGGCGCTTGGCCCACTATGGTTTTGAACCCTTCAAATAACTTAAATAACTTAAATTATATTATATTATATTATATTATATTATATTATATTATATTATATTATATTATATTATATTACATTATATTATATTATATTATATTACATTATATAAAAAGTGTGTTGATAACGTATGTACCCCGATAAGTAAGTTTTCAATTTGTTATGGGGGCTCTTGAATCTCAGGAGGAATAATTTGTATTTTACAACAGGGCAACATAATCTGCTTGGCTCATTATCCAAATTTTTTGCATTGCATTTAATGCATATGTATTTTATGTATTTTAACTCGATTCAATTCAGAATAGTTAAAATTTGGATTATAAAATAATGAAATGCTAAGCTAACATATTATTACTGCTTACTAAATCAATACACTCTCGTTGTTCGTTAATTCTCTAAGATAAACATTATTTTAAGAAATACAGGAAACGAATACACAGAATTGCCCATCAAGTTTTCTGTGCATAAGAAGCTATTTTAATCTTACCTGTCCTCAATTCACTCAGAAGGTACTGTAATAACATTATAGTATTATGTCCATCTAGAGAAACTACACTTTCCAATGGTGAAATAATAATTAATTATACAAATCGGTTAATTTAGCTTCCGATATTGCTTCATACAAACACAGAAACATTTTCTGTACGCTATGATTCATAGCTTTCGATTGTTGTTGACAAGGCCCCTTATAGACGAAGTCATTTGTTTATTTCATTACACGGCCTTAGATGGCAGTTATTTTAATTTTAAAACTCATTTATCTAATTAAATATCAGTCCTATCAAAATGTTTCAAAGAATGAAACTCATCGGAAATGATTTTTAAAGAAATTTTTGTTATGTAACATTTTTCATAAAAATCAATAATAAGCGAGATATTTCGATTTATTTAATTCAGGCCCCCCTTATAACCCCCCTTTTAAATAATGTATTTTGAATGCCATATAGCCTATAATCTAAGTTACAACGAACTTAATATATATTCCAATTTTCATCGAAATCCGTCCAGCCATTATCGCGTGAAAAGGTAACAAAAATACAGACAGACAGACAGACAGACAGACAGACAGACAGACAGACAGACAGACAGACATACAAACAAAAATTTCAAAAAAGCGATTTTCGGTTTCAGGGTGGTTAATTATATATGTTAGAACCAATTATTTTTGGAAAATCGAAAATTACCAGAAAAATTTCGGCTACAGATTTATTATTAGTATAGATTTTCTCATTATCTTGAAATGCACAGTGCGTATACATCTGTGTAAAGTACTGATGTTCTGGAATTCGTTTAGGAAACGGAGTGATTTATATAGAACTGACACATTTCTTTCTTTAATTATTCCGTTGGAAATTCATTCAATGACCCAATTTTAGCACCAAATTAAGCAGAATGTTTCGATTCCTTGTCACTAGATGCGCAGATGTTTATGTTTTATTCCTATTGTTGGCAGCACTAGATGCGCAGATGTTTATGTTTTATTCCTATTGTTGGCAGCTGTTTTCGACATTTTGTGTCAACGCGAAAATGCAGTACACATTAAATCAACGACTCTTCCTTGTGAAGCAATACTGGATTACGAATTCAATTACAGGTACTCAAAGCGCATACCAGAGAGAATTTGGTGTTCGCAATCCTCCCAAAAGAAACACAATACTGGGACTGGTAAATAAATTGGAAACAACTGGATCTCTGGTGAGTGAAAAGGGCAAGCATCGTTCATCTAGGCTTCCCACGGTTGTTGTTGAAGTAAGAGCACGACTGGAGCAGTCACCCAAAAAATCATTAAGACGTTTGTCTTTGAGTTTGTTGAGCAACCGGACGATGTAGAGCTGAGTCAAGGATATCTTCAGCAAGACGGCGCTACATGCCATACATCAAATGAATCCATGGAACTAATTGCAAGTTTCTTTGACGACCGAATAATTTCCAGGAACCTGTGGCCACCGAGATCTCCGTATTTGACAACGCCGGACTTCTTTCTATGGGGTTACTTAAAAGACAGGGTTTACGCCACACGTCCCCAGACATTGGACGATCTGAAGCACAACATCACACAGGAGATTCAAGCTATAGACAACAGAGTCCTCCAACGAGTGGCCAGTAACATGGAACGACGTGTTGAGTTGTGCCTTATGCAGGATGGAGGACATTTTCAACATTTACTATAGAGGTAAATAATCTCCCAAAATTCCTCTACATTTTAGGTATAATAAGTTGTCGCTAGCACAATTCGTTTTGAAACAATTAATGAAAGAAATGTGTCAGTTCTATATAAATCACTCTGTATATCGATGGTGTTTAAGTAAAACGCCTAGGACTCGCGTTACGGAATGCGCGCTGGTTCGAGTCCTCATGGGGGAAGAAATTTTCTGAAGAAATTTCGGCCAGTGTATGGGACCAGTGCCCACCCAGCATCGTGATGCACTTGGGGAGCTATGATAGGTAGCGAAATCCGGTTGCGAATACCAGCTACAACGGCTGGGGGTATCATCGTGCTAACCACACGATACCGCCATTCTGGTTGGATGATCGTCGACCTCTGCTTCTGCATGTGTGCGTGAGGCCAGCAGCCGGCTGGTCGATCTAGGCCCTTCATAGGCTGTAGTGCCACGGATTATTATTATTATTATTATTATTATTATTATTATTATTATTATTATTATTAACTAAAAGGGCTTATCCCACAAAAGGAAACATTTTTAGGAACAACAAGTCCACACCTGTGGAGTAACGGTCAGCGCGTCTGGCCGCGAAACCAGGTGGCCCGGGTTCGAATCCCGGTTGGGGAAAGTTACCTGGTTGAGGTTTTTTCCGGGGTTTTCCCCTCAACCCAATACGAGCAAATGCTGGATAACTTTCGGTGCTGGACTCCGGATTCATTTCACCGGCATTATCACCTTCATATCATTCACACGCTAAATAACCTAGATGTTGATACAGCTTCGTAAAATAACCCAAGAAAAAAAAAACAACAAACATTAAATTGAACACACTGTTATTAGTTACCTTATATGAAGGAATGTAAACATAATTGTATATCTTCACGTTTTGTAATTAAATTTTAATAGGTACAGAAAAAATTCACATTAAAAAAAAAACAAGGCTTAAGCCGTTTTACTTAAAACCATCGATATGATAAATATCAAGTAGATTTCTGAAACAGCAACCGCTTCGGTTTTAAAATTAATTTTTGGATAATAATCCTCAAGATATCCCAATTGCTGGAATTATTAATGGACAGATAGGTGGCTATGATTTATTTTACTGATATCAAATATCTGTCAATTTTATAGACGCTGTGCCAATAAAATTATGGAATCTGCTTTATCAGATCAAGAATAATGTAATATTCGGAATGGTGATTTTAGTGTGAATTCAATTTTATATGAGAATCTTTTCTCGCGTAATTTAATAGACGAATATTTTATTATTATCCCAATTGTTGGAACTATCAATGGATAGATGGATGATTTATTTTCCTGATATCAAATATCTGTCAATTTTATAAACGCTGTACCAATAAAATTATGGAATTTGCTTCATCAGATCAACAATAATGTAATATTGGAATTGGTGATTTTAGTGTGAGTTAAATTTTATATGAGATTCTTTTCTCCCGTAATTAATAGTCAATTATTATTATTATTAATATTATTATTATTATTATTATTATTTACTACTACTACTACTACTACTACTACTACTACTACTACTACTACTACTACTACTACTGCTATTACAATAAGTTTAGTCGTTGATATAGTAAATAAACTTTAAATGGTTGAGTACACAAGAGATTTTGTGCGAGAACGTGCGTATTTGCTTGTTTTCCGCACAGAACTAATACGCGGTAAGTGTGAAATACCACTTTCAGTATTCCCAACGTAACACACATAACAATTTCCCTCTTCTTACCGCTTAAGCGCGACATTCATTTTACTGCTTTAGGCTTTTAACATATTATTTTTAGAGACGTTTAACATAGTAATAATTATAAATTGGAAACTTACCACTGCAATTTCACCTAAATTGCAATGTTAATTATTGTTTTTAAATATTTGCAAAAATTAAGTAAAGTCTACTACTCCACGAAACTTATTGCATTCCTGATACAAGTAACATTAAGGAAGCCGTGAAATAATCAACAAGATTCCAGATGCCGATGTTATTAGACTACTGCAATATTTTATATAAATAATATTGTTAAAATATTAAAATGAAAAATAAATCATTACATAACCTTACCGTTTGTTTTAAGTTCGCATTTATAGACTGGGGGGGGGGGGAAGACAGACGTATATCATGGCCTGCTGGAGTATAGTAAACACAGAAAACATTTTATAGCAACAATGTTGAAGAAAGATATTTTGGTTTTCCGGAGTTGCCGTCATTAAACAGAAACCAACATGGAGATTTCATTGCAACTAATTAGAAATTCATCTTTCAGGTATGTAATAAACGATCTTCGCACAAAATAATGTACGATACACGAGCGGTATATTTGTTTTCATGTTCTCGGAAATTAAAAAAGTTCAACCACGTTTCGCTTTTACAATCTTTTCCTCGATCATGAAAACGTCAACATACCGCTTTTCTAACGTATATTACTATTACAATGGTTACCTGGGTTATCAGATTCCCTCGTCAGGAATCCAGGACAGTGATGATAATGTGTACCTTAACATGATTATAGATTTGAATTAATTCAGTTCATAATACAACTCATTTTATTCGTTTTATGCATTTAAACTAATTATATAAGGCCCAACCTTTAATGTTGTTACATTTTTGTTAGATTATGAAATTCTTTTCTTACATCTCAAGAAATTCCTGTCCGGTCAGCATTTTTACAGTGACAGAGAGGTGCAGACGCTGTCACACACTGGTTTCGATCCCAGGCGGCAGACCTCTACGACACAGGGATACAAGAATCGATCCCACGGTATGACAAATGTCTCAATTCCGGTGGAGAATATGTTGAAAAATAGTTCAATAATTGCATTATCTGTTACAATAAATATTTCCATGAAATTGTGTTTTCTTTCTCTAAACGGCCCTGGAGAAACTTACTTTCTGGAAGCGCGTCGTACAATCCTTATTACAAGTTATGGTCTAAAATGAGATCGTTCTTAAATTTTGTTTTCTTACATGGGAATCTGAATATTCAAAACTTTTTTTTTGCAGCGCTACATTTACGTAAAACAAATAAATTTAATATTTCAGTGCCAACGTAAAAATAATTTCTTGTCTTTTTACTGTGACGTTTTGTCGGGCAGTAGATGATAGCACCGGCAACACTTACATAAACTACATGAAGTACGAAGGAAGGATCACATTTTAATCTTAAATAATATAATCTATGTATACGACGTTTAAAACACTAGGCAATTAGAAATAATAATAATAATAATAATAATAATAATAATAATAATAATAATAATAATAATAATAATAATAATAATATATAAATGACACTCGGGAGGAAATTAAACGCAGAATAAATATGGGAAATGCGTGTTATTATTCGGTTGAGAAGCTCTTATCATCCAGTCTGCTGTCGAAAAATCTGAAAGTTAGAATTTATAAAACAGTTATATTACCGGATCTTCTGTATGGTTGTGAAACTTGGACTCGCACTCTGAGAGAGGAACATAGGTTAAGGGTGTTTGAGAATAAGGTGCTTAGGAAAATATTTGGGGCTAAGAGGAATGAAATTACAGGAGAATGGAGAAAGTTACACAACACAGAACTGCACGCATTGTATTCTTCACCTGACATAATTAGGAACTTAAAATCCAGACGTTTGAGATGGGCAGGGCATGTAGCACGTATGGGCGAATCCAGAAATGCATATAGAGTGTTAGTTGGGAGACCGGAAGGAAAAAGACCTTTAGGGAGGCCGAGACGTAGATGGGAGGATAATATTAAAATGGATTTGAGGGAGGTGGGGTATGATGATAGAGACTGGATTAATCTTGCACAGGATAGGGACCGATGGCGGGCTTATGTGAGGGCGGCAATGAACCTTCGGGTTCCTTAAAAGCCATTTGTAAGTAGTAATAATAATAATAATAACAATAATAATAATTATTATTATTATTATTATTATTATTATTATTATTATAATCCGTGGCGCTACAGCCCACGAAGGGCCAAGACCGACCAGCCGGCTGCTGGCCTCACGGCCACATGCCGAAGCAGAGGTGGACGATCATCCAACCAGAATGGAGGTATCGTGTGGTTAGCACGATGAGCCCCCAAGCCGTTATAGCTGGTTTGCGTAACCGGATTTCGCTACGTATCGTAGCTCCCCAAGTGCATCACTATGCTGGGTGGGCACCGGTCCCATACACTGGCCGAAATTTCATGAGAAAATTTCTTCCCCCAAGAGGACTCGAACCAGTGCGCATTCCGTAACGCGAGTCCTAGGCAGGATACCTTAGACCACGACGCCACGGCGCGGGACTAGGCTAAGAGAAACACTGTATATAAAATATTATTAGCCTACTATATCTATGAACGATGATGCTTTCTCAGAAATAAGCTTTTTTGTTCCAGAACGAATACAATGCAGAAGTACAAAGTGTTATTCAGTGCTCTCATCATTTTACACGATATATTCATTTGGCTCATGCCTCTTATGCATAGAGTGTATATCCAGTTATTCCGTATGAAATACAAAGTTTTTGCGGAATACGTTTTCATCCCTTTCATATAGCAGAGGACTGTGGTAGAAAAGAATTGAATTTTGAACCTGGGTTATAGAATTACAATACTATTGTTACGGAATATGTAATTACGCGTTAATGACCAGGCCATTAGCGCACAGTGGACGTTTGGATATTCACTCGAACTACAGCCAGTGTATTGAGTAGAACGATACCGTCTCTTCGGTAACTACATATTCACGTCATCCGCATAGACAAGCAGCTGATGTAACCCGTTCAATTCCAAACCCTCTCCGTTATCCTGGACTTTCCTAATGGCATATTCTAGAGCAAAGTTAAAAAGTAAAGGTGATAGTGCATCTCCTTGCTTTCGCCCGCAGTGAATGGAAAATGCGTCAGACAGAAACTGGCCTACATGGATTCTGCTGTACGTTTCACTGAGACACATTTTAATAAATTGAACTAGCTTCTTGGGAATGCCAAATTCAATAAGAATATTACATACAGCTTCTTAACCGAGTCATATGCCTTTTTGAAATTTATAAATAACTTATATACTATGCCCTAATACTCCCATTTTTTCTCCAATAGCTGTCGAATACAAAAGATCTGATAAACTGAAGTTTTTTTGTCAATTCCTGCTATTTGTCACTGAAAAAAAATTAATTTAAAAGTATTATTTCTTTCCCAAAATCTTCAGTTTTTTTGTTTTTCATGCCAAAACCTATTGTCTTATATTTTAATGTCCAAATTAAAATAGGTTTTGGCATGAAAAACAAAAAGCTGAAGATTTTGGGAAGGAAATCACACTTTTAAATATACCGGTATAATTTTTTCAGTGACAAATAGCAGGAATTGGCAAAAAAAAAATAACTTAAGCACTGGATTCATATGTAAGAAATATGTTTATATGTTATTGGATCTAAATCGATTTTTCAGAAAAATAGTATGTTTTTGAAATAAACCATTCAATTCTTGAAACAGAAGAGTTGCATAAATATCACATACATTTTCCAAATAAATACGGTAATCAATTGTCACCTGTAATAATCATACATCACATAATCATGACACAAGACGAAATAATAATTCAAATTAGTAGAACCTAAATGTTTCACATCTCCTGATCTAAAGCATAGCATTAATTTTGGCCCTCGGTTGTATAATTATTTAGCTAAATTACACCCAGAACTTCTAGCATGTAAGCCAGTAACATACAAGAAAATTAGAAATGTGTTAATGTCTTCAATTTGATTAAATAAATTTATAGCCTATATATATATATATATATATATATATATATATATATGAATTAATCAGCCTATATTATATTTGTATTCTATAATTTCGGAATATATATTTTTTATAAATTGTCCTACTTTATTCACGTACGATATTATTCTTCTCTATGTTAGTATTATATTATATAATTTCATTGTAGCTGTAATTTTAATTTTAGTTCCTATTTTATTTTATTTTCTATATTCCTCTTATATTAATAATATTGACTCAACCCGTTGCAGAAGATGCGAAGAACAAGAAACGCTTCCTCACGACTTGGGTTTCTGCCATCATGGAGAATTGCTCCGAATCAACAGACATAATACGGTTCGTTCTCTCATCGCAGCTTCAGAATGCTTCCGGTTTATGAGGAGGTTGGTTGCGTCTCTTCTGATGGCTCTCTAGACGTGCTGATATCATCATAATTGATCGGCAGAAGGATAAGGGTGTCATTCTTGATGCCACAATCCGTTTCGAGATGCACGAGCAACAGCCACAAGAGGTGTGTCGTGAAAAACAAGTCATATATGAGCCTTGTTGTCAGCATCTTGGAGCACAATACCACATCACACATTGGACAGTTTTTGGGCTCATGTTCGGTGCCCGTGGCACGATCCCACGGGAAACTTTAAATCAAATTAAACAATTTAAAATTTATGATGCAACGATTGATGCCATAGGATCTCATGTGTTAAAATCATCCTTAGCTATAATTAGTAATAATTTGTACCCAACAAACTTTTATTGTAAATGATTTCCTATGTTTCCGTATCATTTATCTTAATGTTTCTTTTTTTCCTTTCGAATTGTCACACAATTGGTTTTCATGATTATTCTTTATGAATTGATTAGTAGGCCGATCTATTCGAACCCTTATTTAGGGCGGCCTTTTCTGTTAAAAAAAATACTATATTACATAATTTCATTGTAGCTGTAATTTTATTTAGTTCCAATTTTATTTTATTTATATATTCCTCTTATATTATATTATATTATATTATATTATATTATATTATATTATCTAATTTCATTGTAGCTGTAATTTTAATTTTAGGTCCTATTTTATTTTCTACATTCCTCTTATATTAATAATATATTAATTGTTGAACTATTACACCGGTAAATATTATATTATATTATATTATATTATATTATATTATCTAATTTCATTGTAGCTGTAATTTTAATTTTAGGTCCTATTTTATTTTCTACATTCCTCTTATATTAATAATATATTAATTGTTGAACTATTATACCGGTAAATATTATATTATATTATATTATATTATATTATATTATATTATATTATATTATATTATCTAATTTCATTGTAGCTGTAATTTTAATTTTAGGTCCTATTTTATTTTCTACATTCCTCTTATATTAATTGTTGAACTATTACACCGGTAAATATTATATATTATATTATATTATATTATATTATATTATATTATATTATATTATATTATCTAATTGCATTGTAGCTGTAATTTTAATTTAGGTCCTATTTTATTTTCTACATTCCTCTTATATTAATAATATATTAATTGTTGAACTATTACACGGGTAAATATTATATTATATTATATTATCTAATTTCATTGTAGCTGTAATTTTAATTTTAGGTCCTATTTTATTTTATACATTCCTCTTATATTAATAATATATTAATTGTTGAACTATTACACCGGTAAATATTATATTATATTATATTATATTATATTATCTAATTTCATTGTAGCTGTAATTTTAATTTTAGGTCCTATTTTATTTTCTACATTCCTCTTGTATTAATAATATATTAATTGTTGAACTATTACACCGGTAAATATTATATTATATTATATTATCTAATTTCATTGTAGCTGTAATTTTAATTTTAGGTCCTATTTTATTTTCTACATTCCTCTTATATTAATAATATATTAATTATTGAACTATTACACCGGTAAATATTATATTATATTATATTATATTATATTATATTATATTATATTATATTATATTATCTAATTTCATTGTAGCTGTAATTTTAATTTTAGGTCCTATTTTATTTTCTACATTCCTCTTGTATTAATAATATATTAATTGTTGAACTATTACACCGGTAAATATTATATTATATTATATTATATTATATTATATTATATTATATTATATTATCTAATTTCATTGTAGCTGTAATTTTAATTTTAGGTCCTATTTTATTTTCTACATTCCTCTTATATTAATAATATATTAATTATTGAACTATTACACCGGTAAATATTATATTATATTATATTATATTATATTATATTATATTATATTATCTAATTTCATTGTAGCTGTAATTTTAATTTTAGGTCCTATTTTATTTTCTACATTCCTCTTATATTAATAATATATTAATTGTTGAACTATTACACCGGTAAATATTATATTATATTATATTATATTATATTATATTATATTATATTATATTATCTAATTTCATTGTAGCTGTAATTTTAATTTTAGGTCCTATTTTATTTTCTACATTCCTCTTATATTAATAATATATTAATTGTTGAACTATTATACCGGTAAATATTATATTATATTATATTATATTATATTATATTATATTATCTAATTTCATTGTAGCTGTAATTTTAATTTTAGGTCCTATTTTATTTTCTACATTCCTCTTATATTAATAATATATTAATTGTTGAACTATTACACCGGTAAATATTATATATTATATTATATTATATTATATTATATTATATTATATTATCTAATTGCATTGTAGCTGTAATTTTAATTTAGGTCCTATTTTATTTTCTACATTCCTCTTATATTAATAATATATTAATTGTTGAACTATTACACGGGTAAATATTATATTATATTATATTATCTAATTTCATTGTAGCTGTAATTTTAATTTTAGGTCCTATTTTATTTTATACATTCCTCTTATATTAATAATATATTAATTGTTGAACTATTACACCGGTAAATATTATATTATATTATATTATATTATCTAATTTCATTGTAGCTGTAATTTTAATTTTAGGTCCTATTTTATTTTCTACATTCCTCTTGTATTAATAATATATTAATTGTTGAACTATTACACCGGTAAATATTATATTATATTATATTATCTAATTTCATTGTAGCTGTAATTTTAATTTTAGGTCCTATTTTATTTTCTACATTCCTCTTATATTAATAATATATTAATTATTGAACTATTACACCGGTAAATATTATATTATATTATATTATATTATATTATATTATATTATATTATCTAATTTCATTGTAGCTGTAATTTTAATTTTAGGTCCTATTTTATTTTCTACATTCCTCTTGTATTAATAATATATTAATTGTTGAACTATTACACCGGTAAATATTATATTATATTATATTATATTATATTATATTATATTATATTATCTAATTTCATTGTAGCTGTAATTTTAATTTTAGGTCCTATTTTATTTTCTACATTCCTCTTATATTAATAATATATTAATTATTGAACTATTACACCGGTAAATATTATATTATATTATATTATATTATATTATATTATATTATATTATATTATATTATATTATATTATATTATATTATATTATATTATATTATATTATATTATATTATATTATATTATCTAATTTCATTGTAGCTGTAATTTTAATTTTAGGTCCTATTTTATTTTCTACATTCCTCTTATATTAATAATATATTAATTGTTGAACTATTACACCGGTAACAATGTCTAAAAATCCATCACGGAAAGGAACTACATTATCCGAATACATTTTTGTGGAGGTTCAATTCACATTTATTAACGTTGTGTATAACATCGTAACCTCCCGACCGCCATTACCGAAATAAGCACTTGTTCGGCGACCTCCTCTCACGCTCATGAAGGCGCCAGCTGGGCATCAAGTTTGTAAATGTGATGCGACATGTCGGTGATTCCAGGCCTCCAATCCAATTACTCCAAGGACAAGGGTGGAAATTGCTTCCCGCTACCACAGCTATTTGCAAGCGTTTTCTTTCGCCAGTGTTTTTTTTTTCTCCCACAAACACATCGCCATAAGCTCACGCACCTACACCAGCCAATACAGCACTTCATAGATCCTGAGAGTTTTAATGATATTGCTCCGTTTTGCTGGTCTGTAGACTCTTCTAATATCATGCGTCAAGTGAGGTTTTTATATTCTACATTCACGGCGGACATTCTTTCCTTCTTTTTTTCACCTCAGCGAAACGGACAATAAATACTAGTGAGTCGAATTTTAGAAAACGTCGATTATTTCAAAACTCACGTTAAATCCCATGATGCCTCAGTGACATAACTCCGCGCGGTTTTTCAATTTTATATCTCGAGAAAGATGAAAGTACAGTCAACTCGTATAGTGAACATTCGGCTATAGTGAACCTAAATCGTTGGTCCCGACCAGCATACATTAAAAAGTGCATTAATATTTCCGTTTATAGTGAACCCTCGCCTTGCAGACGCTCATTCAATCCTGAACAGATGGAAAAACTATTTTGGGCAACTACCAAATATACATAGGCCAAATAGAAATGATCGGGACGAAATTGCAATACAAACTGCTGAGCCATTTATACCCGAACCCACGCTTTCTGAAGTCGAAATTGCGATAGAAAATCTGAAAAAGTATAAGTCTCCAGGTATCGATCAAATTAATACAAGAGGATGGAAGCGCATTATCTAACGAAATTTATAACAGTTGTTCTTTATGGTTGTGAAACTTGGACTCTCACTTTGAGAGAGGAACATAGGTTAAGGGTGTTTGAGAATAAGGTTCTTAGGAAAATATTTGGGGCTAAGAGGGATGAAGTTACAGGAGAATGGCGAAAGTTAAACAACGCAGAACTGCACGCATTGTATTCTTCACCTAACATAATTAGGAACATTAAATCCAGACGTTTGAGATGGGCAGGACATGTAGCACGTATGGGCGAATCCAGAAATGCATATAGAGTGTTGGTTGGAAGGCCGGAGGGAAAAAGACCTTTAGGGAGTCCGAGACGTAGATGGGAAGATAATATTAAAATGGATTTGAGGGAGGTGGGATATGATGATAGAGACTGGATTAATCTTGCTCAGAATAGGGACCGATGGCGGGCTTATGTGAGGGCGGCAATGAACCTCCGGGTTCCTTAAAAGCCAGTAAGTAAGTAAGGAAATGAACCCTCGCTTCGGTTATGGTGAACCTTGTATCCTGACAAATTCCTATTTGAAGTCAGATCTTCTTGTATAAAATTGAAAGAATGTGTTGAGAAAAACAATCTAATTTTCTTACTCCTTTAGTGAAAGGACAAAGGTAGGATTAGTGATTAGGATTAGTGAACGTGTGACGATCTTGCCTCACTCCACCATCGAAGGGTTGACATTCTGTTCTTAGGCACACTACTCTACTGTTACTTCTAATTCTCCACCGTCAAAGAGTTGCCTTTTGTTCTCACAAACATTTCCATTATGACTGATTGCATCAAATCAACGGAAACTGAAATTGCCTTCTTTTATTAAAAGGGGACGGACATGTAAGGTAAGATATCGATGGCTTTCAAACTTCTCAGTTTCCATTAAGTGACCCGGGAAATTCCAAGGCTCAGTACGCAGTCACACCATAACAGCGGCTGTCATTTCTACCTGCTCTAATATTTCAACTGTGAATGCACTGTATAAAAATGTCGAAGCGTAAAGTGTTTTCTTTGGAAGATAAGGTGAATAGTGTGACAATGAACGTGGTCTTTCGCAAGCGGACGTGGGTCGACAGCATAGTTTAAGTAAATCAACTGTAAATAACAGTATACAGTGTAATCCATTCCACAAAAATTAAATATTTTATTTTCTTGTTCACGATTTCATTCATTTCTGTTATTTAAGGTTAGGGGAGAGACACTTCGGATATGGTGAACTTCGGATATAGTGAACGAAATATGCAAGTCCGCAGAGGTTCACTATATCCGGAGTTTACTGTATCTAGAACATACCTGCACAAACAGCGCTCAACGAGCGCGCGCGCTCCTTCGGAGCGGGAGAGCCGTGTTTACCGATCGCCGAAACGGAGAGGAAGATACGTCAGAATGACATAGACTTGCTATAGGTAGAGGAGAGAGAAACGATCACTCAGCTATCTAGTGGAGTGCAGTGTGTAGGCCTATTCTCAGTAACTGTTTCACGTTGCTTACCTACTGCTACAGTACAGTATGGAGGAATCTAAAAGACGGAACATAACATTTAACGATTTATAGCTCGAACTTATTGATCTTCAATGTGACCTAAGGGCTTAAGATCGTTTGAATAATACTACTAGCCTGGTAGAGTGTTACAAGACTAGACATTAGCAATAATATCCACGACTACACAGGCTGGCTGTGAAAATGATTGCTATGTCTGGCTCAACATTTATATTTGTGAGCAACTGTTTTCTATAATCAACTTCAATAAAGGCAGATATCGAACATCTCTAACTGATGTTTCATTACGATCAGTAGGCTGCCAACAGCATAAAACCTCGTTTTCATGTACTGATAAATAAGAATATAACAAAATGATATTGTACATTTAAGTAGCTATAGAATTTCTATTACTTCTGTAAAATAAATGTTTCTTTATTAATTAATAATACAGTAGTCCAAGATAGTTTTGCAAACACTGAACGGGAATTCATTTCATAAGCACTCGTAATAGTACTTCCCTTTTGTGTATATTTTGTACGAGATCATCCCTTCTTCCAGTCCACCCTTATACAGAGCGCAGCTAATATCTGCATTCCGCTCATGAGCTGTGAGCCGGCTCGGAGAGCGCAAACCTTGTGCAGGCCTGATCTAGAATATTGATTCATTCGGAATTTTCTTTTCTTTACCAAAACACGCCCTTAAAAATGGTATATTCTTGGAACACTTTATATATCATTCCTATTAGGGGAAAAATGAAATGCTAAAGGTAATAATATGAGTTCCTGTATTGCCTACAGCTATCGGTATCACACGAAAGATGGAGTATTTGCCTACATTTTATGAACAATATTGTATGATGTTTTAAGAAATATTTGCTGGTAAAAAAAATTAGTGTTTGAGACTAAACAAAAATTTCGCAATAAACTGCAAAGTCTTTCATCAGTAAAGTTGTACGGCGATCAAAGCTGAAACCTTCCATATTAAGTCGATAAACCTTGTTTGGTTTAAAGTAAACTTAATGTAAGACAATGTTCCATTTGTGCGGAGACTTCTGAATAAATACGTGTTGAAAAAATCCGGTCTGCACGTTGCTTGGTGAATGATCCGGAACTTGGAGCCGCTGGCCTAGTTCCGGTTGCCGCTGATTGCTCGTCTCCTCGCCGTCTCGTGACTGAGTCACAACCCACTGAGCACAGGGGAAGCCCTGCTCGCTGCTTTTTATTGACGAATTTCACACTGTTCGGTCGCCAACATAATAACACCCAACTAAGTATCATGATGAGCTAAAGTGGGGCCGGGAGAGGCACATTCATTCCTAATGGAAGTCAATGTTGCCAAATCTCGCATACAAAGCATGTGGAGGTCTGTATATGATGCGCATTGAAATTTGTTCTTCCACTGTAGCTTGAAAATATATTATAACCAAAGCTCGGAACTTGGGGACATGTGTCTTTGCACGTGACTAAGCGACCGGACTTCAATGTCAACAAAATCCCGCTTCCAGCACGGAGGTACTGTCAGGTCTGCTACAAAAGTGGTTTCTGGCTGCAACAACATATTGATAATATTATGGTAGGTTGAAACACGTAATATCATAGCATATATATATATATATATATATATATATATATATATATATATAATAAAAATAAACATGAGAAATATATCAAATTTACTGTTCTGCTGTGTACATTTTATTACAGTGTATGATTATCTACATTCGAAGATTTTTCGGTAGCAGACTTAAAATACTGAATGTTTTCACTGTTACTGTTTTCTGTTCGATTTTCAGCAGTTGCTAGCTGATCTCGTATCTGAGAAAGATAAGTATATCCTAAATTTTTCTCGAAAATAGTTTTCAATTAGTGTATCACTACTAGGGCAAGCCCCTCTACGTTTCGATCCATGGCTATGGACAGATTTTTCTACAATTTGAGGGACTGCAATGCCTTTTAATGAATTTCGTTCCCAGCCTCTAGTTTGTGTGTGGCACAACTTACAAGATATAAACTCTCCATTAGAAAAAAATAATGTATCTCCTCCGAATTATCCACGAAATTCTGTATCTTAAATTTAAAACAAAATGTATTTTCAAACTTCTATTATACCCATTCGAAATAACACGTATTTTCTATTTCCTCAAACAGACCGTTTACCTTTAATTCTCTGAATGTCATTGGCTTCGACATAACAGTTTCTTCGTCCGTCTTCCTGTCATTCGATGTGACCACTTTCTTAGTACACACGACTGTCCCTGAGCACTTGCAGCTTGAGCTGTGTGTACGTGGTACCTGTAACCTTACTCATGCTCACGACACAAGTCCCCAAGTTCCGAGCTTTGATTATAACTAGTGGCTTGTGCAGCAAATGCTGCTGCAAAGTAAGTTCATTAGACGTTCAAATAAAAATGTTTCAGATTTATTTTCAGCGAAGAATACTTGACATTTCGAAAGTTATTTCCTTCCATAATAGTGAAACATACTCCCTCTGAATGTTTTTTAATGCAAAATACTTTCCTTGAACCTATCCGTCTTCACTTGAGTTTCAATGCGAAATCGCAAGTAACAATGTCAGGACGATTAGCGAGTTTTTCATGTGGGAGTAATGAAGTAGCTATTTCAGGTCATTGCGGATTGTAGGTGAGAGTTAAGAAAATGTAAGGTTTGTCATCTTTGAACAAAAGACTTAGCATCTTGGTATAGCTGCTGCATGTTTCGTGAACTACCCTGAAATGTAGAGGGCAGAATCACTTTTTCCCACTAAGAGATCTTACTGATATGATCAAGAGACTACAAAATCTTGTAGGCTCTTATTTTAACAGTAAGTAATACCATTTGGTCTTTTCTTAAGAATTGTAATTTTTGCGCTTCCTCCAGACAATACTGATCTACCAAATACTACTGGATTAATTTGTGTAACAATGAATGTTATCCCGTATATTTTCTGTAATATAGGCTGTGGGGAATCTATTGCTGAAATGCGAAAAAGGAGGCGAATGATATGGCAGTGTTGTAGAATCTTATATGCGCCCTAAATAAAATTGCAACTTCGATGTCCTAATCTGTTCTAATGGCAAGAAATTTGATTCTTAGCGCCTAATCCTTTTCAAAACACAGGCAGGATCGGCGAGTGTCCAAAGAAATATGAACATATCACAAAATTTATTTTAGGCCTACTTAAATAGTTAAATAGAAGTACTAAACGAACACGATATGCATTGTATTTGGGCATATTAGTTTCCAAACGCAAGCATTTAATTATATTTTAACATATTATATCTTATAGTCACTGTTAAGACGCGAAAATAATCTCAACTCTGCAATTTATAAAAGTATCCAACTTCCGGTACACATACAATAGTCGCTACATACACAACCACACGTGAGTTGGACTTCAATTTATTTTTCACACGGAGAGCAGAAGGCATGACAAAAAGTATAAAATGGATTTTAAACAAAAGGCCCGATGTTAATCAAACCACACAGCAAAGAGACATGAAACTTTAATTGGAGTGCGCGTGTGAACAAATGGGAAGGTTAATCACGTACTTTAAACCACTATGAACTATGCCCAAAGGAGAGCCAACGTTCAAATGGAGTCAAGTGCCTTGTAACAAGAGTTCAGTGTTAACATCACGTTCTACATAGCCTATACGTTGAGTTGAACTGTATGCAGAGAGAAAGAACTGAGTAGAAGAAAGGTGTCTTGAATTAGACAATATGTTATCAAATGCGTAAAACACGAGTGAAATTCGTTTGTAGTTATTATCATGCAACGATGCAATTAGTAAAACGCAATGGAATTATACAAAACAATAATTTCAATATAATTATAAATAAAATTGGGGGAACATCTCGTCACTTTGCAAATTGCTCTCTATGACACATATACACACCCAAAAAAATTGACAAATTAGCAATATTTGTGGTCTGAAAATTCAAACTGCAACATGTACCCGGACACACAAATACACAAGACCACAGGAATAAGAAAAAAACCGAAGTCAGAGATGAGGAATCAAGGCTTCACTATTTAATCCTCCTGAGAGTATAGTACACTATACCATACTTTTACATGATTAAGACCTCATGTGAGTGATTTTTTTGAAGTGTAGAATTATACTGAACTTTAAAACTGAAACAACAATTGTCTCAGGACTGAGAAGGACATACTGCACACAAATAGGATGTAAGTAAGGAGTATAGGTGCAAATATGTTTAGAGATGATCGGGTATAATATGCTGAACCACATTATGTAAAAAAAGTCAATCTTCGAAGCTATTTTTAGTCATCACAAAAATACCATGTTTTTAGGTTCGTATTTCCAGGACGAAGAGATCTTGTATCCCGGAGTATTTGGTGGACAGTAACGAACATTCGTCCATACCGGTATGGATAAATGTATTTGGACATTTTTGGCGCTAGAGCTCATCTCGTTTGCTGATCCGTAAATTATCGATTAATTCTCCATTAGTAAATCCTTCCATTACCTCAAATATTGACGAGGGAGTTTCTTTATGGTTGGTTGGTTCATTCATTCATTCATTCATTAATAGTGTTCTGCCCAAGGGCAGGTCTTTCACTGCAAACTCAGCTTTCTCCAAGGCCACCGGCGTGGCTCAGTCGGTTAAAGCTTGCCTGCCGGTCTGAAGTTGTGTTCGGGCACGAGTTCGATCCCCGCTTGGGCTGATTACCTGGTTGGTTTTATTCCGAGTTTTCCCCAACCGTAATGTGAATGCAAGGTAATCTATGGCGAATCCTCGGCCTCATCTCGCCAAATACCATCTCGCTATCACCAATCTCATCGACGCTAAATAACCTAGTAGTTGATACAGCGTCGTTAAATAACCAATTAGAATAAAAAATAAAAACAGCTTTCTCCAATCTTTCCTATTTTCTGCCTTTCTCTTAGTCTCCTCATATGATCCATTATCTTGATATCATCTATCATCTGATATCTTGTCGACCTGGTTGGCGAGTTGATATAGCGCTGGTCTTCTATGCCCAAGGTTGCGGGTTCGATCCCGGGCCAGGTCGATGGCATTTAAGTGTGCTTAAATGCGACAGGCTCATGTCAGTAGATTTACAGGCATGTAAAAGAGCTAATGCGGGACAAAATTCCGGCACATCCGGCGATGCTGATATAACCTCTGCAGTTGCGAGCGTCGTTAAATAATACATAACATCTGATATCTTCTTCTGAACCAAACTCTTCTCCCATTCACCATTCCTTTCAGTGCATCCTTTAGTAGGCAGTTTCTTCTCAGCCAGTGACGCAGCCAATTCCTTTATCTCTTTCTGATCATTTTCAGCATCATTCTTCCTTCACCCACTCTTTCCAACACAGTTTCGTTTCTTATTCTGTCTGTCCATTTAGAACGCTCCATTCTTCTCCATATCACATTTCAATTGTTTCTATTCACTTCTCTTAACTTCGTTGTAATATCCATGTTTCTGTCCCATTCAATGCTACATTCCAGACAAAGCACTTCCTTAGTTCTTTTTCCAGAGGTCCGCAGAAGATGCTCCATTTTCTATTAAAACCTTCCTTTGCCATTGCTATTCTCCTTCTGACTTCCTGGCAGCAGCTCAGGTTACTCCTTATAAGTTATAATACACTCCAAGTATTTGAATCTGTCCACTTACTCTACTACTTTATTTAGAATTCGCAAGTTTATTTTCTTTATTTTCCTTCCTATGACTATAGTTTAAAAATAAGTGACTTTTTTTTAGAGAAACACGTTAAGTGCTAACATCCGACTGTTTTTATGGTTGCGAAAACTAAGTTTCATAAAAGGATAAAATTAAAACGCTTTAATTAGCTACATAGCAAAGTAACAACTAACGGACAAAATAATATTAATAAATTAAGTTACATACAAGAATTAACACACTAAAATCATAATCCTTACCAACAGAAATACAGGAATAATTGAAATGACCATTTGTCACATTCGACACTACTATCAATAATAGGCTCTACCGACCAAAAGAATAAGAAGATCAGGATGCCCTAAAGGCATTGTCACGACCAATTTCGTCTGCAGGCGGAAGAGACCAATTTGGTCTAAACCCTGATACAGCTGCTGTTGCCACTGATAATAATAGTTTAAAGTTGATTACCGTTTTCCTACCATGTTTAATCGCAGGCCACTTTATGTTTATATAAAGAAGAAAAGATACGTAGCTTTCCGAGGCCAACTTCAGGTGCGTGTCTTAGCGTTTCCCACACTTAATTTGAACTAATGGGTTGAATATAACGAAATTATGTAAGAATATGATTCATGAGAGAGTATTCCAAAGCCATACCTTAAAACCCCAATACACCTAATTAATCCAATATAGTAATACTGGAAGTTTCGAAATAATTTATACTTACTGGTTTTTAAGGAACCCGGAGGTTCATTGCCGCCCTCACATAAGCCCGCCATTGGTCCCTATACTGAGCAAGATTAATCCAGTCTCTATCATCATATCCCACCTCCCTCAAATCCATTTTAATATTATCCTCCAATCTACGTCTCGGGTCGACCTGGTTGGCGAGTTGGTATAGCGCTGGCCTTCTATGCCCAAGGTTGCGGGTTCGATCCCGGGCCAAGTCGATGGCATTTAAGTGTGCTTAAATGCGACAGGCTCATGTCAGTAGATTTACTGGCATGTAAAAGAACTCCTGCGGGACAAAATTCCGGCACATCCGGCGACGCTGATATAACCTCTGCAGTTGCGAGCGTCGTTAAATAAAACATAACATCTACGTCTCGGCCTCCCCTAAGGTCTTTTTCCCTCCGACCTCCCAACTAACACTCTATATGCATTTCTGGATTCGCCCATACGTGCTACATGCCCTGCCCATCTCAAACGTCTGGATTAATGTTCCTTATTATGTAAGGTGAAGAATACAATGCGTGTAGTTCTGCATTGTGTAACTTTCTCCATTCTGTAACTTCATCCCTCTTAACCCCAAATATTTTCCTAAGCACCTTATTCTCAAACACCCTTAACCTATGTTCCTCTCTCAAAGTGAGACTCCAAGTTTCTCAACCATAAAGAACAACCGGTAATATAATTGTTTTATAAATTCTAACTTTCAGATTTTTTCACAGAAGACTGGATGATAAAAGCTTCTCAACCGAATAATAACAGGCATTTCCCATGTTTATTCTGTGTTTAATTTCCTCCCGAATATCATTTATATTTGTTACTGTTGCTCCCAGGTATTTGAATTTTTCCACATCTTCAAAGGATAAACTTGCAATTTTTATACTGCAACAGCCTTCAATAAGGTAAGAATTCTACGAAACAAATAATTTATCATCATATTTCCGTGTATTCGCTTTTGCTTATTTTCCCCATGTTTCGTACTTATTTGCTTGCTTATTTTATGGTTTGATTGTGCTTAGAAATCCGGGCTTTATCTATCATCATTCACTTTGGATGCATTAAGTTCAGGGTACAGCAATGTTGAAATATGAAGACTTCTGATTTCTTGTGGAATTAAGCCCTTCCATATTATGAAACAGGTCATACCAACCCCAATATTAAACATTTCTTCATGAAATTAGCAGACTATAATCTCTGGAAAATGACGGTTTTAATTAAACAATTTGCGGAAAACTGACACATACTGGGTGTTCATTTCAAAGTGTGTCATGACGTCACTGTTGATGAGTCAGCGATTTGAAGCGAGTTTTAGCTTTTATGTCAGGGAAGTTACCTATATTCAAGGCGTTCAATCTGAACTTGAGAACGTGTACGGTATAACTTGAACGTCGTAGCAACAGATGACGGTCTGTGTGCTACCATAACCTCTTTCGAACTGTGTTTTGCGCGGGCAAGTCGTACGCAGGGTATTTGTTATCATCGTTGCGTACAGCAACATTCCACAACACAAATCAAATGTTCCGTGTCCATGTTGACCGTCCAAGTTAATGTCAACAAATACGTAAGTAATCGTCTTAACCCTCTCCCCATATCTCGACTGTGAGAAAAAAACTCACCTCAGTACATGTTTCGAAACAGTTCACATTCCTGCCACTACCGGCGTTACCGTACGTATCGGTAAATACTCTTCAGAATGAACGCTGTACTTTCTAGGCAACTTCTCTGGCACATAGGTAATACACCTCTGCGGAAAAGTAGGAAGATTGAATTCTCTATGCTCATCGACTAGCCACATGACGGCATACAGCGAGCCATGACACACTTTGAACTGAACAGGCAGTATTTCCGTATGCCTCTTTTCCATATACCGCCTCAATTTAAATGCATGCGCTTTTTAAGAATAAATAAGAATGAATAATGCTAAATTATAATAAAAGTAATCACAATTAGAAGCTTTAAGCAAAAGTCAACAATAAATAAATAAATAAATAACTTCTACTCTACGGAAGTCGGCGCGAATGCAATAATTCACGCGTGCAGAGATAAAATAATAACAGGAAACTGAAACTTGGTGTTCATTTATACAGGGACATCATTTTAATTTTACTAACATTTTTAATATTAACCTGTCTATACCTTTAGAGAACCGGAAACACCGCTTGCTCCCCCCTCCAAGACTGGAGTTCGATGATACTGGCGTGAAACACAAATCACTCTACTAGGTATAGGATGGAAGAAAAGTAGTTCATCCATTTACGTAAACTAGGAAATATCGCGATTTTGAGTTTGATAATTTTCATTAGGTTTTTCTTTAATCAAAGTACAGTACTGTATTAAGAATAAGTGTTTTTACTCACGAAGTGAGTTATCCATGCGAACGTATTCATTATGCAGTGTATACTGTCTACAGCACATTAGCGTACAATATAGAGAAAGAAGTTAAATTGAAAAATAATCATAATATGAATATTTAAACACAATTTTGAAAATGGTGGTCGTTCATTTCGATACAGGCTTCAGTTATTTTGTGCATATTATCGCACTATAGACTATTGCATCTAATTCCAATTGCCAGTTTCGTCCTTCGTACTAGTAACTCATGTTGAAATAATTCTGTACCTACTCTACGTACTGTGAATTCAATCTTCACTTCTGCCCGACCCGAAAATATAAAATTACTCAGACATGCTATCTAGGCTACTGTCCGTCCAAGTGGTTATGCCGCAGGATTGTAGAAAGGGAGGAAATCACGTGACAGTTAATTACTTAACGAGGCCCTTTTATTTAAGTTAAATTAAACAGCTGTATAATATTACGTAAACGTCCAATTCCCAAGAGAAATTAATGTTTTCAGAAAAGAGCTAAGACAGCCCAGCTTTTACAGAGGGGCGAGTAGAAGCAGGTGGGGGAAATCGGGATGCGACGTAGGCAAACGGACAGTACCTGTGCGAAAATATGATTCAATATTGAAAGCTCTTTCGTCACTGGAAAACGCGAACATATTTCTGGAACGTACTATACTCAGTAACTCAGTACTGCTTACTATCTGCGGTCTTGGTTGTGTGTGGAGTTGGAACTTCCTTAGTAGAACGGGTGGGAGTGAAGTACATTCAAAAACTCAGGTACAATAAAAATTGAAGCAAAAATAAAATGATGTCCCTGTACATTTGCTCAATATTTGGCGTTACTTCATTTATAGCCCCCCTACTAGAGCAGAGGTCGATGCCACGGCGCTGAAACAACTGCGGTCACGCCATCACGCCCCGAAAAGTGGCGCGAAGAGCATGCGGGGTGGGGAACGTCACTCAGACTTCTCATGAATGAAAATCGGTGAAACAATGTTGATACTACAGACAGACCATTCAACCTACGAACCTTCCCACACAAACTATTTAAAATCATATGGGTGCGAGGGATAAATTCGTGATGTTATTAACGGAAGAGAAGCCAACAAACTCTGATTCATGTCGCTCGCAGTCAATGAGATGTGCCTACGAATGTTTCTTTATCACCAGCACGCAGTTCCTAAAATAAAAAGGACGCCGTAGCTGCGTGGTGCAAGGCACCATGAGCGCTAGATCCAGTCTTCATGAGGAGAAGCAAATTTCTCAATATACGGCAACGTGCGTGAATACGGGGAGCTACAATGAGTAGCGAAATCCCATTTCCCAAGCCAGATATAACGCCTGGGAGGATCATCGTGCTGACCATATGTTACCACCATACTGGTTGGATAATCGTTCATCTCTGCTGAGGCAGTCGGCTAGTAGGCCTTTAGCAACTTGTTCTTGGCTGTTTAAAGACGCTGTATCAACTACTGAGTTATTTAGCGTCGATTGAGTTGGTGATAGCGAGATGGTATTTGGCGAGATACGGCTGAGGATTCGTCATAGATTACCTAACATTCGCCTTACAATTGGGGAAAACCTCTGAAGAAACCCAACCAGATAATCAGTCCAAGTGGGAATCGAAGCACGCCCCAATGCAACTCTGGAGCGACAGACAAACGCACTACCGCCTGAGTTAGGCCGGTGACTCTTTTGCAAGATGAGGTCGAGGACTCGCCATGTGATTACCTGACATGCGCCTTACTGTGGGTCGAACAATGAGTAAGCTTACAGCAAATTGATAATATGTATAACTTATATACTTATTTACCTATGAAGAAGTCCATGGGATAGCGGATACCGGAAGTCATCGGCGTATTGATATTATAACATTTAAACCTGGAGAGACAAAAGGTTATATTCTGGAACCGACCTTCAGATTCGAAACGCATCAGAATCAACCCGAAGAGGTTAATCTAGAGAAAAGGACAACTATCCCTTATTACAAAACTCAGGGATACAGAAGCCATCGGATTAATGGTGGGCGCTAGAGGGACCATAACAAAATAATTCGTGTCATTCTGTCATAAATTTGGAGTCCCAACAACAACAATTAAGGAAATTTCTATGATAGTTTTGAAGGGTTCTCTGTAGATTTTACGGCGACACTTGTATTTCAATTTAAATTGAATTTTCTCATTCTATTTTTATCTGTATTTTTTACTTTACTGAAAATTTTCATTATGTGAAATATCATCTACTGTAATCAACTTTACACGTCACTGTTCGTTAACAGAAAACCACAATTTAAGTCACACGGAGTTAGTGTGCACTCGAAGTTGGTTCCTTGACGGTTGTCAGCCCACTTTGAGGTCTGTGGATATAGAGGGAAAAATTGGATCGGTGTCGGTAGAGTTCCCGGATAGCTCAGTTGGTAGAGCGTTGGTACGTTAAACCAAAGGTCCCGGGTTCGATACCCGGCCCCGGAAGAATTTTTCCCTCGAAATTATTCAAATCAACTTTACAGGGAGTTATACCTGAAATCTTGATTTGCATAATACACGTCACTGTTCGTTAACAGAAAACCACAATTTAAGTCACACGGAGTTTGTGTGCACTCGAAGTTGGTTGCTTGACGGTTGTCAGCCCACTTTGAGGTCTGTGGATATAGAGGGAAAAATTGGATCGGTGTCTGGTAGAGTTCCCGGGTAGCTCAGTTGGTAGAGCGTTGGTACGTTAAACCAAAGGTCCCGGGTTCGATACCCGGCCCCCGAAGAATTTTTCCCTCGAAATTATTCAAATCAACTTTACAGGGAGTTATGCCTGAAATCTTGATTTGCATAATACACGTCACTGTTCGTTAACAGAAAACCACAATTTAAGTCACATGGAGTTAGTATGCACTCGAAGTTGGTTGCTTGACGGTTTTCAGCCCACTTTGAGGTCTGTGGATATAGAGGGAAATATGGGATCGGTGTCGGGTAGAGTTCCCGGGTAGCTCAGTTGGTAGAGCGTTGGTACGTTAAACCAAAAGTCCCGGGTTCGATACCCGGCCCCGGAAGAATTTTTCCCTCGAAATTATTCAAATCAACTTTACAGGGAGTTATACCTGAAATCTTGATTTGCATCTACTGTAAATTTTAATTTACTATAAACAAATTTCTTGTAAGACATTTTTAATATCATCTTAATTGTTACTGTTTAACATTCCTTGTCTTCGGCAACCTCAACAATTTGAGGAAGATATTATATATATAGGCAGCAAGCCTCGAAAGATGTAGGCCTGTAGCTACGTAATTAAACAACTGCTCAATACAAGAATGTTTTTAATATGTAGGTCTAATAATTTTAACTTCATTTTAATGTGTTGAAAAGACTTTGATTATTTTAACATTTGCATCTACACCCTTCGACACGGAAAATGGTCGCTCTCCTGTAGCGTGAATTTGTCTGTCATTCGAGTTAACGCGAGATTCACGGGCAAATATTAAGCATCAAGGTCTGAGAATGAAATTAAACAGTAACAGCGACGTATCTGTATGTCACGAAATGATATATTCCCTACGAAGCCTTTATGGCTTAGCGAGAGAGTTCTTTCTTCTCGTTACAAAAACCGAGCTTAGAATCTCTCTATGTAAAACGTACGCGTGCAAACACAGCACACATTATGATACCCGAGCTATTCCGAGGTGAGATTGTTTCTAAACAGCGACTAATTTCCGTGTCAAAGGGTGTAAATATACATATTACCAATATATTATACTCTGTAAAAATCGCATTTGAGCTATAGGCTATAATAAATAATAAATAAATTTAGCCTACTAGATCCCGTAAGGGCAAGGGCCTCCTGATTGACAGGGCTTGGCTCAGTAGACTTCACTCGTTAGGTGAGCCGATCCTAAGGAGTTTTCTATGTACACAAACACTTGCACTTGTAAGATTCGCACCACACTACACACTGAGGACGGTGGCTTCTAGATTTCTCCACAGCTGTCTGTGTCTTGTACTGCTCGTCCAATGTGGTCCTGCCTTCTTCTTGAAGAAATCGGCCCATCTAGTTGCCTGGCGTCCCACTCTTCTTCTGCCGATCCTGGGATCCCACAATGTGACTCTGTGCGTCCATCGTCTGTGGTCCATCCTTACCGCGTGCCCTCCCCATTTCTGCGATGATTAGGACGTTTTTCATGCCGGTACGGTTGCGTAGCTCCTCGTTCCTGACTTTGTTCCTCAGAGAAAGTTGCAGGATTTTTCTTTCCATACTTCGTTGGCAGGTTTGAAGCATACGCCTCTGTTTTGATGTTAGGGACCAGGTTTGGAATCCATATACAGTAGTACAGGTAATACACATTTTTCCAGGGTCTCAACCTTTAAGCTTAGCTTCTGGAATTTGTCTGTAAATATATGATCGTAAAAAAAAAAAGGACAGCAAAGACTGATAGCACGGAGAGACTTGAACTGTCAAAACAAACGATATCAATAACTTTAATCACTCTTAGTTTCATTTTGGAAATGCCGATAAGCTTAATGTTTTACAATGTCAATTTTTTATTTTCCACCTTTGCTTATCTTAATGTATTTGGATTTATATTAACGTTTTCGATACTCAGTGTGTATCATCTTCAGATATGTATGTCAATATGTGTTGTGAAGACCTAGCCTCTTATTGTGTAGTGGGTTATTCACGTGCGTGTGACCCATCATGATTTCTTAATTTAGCTAAAATTACTATAAATGTACTTGATACAGTGTGTGGTTGCTTGTTATGATTCTGTTAAAATTCTTTCTTTTGAAAGCACACATAGGTAAATAGGAAATTATGTTAAAACCAATATTATGACACATAAATATAAGCAAGTAAAATACACACTATAAAAACACTATAAAACACTGTAAACACTATAGCACTTTTATCATATTTATGATTGGCTGTGTTAGCCTGTTATGTCGTAAAATTGGGTTGTTATTACTGTTCTTGGTTAAAACACTGTCTTTCTGACGCACTTTCACTGATTATCTGCAGTATGGTATTGTATGTTGTTGGAGTTTTTTGTAGGCTTATTGTTTTTTAAATTTTGTTGTTCATGTTGACTACTGTGAAAATCATTGATGCTGTAACTGTATGTAAGTACTTAGGCGTGTATGATACAAGATATTTTTGTTGAGTCCGTATATCTAGCTCAGCCGTGCGTGTAATTATAGCTGATGTCGGAGTGTTCCTGTGTGGTGCATGGCTGAGACAGAATTTTAACAGAATCAGAACAAGCAACCACACACTGCATCAAGTACATTTATAGTAATTTTAGCTAAATTAAGAAATCATGATGGGTCACACGCACGTGAATAACCCACTACACAATAAGAGGCTAGGTCTTCACAACACGTATTGACATACATATCTGAAGATGATACACACTGAGTATCGAAAACGTTAATATAAATCCAAATACATTAAGATAAGCAAAGGTGGAAAATAAAAAATTGACATTGTTTAATCACTCTTTCTTAACAAACACCATAGGACAAACTGTTTTTGCAGCTCGAGGACCCGTTCGCTATCCATTTCCGAACACACTACACCTCCCAGCGTCTTCCTTCCCTATATGGAGGAGCCTAAAGCCTAGCAACACATTGGGGCTTCTTGTGTCTTAGCATTAATTTACGTGGCAATGGTTGAGTCCGAACCCTCCAACTAAGGTACAATTCATGAAATCCATAAGAAGTGCGACCTTAATGTAATTTTATTTTCTTACTGAGTTTGTACTTAATATGAAATAAATTTATTGAAACAGCACAAGCTGCAGTATTTTCAATAATGTATAATGTCAAAATGATCTAAAACTTAGAAATGTGTTTAAAATGTCTTTCTCCGTTTAAAATTTCGCCCATCAATAACTTTCCAACCGTTACCCTCTGGACATAGGTACGCTATGTCAGGTTAAATCGATGTAGGTTAACGCAAACTACATTACATTCCTCTTCAGACACCCTGTATATTATTAGTAGGGAACGGAATTTGGAGTAGTAAAAGCTAGTATTGGCATCTACACAGTCATTTGTTTACAATCCTTCACACCAAGTCCTCCCCTCCATGACATACTCGCAGCTCTCTGCACGTCAACAACAGGTGAACGGGAGAGTTGTCGCATAAGAACTTCAACATGCAGGTTTGCAGTTCAGCGTAGTGAAGTGCATGTACAATGCCGAAAGTGAAACCAACTAACAATACAAAATTGAAAGACTATATTTGTAAAAGCTAAGATCGAGTATCAAAATTTAGGAAACAATTCCCTAAATTATCGCTTCCCCCATGTCCAGTTCTTAAGAGATGGGGCTCATGGTTAGAATCTTGCAATAATTATTATTACGCACATCACCTCCAATCTGTGAAGAAAGTGGTGCAGTCTTTCGACTGCGATTCAAATATGCCAGGAACTGCTAAATGATAAAATAATAAAAAAAAAAAAATCATGGATATTAAGTCAAATTTTTTATATTTACCGGATGCCATTATTCGATTAGTACAGTCAGGAGTAGAACTAGTTGAGCAAATAAATATTATGAGCACTATTGTAAATAAACTGAGTGCAGTAGAAGGTGAAGTAGGAAAACGTGTTGGTGAAAAAATGAACAGAGTTTTGATTAAAAATGATAGGTACAGTATTCTCAGTCGGATTTCAGATGCACTAACAAACACGTGTCCTAATGACGTCATTCAGCATGTGAATTTAATTGACGTATTTTGTTTCAAGTACTCTCCAATTGTCTCTGCAGATGTAGAGCGGAGTTTTTCCATGTTAAAAAAATGTCCTTCCTTGCAAAAGAGCAAATTTGTGTTTAGAAAATTTGAAAATGATATTTACAATTTATTATAACAAGGCACAGCAGGAATAATTGTTTCATCACCAAAACATAGCATTAATTGAAAATACAGTTTCGTTTGGCTCTACATTTTGTTCAACATTTAATGCTACTCTATTAGGCTATGTTGTAAATATTGTAGTATTACATATATTTATTCTAAATACTGTAGTGTACGTTGTGTACATATTATCATATTTCATGATATTGTAAATAAAAGTTTTAATTTAGCACGCTCCTGACAGAAAAACACACATATTCAGAGTCGAGTTCCATACAGAAGACAACTATCAGCCATCAATATTTCCCCTGACACGCGAAGACGCAGAGATTGATATTTAATTATGTATATTTGTAATGTTGTTTACTGGTGTCTTGTGCGTTTCCAAGAAAAACACATGTAGTTCAAAGTGAAAATTTGAAAATGATATTTACAATTTATTATAACAAGGCACAGCAGGAATAATTGTTTCATCACCAAAACATAGCATTAATTGAAAATACAGTTTCGTTTGGCTCTACATTTTGTTCAACATTTAATGATACTCTATTAGGCTATGTTGTAAATATTGTAGTATTACATATATTTATTCTAAATACTGTAGTGTACGTTGTGTACATATTATCATATTTCATGATATTGTAAATAAAAGTTTTAATTTAGCACGCTCCTGACAGAAAAACACACATATTCAGAGTCGAGTTCCATACAGAAGACAACTATCAGCCATCAATATTTCCCCTGACACGCGAAGACGCAGAGATTGATATTTAATTATGTATATTTGTAATGTTGTTTATTGGTGTCTTGTGCGTTTCCAAGAAAAACACATGTAGTTCAAAGTGAAATGCAGATTATGTATGTAGGCCACTATGTGTCATTAAACTATTCCATATGTTTATTCTGAAATACGTTTACAGCACGTTGCGTGTAAGTTTGTATGAAGTGAACTGTACTCGTCCATGCTCTGTGACGCAGCTTGCTTGACAGTCACTGATCTACGAATATCTACACTACGTTTCACCATTCTTTATAATACTCCAAATCCCTTTCCCTAATTATTAGTAACATCACCCCCCCCCCCACTCGGTCCCTGACTAAGTTGCGTATTCGAGGCTTGTTTACCTTAGATACACTTCAATCACACAATACACTATCCATCATGCAGATACAGAATGATTCATTGCTACGCACACAGGAAGTTAAAAAAAATTCCGACAGAAACTGTGACATTTGTGGTGAATGGACAGTTTTTTAAGAGGATTTCCATTTACATTATACTCGTATATTACAGCCATGTTACGAGCTCATCGTCTTCAAGATGAGTGTTAAGGTAGCGCAGCTGGAGTAACTCGGACTCTTCTACCTTGAACGTTTCTTTGTTTAATCAGTTTATATGTAGTGTTCCATTTCGTGCTATGATTTTATACTCGTATTTCCCTTCAGAACACGGTTGCCAGGACTGTTCTGGATTTTAATTGTGTGTCCTGTATCCTGGATTCTGTTATATTTTTCCTGGCATGTCAAAAATTAAAATTTTTAAAATTCCTCATTCATTTTTTCATGTCAAACCTATGTTCATCATCGTCGTCAACGCCACCTGGAGCCTCCTATCAGTTTCTATTGCAATAAAACGATAATACTATCACAGTCTACTACATACAGTCGCGAAGGTTGAGGTGTTTTTTTGCAAATCTCGTGATAAAGCGCTCCAAGCGGTTAGCAACTAGAAACAATAGACTGTCCACGGTCGACTTTCGACTGTGTCGTATTTCTATCGAGTGCTAGCTCGTTGCGTATTTCACATTGATGCTTGTGAAATGTTCGTTATTCGTTGTAATGAAAATGTTAATGGCTAAAATATAATAATTGGAATAATAATATGGGACAAGGAGGAGACGTTTGTAGTGCTATAAATTGTAGCAACAGTAAGAGAAAGAGGCCAGAGTTATCTTTTTTCCGATTTCCGAAAGATTCAGAAAGGTTCCTGGGTTTCCACAAGAATGCTGTGCAAAAACAAAACTCTTAATTTTGAAGTTCTTTGTGACTGTTAGAATCGTGTTAGAATACATTATATCCTTAAATTTCACAATGAAATGTTTCAGTCTAACCGAAAGGACATTAGATACCGGTTAAAGTTCTGTCACTTAGGCTGCTAAATTTCCAGAGAAATAAAGGTTAGGTCTACTTTTTTTTTTCAGAGGATATATTTTTAATTGTAGCTATTAATTTTGTTATCATTTTTATGTGTTATTTTACTAAAGACGTAGAAAAATTAAGTTTGTTTTAATGACATTTATTGATCACGTTTTATTTTCAATTCTGGTGGGATTATTACTGCTTAGGCATTTTTTTTTCAAAGGATATGTTTTTAATTACAGCTGTTAATTTTGTTGTTATTTTTATTTGTTGCTCTACTAGAGGCGTAGAAAAAGTCTGTTACAATAAAATTTATTGGTCACGTTTTATTTCCAATTCTGGTGTGATTATTATTGCTTAACCTCATCCCACTTTGTTAACTACGTAAGCCTACACTACAAGTACCGGTACACGTAAGTTACTCCATTAATTCATATTTCCATTATTATTGTTGTAAAGGGAAATGGAAATTAATATTTATTGGTTTCATAGTTAATTATCGCTATAATCTTGAATGACTGAAGCTATTATAGTAAATTTCAATTCGTTTTGCACAATCAAAAATTATATATAAAATTTCTTGCAGGTATCTTCGAGTTTATGGTGGAATTTAATATATTTCATTAAAATAATAAATTAACTTCATGCATTTAATATTTCAATAATGGAAGGAAGGTGTTAATTTTTCCCAAAGAACACGACAACGAAAGTGTAACATATTTTTCGTCTACTAGGAGAGAGATCTGCGATGCTGAGGCGATAGTAGCGATCCTAGTGGTGGGCAACTACCCATGTTTGCATTTTTACTACATATTGAGCTTCGCGACTGTATATAGTAGACTGTGGTAGAAATATGTTTAAAATGTCTTTCTCCATTTAAAATTCCGCCCATCAATAACTTTCCAACCGTTACCCTCTGGACATAGGTACGCTATGTCAGGTTAAATCGATGTACGTTAACCCAAACTACATTACATTCCTCTTGAGACACCCTGTATATTATTAGTAACATCACCCCCCACTCGGTCCCTGACTAAGTTACGTATTCGAGGCTTGTTTACCTTAGATACACTTCAATCACACAATACACTATCCATCATGCAGATACAGAATGATTCATTGCTACGCACACAGGAAGTTAAAAAAAGTTCCGACAGAAACTGTGACATTTGTGGTGAATGGACAGTTTTTCTAAGAGGATTTCCATTTACATTATACTCGTATATTACAGCCATGTTACGAGCTCATCGTCTTCAAGATGAGTGTTAAGGTAGCGCAGCTGGAGTAACTCGGACTCTTCTACCTTGAACGTTTTTTTGTTTAATCAGTTTATATGTAGTGTTCCATTTCGTGCTAAGATTTTATACTCGTATTTCCCTTCAGAACACGGTTGCCAGGACTGTTCTGGATTTTAATTCTGTGTCCTGTATCCTGGATTCAGTTATATTTTTCCTGGCACGTCAAAAATTGAAATTTCTAAAATTCCTCATTCATTTTTTCATGTCAAACCTATGTTCATCATCGTCGTCAACGCCATCTGGAGCCTACTATCAGTTTCTATTGCAATAAAACGATAATACTACAGTGTATTTGTTATAATGCAGTGCCTTAATTCTATGTGGATATGGAGAAGATTGGAGCGTACGAAATGGGCAAACAGAATAAGAAATGGAGCTGTGCTAGAAAGAGTGACTGGAGAAAGAATAATGCTGAAACTGATCAGTAAGAGAAAAAAGGAATTGGCTGGGACTCTGGTTAAGAATGAATACTGAAGGATGCACTGGAAGGAATGGTGAACGGGAGAAGAGTTCGGGGCAGAAAAAGATATCAGATGATAGACGACATTAAGATATATGGATCATATGAGGAGACAAAGAGGAAGGCGGAAAAAAGGAAGATCGGAGAATGCTGGGTTTGCAGTGAAAGACCTGCCCTTGGGCAAAACTCTATGAATGAATGATTCAATGAATTTTTATTATTTATTCCCTTTAGAAGTTAATTTATTAATGATAGAATTTAAACACTGTTATTTACTTACTTACTGGCTTTTAAGGAACCCGGAGGTTCATTGCCGCCCTCACATAAGCCCGACAATGGTCCCTATCCTGAGCAAGATTAATCCAGTCTCTATAATCATATCCCACCTCCCTCAAATCCATTTTAATATTATCTTCTCATCTACGTCTCGGCCTCTCCAAAGGTCTTTTTCCCTCCGGCCTCCCAACTAACACACTATATGCATTTCTGGATTCGCCCATACGTGCTACATGCCCTGCCCATCTCAAACATCTGGATTTAATGTTCCTAATTATGTCAGGTGAGGAATACAATGCGTGCAGTTCTGTGTTGTGCAACTTTCTCCATTCTCCTGTAACTTCATCCCTCTTAACCCCAAATATTTTTCTAAGCACCTTATTCTCAAACACCCTTAACCTATGTTCCTCTCTCAAAGTGGGAGTCCAAGTTTCACAACCATAAAGAACAACCGGTAATATAACTGTTTTATAAATTCTAACTTTCAGATTTTTTGACAGCTAACTGGATGATAAAAAGCTTCTCAACCTAAAAATAACAGGCATTTCCCATATTTATTCTTTGTTTAATTTCCTCCCGAGTATCATTTACATTTGTTACTGTTGCTCCCAGGTATTTGAATTTTTCCACCTCTTCAAATTTCCAATTTTTATATTTCCATTTCGTACAATATTCCCGTCACGAGACATAATCATATACTTTGTCTTTTTGGGATTTACTTCCAAGCCTATATCTTTACTTGCTTCAAGTAAAATTCCCATATTTTCCCTAATCGTTTGTGGATTTATCATGAATTTTTCTGTATAGGTAAGGCTGCAATATGACATTATTTTTCCAGACTTTATCAATAATTCAAAAGAAATTTCATAATATAGCAAAAATGCAACAAAATTAAAAGTTTAGGCAGGCCCTATATAATTAGCGAAATAAAAAATAATATAATCATCTCTATTGCAAATTGAATTAACTCAAATCTGTAGTCAAGGTACGAGTATCATTACCTGTCCTGGATTCCTGAAGAGAGAATCTGGCAACCCTGCTTCAGAAGCACATTTCTCACTTCGCTTATTTCATCGTCCGTCTTCTAGTACAATAATATAAGGATCAGGAATATTTATGCGCCATCGTCCGAGATCGGCTTAGAATCCCCAAACCAATTCAAGCATGACAACACAATTGCTAATTTATTTTAATTGCCCACTCAAATAGAGCCTGGCCTCGTATCCTTGATAGTGAATGATTCAGCTTCATTAGGGCAGACTTCCTTTTCGGAAGCAACGCCAGGTAATAAGCATTTCCGTGAGACACTCCTCGGTATGACACTGCATACCGCAATGCACAACAATTTGAATAACAAGATAAACCGGACGCCACAAGGACGTTGCTGAAGTGTTTGCGGGAAACGTCACAGTGACGTCATCTTGTAATAAAACATTCTTCAGTGCTTAGGTCTTTTATTCCATGACGCGAAATGCATAAACGAATGAAATCGAATTGATATGAATGGTGTCATTTACCGCAATTCCAGCCTACTCATTCAGTGGTTCTCCACCTAACACAACCGGTTTTGAGTCTTGTTATGTCCTTAAGTAATAGCTTTCCTCCTCCACCACAGTAATATCATGTTTAATGCAGTTCTCTTCTACGCAGATTATTACACTTTCTCTTTTCTTGACTCGGGAAGGTATTCATTTCGTTTCTTCGCATATCTACAGCAGGCATGTCAATTGATGCCCACAGGAGCAAGCGCGCGCTTTGGAGCCCAGGAGAGCCTGAGCGCTTTACAGCGGAAAGGAAAGAGACAGACGAAAGAGGTGGTATATGCCGCTTGGTCGAGCTATATTCAGGAATGGCCAGCACTGATTCAATAGATAAAGGGAAGAGAACTTATTAAAACTGTATCCATGGTAATTTTTAGATTTCCCTGAGAAGTATAAGTGCATTATAAGAATGTAAGTTTTAATTTTAATGCTCATTTTTCACAAGTTTGATTTTTTTATTCAAAAGAAATATTTTCTCAACTTTTCGTATAGAAAAGTGAAATTTTCAGGTATAGGCCTATTTATTTAGTAGCCTTACAGAATGTTTTCGTATATCTAATATACCGTATATACGTATTACTGAAGACAGTGTATTGAAATTTTTGAAAATATTCGCATGGAAATTGTTTCTAAGGAAATTAATTAACAAAGCAACTATTTTACATTATAAGCAAAAGATACGTGCCCATGTTTTGTAAAAATGTCAGCTCTATAGCTTCAGCACATTTCGAGAAAATAATTTAATATTCTGATGGTAGGAAGTTGCTCACAAATTTCACCTTAAAAGCATAATGCGATAAGAGTTTTGTTATGTAATATTAGTTACACTTAAAACAGATACAGTACCTAGGTAACTTCGCTTTGTACTGTAATATTGTTTTGATTAGTTTATTGATTACTTTTGTAAGGCTAAAGATACCATCAATATAAATTCCAACTTATCATGTCATAATCTATTTCTTTGGAATATCACTTTCTTTATGAATGATGTGTTTCATCCACTTAATACAGTATAATATTATACTACTATGGAATTTAAGTGAATATTCCTTCTTAACTCTCTATTATGTTATTAACATTTAAAACACAAGTGCAATATTAAGAAATCAGTGTTAGTACTTTTGTTTTACAGACAATATAGATAATATTAAACAGAAAGAAGCCATATAAAAATAACGACATAAAATTTCACGTTCCGTTTGAAGTTTGTGCACCAATGTTTTCTTAATCCAACAGGTTGCTTATTCATATACACAACCCTTCCTCTTTCCATACTTAGCGCTTGCTGCCCGCGCACGACGTCAAGGTCAGAAAAATGCGCTTGCTTTGACATCACTGATCTACAGTAAAGTTCGGAATCTAGAAATAAATCGAAAAAAGTAATTCATATCTGAAATCATAAGCACATTTTCAAATTATGGATATTTTAATTGAATAGGTGGCACTGCACGATTATTTAACGTGGATGGAAATGGCATTTTGGCGAGAAGAAACCGAGAACTCGCCACGGGTTTGAAATTCGCCTTCCATTTGAAGAAAATCCTCAGAAGAAGTTCATATGGAATTTTCGATCCCATGTCCGACAGCTACTCCGAAGTGATCTATTGCAATAGACACAACTACACTTACCTCTAGTCCTAGTGCACGAGAAATAAAGTTGCAATTGACACTGCGTGGGCGAACGTGCACGTATGAAGGCTTGGCGTCACTTTGCCCAATCACAATCCACGACCAAGAAGAGGTGAAGTAAGGGATCTATACCTTGACCAAAACTACTTCCGACTTGACAGCCGTGGCGAAAAGGCCATGGTGCGCCGAGCCACTGTGTAAGCTGCAACGTGCATAGCACCAATGGAGGGAGGCGGACAACCGAAGGGGAAGTTAATGTTTAGGACGTGTAACGAAGAAAGAAATGAACAAGAAAACATAGGACACATTATCACAACCTAAAATTAACTGTCTTCAGAATGTCTCTGCGACAGAGTTTCAAAATCAGGAATTATGTCACTTACTGCCAATCGTAGTTGATCACGAAGGTATTTGTCTGTCAGTCGTGATCTAAATTTGATTTTTACTATTTTCATTGTTGAAAATAATTTTTCACAAACGTAAGTTACAGCGAACATGGCTTCAACAGAGCAAGCGAAAGAACGAAGCTTCAAATATTTATTTTTTTCCAAAGATTTTAAAAGTTCAATATCTGTCAAGTCCTTACATCTAGCTTTCATTTACGTCACATTGTAAATCTGCGAGTTTAAATTGAAAATCTAACCGCATTATTCGTACATCTGCTGTAAAAGAATCGACGTACAGAGATGATAATGATAATAATATTTATGTTATACAACCGTTTTTCCTAGTAATATTTGTGAACAAATCATACATTTAATATTTTCATCCTATTGTAAGCAAAAGAATGCGTCCTCCCATCGTACTTGAAACTTTCGTTTTTGTAGAGGTACATGGTTTCGAGAGAGATATTGCGACGATACGCCACTCACAGGTCCGAGACAAATACAAATAGAACGGAGTTTGACTCCAGTGAGTAAGAGGGTGGGGGTTGTAGGTAGGAAGCGAGAGAAAAGCACTGCGAGCCACAATGTGCTCGTGAGTCGCATTTTCGCCGCGGATGGCTTATAGAGAAGGGGGAGCAATGTTGTCATGTTGCCCATCTTTCGTGTAAGCGAGCGCGCTGCCGATAGAGTGCAGTAATGAACGGCTGACATGAACGCATACATTTCTAACTAATTTGTTGAACACTAGGCATTAAAATTTGTGTACATTATTATTTTTATTAGCCTATAATAATGGAATAATAATAATAATAACAATAATTAGTAGTAGTTGTAGTAGTAGTACAGGTATTCTTCAATGTAAATACCGTTAGAAAAGCGTCGAAAGGACTGTAAACTGTAAAAACAGTTTTAATTTAATACAAAGCCTCTACTTTTATGAGTGTTGGTATTCTTCAATGTAATATTGTTAGAAATGCGTTGAAAAAATTGTAAACTGTAAAAATATTTATAATTAAAAATCTGCACGGCCTTTTTCTTTTCAAATATTGGTAACAGTGCTCTTATTAATTTTAACACAAGCAACAGTTCTCATTACGACTTGCGCCAAAGGTAAAAGAGGCCCGCCATTATCTTTCCTCCTGTCAAAATACTCTCTTACATAACACACCATCTCTCGCACTTGACTCTTTAACGGGGCACCTTGTTCAATATTCTTTATTCTCCGCCTGCCTTTCCTTCCTTCCTGCCGACATTGCACAAGTCATCTATTTAAAAACTCTAGCAGAAACTAGAAAACACACACTCCACCAATGACAACGAAGATAATAGTGTAATATAATTTAAACACAATAATTATCGATACACTAAAACAATAATACAACTAAATAATATTTTTAATTCGCAGAAAGCACGCATTAACCAGCCAACTCAGTCATTCCGGCCACTGTATTCACCACTAAGCCCTGGTATTCACGTGCAACTTGTAAACATAGACAAGGCAACACCGTCCCGTTACCATGGTTACGCGTCTCTTGTGATTGGTTGATTTGAATGGTTGCCATGGTAACATGCTAAAGGCGCCATTTGTCAGGTCGGAAGTTGTTTTGGACAGACCATACAGCGTATTCCGAATCTCACCGGTCCGGTGGCATCAATGACGTCACGTTGCAACGAAAATAAGGAACAAAACTGCTGGAAGAATCGATGCTGTCATGGCGACTGTGTAAGTGGTTATCTGTGCTACGCTAGCAAAATTTTGCGAAATTTCCGTACTGCCATCTCATTCAAATAAAAGAGATCATAAACAACTTATTTCTTGAACCGGTAGTAATAACTGGTCCGTTGACATGTTCGCTCATAAGCCATTAACATATTGTTTTTACGTTGTGCTCATTACAAATAATACAGCAGAACTAAAGCAGAACACACCGCCATGATACAACAGTGCACGATGTCATTCGTCTGCTAATTCCCGCCCTATACAAGAACCAATCAGATTCACTGATGGCGGCTGATAGAGACTGCCACCGCCTCTGCAAGTTGATGGCACCGGTGCGACACCGGTGGAGCATCAATGACGTCATCGGTGGAATTCGGAACACCGTGATGCCATCGGATTGCTCACCGGTGAGATTCGGAATACGCTCATAGGAACCAGAGTTGTCACAGTTCTTATCGGATCGTAGATCTATGCCTGAGACCAAGTCCAGTTCCTTGTGCAATGCATAGCGCTTTGTTTTGTTCTCAGTTCAGCAACGTAATACGCCAGTGAAGTTTTATGTGTTATCCGGTGGTTATCCGAAGGCGTGAGAACTGCGATAGTGATGAAGATGATTTAGATATTGCACAATTGGAGACCGACAGTGAGAAAGAAGAAGAGTGACAAGCGGCAGGTAACGTTAATTACAACCTTATTTCCCGTGCACTGTACATTCAGCTCACATACATACATGCTGTCAGAAATACCAACTTTGGAGAACGGTAAACAGTAATGGGAAGAAAGAGGAGGAGGAAGGGGGTGCACACAGAACACGATCTATATGCCTACAGAGTGAACCGTAATTAATATCAAAAGGGTTATTCTTTGAGGTATTTCAATCAAAAAAGTTTAAAACAACTTCCCTCATTTTTACTTCCTTTTCAAGATAAAAATTGTTTTATATCAAACATTTCATATCGTGTTTTGGGAAAACGATTGATTTAATTCCCAATATGCTCAGTCAATTTAAGAGATGATAATAAATGACTCAAAGCATTTCAGTTTTGTTCTTTAAATATGCACAAATTTGATCCGAACAAATGTAATATTTTATGATCCCCTTTCAGGACGAAATAGTAATATACGTTACAAGAGCGGTATGTTGACGTTTTCACGTTCGAGGAAAAGATTGAAAAAGCGAAACGTAGTTGAGCTTTTTTAATTTCCGAGAACATGAAAACAAACATACCGCTCGTGTATCGTACATTATTTTGTGCGAAGATCGTTTATTACATACCTGAAAGACGAATTTCTAATTAGTTGCAATGAAATCTCCATGTTGGTTTCTGTTTAATGACGGCAACTTCGGAAAACCAAAATATCTTTCTTCAACATTGTTGCTATAAAATGTTTTCTGTGTTTACTATACTCCAGCAGGCCGTGATATACGTCTGTCTTTTTTTTTCCCCCAGTCTACAAATGCGAACTTAAAACAAACGGTAAGGTTATGTAATGATTTATTTTTCATTTTAATATTTTAACAATATTATTTATATAACATATTGCAGTAATAACATCCGCATCTGGAATCTTGTTGATTTTTTCACGGCTTCCTTAATGTTACTTGTATCAGGAATGAAGTAAGTTTCGTGGAGTAGTAGACTTTACTTAATTTTTGCAAATATTTAAAAACAATAATTAACACTGCAATTTAGGTGAAATTGCAGTGGTAAGTTTCCAATTTATAATTATTACTATGTTAAACGTCTCTAAAAATAATATGTTAAAAGCCTAAAGCAGTAAAATGAATGTCGCGCTTAAGCGGTAAGAAGAGGGAAATTGTTATGTGTGTTACGTTGGGAATACTGAATGTGGTATTTCACACTTACCGCGTATTGGTTCTGTGCGGAAAACAAGCAAATACGCACGATCTCGCACAAAGTTACATTACCTATCACTTCCGAAGCCTGTGATTCGTCGAGAACTGCATGCACAAATATTGATTGGTTGTCGGTATTAATCAGCCCAAAGAGAAATCAATTCAATCCATACCTCAACGAATATGTGAATTAAAAAACTTAGTTATATTGTTCTTGGTCTGTAAAAAATCAAATACTTTAAGATAAACGAAAAATTGTAATTGTTAATTCGTATTACGATTAATTCGTAATATCTGGCATCTCTGACTCATTATATGTCATACGAGCACGAATCCCACTCGCTAATCCTATACATCAGTGGCTTGTTGGAATCATATTACATTTATATACTATTATCTACGTTCAGCTCATATGTCTTGTCACATAGGAGCACGAATCCCACTCGCTAATCCTACACATCAGTGGTTTGTTGGAATCATATTACATTTATATACTATTATCTACGGTCAGCTCATATGTCTTGTCACATAGGAGTACGAATCCCACTCGCTAATCCTATACATCAGTGGCTTGTTGGAATCATATTACATTTATATACTATTATCTACGTTCAGCTCATATGTCTTGTCACATAGGAGTACGAATCCCACTCGCTAATCCTATACATCAGTGGCTTGTTGGAATCATATTACATTTTTATACTATTATCTACGTTCAGCTCATATGTCTTGTCACATAGGAGTACGAATCCCACTCTCTAATCCTATACATGAGTGGCTTGTTGGAATCATATTACATTTATATACTATTATCTACGTTCAGCTCATATGTCTTGTCACATAGGAGTACGAATCCCACTCGCTAATCCTATACATCAGTGGCTTGTTGGAATCATATTACATTTATATACTATTATCTACGTTCAGCTCATATGTCTTGTCACATAGGAGTACGAATCCCACTCGCTAATCCTATACATCAGTGGCTTGTTGGAATCATATTACATTTTTATACTATTATCTACGTTCAGCTCATATGTCTTGTCACATAGGAGTACGAATCCCACTCGCTAATCCTATACATCAGTGGCTTGTTGGAATCATATTACATTTTTATACTATTATCTACGTTCAGCTCATATGTCTTGTCACATAGGAGTACGAATCCCACTCTCTAATCCTATACATCAGTGGCTTGTTGGAATCATATTACATTTATATACTATTATCTACGTTCAGCTCATATGTCTTGTCACATAGGAGTACGAATCCCACTCGCTAATCCTATACATCAGTGGCTTGTTGGAATCATATTACATTTTTATACTATTATCTACATTCAGCTCATATGTCTTGTCACATAGGAGTACGAATCCCACTCTCTAATCCTACACATCAGTGGCTTGTTGGAATCATATTACATTTATATACTATTATCTACGTTCAGCTCACATGTCTTGTCACATAGGAGCACGAATCCCACTCGCTAATCCTATACATCAGTGGCTTGTTGGAATCATATTACATTTATATACTATTATCTACGTTCAGCTCACATGTCTTGTCACATAGGAGTACGAATCCCACTCGCTAATCCTATACATCAGTGGCTTGTTGGAATCATATTACATTTATATACTATTATCTACGTTCAGCTCACATGTCTTGTCACATAGGAGTACGAATCCCACTCGCTAATCCTATACATCAGTGGCTTGTTGGAATCATATTACATTTATATACTATTATCTACGTTCAGCTCACATGTCTTGTCACATAGGAGTACGAATCCCACTCGCTAATCCTATACATCAGTGGCTTGTTGCAATCATATTACATTTATATACTATTATCTACGTTCAGCTCACATGTCTTGTCACATAGGAGCACGAATCCCACTCGCTAATCCTATACATCAGTGGCTTGTTGGAATCATATTACATTTATATACTATTATCTACGTTCAGCTCACATGTCTTGTCATATAGGAGCACGAATCCCACTCGCTAATCCTATACATCAGTGGCTTGTTGGAATCATATTACATTTATATACTATTATCTACGTTCAGCTCACATGTCTTGTCACATAGGAGCACGAATCCCACTCGCTAATCCTATACATCAGTGGCTTGTTGGAATCATATTACATTTATATACTATTATCTACGTTCAGCTCACATGTCTTGTCATATAGGAGCACGAATCCCACTCGCTAATCCTATACATCAGTGGCTTGTTGGAATCATATTACATTTATATACTATTATCTACGTTCAGCTCATATGTCTTGTCATATAGGAGTACGAATCCCACTCGCTAATCCTATACATCAGTGGCTTGTTGGAATCATATTACATTTATATACTATTATCTACGTTCAGCTCACATGTCTTGTCACATAGGAGCACGAATCCCACTCGCTAATCCTATACATCAGTGGCTTGTTGGAATCATATTACATTTATATACTATTATCTACGTTCAGCTCACATATCTTGTCACATAGGAGCACGAATCCCACTCTCTAATCCTATACATCAGTGGCTTGTTGGAATCATATTACATTTATATACTATTATCTACGTTCAGCTCATATGTCTTGTCACATAGGAGCACGAATCCCACTCGCTAATCCTATACATCAGTGGCTTGTTGGAATCATATTACATTTATATACTATTATCTACGTTCAGCTCATATGTCTTGTCACATAGGAGTACGAATCCCACTCGCTAATCCTACACATCAGTGGCTTGTTGGAATCATATTACATTTATATACTATTATCTACGTTCAGCTCATATGTCTTGTCATATAGGAGTACGAATCCCACTCGCTAATCCTATACATCAGTGGCTTGTTGGAATCATATTACATTTATATACTATTATCTACGTTCAGCTCACATATCTTGTCACATAGGAGCACGAATCCCACTCTCTAATCCTATACATCAGTGGCTTGTTGGAATCATATTACATTTATATACTATTATCTACGTTCAGCTCATATGTCTTGTCATATAGGAGTACGAATCCCACTCGCTAATCCTATACATCAGTGGCTTGTTGGAATCATATTACATTTATATACTATTATCTAAGTTCAGCTCACATATCTTGTCACATAGGAGCACGAATCCCACTCTCTAATCCTATACATCAGTGGCTTGTTGGAATCATATTACATTTATATACTATTATCTACGTTCAGCTCATATGTCTTGTCACATAGGAGCACGAATCCCACTCGCTAATAATACACATCAGTGGCTTGTTGGAATCATATTACATTTATATACTATTATCTACGTTCAGCTCATATGTCTTGTCATATAGGAGTACGAATCCCACTCGCTAATCCTATACATCAGTGGCTTGTTGGAATCATATTACATTTATATACTATTATCTACGTTCAGCTCATATGTGTTGTCACATAGGAGTACGAATCCCACTCTCTAATCCTACACATCAGTGGCTTGTTGGAATCATATTACATTTATATACTATTATCTACGTTCAGCTCATATGTCTTGTCATATAGGAGTACGAATCCCACTCGCTAATCCTATACATCAGTGGCTTGTTGGAATCATATTACATTTATATACTATTATCTACGTTCAGCTCATATGTGTTGTCACATAGGAGTACGAATCCCACTCTCTAATCCTACACATCAGTGGCTTGTTGGAATCATATTACATTTATATACTATTATCTACGTTCAGCTCATATGTCTTGTCACATAGGAGCACGAATCCCACTCGCTAATCCTATACATCAGTGGCTTGTTGGAATCATATTACATTTATATACTATTATCTACGTTCAGCTCATATGTGTTGTCACATAGGAGTACGAATCCCACTCTCTAATCCTACACATCAGTGGCTTGTTGGAATCATATTACATTTATATACTATTATCTACGTTCAGCTCATATGTGTTGTCACATAGGAGTACGAATCCCACTCTCTAATCCTACACATCAGTGGCTTGTTGGAATCATATTACATTTATATACTATTATCTACGTTCAGCTCATATGTCTTGTCACATAGGAGTACGAATCCCACTCGCTAATAATACACATCAGTGGCTTGTTGGAATCATATTACATTTATATACTATTATCTACGTTCAGCTCATATGTCTTGTCATATAGGAGTACGAATCCCACTCGCTAATCCTATACATCAGTGGCTTGTTGGAATCATATTACATTTATATACTATTATCTACGTTCAGCTCACATATCTTGTCACATAGGAGCACGAATCCCACTCGCTAATCCTATACATCAGTGGCTTGTTGGAATCATATTACATTTATATACTATTATCTACGTTCAGCTCATATGTCTTGTCACATAGGAGCACGAATCCCACTCGCTAATCCTACACATCAGTGGCTTGTTGGAATCATATTACATTTATATACTATTATCTACGTTCAGCTCATATGTCTTGTCACATAGGAGTACGAATCCCACTCGCTAATCCTACACATCAGTGGCTTGTTGGAATCATATTACATTTATATACTATTATCTACGTTCAGCTCATATGTCTTGTCACATAGGAGTACGAATCCCACTCGCTAATCCTATACATCAGTGGCTTGTTGGAATCATATTACATTTATATACTATTATCTACGTTCAGCTCATATGTCTTGTCACATAGGAGTACGAATCCCACTCGCTAATCCTATACATCAGTGGCTTGTTGGAATCATATTACATTTATATACTATTATCTACGTTCAGCTCATATGTCTTGTCACATAGGAGTACGAATCCCACTCGCTAATCCTATACATCAGTGGCTTGTTGGAATCATATTACATTTATATACTATTATCTACGTTCAGCTCATATGTCTTGTCACATAGGAGTACGAATCCCACTCTCTAATCCTACACATCAGTGGCTTGTTGGAATCATATTACATTTATATACTATTATCTACGTTCAGCTCATATGTCTTGTCACATAGGAGTACGAATCCCACTCTCTAATCCTACACATCAGTGGCTTGTTGGAATCATATTACATTTATATACTATTATCTACGTTCAGCTCATATGTCTTGTCACATAGGAGTACGAATCCCACTCTCTAATCCTACACATCAGTGGCTTGTTGGAATCATATTACATTTATATACTATTATCTACGTTCAGCTCATATGTCTTGTCACATAGGAGTACGAAGTACGAATCCCACTCTCTAATCCTATACATCAGTGGCTTGTTGGAATCATATTACATTTATATACTATTATCTACGTTCAGCTCATATGTTTTGTCACATAGGAGTACGAATCCCACTCTCTAATCCTACACATCAGTGGCTTGTTGGAATCATATTACATTTATATACTATTATCTACGTTCAGCTCATATGTCTTGTCACATAGGAGTACGAATCCCATTCTCTAATCCTATACATCAGTGGCTTGTTGGAATCATATTACATTTATATACTATTATCTACGTTCAGCTCATATGTCTTGTCATATAGGAGTACGAATCCCACTCTCTAATCCTACAAATCAGTGGCTTGTTGGAATCATATTACATTTATATACTATTATCTACGTTCAGCTCATATGTCTTGTCACATAGGAGTACGAATCCCACTCTCTAATCCTATACATCAGTGGCTTGTTGGAATCATATTACATTTATATACTATTATCTACGTTCAGCTCATATGTCTTGTCACATAGGAGTACGAATCCCACTCTCTAATCCTACACATCAGTGGCTTGTTGCAATCATATTACATTTACATACTATTATCTACGTTCAGCTCATATGTCTTGTCACATAGGAGTACGAATCCCACTCTCTAATCCTATACATCAGTGGCTTGTTGGAATCATATTACATTTATATACTATTATCTACGTTCAGCTCATATGTCTTGTCACATAGGAGTACGAATCCCACTCGCTAATCCTATACATCAGTGGCTTATTGGAATCATATTACATTTATATACTATTATCTACGTTCAGCTCATATGTCTTGTCACATAGGAGTACGAATCCCACTCTCTAATCCTATACATCAGTGGCTTGTTGGAATCATATTACATTTATATACTATTATCTACGGTCAGCTCATATGTCTTGTCACATAGGAGTACGAATCCCACTCTCTAATCCTATACATCAGTGGCTTGTTGGAATCATATTACATTTATATACTATTATCTACGTTCAGCTCATATGTCTTGTCACATAGGAGTACGAATCCCACTCGCTAATCCTATACATCAGTGGCTTATTGGAATCATATTACATTTATATACTATTATCTACGTTCAGCTCATATGTCTTGTCACATAGGAGTACGAATCCCACTCGCTAATCCTATACATCAGTGGCTTGTTGGAATCATATTACATTTTTATACTATTATCTACGTTGAGCTCATATGTATTGTCACATAGGAGTAGGAATCCCACTCGCTAATCCTACACATCAGTGGCTTGTTGGAATCACAAATTACGGAATAACAATCAGTCCAAAAGTTATTTATTTACGTATTAATGAACTGAAATAGCCATCGTTTAGTTAAAACTTATAATTACAAACGTTTTCGACTACCTGGTAGTCATCCTAAGGTCTAAGAAGAATACATAACTGGAAAAAGACTTCTTCATTTTGAAGTGGTGATAACGCATCGTATGCTGTAGCTGCATAATGATAGTCTTCGAAGGAGACATTCAGCACGCTATGCCGTAAAGTAGCGATATCGCGTTCCAGCAAGTGACTTTTCTCCCCCTTCTCTTGTAAAAGATGCTTCCATTCTGCGAATTGTTGCTCAGAATAGTACGTGAAATTAACTTGAACCATATTATATTTACAAGCATACACATATATGGGCTAAGAAACAAAAGCAGTTCATTACATCCACCTACAACAACGTATCTCTAGAAGAGGTGAAGGAAACTCGCAAATAGAGATACAGTATACGAGTACGTATACAAAAACAATGAAATACAGCAGAGCCTCTATTATCCGGCAGTCCGAAATATCAACTCCGAATCAATGGGGCTTAAAGCTTATTTATCATTTTTCCCACGTCGTAGCTGCTTGATCAAAGACCGATGCCGAATGAGGCTCATGTGATAATGTATTTTCTCATAAAATGTTGGCCAGTCCCCCACCTAGGATTCTTTTGTGATGAATTTGGAGAGCTACAGTGTGTAGCGAAATCCAACGTCGTAAGCCCAACTGTAACGGTTGTGGAGATCATGGCGCTGACAACACGTTACTCCCGTAGTAGCTGAATATCGTTCATCTCTGCTGAGGCATGTGGACGTTAGGCATGGTAATGAAATAAATATAGGAATAAAGACAGCGGACAAAAATATATGAACTGTAAAAGAATATAGCCATACAGTGAAATTAAAAGAAAAAACAGAAAAAAAAAACAGGAAATGCGTATACGCGATATACTAACTTTTGGGATATGTACGTAACACGTTATCCAAAAGTTGCGGAACCTTTAGAATTGCAGTCCCTTCGGTAGCATCTAGAAAGTGGCGTCAATTCAAGAGAGTTAGTTTTCGGGTGGATATTGATTTTTCCGCAGCTACATACAGGGTGTTTCAGAAATACTTGACAAACCTTGGGGACATATTCCTTACACCAGAACAAGGAAAAAAGTTAATATAACATATGTCCGAAAATTCTTAGTTTTTTAGTTATTAATTAAAGAACATAATGAAACATCTGTTACATATTGTCAGCTTGGTAGCAAGTGTTGCAACTTAAATCAATTCAGAAACTCGTAACAAATATTCAAAATGTACAGAAATGACAAATGACTGTAGTGAACAAGTTTCCTTGGCAACACATAGCCATCTAGGATAGAATGGGTGCATCAGCAGACTTGTATCGATAACGTCATTCGATTATCTAACAAAATGAATATTATTATCGGTTACAAACTTAAGTGAAGTTGTTGGATTATACCTCGAAACGCGTTGAACGTAAACTTTCATTGTTATGAGTTTCTGAATTGATTAAAGTTACAACACTTGCCACCAAGCTGACAATATCTAACAGATGTTTCATTATGTTCTTTCTTTAATAACTAAAAAACTAAGGATTTTCGGACATATATATGTTTATATGGACTTTTTTTTTTTGTTTTGGTGTTTGTCAAAGTATTTCTAAAACACCCTTTATAAAGGTCAAACTTAACTTATTTTAAGATAATCCCTTAAAATATCATGAAGGAATGGAATTATTGTTATCCAACATTATTTTCAAGGTTACGGGAATTATATTAACATTATGTAGTTTCCACAGTCCAAAGAAAATACGAAAAATATTAGTTTACTCCTTAACTAAAATACTTATTAATTATAGTCCTCCAGCTGCATTCCCTTGGACATCACCAATTTGTGTAACAAAGATTTTCTGGCTCGGATATCAGCTGTTCAGTCGCCATATTGAATGTTCAATGAATACATAAGGAGTTATCTGGTCATTTATATTCACATAAGCTATGGAAAGAGTTATGTAGTCGATAACTGCCATCTGACGTTTCAGAAACACTTATCGATCAAATAGTGCTATGGAATACACATATCTGACGTTCCAGAAACCGGACATTAGACTGGTTAACCGTGACATCTTGTGTTGCCATTTTTTCTCGAACATATTTTTCGCTCACCTTACAAAACATCATTTTCATTAAAAACATCGCTTTTGAATTAAAATAGTTGAATGGTACACTTTTTATTGTAGTAATTTCGACGTGTAATTAAAAAAAAATAGTATATTTCTTTAAAGACTACTAGCTTCCAAGTTGTTTATTTTATCATGCAATTTACTGTAGTTAAGTAAATAAAACTAATATGCAGTGCACAGCACTTCTAGTATTTTGGGTGTATTATGCATTTGAAATCATGTTATGAACTGTAGATATATAATAATAATAATAATAATAATAATAATAATAATAATAATAATAATAATAACAATAACAATAATAATAATAATAATAATGTTTTATTTTCGCTGGCAGAGTTAAGGCCATAAGGCCTTCTCTTCCACTCAATCAGCCTTAATCAATACAATACATAAATTTAAATTACAAATATTTTCACTGCACTTAAAAGGTTCTCCAGCAATAATCTTCACTACACATTTATTTAAATTTAGATAAATCTATAAGGTAAAGTAGTAACTTAATTTATGAGCTAATTTAATTCAATGAATTATAATTAATTTAATATTTGAGATAGCTAGTAAAATGATGAAAATTAATTTAATATAAGCTTACTAGGACTATGTTACAGGGAGAATATATATATATTTCTATTTCTATAATGAGAATGTTAATGTAATTGCCATTAGAGGTTTTGTAAATCTATTTAGAGAAATTAAAGATAATAATAATAATAAGAATGGACAGATGTTAGTTTCATTATAAGTAACAAATATTAATCAGCAATTCATCTGTTAAGTAAGAATTTATGTAATTTTGACCTAAATGAAGTTATTGTCCAACAACCCCTTACATCACTCGGAAGCGAGTTCCAATTTCTAGCAACTGAAACTGTATAGGATGAAGAATATAAAGATGTCTTGTGGTAGGGTATAATGAGTAAATTGTTATAATGAGATCTTGTACTTAGCTGATGATATGCGGATAAATTTTGGAAACGAGAAGCCAAATAGATTGGGGTAGCGGTGCGCAGAATTTGAAATAAGAGAACAAGAGAATGCAGGGCTCGTCGATCGCTTAGCCTTAGCCAAGACAGAGTTTGGAAAGACGGGGAAACATGATCATACTTACTATATAGGTATTAGTCAAACGACAATAATTCGAATTTAGGTTACAGCTTCTCCCTAGGCATTACAGAAGGCAGAAAGACCGAAGTTGCTCAATTAATGTGTAAAATATTCAAATTCAATTTTCATTCCAATATCCACTAGCGTAAAACAAAATTACACTTCCATAATAAATGTAAACTATAAAAGGACACGCAGAAATATGAAAATATGCACGAAAAAAATTTTCACCAAATATATACGACTGAAGCACTTTCTTCCCGATAAATTAAAATTAATCCTTGAGCAAACACTCGTGATGCCACACTTTGACTACTGCGATGTTATATTAAGTAACCTCAGTGCAAATTTGAGCAGCAGGCTACAACGTGTGCATAATGCGTGCGTCCGTTATATTTGTAATATTCGTAAGTATGATCATGTTTCCCCGTCTTTCCAAACTCTGTCTTGGCTAAGGCTAAGTGATCGACGAGCCCTGCATTCTCTTGTTCTCTTATTTCAAATTCTGCGCACCGCTACCCCAATCTATTTGGATTCTCGTTTTCAAAATTTATCCGCATATCATCAGCTAAGCACAAGATCTCATCATAACAATTTACTCATTATACCCTACCACAAGACATCTTTATATTCTTCATCTTATACAGTTTCAGTTGCTAGAAATTGGAACTCGCTTCCGAGTGATGTAAGGGATTGTTGGACAATAACTTCATTTAGGTCAAAATTACATAAATTCTTACTTAACAGATTAATTGCTGATTAATATTTGTTACTCATAATGAAACTAACATCTATCCATTCTTATTATTATCATTAATTTCTCTAAATAGATTTACAAAACCTCTAATAGCAATTACATTAATATTTTCACTATGAAAATATATTTTAGATTTATATATATATTTTTTTCTCCCTTTAACATAGTCCTAGTAAGCTTATATTAAATTAATTTTCATCATTTTGCTAGCTATCTCAAATATTAAATTAATTATAATTCATTGAATTAAATTAGCTCATAAATTAAATTACTACTTTACCTTATAGGTTTATCTAAATTTAAATAAATACATATGTAGTCTACTAGTCGTTAAAATTGAACAATTTTGCTGGAGAACCTATTAAGTGTAGTGTAAATATTTGTAATTTAAATATGTATTGTATTGATTAAGGCTGGTTGAGTGGAAGAGAAGGCCTTATGGCCTTAACTCTGCCAGCTAAAATAAAACATTATTATTATTATTATTATTATTATTATTATTATTATTATTATTATTACACTTATGAAAGTCAAATGCACGTGTAACTGTTGACGAAGACATACCGAAGAATATAAATTTTATGTTATATGCAACACCAATTTTCCATAAAAATCCGAGCTAATTCACTGTCAAATAACAGAATATGAAACTAGATCAATAAAACGATACGGGAAGTCACTTCACGATGTATACAATCGTCCTCACTACAGATATTCTCAAATTAAATTCCTACCAATGCGTAACAAACAGAACTAGTCTTTGGGGAAATCATCCCCACGCTGCAAGTGTGCATCGTGTACTGTAAACGATCTGGATTTAGTAATTACTGTTTATATTTAGGTCTCAGATTAGGTGACCCAAGCGAGTTCCTGTTTTCTTCACTGTAACTTTATGGTAATATGCATGTATAGGATACAATTTTAAATTATTTGGCGAGTGATATGAATATAAAACGATATTTAATATTTATTTATTTATTTATTCAACCTGGTAGAGATACGGATGTCAGATCTACTCTTCCCCTCTACAAGGGGATTACAACTACAATATTAAGAATACAAGTACAAGTACAATTACAATTAATATTAAATTTACAGATACAATAAAAATCAAAGTACTAAAAGATTAACTGATTAATAAAAGCTAGACAGTATATTGTAAAAGTTAAGAGAAGCATTTCTTTTATTAAGTAAAAATTAAACCTATTCTACGCAGTAAGAAAATGCTTAATAAGTTTGCTTTTGAACGCTACTAAATTCCGACAGTCTCCGATGTCACTGGGTAGGATATTCCACAAGCGCGAGAGCGAGATTGTGTATGATGATGAATACGATGATGTCTTATGTGTTGGTATGGCTAGTATGCGGCTATTTTGCGTGCGTGTGAAGAGATTATGATATGATGACAGGTAACTGAAACGGGAGGCAAGGTAGGTAGGTGTAGAAGTGTGAAGGACTTGGAAAAGGAGAACAAGAGAATGAAAATTTCTACGTTCGTTAAGCCGTAGCCAGTTTACAGTTTGGAAGGATGGGGTAATGTGGTCAGCGCGACGGACATCGCAGACGAAGCGAACACAAGAATTATGAACACGTTGTAATTTTTGCGACTGATTGACATTGAGGTCAGTCAGTAGAAAATCACAATACTCGAAGTGGGGCATTACTAGTGTTTCCACTAGTATTTTCTTGAGTGATAGCGGAAGGAATTTTAGAATGCTGTTTAAGGAATGTAGTATTGAAAGCACTTTTTTTTGGTAATAATATGGGTTACTTTGGTTATTCCAGTTTAAATGCGTATCAAAGTAAACTCCAAGCTTTTTAACACAGGAAGCAAAAGGGATTATTGTATCGTTTAACCTGACTGGAAGAGCAGGAGTAATATTGCATAATAGACGTTGATGTCCCACTAGGATTGCTTGTGATTTTCTTGCATTGAGACCCAAACCAAACTTTCTGGCCCATGCAGATATAGATTCAAGGTCCTCGTTAAGATTTTGTATAGTATGGAAGGGAATCCTTTTAAATCATCCTACTCTTTAACGATGTTTGCATTACAATCCTTGCCAATCCAGAGTTCGTGGGTTCAAGTCTTGGTAGAGCGATACATCAACAGCTTCACTCGTTCTTTCATAGAATGACAAAAACAAAAACGGCAGTTCTTACATTCTCACAATTAACATATAAATGTTAAGAGGGTTGAAATATGACACTTTCATAGCACGCCTGTTGGTGACAATACATATTTCAAAGGATGATTCAGCTTTAATATGGCAAATATTTCTTCCCAACCAACCGCTCCATCTCCAGACTGGATATTTTAAAGGTACACTGTATCTTCACGACCAAGTGCTCCACTTCACGCCATATTGCACTGTTCTTTGACAGCCATTCGCTATGAAAGATTGCACAGTAAAGCGTCTTCGTTCTTTCGCACCCTGCAAGCACAAGGTTTCCCCCTAGCTATGAATGACATAACCTACACATCTACATCGGCGGTTGCTAACACTCGCCGAATGACATTTCAAACAATTCTGATCCCTTCTAGCCCAAAAATTTCATTGCTTGTAGAAATCTATATTTTCGACGTCGCTGAAACCGAGAAGGTTGCTTTTCGCACATTATCTGTCTGTTCTCTCCATGTGTTCAGATTTTTCTCCTAAACTACAAGGCTATTTTCAATCATATACATTAGATTCCTGTGATAAGTATGTTTATGACCTGGTCACATATAACACGTTTATCAACAGTAATCTCACTAGGGCCCGGTTTCTTTAACCTTTGTTAAAATGCACCTAACATAGCGTTAATTACCTGTGAGTTAAAAGTATGAATTGCTGTTAAAAATATTACGTTTCTTCAACTTTACATTTCACATTTTAACATTCTGTTTGTTAACTCTCTGTTAGGACCAAACATTCTAGAGTTTAACCATAACCTATAAACAAGTATATGCTCACTTCTGTTTTCTGAACTCTGACAATTGCGATTCTCGCTTGTTTCCGTTGTTTGATTCAGAGAGGATAGAAATCTTTCTATTCCCTCAGGTTTGATTTCTGATTCTTTCCTCGTCTGTATCACAATAGCATGGAGCAGCGTATTGGTATTGCTGTTATGAAATGGAAAACACTGGAACAAAAAGAAATCGTGGGACTAATTTCTCTTCGTTCGAAAGAAATCTTCTGCTGGAAATTATTTCGCAGTATAAACCAATTAATGAGAATAAACAAACAAATGGATCTAAGTTGAAAGCGAAAAGTGAGGCTTGGCAGAAAATAGCCTACACCTTTGTATGAACTTCTGGTCTGTCAAATCACAGAAATCATCCGCTCTGTTTATGTATTCATGGATATCATTTTCTAAATAATCCAGATATATAAGTTCAGCATCTAACCCACCAGCCATATTGGATACTTCTATGCTAACAGAGAGTTAAATGATTTAACTGCATGAAATTGGGCAGTTAAATTAACATAGGTTTTAACAGCCTGTTAGTACTAACATTAGTTGAGGAAATGCCTCAACTGTTAAGTTTACAGTTAAAATGGAATAACACACTGTTATAATTTAACTAAGATTGAAGAAACCGGGCCTAGAGGTTTTGATTTATCTACAGAAAATCAAAACTCGAGTGGAATTTAATTGACTATTAGGCCTACACGATTAGAAGAAAGTATATAAAGATTAGAAGGAATAAAGTACTCTAATAGAATAAAATATTAACTGACTTACTGAAATTCTATTTCACTGATGTTACCTTCATGAAAACGTTTTAACGGAGCCGCCATTTTCAGTTGACTATGCTGTAAATAAATGACGATCGCAAAGCATGTTTCATAGTACCCTCTTTTTTATCTTCTCAGATAGTACCGTAAAGAATTTGCAGTTTGAAATGTTGGCAAACAAAAAAAACAAATGGTAGGGAGGTGATAAAAACAGAAGAAAGTACATAAAGATTAGAAGATATAAAGTACTCTAATACAATAAAATAGATATTAATTGACTTATTAAAATTCTATTTCAGTAATGTTATCTTCACCAAAATGTTTGAACAGAGCTGCCATTTTCAGTCAACTACCTATGCGGGAAACAAATTACGATCGCAAAGCATGTTTTATAGTACCGTAAAGAATTTGCAGTTTGAAATGTTGGCAAACAAAAAAATAAATGTTAGGGTAGTGGTAAAAACAAATGCTAGGGAAGCGATAAAATTATGCGATAAGGATGACTAATAAAATCTGTAACAACTTCAAAACCAACGTCACAAGACAGACGTTCACAATGAAGTTTCAAATATAGCTATCATATTTCCGTGTAAAATAGGAAAAGTCGTCACTTTTTTGCCGAGAGTCAAACCACACTCATTTTTACCTGGAAATGCTATCGCCTTCTGTAATTATAATTCCAACTGCATTAGTTTGTGTATCCAACTCACAATTTCACACGGACATAAAATTGTATTAAAGGCGTAACAAAAAAATGTGTTCTTTCCACAACGTTACAGACGTCTGTCAAATTGTCAAGAAACGTGAGAGAACAATATTGAATGATACGAACAATTTTACGTAAGAAACAAAATTACAAAATTTCCAAAACCTGTGTTCCAGTTTTCGATTGAGATAGATTCCGGTGCCAAACAATGAGTATGACATACTGCATAATACTGTTCACTTGTCTGTTCGCGCAGCGGAAGTAACTACAAGTTCACCAGCTCGACCCCAGGGAGGAGAGAAGCAATTTCCTCTCCATCGTCAATTCCAGAACAGTTGCGGTCCACCCATAATTCCTATTACAATAGAATCTGGGTTATGTGTTATCCTACCGTACATTTTACATATTTGTAGACTAGATATAATTCTCTACCCAATTTACAGATAATACTGAACAACAAATTTTTACTTCTTGTCTTGCCCTAAATCTGAATTTAAAATCCAAATTGCCCCATAATGTACCATTTTCCGGGAAAAATTAATTGCATTTTTATGACAAAACTTATTTGTTTTTAATTTTTCACTGCTACTGATAAAATTACAACACACTAGGTATTCAAAATTCCTCATAATACTTGAAAAAGGTGTACTAAATACAAAAATTATGTTATTTTTTTTCCTTGGGTTATTTTACGACGCTGTATCAACATCTAGGTTATTTAGCGTCTGAATGATATGAAGGTGATAATGCTGGTGAAATGAGTCCGGGGTCCAGCACCGAAAGTTACCCAGCATTTCCTCATATTGGGTTGAGGGAAAACCCCGGAGAAAACCTCAACCAGGTAACTTGCCCCGACCGGGATTCGAACCCGGGCCACCTGGTTTCGCGGCCAGACGCGCTGACCGTTACTCCACAGGTGTGGACCAAAAATTATGTTACATAGTTTAAAACACAACAATAATAATATTTCAAACGTATACTGAGAAAAATCTCGGTAATTGAACTTATATTTAAAATAATTTTCTGGATGACTTCTGTTTACAACTAGACCCAGGACTGTATTTTACAATAAACCGACAATAGTCTTCAAGTAATGCTAGATAATGATCTTCGTTTATATCGCCTTTCCATTTCAGATATTTCTTGATGAAATCTTTCCCCATGCTCGTCGCTTACCGCTCCAAATTTAAGAGGAAAGAAATCCAAATGAGAATGCAAAAAGTGTACTTTGAGAGACATATTACACTCCATTTTGTCATATGCACGTAACATGGTTTCCACAACAAGTTCTATGTAGTTGTCAGCCCTAGAATTTCCCAGGAAATTTGAGCAAACGTCTTTGAAAGCGCGCCATGCCATTCTTTCTGTAACGGAAAGTTTTTCCTCAAACAAAGGGTCAGCCATAATTTTGTGAATTTGTGGACCGATGAAAATGTCCTCTTTTAATTTTCCTTCACTCAAACTGGTAAACTTTTCCTTTAAATACTGAAAACCACACCCTTGTTTGTTCATTGCATAGACCTCACTTTGAACTGTTATGAAATTTACTTAAGGGAACCAGGTAGTGATTAGAGGTCAAAAAGCCGATTTCTTATTTTGTGTTTTAAAAAAGTACAAAACTTGCTATTTAAAACAATATAAATACTGTGAGAGGTATTTCTGGAGGTAAGCCCTTTAAATAACCTCTTTAAATTTGACTGTGCATTTAATTCATATATCCTTCTGTTTTTTAAATGCATAAGTTGACATTTTTCAAACTTAAGTGCATTTTTCTCTGAAACTAATGAATCAATTTACATAAAATTTTTACAGTGCTTTCTGCAGCTTATGTACTACATAGTAGACCTACGGGTTTAAGAATATCGCAGACATAACACGAGAAAAAAATACATTGAAAAAAATTGCAAAAATATTAAATAAAGTTCAATATTTTTCTGTTTCACTAGGGATGAAATATTTAACTAAATTTTGCTTTAGTATTTACAATATACATTACTATATAACTTAAAAAAAATGCAAGGTATATGAGTGAAGATGTTCGAAAGTAATGTGCACCTGAAGAATGAGGTACATTTAACAAAGTGGGAAAACAGGTTATCAGTTAGGGCCTTTCTTTTGCACTTGGATACGAAAATAATTTGTTGTCATTTATACCACTGAATTCAGAATGATTTATTGTATCACATGACAATTTTTATTCCACTCTGAGCACTAAAAGCCTAGACATATTGAACTAAATTTTTGTACTGAAATTTTTTAATCGCACAGGCATCACTACCCAGTTCCCTTAATAGAAGGGACCAGTATCTGCGTATTTATTAGAAGTACAAAGGAGCATGTCAACAACCAAAAGAAACGGATATAAGACATAAACTCATAAAATGCATTAGCTTGTGTTTTGGTTTATACCCCCAACCCGCGCCCGATGTTTCCTGGAGGATGCTTATCGAAAGGTGAAATCATAGTATATCTTAAAAACCTTACGTGATACGAAGAAAAGAGAAGCATTTTCGGATTCAGCGCACATCAAACCATAAGGGACAGTCGGAGCAAAATTCTTGTTGTTCAGTGTAATATATTACAAATTAAAAATTTGCAGGTTTCCCCTGAGTTATTAGACCTTCCTAAAATGCTCAACTTTTCCTAACGTAGAGTAGGAATACGGATATTTTCTTCATATTTCGTTATTTTAAAATTGTAGACGATCTATTCTATGCCCTTTCGATAATTAGATTAGATTAGATTTATTTATTTAACCTGGTAGAGATAAGGCCGTCAGGCCTTCTCTGCCCCTCTACCAGGGGATTACAACTATAACATGAACAATAAGATTACAATTAATATTAAATTTACAATTACAATTACAATTACAATAAAAATTAAAGTACGACAAGAATACCTGATTAATGAAAGCTAGACATTTTATCATAGAAGTTAAGAACAAAGAATATTTTTGTATTTGCTAAATTACAAATTAAACCTACAATAACAAAATTCTATAGTGATGAAATTACCGGATATTGAGATATTTTGTGGTAGATTAAAAGAACTATTTACAAGAAACCATGTCTGAACGAGTCTCAATTACTGACCAAGTGCCTAGTAAGTTTGCGTTTGAATTGAATTTTATTTCGACAGTCCCTGATGCTAGCAGGTAACGAATTCCAGAGTCTTGGCAGGGCTATTGTGAAAGAGGATGAGTATGAGGACGTGCGATGGGATGGTATTGTTAGTATTGTTTCATGGCGAGAGCGTGTGTTCAGATTGTGGTGGGAAGAAAGGTAAGTGAAGCGAGACGACAGGTACGAAGGAATAGAAGAGTTCAAGATTTCGAAGAGAAAGAGAAGTGAATGTAAATTTCTTTTCTTATCTAGTTTAAGCCAACCTATTGCTTCCAGGGATGGGGTAATATGATCATATTTACGAACATTGCTTACAAAACGTACACACAAATTATGAGCACGTTGAAGTTTCATTTTGTTGTCGCTGGAAAGGTCAGTCAGTAAAATGTCAGCATAGTCAAAATGGGGAAATACAAGGGTCTGCACAAGGGACTTTTTTAAGCAAGAGGGAAGATGAACATTTATCCTTTTTAGCACATGAATAATAGAATATACTTTTCTGCAGGTTTCTGTGATTTGCATGTCCCAGTTGAGATTATTATCCATGTGAATGCCAAGATTTTTTACCGAAGAACTGAAAGGGATATGCACTGTACTTACTTTAACGGGGGAAATGTCGAGGTGCTTTACAGCGTCGGTTTGCCGTTTGTGTCCTAATATGATTGCTTGTGTCTTTCCAGGATTGATATTAAGATGGAATTTCTTTGTCCATGTCACAATCGACATAATCGATTGTATGAGACGAAAAAAGATTTTTGCACTGAGAAAAAATGAATGTACAGATACTAGTAAAAGTAATACGATATAGATTAGCCAATAGCTAACTACCCTCACTGAATTATCTTGCTTGCTGGGCATCTGATCCTACGAGTAAGAGGGGTCAAATACGACAAAGTAGGCTAATGATTATAAAAATCGTTAGCATGGCTTCCTACCAAACTGAGGTCCCCGACATAGAATTACGGCGCCTAAAAGAAGCCTTAATAAGGCAAAACTGCCGGCTAGCTGTTCCTCTGGCCAGCAAGTTCTCTCTTTTGCCAACAGATGTATTTGCAAGCTAACGTCTCGTTAGACCGCAGAGACTTCTGGCGAATAAAGTTTGAAACAAAATAGAATAAAAAGGCGCAACACAACTTCAACGGTCTCAGGGACCAGGAAAGTACCATTACTAAATATTTACATTTTATTTTGGAATATACTCTTAGCACATAAATGTGCAAATATGTGATTTATTGAACTTCGTTATCTATATTCAATGATAAATGCATAAACATTCAAGATCCATCGTACGTTAATATTATATTGTAAATTTATTTCAACTCAACAACAATGCAACTTTATTATCTCAACAATAATTCCTTTCTGCAATTCACCTTAAACGCTCTCGTCAACAATAGGATTTTCACTCAACACAGTATTCGTTATAGCACTCCACTGACGACAATGACAATTTACTTGGACTATTACGAACAACAATGAACTGTTAATCTTAACTAATATTTACAAAGCACTATTTACAAATCAGAACTGTCAGTTCTCAGTTCGCAGTTCTTCTAGCTCAGTCACTCGAGTTCACAGTATCTCGAACCACAGACCTTCAGAGACAGTTCAATGCACTCGAACTCAGGCCTTCGGATGCTGACACAGTTGCGGACGCACACTCGAGTCGAACTCCGGTACACAAGACTGGCTTGCTTGCTCTGGCTTACTCACTGACTGAATAAACTGAAAAACTGCCCAAGTTCGCTCGCGTTTCTTCTTTTATAGCAAAATCATAGTTGCGAGAAATTTCTACGGGTGTGCAGAGATAGCTCTCTCGAATTATCTGGATATCTCCACTTCGACGGACTTCTGGAAGAGTCGGGAGGGTCCGTCCCCCCTTCACTCCGCACGCAGCAGTTGCGCGCGCACCCTCCCCTCGTCGCGTTGACGTAATACACCCCCTCTGCCCTTCAGCATGCAGATGCTCCCCGTACCAGCGTTTCGTCTGCCGCGCGCCCTATCGGACGCGTGTTCAAACCCCGTTGCAGCTGTCACAATATCATAATGCAGTAGTAGCTACAATGGCGTTCAAAGATATCTGACCTACGATTTTATGATTGCGTAAGCGAATTTACTGACCATAGGATAAGTCAGAACCAAAGATATAAAATAATTGACCAACTTTGAAACAGTTCCACTAGTTCTCAATAGGTGGAACCATTATTGAGGCGGTTTAAAAAATGTCGTGGAAAATGATGAGGTACATTAAGCATAAATTATTCTCATTATTGACAATATCTGCGATTTCCAGCTAAACCCAGTGCTGTTTTACAATCAGCAGAGGGGGATGAAATACTGAATTTCTGTACGATTGGCGACACTGACTATTATCCTCGCCATCTATCCATAGAAGTAATAACTAAAGAAGCCACACTTACACCAACACATTATCGATCACTATCGATTAGTAAATAGGGTCATATATCTTTGAACGCCAGTGTATATGAACTTCGTAGTATGAGATTTAAAATTTAAATCACTACCATTTCAAATGAATGGCACTTTTTAGAAAGGGACTAAGTTAAAATTTGCCATTTTTAAGGAGAGAAAGAGAAAGAAAGACACTTTTTCAGCTTTCCCAATAACGGAACTGCCTCAATGGACAAAGCATAACACACAGAGTGAAAACAAAAACAGACCACCAAAGAGAAATGCGAGGAACGAACAAGAAAGGGAAATTAAGTACAGGAAGGATAAGAGCGTACATACATATAACAGGCCTAAACATAATAAACAAACGGATTAGACGTTCAAACAGAAGTTCTTCCTCTTTAGGAAACAAAGTACAGGTGGTATTTTAAAATGGCAAGTGATTCTCTTATAGCAGTAAGGGAAACATCACGAATGAAGTCGTTGTTCAGCTGGAACTTCTTGCAGAAAGTGACAAAGAGGCGAGGTATTGTGCCCCTAGCGGCAACCATTAGCCCAACTACTTCAATGGAGGTGAGGTGATATTTCTCCAAATAGAATGGAACTGTGGGCTCATAAATCCTGCATTTTTCTGCGTGGACTTCAGCGGGCTGTTGTTCCTGTGCCTCGAACCTGATAGTCGGGGTCGATAATGTAGGCGGATGTAGAGCCTGGTGGAATGATGAAATGATTAATACTTCCAAGACGCAATGATTGGCAAAGAAAGGAACTCAGTCAAACCTTTCCCTGTATCTTTATATCCAGTTGATGTTTGTGGTACATAGGTATTTATTCATAAAAATAAGTTCTCTTGCTCTGCTGAAAGTTGTAAATTTTTACTTAGTTCCTTTCTAAAGAGTGTGATTCAAATGTAGTTCGTGATGCAAGTGGTCTTCACCGACATCACATTTATACTCATTCTGCGTTACAACTGTTATATTTGCATAGAATTTGTTTGTTTGTTTGTTTTTCACTACACTGCGTGTGTTTTTAACACATAAATATATCCGTTGCATTCTGGTTTGATATACAATATTATAAAATGAAAACAGACTTCAAATATTGTTTATGTAATACATTTTTAATGTACTCTCAGACTTTTCGTACTACATTAAGAGCACTAAAAATACGAAAACCAAAAGAACCTCGCTACTTCGAACTAACTACGATCCGAACCTGTTCCCATCAGAAATATTCGGATTAACCGAAATTTCATTTCTCATTACATTAATATATGTTTCGGCCTATATTTCCTCAATATAGGCCTACTATATATTATTTATTTTATTGCAATTTAACACGTAATACCGTAGCACTCTTTAAACAGTGTTTTGACTAATTATTTATTTCTTAAAAATTACCTATATGTGTATAAACTTCGATATCAGCCTCATGAGAAATTAAAGTTTAAGAATATTTTTGAAGTTTTTCCTAATTCCCAATTCAGTTCATCAGGCGTGTCCCTTCAGGGTTGCCTGCAGCTAGATATCTTCCTATATCAGTCTATGCCGCCATAGTTCCCTGTCTTGCCAGTTTTCATCAGTGAAACCAGTGTTCCGCAACCTTTTTCTACTCACGGCACACCCTAGATGGGCCTAGACTCAACTCGGCACACAAAATGTTAATCCCCTCAAAAACATATGATGTGACTCCATTAATATAATTACGTAGGCTCTAATGTCATCAAATTTATTATTATTATTATTATTATTATTATTATTATTATTATTATTATTATTATTATTACTATTATTATTATTATTATTATTATTATTATTATTATAAAACAGAAATCGACTCTTGCATTTATTAACAATTTATGAACTTTAATTCACTGTAGAAAATAAACATGTATATTACTAATATTAAAGTAAATAACTCTACTCATACTTTCAATGTGATACTTGGGCCTGCTTAGCTGCACTCAGGTGGCTGATCCGTGGCGGAATCGTTGACAGTGCAAGCCTCATTTCTTCATCGATGAATTTGAGTCTCTCCTTCTTTGATGTTTTAATTTCAGTTAACGTCGAGAAGCCCAGTTCACACATATGTAGTTGAAAATGGCAATAACATATTAACTGTCATCTCGGAGATAGCCGGGTATTCACTCTTTATTGATAACCAAAACGTTTCCAAAGGCACTTCGAGAAGTTTTAATTTCAATGTTCTGTCTGCTTTTAAATCTGCCAGTTCCTCTTTTACGGTTATATTATTCGGAAGATGTTTTGAATCCACAATGGATGTATCACGAACCCAGTCGAAATCTTGAACACACTCTCCAAAACAATTCTTGAACTTCTGATTCAAGATTACTAAATCTTCTTTAATTAAGTCCAACACTTTAATTTTAATTTAATTTTTATTAATTTTAATTAATTTCTTACAATAATAGGTAAAAGTTCGCGTCACACCTTTGACTTTATGGAGGCACGCCGGTTGAGGAGCACTGAGTTAAACCTCTGGATATCATTGCCGATCTCACTCCATCCATTCAGGTACTGCCAGGATGTCCTCGTTCTTTTCTTCGCCTGGGGATCCACTGAAGAATTTGCCGGGGTAGCCTATGACCTTCCATTCTCTGGACGTTAAACGCTTCTCTTCTTTCCGATCCTTAAGTCTTTCTAATACACTTCCTCCAGAACTCTACCGCCTTCATACGTTTTTTCTTGGGCTTTGGTCATCTCTCTCAATTCTGCACCATGCAGTGTGATATTCTCAAATAAAGAGTGATACAGAAGTTTTTTTATATCAAGACGTACGCTTGGACTCCACAAAACAGTATGTATGTAATACCCGTTGCAAACCCTTCCTTGTTCTATTCTCCGTTGTACATCTACATGACTCCTGTCACTTAAGTCTATCCATGAACCAAGATATTTCAGATTTGAATTCCATTTAATCCTTCCAATTCCAACTTTTCCATCCTGCATTCCACCCACGAGCAGGTATTCACATTTATTGAGACTGGCAGTTAATCCCCAAGAGGTATATTCGGTAAGAAACCTCTTCACTAGGAACTCTCAGCATCCTCTCTATCTTGGGCCAATATTACCTGTCGTCAGCGAAGAGTAGAGGAAGAAGATAGGTCTCTTCAATTGGGATATCTATTCCCAAGCAACTTTTCATCCACTTTGATAAAATCACATGTAAATATACTTTAAAAACATTTGGTGACGTTGAACATCCCTGTTTTAATCCCTTATTTACTATGAAACTAAAGTATATGGCCTTGTTTGATATAACATACATTTGCTGAATAAAGCAACTTTAGTAGCACAATGTTCTCTGCAGATATCCCCTCATGTTCCATTGCTATCCAAAGGAGATACCAAGGCACATTATCATATGCTTTCTCTAGGTCCATAAATACTGCATGTAGCTCTTCATTCCTACCGAGGTCTGCATCGGACGTTTTCGCTCGAGCGCCAAGTAGTTCATAGCATAATCCGATAGGTACCGCACATGCATGATGGGTAAATTGTCGCGAGCGATAAATTCTCGAACGGTATAAGCCGAGCGTTAGACATTCGTTCTTGTTACAGTGATGAACTGTGTAGTAACATCACAGATGTTTATCATTTCAAAACTTTGCAGTGTTTAACTAACCTCTCCATAGTACAACTATAAAACTTGTTTTAAAATGTAATATAAATGTTGTAAGTAATTTGTTTTTTCCACACAGGAGTGATTTTGTTTTTGCCACATCTGATAAATGTTATTGGATGTAAATGTAATTATTATAAACGGAGAACACAATCACGATAATGCAAGAACTGTATCAAGTTTTCTAGTAATAATAATAATAATAATAATAATAATAATAATAATAATAATAATAATAGTAATAATAATAATAATCTCTATTAATTAGTGTATCAGTCTTTGCGTCTGTAACAGTTGTGCAGCATGATTATTCGTTTTATTATATTTTCTGTGACGTTATCTCTGTACTAATATTATAATTAATCTACTGCTATATCAATAATATTTTGTAAAACGTTTCTACATTGTCGCAGTATATAGGCGGAACACTATGTATGGACCTATCATATTATATATGTGGTAAATCAAATATTGAATAATTATTAATTTGCAATAATAACTGTATATCGAAGTTTTTCATACTATTTTATTTATAACTTCATGTTACTGTTTTGGTACGTTCCATTGACTGTTCCATTAAACGTTTGTCATAAACGCAGAAAATAAAGCCTTATTTTTACCGTGTGAGCACAACATATGTGTATCTTATCTGTCGCCTTCCATACAAGATAAGACATGTCGGTGAGATGACCTTGTACTATGCTTATATTTATTAATAGCGTATCATGACCGATCTTATCTCATTCGAGGGTGCGATACTCGACCGAGTTCAAGCGAGCGATTTAACTCCAATGCAGACTCTGATTCCTACCGTACTATTAAGCTTTTCACAAACTTGTTTTAATATAAAAATATTATCTGTACATGACTTACCCGGCGTGAACCCACTTTGTTCTTCACTTGATGGACATTCTGCAAAAATTCTACAGTTAATAATACGAGTCAGTACTAGTGTAATGCTATGCATCACTGTAATTCCTCGATAATTTGCACAGTTATTCTTGTCCCCTTTTTAAAGAATACATGTTAAATAAGATTCTCTCATTTCACTAGGGAGTAACTTGAATTCTAAGATGTCATTGAGGTAATGTGTGAAGGCTCTTGACGCGATTGGTCTGGCGTACTTAAGAAGTTCTCCATTTATCCCACCAGGTCCCGAGGATTTAACATTTTTAAATCGCTTTGGTGCATCCACAACTTAATCCTCTGTAATTTTTCAAGGACTGATCACAATTTGCAGAGAATAGCTAAAATTTTCGTTAAGTTTTCCCTTTTCTCCCGTTCGAAGTACGGTAACCGAAATTCAGACTACTGGGATTCAGAGTGGCAAGGGATATAATATTAGTACATACACTTATTTCGTTGTGTATGACCTTCTCAATCAAGCAACCCGTGGTTCCGTTCCAGATGTGGATAATGAAAGGAATTTATCTTCCGTCCACGAGACATGGTTTATGTCCCTTGTCATGTGTTGTCTCAGCGATGGCCCTGTACCGTGCTGACCATACGGCCAGAAAGGCCCGCAATGTCGTCTCTCTATTGTTGGTCAAAAGATAATACACTCTCCTACACCGCAATGAATTATAAGTCGGTAATACAGGGAAGATAAAATTGACAAAGAAAGACATGTATTTCACCGATTCTGGTTCTATTCTCTGTAAATTAAGAAGACAAAATGAGAAATCAGGACAGGAGGTAAAATGTGAAATACAATCTATACATAAACAGAAAAATTAGCGATGGAACTAATAAGACGATTTTCTTAGTAACGAGAGATCTGGCAGGAATCAAGAAACAAACGGTGGCAGACCTTAGCTCGATTCTCAACAGGAAGATGTAGGCTATTCTCGTTTTTGGACCTGAATTGTGTTGAACGGTCAAGCTCTTCAGAGACTCCGTTATGTGTAGGAATCATACCGAACATTCAGAGTCTCTGATTCGAACTGATAACAATGTGTATCTTTATATTATTTTTACAGTTCTGGAGCATTCTTAAGCCACGGTCCGCAATTAAAAACACGAAACTTGTTATATTAGTGGTGCTGAACTTGGAGACAAAGGTTCCAATTAAAATCAATAGGCCTATGATGCAAACGAATCGCATCATTGTTATGAAATGTATTCTCAGACGGCCTCCAGATATGGAAGGTAGCTGTGAATATATTGAATAAGCAGTCGCGAACAGCCGATGAGGGGTGGTCCTCCAGCTTGGGGGTTGGGCGAAGGGCTAACAACCCATCACCGTAAAAAAAAAAGCTTGTTACGAATCCTTCAAATAAACCTCGGAATGGGACTGATTCTCTGGCACGACCACAGCAAAGGAATAAGGTTTTGAGATTTGGTACTTGCAATGTTACAAGTCTTTATAGAACAGGAGGGGTAACATTAGTAGCAAAAGAACTAGCTAGATATAGAATAGACTTTGTGGGAGTACAGGAGGTTAGGTTAGATGGGAACGGCATAACACAAATAGGAGATTATTTGTTTTATTATGGGGAAGGAAACGATAGTCACCAATTAGGAACAGGATTCTTTATTCATAAAAGAATAAAATCAGCAGTAAAAAAAGGTCGAATTTATCACTGATAGGTTATCGTATTTAGTACTTAAGGGTAGATGGTGCGATATCGTAGTTATAAATGCTCACGCCCCTACAGAAGAGAAAGACGACCATATAAAGGATAGCTTCTATGAGGAATTAAATATTTGGGGCTAAGAGGGATGAAGTTACAGGAGAATGGAGGAAGTTACACAACACAGAACTGCACGCATTGTATTCTTCACCTGACATAATTAGAAACATTAAATCCAGACGTTTGAGATGGGCAGGGCATGTAGCACGTATGGGCGAATCCAGAAATGCATATAGAGTGTTAGTTGGGAGGCCGGAGGGAAAAAGACCTTTAGGGAAGCCGAGACGTAGATGGGAAGATAATATTAAAGTGGATTTGAGGGAGGTGGGATATGATGATGGAGACTGGATTAATCTTGCTCGGGACAGGGACCAATGGCGGGCTTATGTGAGGGCGGCAATGAACATCCGGGTTCCTTAAAAGCCAGTAAGTAAGTATTCTTAACATGTGTGTAAATGTTAGACACTTTTAAAATACTAAAATTAAACCGCTTTAGTTTCTGCTTAGGTAGTCTAACCGCGTCATTGAATTACCAATAAAAAGAAGACATGTATGTATCGTCATTATGTGACATAGATTGTTACATTTTCTAGAGGTTCATAAGAAAAATTGCATGCGAGCCGCTAGTTGAACACTACTGTGTTAGACAATACAGAGTTCTATAATTTAGCCCTTCACCTGCTCTTCAAACACGTGAAAAGCTTAAGAACAGTAGTGCAATGATTCTTGTTAAACAATAGAAGCAAACATTAACTTGCAAAGTTCACATGAGTATTCTTGTTTCAGCAGAAGGCTGCCACTTTTCTTCAAGCACCTCTCGTTTATCCAACTGTTATATGAATGATGCGAAGTAATGGATGTAGAACGCTTTGTAGCACCTACTTTCCTTTGAAACTTCGAAGTAATGTTACATGGGCTATGTCTATTTTGACGGGTTTTTAATTGAGTACTTGGTTAATTCTCGTAACTCGGGAAAGAGCAGTCTTATAGTTTTAAAGTGAAATTTACTACAAGCTTCAAAATAATCTCCCAACTTTTACAAACTCTATTCTAACATTTAGAAACATAGCCTACCTATTTTATAATCCCAATAGCCTAATACCACAGTCTACTATATACAGTCGCGAAGCTCAATATGTAGTAAAAATGCAAACATGGGTAGTTGCCCACCACTAGGATCGTTACTATCGCCTCATCATCGCAGATCTCTCTCTTAGCAGACAACAAAATATGTTACACTTTCGTTGTCGTGTTCTTTTTGAAAAATTAACACCTTCCTTCCATTATTGAAATATTAAATGCATGAAGTTAATTTATTATTTTAATGAAGTATATTAAATTCCACCATAAACTCGAAGATACCTGCAAGAAATAAGTAATATAATTTTTGTTTGTGCAAAACGAACTGAAATTTACTATAATAGCTTCACTCATTCAAGATTATAGCGATAATTAACTATGAAACCAATAAATATTAATTTGCATTTCCCTTTACAACAATAATAATGGAAATATGAATTAATGGAGTAACTTAAGCGTACCGGTACTTGTAGTGTAGGCTTCCGTAGTTAACAAAGTGGGATGAGGTTAAGCAATAATAATCACACCAGAATTGGAGATAAAACGTGGTCAATAAATTTTATTGTAACAGACTTTTTCTACGTCTCTAGTAAAGCAACAAATAAAAATAACAACAAAATTAACAGCTATAATTAAAAACATATCCTTTGAAAAAAATAGGCCTAAGCAATAATAATCCCACCAGAATTGAAAATAAAACGTGATCAATAAAATTCATTAAAACAAACTTAATTTTTTTCTACGTCTTTAGTGAAATAACACATAAAAATAATAACAAAATTAATAGCTGCAATTAAAAATATATCCTCTGAAAAAAAAAAGTAGACCTAACCTTTATTTCTCTGGAAATTTAGCAGCCAAAGTGACAGAACTTTAACCGGTATCTAATGTCCTTTCGGTTAGATTGAAACATTTCATTGCGAAATTTAAGGATATAATGTATTTTAACAGTCACAAAGAACTTCAAAATTAAGAGTTTTGTTTCTGCACAGCATTCCTGTGGAAACCCAGGAACCTTTCTGAATCTTTCGGAAATCGGACAAAGGATAACTCTGGCCTCTTTCTCTTACTGTTGCTACAATTTATATCACTACAAACGTTTCCTCCTTGTCCCATATTATTATTCCAATTATTGTATTTTAGCCATTAACATTTTCATTACAACCAATAACGAACATTTCACAAGCATCAATGTGAAATACGCAACGAGCTAGCACTCGATAGAAATACGACACAGTCCAAAGTCGACCATGGACAGTCTATTGTTTCTAGTTGCTAACCGCTTGGAGCGCTGTATCACGAGATTTGCAAAAAAACACCTCAAGCTTCGCGACTGTATATAGTAGACTGTGCTAATACACTAATATAGATAATAATCATACCAACTTGTTTAGTCCCAAGGCAGGTTTGATACCAATAAGGCACTACTTATGAGGCAATTATGCTAGGAGATAATGGGATAGAGTCATACCACAGCCTAGTATATACAGTCGCGAAGCCCAATACGTAGTAAATATGCAAACATTAGATAGTTCCTCACCACTAGGATCGCTAATATCGCCTCATTACAGGCAATGCAAAATAGTACCGTCACAGTCTATTGTTTCTAGCACCCTCAAAACTCAAGCTTCGTGACAGTATATAGTAGACTGAGGTCATACCAACTAAGAACGTTTATATTATGTAATAAAATAGAGATATTAAAACGCGCGTCATTTAGGCTTTGCTAGACACATATAGCCTACTTTCTTTCTTACTCCACAAATATTCTCAATCATTCACTATTCTATTATCCTACGACATTATTTTACTATCTATAATTTATGAAACATACAGCAGAGTCCGTAAGGTCAGTTTCTGTCAGATGCGTTTCCAATTTACTGTGGGCTAAAGCAAGGAGATGTACTATCACCTTTACTTTTTAACTTTGCTCTAGAGTATGCTATTAGGAAAGTTCAGGATAACAGAGACGGTATGGAATTGAACGGGTTACATCAGTTGCTTGTCTATGCGGATAACGTGAATATGTTAGGAGAAAATCCACAAACGATTAGGGAAAACACGGAAATTTTACTGGAAGCAAGTAAAGAGATAGGTTTGGAAGTAAATCCCGAAAAGACAAAGTATATGATTATGTCTCGTGACGAGAATATTGTACGAAATGGAAATATAAATAAAATTGGAAATTTATCTTTTGAAGAGGTGGAGAAGTTCAAATATATGGGAGCAACAGTAACAAATATAAATGATACTCGGGAGGAAATTAAACACAGAATAAATATGGGAAATGACTGTTATTATTCGGCTGAGAAGCTTTTATCATCCAGTCTGCTGTTAAAAAATCTGAAAGTTAGAATTTATAAAACAGTTATATTACCGGTTGTTCTGTATGGTTGTGAAACTTGGACTCTCACTTTGAGAGAGGAACATAGGTTAAGGGTGTTTGAGAATAAGGTGCTTAGGAAAATATTTAGGGCTGAGAGGGATGAAGTTACAGGAGAATGGAGAAAGTTACACAACACAGAACTGCACGCATTGTATTTTTCACCTGATATAATTAGGATCATTAAATCCAGACGTTTGAGATGGGCAGGGCATGTAGCACGTATGGGCGAATCCAGAAATACATATAGAGTGTTAGTTGGGAGGCCGGAGGGAAAAAGACCTTTTAAGGAGGTCGAGACGTAGATGGGAAGATAATATTAAAATGGATTTGAGGGAGATGGGATATGATGATGGAGACTGGATTAATCTTGCTCAGGATAGGGACCAATGGCGGGGTTATGTGAGGGCGGAAATGAACCTCCGGGTTCCTTAAAAGCCAGTAAGTAAGTATAATTTATGACTGATTTACCTCGCATTAGTAAAAGCTATATTATAGGATGGGGTAGTCCTTTTAGTACCTCCCCCATGCCAATAACACTGCTACAGAAAAGAATAATAAAAATATATCTTAATAAGCCTCTTCATTATCCCTCAGAACTGTTGTATTCTGAATTTAAAGTAGGAGATTTGAAATCCATCAAATTTATAACAATGTCTTACTGAAATTCGTTCATAAAAACTGAAATATATTTAATTTGTATTCACATAAATATATGGGATGAAGATAAATATAAACAAGACGAAGACTATGGTCATAGGAAGAAAATAAAGAAGGTAAACTTGAGAATTCTAAATGAGGCAGTAGAACAAGTGGACAGCTTCAAATACTTGGCATGTGCTATATGCAGTAACATGAGCTGCTACCAAGAAGTCAGAAGGAGGATAGCAATGGGGAAGGAAGTTTTTAACAGAAAAAGGAGCATCTTCTGCGGACCTCTGGAGAAAGAACGAAGGAAGAGACTAGTGAGGTGCTTTGTATGGAGTGTGGCATTGTATGGGGCAGAGATATGGATATTACGAAGCCGTAAAGAGAAGCGAACAGAAGCATTTGAAATGTATATATGGAAAAGAATGGAACATGTGAAATGGACAGAGAGTAAGAAGTGAAGTTGTGTTTCCAAGAGTGGGTGAAGAAAGAATGATGCTGAAACTGATTAGGAAGAGGAAAAGGAATTTGTTGGGCAAAAAATTTATAAGTGTTTTAAAATTTGGGCGAAAATTCGACGGTTTTTTTTATTTTTCTGCCAGAAATAGGCGAGGTAGTTAATATATATAATTACCACATTGGCTTCAAGAAAAGAACCCCTTGCTCATTTGACACAAAGGTAAATGAGCTCCAAAACTGAGCTACGAGTATGCTACAATTTATGAAGAGAAACAGTTTATCATTTTTCTGGACTCTAATCCGCTGCTAGAGTTTGAGATATGCCTACTACTTTTTATTGAATATTCTTTACACTACATTCTGTTTGACGTTATGTCTAACATATATATATATATGCCTACATCTATTATTAGGCAGTACATTTCTCTTGACGATATGTCAGAAGAAGAACAATAGTTTGTATACATATAAAGTCTAAATAGTGTAATATGTTATTAATAGTCAGCGATGAATACAATGGAGGGGGTAAGGAACTCGCCACTCTAACCCATTATCTGCTTGTTTAGTTGCTTCATGAGTGATGCCTTATTGGTGTCACTTCTGAGCGGTCCAAAACTGTCTTCGAACAGTTGACTAAACAACACTGTACATTTTCACAAATCACTTTTAACGATGTCTAAACCGTTTCAGCTTCTTTTAATCGTTCACATGCCATGAATTTTCTTTTCTCAATTACAACACATAAGCATGGAGCGTCTTATGAGCACCAGGTTTTCCACGAGTAAAAGCCGGTTTGAGAATAAGTTACATTGCCTTTCACAGCCCAGATCATGCCTTCCTTTTCCTTTACGTCAAGTGTGCAGGCCTATAGGCTAGTAGAAAACATCTGAAAATTTTGAAGTGCATAACGAAAGATGATTGTGAATATGTTTTATAAATAAGTAATTAATATGTACAGACTCAGAAAAAAAAATTAGACCACCTGAATTTTCCAAGTTCCAGTTATATACTGCGTATGCTCAGTGTTTACATGGCCCAAAGTTTGTTTCTGGGTCTGTTCATATTAATTAACTCAGCTGATAAAAATAGATTTCTCATTAAGATTTAAAATTTAAATTGGTAATTATGGAGATTGACTACTGCGCGGATTTTTAAATAAGGACTTTTGATTATAGAGTAGTTTTATGAGGTGAAAACAATGTTTTGCTTTTTATTTGTCTGAAATGACGGCAGCATTTTTTTTTTTTTTTACGGTTGAATTCGACGGGCTTTGTTGTGATTGGTGGCTAGGTTTCAGTGAGGGTTGTTGTGATTGGCTGCTGGGTGGGGAGTTCGATTGGTCGATCGATTGCAGTATGTCTTTTGTCGACTTCGATCGAAGTGGAACGTGTCTTGTGCGCGGGATCTAGAACGAGTGAGGTAGAGTTTATCAGATTCAGGGAAGAAGAATTGCGCGAGTTTCTTAATTAATCATGGTGTTATATGATAGTTGTGGAGATATTTTGAAAACAAATTGGAAGAGGAAGTGTTTTAGGTGTCAAAGAAGAGTTAGTGATTTGAATGGGGGGTTGTGATTGGAGTTCGATTGATCGATCGACTGCAGTATTCGGGGCTCTGTCGTTTGTTTTTTTTTTTTTTATTTATTTGGATCTTCGATGGCAGTCGATGAACGTCTGATGCAGTGGCAGCGTAGCTGTACGTCTTGCATATACGAAGGTTAGGTTTGGTTAGTTTAGGTTTTTATTAACCAAGTCCTACCAAGAATAATCATGGTTTGTTACCTGATAGTTGTGTGTGTGTGGATATTTCGAAAGCAGATTGGGAGACCCTAACTTATATCCACCACTTCACGTCTGATTGGTAAGTTGCAGAGCCTATTATATTCGCTGGTAATTATGGATTCTGGACTATTTTTTTTTTCAAACTCACATTTTCGCCTTATTTTATCGTCGTAAAAACGATAGAAATACTTTCAATTGTCGGAAATGACCTATAATAACGTGTTCTTAGCTTAGGTTAGTTTAGGTTGTAGTTCATTTCCAAGAAATGAAAATATTTCTATCGTTTTTGCGACGGTAAAATACGGCGAAAATGGAAGTTCGGTACAAAATGTCCAAAAGTAGGCTTGTCAATTTCCAAAATTACCTTCAAATTTTCTTTGTTTTACCATCACTTTGTTTTCTTCCGACCATCAATGTTGCTAAAAGTTAAAAAATATGGATGTCCAGATATCCAACAGATCCTAGACATATCTTATGTTTCTCAATAATGTCCGGATGTCCAATAGATCCTAAATTTATGTTTATCAATAATACCCAGATGTTCAACAGATTCTAAACATATTTATGTTTCTTAATAATGCCTAGATGTCCAACTTATGTTTCTCAATAATACTCAGATGTTCAACAGATTCTAAACATATTTATGTTTCTCAATAATGCCTAGATGTCCAACTTATGTTTCTCACTAATACTCAGATGTTCAACAGATTCTAAACATATTTATGTTTCTCAATAATGCCTAGATGTCCAACTTATGTTTCTCAATAATACTCAAATGTTCAACAGATCCTAAACATATTTATGTTTCTCAATAATGCCTAGATGTCCAACTTATATTTCTCAATAATAACCAGATGTTCAACAGATCCTAAACATATTTATGTTTCTCAATAATGCCTAGATGTCCAACTTATGTTTCTCAATAATACCCAGATGTTCAACAGATCCTAAACATAATTATGTTTCTCAACAATGCCTAGATGTCCAACTTATGTTTCTCAAAAATACTCAATAATAATGTTCATTAGATCCTAAACGTATCTATGTTTCTCAATAATGCATAGATGTCCAACTTACGTTTCTCAATAATACTCAGATGTTCAACAGGCCCTAAACATAGGCCTATTTATGTTTCTCAATAATTCCCAGATGTTCAACAGATCCTAAACATATTTATGTTTCTCAATAATTCCCAGATGTTCAACAGATCCTAAACATACTTATGTTTCTCAATAATGCCTAGACGTCCAACTTATGTTTCTCAATAATAACTTACCTAATGTTCAACAGATCCTAAACATATTTATGTTTCTCAATAATACCCAGATGTTCAACAGATCCTAAACATATTTATGTTTCTCAATAATACCCAGATGTTCCTCAATAATACCCAGATGTCCAATAGATCCTAAACATATTTATCTTTCTCAATAATACCCAGATATTCAACAGATCCTAAACATAAGTTACGTACCCTATGTTTCTCAATGTGCAGACATCCAATAGATCCTTAACCTTCTATGTTTCTCAATAATGTATCAAGATTCAGAGCATAGCTTATTTATAAAGCCATTAACTGTGATAGCTAACCACTTCCCCATGCTTCATATTTCTGTATTGCTTAAAGTGAAATTAATTTCGGCAATGTACAATTTATATAAAGTTAATAAGGGGATTTACCTTTGCAATTTTTAACAACATTGGTAAACAGGCCTATTAAAATAATTAGAAAGCAATTTAAAACAATTTACCACTAATTACATGTATAATTACTGATATAAAATCGTTAATATTTTTCCTTCTATATTCACCAGTAGCACTGTTCGAAATGCAGAGGGTATATCAACGAGCAGAAGTCTACATTTCGCAACAGTATTATGTACAGAAGGGTAACAGCTCCTAAGGAATGGTTCACCATGGAAGATAATGAAGCCGCCATTCTCGAGAAAGACGAAGAAGACCATTGTCCTAAAGGGATTCGAGGCTATATTTTATCCTTTATTTATCAGCCCAACAAACCAAAGAATGTTAAGTTGCCCAACCCTAATGTATTAATTAATTAGATCTAACCTTAATTAACAGCTCAGTAGGAACTATGAAGATCACAACGTATTTTAAGAATGCAAATTGGCTACCATTCCTCGCAATAAACTGTAACCCTATGGGCATAAGACTGTTAGTAACGTTCAAAGAAAATATGGATAGACCAATTGTTCAGTCAACTGTCAGAAGACAGGCCTGAACCTCACAAGTGATTGGTCTATCAGTTGCCTCATAAATGACAGACCAATTCTAGGCATGAATTAAAGAGTCGAAACGTATCCAAATTAAACAAATTCATGAGAGTGATGACGACGATATAATAAATTAAGTACTAACCTCAGTACTTTCTCATTCATAATGCGTCCGATTTATGAAATAGGTTATTTCATAATAAAGATCGATGTTGAATAACAAGCAGTTCAATATTAAGCAACTTCATTAACTAATAGTACAGGCCTACTTTTAAGGTTAAATCTTGAGAATGCTCACGATCAATTTTCGTGAGTTAGGCTACTAATTTATCTACATATGTTAGCATATATTAAAAGAGGCACGATCATAACTCCAAACATTTCCCTAGGTGGGCTAGGTACTTTTATTATCATGCCCTTTCACCCTAGTAGACCTAACTTTAGGTCATACAGAACCTTTACTTTACAGAGATTTTCAGTTAGAAGAATAGAAAATACTCTTATAGCCTAGCTTTAAAATATAAAATTTTAAGAAACATCTTTGGTTCCACTAATAAAAATGGCGTATGGAGAATTAGAAAAAACCACAGAAATTATAAGGTCATCATAACAATTCAGACATCACAACAGTTGTGAATAGTAGCTAAGCGAATCCTATGGTTGGAAAATGTTCTCAGAAGAGACAATGATACCTTGCTAGAGTGTAAGGGCAGGTGACCCGAGTGGCTGGAGACCCCTTGGCAGACCGAAATAATTACGATGGAAAGAACATGTCAGAATGGACTTCATCTTCCTAGGAGGAGGTGGAGTGGATTGGAGGAATATTGTGAACAAGGGCAAGAACTTTCTGCGGGTTCATGCACCATGGAATTGAACTGAAGTTTTCAGTAATCAATGCACGATAAAGCATATGGTTATGAACTCGGGTATATTAACGACCTGTAACCTACACCGTCTGTACATTCTTCACCAAAGTTACGATAACATCACACCAAAAGAAGTACAGTAATGTTTAGCCTACAGTCTACTCTATAACAATTTAATTCTTCCTTTGCACTAGTCGTAAAGAACGTCTTATTACACAAACCATGACACAAATGATAGTGGCTAACGTGATGTTAGAATACAATGATAAAAGTTTAATGCCAAACAGATCGCTTCTTCCTTACACATAAAAAAGAAAAAATGAAGTCTGCACATTAAATTAATGGATGGTAATGCTTCACAATTTGTATTATCTTAAATACAAGTCACAAAAGCAGTATGCCTAGATAATCTTCAAATATTAATCACAATATTAATAACAACAGTACCGGCACGTAATTAGGCTGAAATCAAGACATATGGTACATAGTCTAGTATGTAACATACATTCAGAGCCTTATACTTTGTAGTGATATTAGGTCTAACAAAAGGCCCACCAATATCTAATAGGCTACATCCTCAAATATCCACAGTTTCTTGGGCTTCAAACATCATACTTATTAGGGCCTACTATAACCTAACATAACCTTATGAGCCTAGGTCTTCACTATGCTTATCAAATAAAAATTACTTAAAAACATCCATTTCAAAAACATAAAAAGGGAGTATTTTCCCTGGACCAAAAATACAATACAAATAGAGTAAATTTCAGCATCCCTGATCTATGAAAGTATAGTGCGATTCTTACGTCTGTCTATTGTTGGTAGGCTAAGCCTGATTCTCATATTTGTGTACCTAATATACCTATTACTGGAAGAAATTATGTAGCCTAGGCTTTTAGAAATGGCAATGTTAAATAGCGTAATTTTTGTTATAGGCTATATATAGCAAAGAATGCATTTAACAGTAGGTATACCAGTTTATCAACAGTTGTCACTGTCCCTTCAAATACATCAGAGATCTCCTGGATAAACTTAACCAATTAGCAAGATGACAGAAATACACATCAATGATATGAGATATTTAAACCTTGTTATAGATATGAATCGCTCTCACGTACAACTATTTGTTTTCTTTTCACTAGTTAAAGTGTATATCAAGTTGGACATTGCACATGGTGGAAATTAATTATTCAAAGATATCAAGTGTCCTCCATGACAGGGGTGACTGCAAAATTCGATTACCACTACTAATAATTAACTGAAACAGTAACAATTGAATTAAATTATCAAGAAAGAAACATTATAACCAATGTTCCAACATAGGGTCATTGAAAAATGGCGGTCAGGGTCTTGCCAAGGGGGAATCAATAAAGCTCCAAATCGGGTGCATGGGCAGCTCATGAGATGTGAACGGCTGATAGTAATTATCGTTGCCCTCACCTGGGGGAGGTTGGCCGAGATCTGCCGCTGAAGGGAGTCTCTCTCCTTCTCTACGTCCGCAAGTTTGGCTTCTGTCTCACTGAGCCGCTCCTGTGTCTCCCGCAAACTGTCCATGAGCTTGTCGCGCTCATCCAACATAGAGACCATGAGCTGCTCAAAGTTCGCATCTTCCCCAGAGAATTGCGAGCTTCTTTGGCTTATACTATCCTCTGATATGGTAGGCATCACATCACACATCATATTCCACATCTTCGCTTATTGTACGGAAGCACCGACACGGAACAACTACGTATATATGAATTCCGAATTCAAACGAAAAGCGGTGTTCTACAGTTTAATCCTAGCGGAATGAATCACTTTATTATTATACGGCACATACAACTACTATTATTACCTAAATCTCACACACTGAATAATTAACGGCTTTTTACAACTACGCATGGACACAGAGATACTAATACAACAGTATTTCATCGACATTATTGTCGAAACACTAGTCTGACACACCTACAAATTCCTACCATCCCAGTCCTATAACTACACTTCTCAACCCAAGCGGCCATCTTGGATAATGACGTCAGAATTGTCATCGACAACGAGATGAAAATTTCGGAGAGCTCAATGTTTTGAACTGGTTTAATACTTACATACACATAAGCTACAAAATAATTACACAAAAATCTCCCACACTTGTAAAGTTAGTTAATTATGTTGTCCAAAATGCTACATAAGCACGACAGTGCAAATAATGTTGTAATCGTATTGTTGTCAGAAGAAGTTACTCTAATTCTACAATCTCAATGAGAATGTCAGATGACTTCGCAGTTCAATATGGCTGACGACAGTGGAGGTTATTTGTTTCGTAAATTCCACTTTTCATTTTATATTTTTGAGACTGTAACAATATGCCAGAAGAGAACTCTGTAGCTGGACATAACTTCAGTGGAAGAAGATGTCGGGGTCGAGTAAAAAGGCAGGGAGAAGGATGAGTTCGCAGAAGAATTTAAATAAAGATCTTGGAGGTTAGCCAGTGTACAGTTCGGATGTTTTCGCTCGGGGCAAGGCCATATAAGACTAGTAATCTTATATATAAACATTACTGCTTAAATCCACAAATTTCCTAGTTATGTTGCTGGAATATTAAGCATGATAGGCATTTATGTGTACATTTTCGCACAAATTTGGTGTGATAGAATATTTCGCAACATTGTTGACAGTTACATTTTCATCATCATTCACATCTGCGAAGTAACTTAGTGTACAGAAGTCTACGCTGAGTTGCCAAATATTTTAAAATACAGCAATATTTATGTAATGAAGTATAATCACTGTCCTGATGTTGATATTACGATCATCTACAATAACTGAATGGAAAATCAGAAAAATGTAGCTGACCCCCGAATTCTAGACTCCATAAAATGATAGTGCAACACGATATCCATAATAAAAAAAATCGTCATAGCAATAAACATATAACAAGATATGTGTGTCTACCATGTTGTTAAATGTAATAATTCACTAAAGTATTCATTCAGGGATTGTCATTATGTAGGTCTAGGCCTATAAGTATTTTATTACTGCTAAGCCACTTGTTGCTGAATTTGAGAACTGCAACTCAACGACAAGTCCATATTTTATATATAATGAATGATCTACTTAGCAATAGGCCTATCTAATATTAATGACATTTACTAGGCCTATTCTTATAATTGCTATCATTTAATCTTACTGTCCAGTGTCCCTTAGCTTAAATTAATTTAAACTTAAAATGCTAAATCAATGTTCTTAATGTATCCAGCTGTTTGCTGACAACATAAAGTCCACTATAGTCTTTTCAGTTATTGTTTTTCATGAGAAATGAGGGGTATTTTGATCGGTGTTCATTATAGATGCCTGTTGCTAGTAGCCAGAGGTGGGGTGTAGTCAATATATACTGCAGGGCTGTGTCTTCTGCAACTGGTACTGATGATTTTAATTTACTTCTTTTGTGTATAGAAGAATGTGTTCCAGATCTTCATCATGATTATTACACCACAGACAAGTAGCAGTATCAAAAAGGTGAAATCGGTGTAGGTACAATTGTGTAACAATGTGACCTGTTCTGGCTCTTGTTAAAAATGTTTGAACATGTCTGGGCAAGTTGTTGTACATTTCCAGGTCATTTGGTTTCTTTTGAAAAAAATTGTAAAAATCATTCTAAATCGACACACCGATTTTTGCGACAAATCTGTTGGAATTAAGTACAACTACATGACAAGTTCGAATAAAATCATAAGTATATACTTACGATCAGGGTTGCCAGATGTCCCGATTTCCATATAAAAATTCCGTGTCCTGCTTCGATTCGAGGCGGGATGCAAAAAGTCCCTCCTTCAGAAAATTAACATCACTTGTGCAATTTTATCTTCTAGGCCTAAATAATTGACTTAATATTTTAGGAGAAAAATTCGCTAAATAATTAAATCAAATTTAAATTAATTCTCTTAACAATGTAGGTTTGTACACTAAAAAAACACTATTTTGGAAAGTATAAGGTTTGTGACAGCCAATTCAGTGATAAATATGATATTTCTAAACATTTAAAAAGAGACGTTCATCAGAAATGCATGGTACAGAGAATGAAAAGAAGCTTGTTGAAAATGTAAGTCCAGTGATAAATATGTATATAAACTCTGAAAATGCATTCTGTATGCTAAATGATGAGTAAGTATGAATTTATGTCATTGTAATCAATTACAATTAATCAATTAATCATTATCTAACGAAATTTATAAGCTTGTACTTGCTATTTGGGAAAAGGAAATTGTACCAGATCAATGGAAGGAGTCCATAATCGTACCTATCTTTAAGAAGAGGGACAAGACTAACTGTAGTAACTTTCGAGGAATATCACTTTTGTTGACGTCGTACAAAATTTTGTCCAATATTCTTTTGAGAAGATTAACTCCATATGCAGATGAAATTATTGGGGATCATCAATGTGGTTTTAGGCATAATAGATCAACTGTTGACCAGATATTTTGTATTCGACAGATAATGGAAAAAAAATGGGAGTATAAGGGTACAGTGCATCAGTTATTCATAGATTTCAAAAAGGCATATGACTCTGTTAAGAGAAAAGTTTTATATGATATTCTTATTGAATTTGGTATTCCCAAGAAACTAGTTCGATTAATTAAAATGTGTCTCAGTGAAACATACAGCAGAGTTCATATAGTCAGTTTCTATCAGATGCGTTTCCAATTCACTGTGGGCTGAAGCAAGGAGATGCACTATCACCTTTACTTTGCTCTAGAGTATGCTATTAGGAAAGTCCAGGATAACAGAGACGGTTTGGAATTGAATGGATTACATCAGCTGCTTGTCTATGCGGATGACTTGAATATGTTAGGAGAAAATCCACAAACGATTAGGGAAAACACGGGAATTTTACTGGAAGCAAGTAAAGAGATAGGTTTGGAAGTAAATCCCGAAAAGACGAAGTATATGATTATGTCTCGTGACGAGAATATTGTACGAAATGGAAATATAAATAAAATTGGAAATTTATCTTTTGAAGAGGTGGAGAAGTTCAAATATATGGGAGCAACAGTAACAAATATAAATGATACTCGGGAAGAAATTAAACACATAATAAATATGGGAAATGCCTGTTATTATTCGGTTGAGAAACTTTTATCATCCAGTCTGCTGTCAAAAAATCTGAAAGTTAGAATTTATGAAACAGTTATATTACCGGTTGTTCTGTATGGTTGTGAAACTTGGACTCTCACTTTGAGAGAGGAACATAAGTTAAGGGTGTTTGAGAATAAGGTGCTTAGGAAAATATTTGGGGCTAAGAGGGATGAAGTTACAGGAGAATGGAGAAAATTACAGAACACAGAACTGCACGCATTGTATTCTTCACCTGACATAATTAGGAACATTAAATCCAGACGTTTGAGATGGGCAGGGCATGTAGCACGTATGGGCGAATCCAGAAATGCATATAGAGTGTTAGTTGGGAGGCCGGAGGGAAAAAGACCTTTAGGGAGGCCGAGACGTAGATGGGAAGATAATATTAAAATGGATTTGTGGGAGGTGGGATATGATGATAGAGACTGGATTAATCTTGCTCAGGATAGGGACCGATGGCGGGCTTATGTGAGGGCGGCAATGATGCATCTTTTGGAATTTGTGCTTTACAATTAATAATAAACATCTGATAAAATCTATGAGACAACTACTATTAAGTCATTAAGTTAATAATTTTGCTTAAAATATTATTGCCACAAGCCCTTCAGAAAGACGCTAGAGAAACGTGATGTAGAAGTACATAATAATATTGATCTGGCTATAAGTTAATCAGATAAATATTGTTTTGTATTTGGGAACCTGTACCTACAATTTTTTTTTCTATTAAAATTGCAATTTTGAGATTCATATTAGTCTTTTCGACTGCATATAGAGGGACAATTTTTATTCCCCCCCCCCCCTTTTTTTTTGTGGAGAAAAGATATCCTTGCTTGGTATATCCAAAATCTGGCAACCCTGCTTACGATACATCATTGTTTAGTTATTAAGAAGTACATTAATATTTGCTGAAACTAAAAACAATCGTGAATCGCAGTGTGTCGATATCGAGTCTGGTCAAAAATCTAAAAATTTATCATTTTTCAGATGTAACTTTGAATGATTATGCAAACTCACCCGTCTCCAATGGGAAGGGACGACTAAAGAAGGCTGCCTCCAACAGTGTAGTTCGAGAAGGTAAGTATAGTAATTTATGTACAAAAACTTGGTAATTTCATAGAAACTGTGTACTAAATTCCAGCTGTGGATATGCATATAACCAGGTACATCATAATGGCACAACGTAATTCATTCATAGTACTACATAGTAGATACCGTAAAATGGGCTAATACCGATCACTTTTAATACATTTTTGTACGTAGTTCATTAGCATTTACTTTAATATGTGCGTAATAAAGCAATTAATTATCTCCCAATCTTTAAGTACCAGTACCTGTAAATACATTTTTCATAATTTGACTGATTTTAATTATCATTTTATTTTTAAAAAATCAGTGATCGGTGTTACCTCATACGATGGGGTAATACTGATCACCTATTTAATTTCCCTCATGATCGTTGTCAAACTGTTTAAGGGGTTTACCGATCTATAATTTATGTTTTAAAAAAAGATTGAAAGAAAAATCAGTGATCATTGTTAACTGGTAGAATGGGATAATACCGATTACCTATTAAATTTCCCTTATGATCACTATTAGAGTATGAAGGTGTTATACCGATCAGTATTTTAAGTTTAAAAAATGTTTAAAAATTATTTTAACTTAGGGCTTACAAAGAACAATGTACCATGCTATATTTCATAATTTTTCAAGAATACAAATTATAGAAATCATGGAAATCATGGCATTATTCTCATATTTGTTTTCTTCCACTGCTCCAACACGTCTCCATGCTGCCCTCAGTGGATGAGAGAATGCCACATCAAGTGGCTGACATAAGTGAGTTGTATTAGGTGGCAAGAACACACACCGTATCTTATATTGTTTTCTTCACATAGCTTTATTATATTTATGGACAGATAACTAGATAAATTAACACCGATTGTTACTTTAGGCCCTTGTCATTTCTTTGAAAAGGGAAAAGCATCTTACAAAACCATTTCTCAGAAGTTCCTAGGTCAAACCAGCCGCTTTTATTGCGACCATATTCTGCACCATTAATTCCACCTTCTGTCCAGGTATCATAGGGACGTGTGCTTTTGTACACGGTGAGGTACAGGGCCACCTGGAGCTGCCGCCATCTTAACACTAATACTTGTTTTAGAGCTGTCCAAAATTTTCACTGGATGTTTCGAACCTCGCTTAACTATGATCTTACTCTGCCCTAGGTCATCGCAAAAATTAGTTTGTTCGTAGTTTATCAAATTTGAAGGCTGAACTCCATTCAAGGCCTCTTCTAAATTAGGAAAGAATTGATTCATTGTGTCTCTCGTTATGAATGCTCTGGATCGCTTCTGTTTTCACTCATTCTGCTTGAGAGCTACTTATTCCTAGTTAGGAATCCACGAAACCACTCATTTCCAGGACGATTATTCGTAAATCTTTTCTCCTCTTTTCATTTCCAGCTCAAGTAGTCCTGAACAACATCTCTTACTTCCACTTCCTTCAAGGGAAATCTCCGAATAGACAATTTTCCATTCCTTACTGTCCAAACAGCATTATCCAAATGAACTGGATTGTATCTACCACATCTCCGTGATGGTCCCGATTTTTTTTGTATAGGTCCACCCATGATCGGTGTTACCCTGGAACTTTTCCGTTTCCCATATTAAGTGTTTTAATTTCAAGTAGGTATGGCCTAATAATTATCCAACTTACGAATAATATAAGTAACTAATTATACAACACATTTTAACTCTCACCTACGTCACAAACCCTTCCAGTGAAGCAGTAGAACTGAAGTTACACAAGGATATTATAGCAAGCAGAAAACGACTTGGCATCAACAATGGAAAATGAAACTTAATTAATACAGCTGCAAAACTTCACGCAGCTGGTTCATATCAGCCACATTATTAGCTTCGTAAATAACGTATTCTTCGACATATCTCAAGATACGAGGGGGATCCAGGAAATAACGACCGTTTTGTTGTAATAATTAAAAAAATATATATATTTATTTGAAAAAACAAAGTCTGTTACATAACTGAAGCTTCCATTACTTCTCTACATAATCACCACCTACATTTAAACATTTGTCGTATCTGTTCACTAGCTTTAGAATTCCCGTGTTATACTCCTCTGCCGCCAGTTCATTAAGCCAGCTGTTCACTGTCTTCAACTCTTCATCACTTCCAAAACGCGTACCACCCAGAAAGTCTTTCAGCTTAGTGAAAAGGTGAAAATCGCTAGGAGCAAGGTCTGGACTATAGGGCGGATGATCAAAGATTTCCCAACCGAATTGATCCAGCAATTCTCGAGTTGAAGCAGCGGTGTGCGGGCGGGCGTTGTCGTGAAGAAGCACAACTCCTCTCGAAAGCATTCCTCGCCTCTTGTTTTGGATGGCTCGCCGTAGTTTTCGTAAAGTCTCACAATAACGATTTGCATTGATCGTAGTGCCTTTTGGCATGAAATCCAGCAAAAGAACACCTTTGCGATCCCAAAAGACAGTAGCCATGACTTTTTGTGTTGAGAGAGTCTGTTTGAATTTTCTCGGTTTCTTGGGTGATGAGGGATGATGCCACTGACGTGATTGGTGCTTGGTCTCTGGGGTGTTGTGAGACACCCAGGTCTCAACACCAGTCACAATTTGATCAAGAAAGGCGTCTCCATCTGTGTGATATCGCATCAAGAATGTCAATGCTGAGGCCATTCTTTGAGTTTTGTGTTGGTCACTCAGTTGCCGTGGAACCCATCGTGCACAGATTTTGTGGTAGCCAAGATGTTGTGACACAATTTCACCAAGCAAAGAACGAGAAATGTCAGGAAAGGCAATATGCAATTCGTCGAGTGATGTGTGCCTGTCTTGCAAGATTCTGTTGTTCACTTTAGTCTTCAGGTCTTCTGTGATGAGTGATGGGCATCCGGGTCGAGTTTCATCGTGGACATTTGTTTGCCCATTGTTGAACATTTCGCACCATTTTCTCACATTTCTTTCATTCATTACAGTATCACCATACACTTCTTTCAATTACTGGTAAATTTCTGCAGGTTTCAAATGTCGGGCATTCAAAAATCGAATCACACTCCTCACCTCACAGTCGGCGGGATTATCAATCACGTCGTTCATTTTGAAGTAACACAAAATGCACAATGGCGACTTGTTGCTACCAGTACTCACAACATTATGAGAACACATGTTAAGGAAGCCAGTTGATCTTCAAACAAGGAAGGGGAGTCAGCTGTGCGGCGGGTATGCGCGAACGGTCGTTATTTCCTGGATCCCCCTCGTATAATACAACAAGAGCTACAATCTTTTAATGAAAAAGCAAAATGATCGGTATTATAATACTATATCGGAATTACCCTAACTTACGGTATATAAATACCGGTAAATATTAATTTTTTTCTTGTCATAGAATGACAGGCGAAACTACCATTAGGTGATTTTGAAAGTGTAAATTGTTGAATTTATAAGGGATTTTTTGTGGAGATGAAGTTTAATATTTAAGGCACCACATTTAAGTAAGCCATGTTTATATATTCATAAAAGACGAGTATTTTCCCTGGACCAAAAATACAGTACAAATTGAGTAAAATCTACCTGAGCTTGCTGTGCGCTAGTTTCGCTTAAGAGAAGGCCTAATTGTTATATATTTGAATTACTTACATATGACATTCGATCCAGCTTCAGTTCTTTGTTCTGCCTAAGAAAGTAATGTATAAACCATATTGCAACCTAATTGGGAATGTAATTTTGTTTGTTGCTTCCATACCCCGTTTGTATGCTCTTGCTCTCAAACTGCCACTAGCACTTTATAAAAATAAAAAGAACGGTATTAAAACCAATTAAATACACAAAGAAAAGAAGTAGTACTTAAGTTGGTGGAAAAACGACATATTATGTAAAAGTTAGGCCTCTCACTCAATTACCAAAATTTGTAAGTTTGTCTCATTGCACGAAGATTTTTGTGTCCCACCAGAAGTACCTATCGAACAGCTACACCCTCGGTTCTCTTCAATGTAATTTTCATGTAAAATTTGTACCTCGAAACTAGGAGAGATGGCAGTGCACAACTTCTAATCACTAGATTGTGCACCAATATGCCTGCGTTAAATCTGAAACCTCTCCGCAGTGCATATGAAGAGAAGGCATGTGTCACTATTGATAATGATTCATCCGTCAGACGGGGATGTTAAGCATGGCGGCCCCCTTGGTGTTATTCGACAGGAGTAGGCTACGTGCCGGCACCGGGTTTCCCCTTCTCTCTTCCTTATCTTCTTCATCATCACTCATTGTAGACACTGCACTTACACGAACATTTACACTTACACTCACCCTAGTACACGACATAACTCTCCACAGATACACATCATGCACAGTGTGGCCCACTGAAGTGATGTACAACTAGAAAATGGGTCATAGTCCTGCCATCTATCCGCAATATGCTGAACCCCAATTACGTAAAGTGAAGTGGGTAGGCATTGGATACATACATACCATAAATAACTTCGGGCTATAGATGGATGAGTCATCTGATACAGTACTTACAAATCAGTTGTTTTATCTTCTACACATTTGCCGAAAATTATAAATCTCTGTACTTACCGTAAATTTTCCTTCCTCTTCATATAGTTTGGTATGATTATTATTTCTTCTTTTAATGTTCCTTTAATCTAGAAAAATTTGTATATTTCAGCATTCACCTTCACAAAGAATGAAGGCAAGTGCTGAAATATCTTTGGATTAATAGCTGCACCTAATGCTGATTGTCTTGGATACAATAAAATTGTATAAATTGTCTTTGCAATTTTAGTATCTTCTACTAAAAGAAACCACATAGCTGAAATTCTTTTATATACACAATTTACAGAGTTCATTCCAGTTTTGCAAATGCTTAAATTTTTTTATTTTGCACTAGCATTTTCTTTAGAAAAATTTTCTGGTTATTTTGCGAATACTGATAAATTCATCGGGTTTATAACTTAGTAGAGAAAATAAAAAAGGAAAGGAACTTTTTTTTTAAGAATTTATTCTTCAAATTAAAACTTTCTTGTACAAAACTAGGGCTGAAGACTCTTGTATAGTACTCATTACAGATGCTATATTATTTAATTTAATATCAATGATTGCATTTTAAAATATGTCTTTAAGAACTTCCTTCACTCCTGAGAAATCAGCTAATGAACAGGTTTAAAAAATTAATTATAGATCTAATAGAAATTAAAACTTGCAGAAACAAACTACTCAGTATTCCCGATAGCCCTTGAAGGATGTAGATGTTGTTTTAAGGGTAATCTTGCACTAACCACGACATTGTCTCCTCTTCCAATGAACCAGAACTTTACTTCAGCCTGTCCTCTTTGCAGTCAACTTCAGTACTTTGGTGTATGAGTGATAGTCTTATGGGAAGACAGTACTGATGACTGTAGGCTAATATTGTAAATTACGTCAATTTATTTCCAAGTATTGAATTATTTTGTTGAAAATTGACGAAAGAGAAATGCTTAACATATTCACCATGAAAGAAAACAAAAATTGTCTATGTGTTTGCTGATTAATGTGGGAAATGCAAATTTGATGCACCTAGCCCATCTAGATAATTTGAATTGAAGATTCTTTCGTACTATGTGATTTAGAAACGTAATGTTATAATCGTGTTCAACAAAATAAAATATTTCCCAGAACAACTTTTTAGTAACAAAAGACTTTTATGCACAACATTTTAAATGTGAACAGTCATCTCAGATATTTAAGTAACAAATTTTAGTAAATGCATGGCAGATCTTCCTTATAATAGCCTCAGCCTCAGTGTTTTCCTTCATCTGCATTGCTTTCTGAAACCAAATTATTAGTTAGGTACTTGTACACTTCATTGTTTGGTTGAGGTTCTCTCTTACATTTTGTGGCATCATTGCAACAATTTGAATTTGTTCCTACTTTCTCATCGCACAAGTGTTATCATAAACAGAGTTCCTATGCAGACCAGATTCCAACTTCTATCTAACAAATATGTTGGCAGGCAGAAGTGGTTGTATGCCAGCATATCGACAACTCAGTACATGCTTCCCTACACAAACCACTCTTCATTGCTTAGCTTCCTTGGGATGGGTATTCCGTAGTACCATTATTAAGCTGACGGAACATTACTACCTGGGACCGGACTGCATAGGAACTCTCTGTACACAAGAGTACTACTAGCCTAATTATTATTCCAATTTCTTACATATTCCCACAGTGATAGTGAGGTACATCTATTTGTGAAATATCATTCTGGAGACTAGGGGATGACACAATATCAGACATTCTGGAGACCAGGGGATGACACAAGATCAGACATTCTGGAGACTAGGGGATGACACAAGATCAGACATTCTGGAGACTAGGAGATGACACAAGATCAGACATTCTGGAGACTAGGGGATGACACAAGATCAGACATTCTGGAGACTAGGGGATGACACAAGATCAGACATTCTGGAGACTAGGGGATGACAAGATCAGACATTCTGGAGACTAGGAGATGACACAAGATCAGACATTATGGAGACTAGGAGATGACACAAGATCAGACATTCTGGAGACTAGGGGATGACACAAGATCAGACATTCTGGAGACTAGGGGATGACACAAGATCAGACATTCTGGAGACTAGGGTATGACACAAGATCAGACATTCTGGAGACTAGGGGATGACACAAGATCAGACATTCTGGAGACTAGGAGATGACACAAGATCAGACATTCTGGAAACTAGGGGATGACACAAGATCAGACATTCTGGAGACTAGGGGATGACACAAGATCAGACATTCTGGAGACTAGGGGATGACGCAAGATCAGACATTCTGGAGACTAGGGGATGACGCAAGATCAGACATTCTGGAGACTAGGAGATGACGCAAGATCAGACATTCTGGAGACTAGGAGATGACGCAAGTTCAGACATTCTGGAGACTAGGGGATGACACAAGATCAGACATTCTGGAGACTAGGAGATGACACAAGATCAGACATTCTGGAGACTGGGGGATGACACAAGATCAGACATTCTGGAGACTAGGGGATGACGCAAGATCAGAAATTCTGGAGACTGGGGGATGACGCAAGATCAGACATTCTGGAGACTAGGGGATGACACAAGATCAGACATTCTGGAGACTAGGGGATGACACAAGATCAGACATTCTGGAGACTGGAGGATGACACAAGATCAGACATTCTGGAGACTAGGGGATGAAACAAGATCAGACATTCTGGAGACTAGGGGATGACACAAGATCAGCCATTCTGGAGACTGGGGGATGACACAAGATCAGACATTCTGGAGACTAGGGAATGACACAAGATCAGACATTCTGGAGGTTCTGAAATGTTACAGGTTACATAGCCTTACAGTAGGACACAATCACTTCTTCTTAGACACCTGCCCTCCATTTCATATAACTTATTTCTTCATCAGTGTTAAATTTCGCTTCTGAAACAAAAATAAAAATATAAATAAATAAATAAATGTTGCTTTGACTATTTACACATTTTTCCATTACACATATACAGATGTTAAATTTATATCTGGCAAGTTATTTAGGTTTGCAAACCTAAATTAGAGCCTCTAGACTAGGTTTCTCCTCTCTTGTACCCTAGTAATACCTTAGTTGTATACTAGGTGGTATTTGAAGCGATAAGTTTACCACTTGTCTCTCTGCCCCCTGCCGGCAAATAAATGCAACAAGGTCCAACAACGTAACTCAGTCAGCTGAGGCACTTGCCTGCCGATTCGGAGTTGCGTTCAGGTGCGGGTTCGATTCCTGCTTGGTCTGATTACCTGGTTGGGTTTTTTTCCGAGGTTTTCCCCAACCATAAGACAAATGTCAGGTATCTATGGCGAATCCTCGGCCTCATCTCGCCAAATATCATCTCGCTATCACCAATCCCATCAATACTAAATAACCTCGTAGTTGATACAGCGTCATTAAATCAAGTAAAATAAAAATAAATGCAACTAACTTCCTTGTTAGTGCTGAAACTTCTGCCAGGGGTTACCTATGTTCTGACTTCAGAACTATGGGTTAAATGATGAATGAATGTATTTAGATAATTTTATGCTCTTAAAATTTTTTCTCAAAGTTTTAATGTAAGATATTATTAATTTGAACCAAACATTTTTAAAGAGTCCACACCTGTGGAGTAACGGCTAGCGTGTCTGGCCGTGAAACCAGGTGGCCCGGGTTCGATTCCCGGTCGGGGCAAGTTACCTGGTTGAGGTTTTTCCGGGGTTTTCCCTCAACCCAATATGAGCAAATGCTGGGTAACTTTCGGTGCTGGACTCCGGACTCATTTCACTGGCATTATCACCTTCATTTCATTCAGATGCTAAATAACCTAAGATGTTGATAAAGCATCGTAAAATAACCTAATAAAATAAAAATAGAAGTTTTGAAGACTGAGGGTCTATATATTGTGTTATTATCTATTTCATACTTAAGACAAAAAGTTACAATTAAAATATTGCAAATTAATTACCATTTTCTGCTGCTTTTATCCAATGTAGTCAAATAGTATTCTTCTTATTCCTCTTCTTCTTTATCTATCCATCCTCCAGTGCTTCCATAAATAGTCAACTAAAAACTTTCTGGAATTCTTCTCATATGGCACAGTTGAATTCCATTTCTGTGATGTGAATACCTGCAAAATATAATTCATTTTCCGTGATGATAGAATGATAACTGAGGAAGATTTCTAAAAGTATTATGATGTCAGAAGCAGGCGTTGTCTGGAGCCCTTCCACTCAGGACAAGATTCTTTTATGTGCCATAGGTTTGTGATATGGAACCCCCAGATTTACACACACATTTGGAAGAAAATCGTTGTGAGAATTTTAACTCCAACAAATCCATCATCCTGAACAAAGTTTGAACCTATGAATATCTTCTGTAGTGGTAAGTGTAGCAATCACTTGACCATAGATGATAATTATGGCTTCAGATAAATATACTGTTACTTTTCTAATAAGATTTAGCACATATTTTCTTGATGAATAGACTCACAGACTTTAGTACTGCATATCAATTAAAAAATCCATCTGTTTAGTATACAGTAGAAGGTTGTAAACATAACAGTTGGCAGTAAAAAAGCCACTTTTTAAATAGTAGAAATATGGAAGAAGACAACAGTGTCGATCTTTTTTTTTTTATCATCACAATACATTATGTATTCTGAGTAATGAAAAAATAAAAATACAGGCATCCACAAAGAAGAGATGAAAATACAGTAGAACTTGGTTATAGCGATCTCGTTTTGTGTGACACCTCGCCTATAACGTCAGATATTCTGTGGTCCCAACTAATTCCCCATAAAACATATGCTTTCCTACCTTGCTTAATACAACAAACGTATATGCATCTACCTCGCATATAACGTCATTTTCAACTTCAGTTTGGAATATAATTTTCTAAGAACCAAAGTATTTTAAGAAATATTTTACTGAAATCTGGCAAATCCTTTACTCTCACCTTCTATCATAGACCTCTGGAATGCAGGCAGATTCCCCATCCCATTGTAACCTGCCCGAATTCAAGCGGTATTAATGGTACCTGCATGTGGTCAGTTTCGACAGGAAATTTTCACTAAGTGCACGCATTTTAACGCAGTATGGCCACTAAAAGAAGTGAGTGACGCTTTAGAAGCCATTAGAATTGTGAACATTTCTATGAAGCTAGAGGAGGGAACAGTGAAATTGCAACTGAAATAATGAACATAGAATTTAATTTAGAAAGTGTATATTGGGCAAGTAGGAGACAACAGAGTAAAATGACTGATTACTTCACTCCTCAGTAAATAAGTTTGGTGAGTAATGACAAACTGTTTTAATACAGAATACTGTATTTATAATTGTACATGTATTTTACTGTGTTCATGGTATGCTTAAAAGTGAATACATAAATCTAAAATAAGCCAAATTATGTTTATTATTTCTCATTTTCCACCTCACTAGACTGGTAATATGAATCTCGGTTACTACGACACTCGTTTATAACAACGTAATTTTCAAGGTCCCTTGGATGTCGTTATAACCAAGTTCTGCTGTAATATTAATTCTTCCAATAAATCAAGATTTCATCTGAACACAATTCGTTTCTGAATAAATATGTGCAAGAATTTGCATCCTTATATTAAAAAAAAAAAGAAACAGTGCTCATGTGAGTGTGGAGATGAATATATTACCAAATGCCTGAACCTAACTTTTTTCATTTAGTGACTGTTATTACAATGTCTTTGATGATTACTAGAGACAGGATTTTCATGCACTATCAAATCGTAAAATATGCATTCATCCGTGCACTATCAAATGATCAAACATACACAATGAAGGGAAGAAACACTGAAAATATGCACTATCAAAATTGAAACTTACATTTTATTTTCGAATGGCACAATGTACTACTAACAATCTCTTCAAATTTCTAAGTTATTCTTTTCCCTTGATCCACTGTGCCACAAGATCTCTTCTCAAACATTTAATCGGGGACATTACAACACTTCACAGAACACAAATACTGTAGCTAATTCACAAAACACTGTACATGTAGCCTACTACAGACCTTCTACCTATCTACCTTTCCAATTTAAAGGCATGTTAGGGGAAGCATGTTAATGCTATTGTCGCCAAACTACAAAGTATGGAAGGGACCAGAAGAGGCACCCTTCTAATAATAATTTTAGCCTCAGGGTAAGACTTGTATAGAACAGGAGTGTGGAATTCCAATGCGACAATACAATGACAGGATTAGCTGGTAAGGTTCAAAGTCCTCGGGTAGAAACCCTGCAAACCGTTAGGATTTCACTTATATTTTTCAGTACATATACTCAAATATTGTAAGCTCAAAAATACCAAACTCTACGAGGCAACATTTATAAAATGCAGTATCATGCGATTTTAACATAAAATATGCAATGAAACTATAAAAATGGACCTAATATGCAACATAAACCTCAAAATATGCATTATTAAACTTAAAATCTGAAAAACATGCATTATGCATGAATTTACCACTGAAAAGACCGAAACATGCAAATATGCACGGAAAAAGTATACATATTTCGAATCACTAAGCCATAAAATGGATATTTACAAAGTTTGAGAACTGTAGCAAGCTTATATAAAAACATGCATTTGCATGGAAATCCTGTCTCTAATGATTGCACAGAATGCTATATATTAAAGTGGGGTGTCTGGATGAAAGGCATTAAAAAAAATGAGAGAGAGACTTCCTTCAGTTTTCAGGCTGTTGTACCAGAACTATATCTTTCCCTATGTTGGAGATTCACATCCTTATTGCATTTTAAAGGATACTTCTCCTATAGTGTCGATATTGTTACTGAACTTACCCAAAGTCATCAGCTGGTGCGGTATGGATAAACCTCAGAGATTCTCTTTCTGGTAGTGCATACCGGAAGTATGTATAATAAATTCTTTCTGTGATAATTTGTTTTGTATTCTTTCCCCGCTCCCCCAGTCTAGCAAGTGAATTCTTATAATTATTATAATTTTAACAAAAGCTTCCTCACATTATCTGTGTGTGATTAAGACAATTTAATTACCGGTATCTTGACATTTTATGGTTCCGGTCCATAATAATATTGATAAAACAATAAATTACTGACCACTGTAGTTGTTAGTGTCATAAATAGGAACTGAATATCACTAAAATAAGGTTACATCAAGCAAGAAAGCTTACTAAGAGCAAGACCATTATTAACATATCTTTCTCATTTCTGCTGTTCCAGTAAAACAGCTAACTGCAGAAACAGATGACAGGGCTTGGTATGAAAAATTAGAAGATTATGAAGGGGACTTTGAGTTTGTTGAGGAGGATGGAGAAGATGGTGAAAGAGGTAAGAATAAGGTTTATGCGATGCTTATTCATTATCCTGACTTTAATTTTTTTTAGAAATTTAAAATTTATGGTACTTGTAAAAGACAGAAATTCTGAAAATATGTGAAAATGTGTAACTGTCATCAAAGGTGCACGATTTGCGGACATGACAGCCATCCAAGATCGTGTGACAGCCGTTCTGCAATCGATACCTCAGAAGGCCTTTGCTGACAGTTTTCAGACGATATACAACTGTTGCCGAAAGAGTGTTGTAGCAGATGGTGACTATTTTGAAAGGCAATAAAGGAAATTTGTTTGTATCTTCTGTTTTGTTTGTTTTCTGATAGCATTCACCGAACTTTTTAGACACACCATGTATGTCCGACTCCATTGCAGCTCCATTGTATTCCAACTTACATAAGTATATTCTATGTACATTCTGGCCTTATAATCAGACATTGCCATCTGGATGTATTGAACCTCACAAAGGATACAACCTGTAATGTGAGATGGATGTTGAGTCATCACCCCACATTTTGCTGGATTATCCAGATTTAAGTCATATCACTCATTTGATACCTCGGGAAACACATATTGTCCCTGGGAGAGATTCAGGAAATCAAACCCATCAGCATTGCGAAGCTGGTCACCCACTGCAGTATCCCAGGATGATTTCTAGTCTATGCAAAACACAATTGGTCATTTGTGTGTAACTGATTCTAGGAGGAAGAAAAAGAAGACATGAAACACAGTTTCCATGACATGCCATTCATTAGTATGTCTCCACAGTCTGTAAACATAAAATTATTGTTTCTATACAGCTTCAAAGATGCAAATCTATGTTGTGCCATAATGTTCATTTAATGAAAAGAATTGAATAAGTTGTGTGTTATACAAAACACAATGAAAACCTAATCTGAGGATCTCAACTGAGAACATTTCAAGGATACCGGTACAGTGAAGCCTCTCATTTACGGACATCGAAAGGACGTAACAATCTGTCCGCATCTGGGAGGTGTCCTTTATTGGGAGGGAGGCTCCCCAATCTAACAGTAAATTTATAATATGCATTATGTATCCCTTCACGCTTTAAATGAAATGTATTACTGTAGTTTAATTCTAAATACAGTCTACTGTACTACAGTAAATTGTTTGCTAATTTGAACTACAGTAGATAAGACCGAAATAGGAAAATACAGTACTGTACCATGCAGTTTTATTCTAGGTCTACAGTTATGCAGTACTGTAATTTACAGTTTTCAACTTAACCTTTACGTTCATGTGTCATGTCTCTGGAAACAAAACAACTGATTGAAGTGAAGAGACTAATCCTACTAACCCTATCATGTGTTGAATACAATTTCATGATCACGGAAACCTTGGACCTATCAGACAGGTTAAATTTTATGACTTTGTTTATCCACCCGCTTCCAGCTAACAAGGGGTAGCCGGCTGGGCTAGAGGTAGCCTATGAGACGCTTATTGTCTTCTTTCATGTTAAGGAATTTCTGTACAGTTCTCAAAACTAAATTTTCCATTTTTGTAACACATTAGGTTTTGAAATCCAAGTTCTGTCCGCAGTCAGGAGGTAAAGCAAGCTTTAGGACTGTGAAACAGCTGTCCGTGTCTGTGTCTGAGAGTGTCCGTAAACGAGAGTTAAATTTATCATTATTTATATATTATTTCAGTTGGGACATACAAATCTGTCCGTATATGAGGAGTGTCCGTATCTTGGGGGTGTCCGTAAGGAGAAGTTTCACTGTATCTCAGTTTTGCTCAGTACTGAGGTGTTTGGTTTGGTTTCATGAACACCTCTTTTGAAAACAGCTTAATTATATCACACTTACATTCTGTAATAAATAGTATTGTACAGAGTTTTGATTCTGCAGTGTTGCAGTAGGGACTGTAGCCTACTGAACTTTCAGTACTACAAGCTTCCATTATTTGAACTTATTGTGGGGACCTACATGATTAAGAATCAGTGCTTAAGTAGTATCTAAAAACAAAACATTCCTCTGGATATGACGAAATATCAAGTGAAGCTCTTAAAGCCTATTCTGAAATATTTTTTTCTGCTTTAAGCTATTTATGTAATTAGTCAATCCAATACGGTATTAAAAAAAATGCTCAATAGTAAAACCAATTTGTAAAAGGGAGATAAATCTACTATATTGTTAATTATAGATCCATATCACTATTAATATTTTCAAAACTTGTGTATCATACATTATGTCACTATTTGGAATTCAACAGTGGGCAAATCACAATATAGCGAATGTAGAAGAAGCTTCGCCCACGACTCCTTCCACTTTTCCCTTACTAGCTCACCAGATACTCTACGTGTTAGGCGAGTGTTGTGTCGAATGCACATTTCATGTGGGAGGGGATAACTTCCCCTACTGGCGTTCGCTATATTGCGATTTATCCTCAACAGTAACCTAGTTTTAGAGAAGTTTGAATTTAGAAAAGAAAAAGCTACATAGAATGCAGCTTTTAGGTTGCTGGTTGAAGTACTGAATTTAGAAAAGAAAAAGCGACATAGAATGCAGCTTTTAGGTTGCTGGTTGAAGTACTGAATTCTTTAAATTCGAAATTATATGTTGGAGTATTTTGTGATTTAGCTAAAGCATTTGACTGTGTAGATCACAATATGTTCATAAACAAATCAAATTATTATGGGATTAAGCTGAGACCTCAGGTTGGTTAACATTTTTAGAAATATTAAACACAGAGATCTGCAAGGATCAATTAAGTTCATTATTTCTAGTTTATATTGTAATTTATCCCAGATAATCTTGTCTGCAGATGATAAAAGTGTGATTATCTTAAGTAAACAATATAATCATTTTATAAACACTTCAAACACAGAATTAAATCTAATTAATGATTGGTTTACTGCAAATAAACTATTACTTGATGTTGATAAAACCATTGTAATTAAATTTCGTACTAATGGTGCTAAGTTTTCCTTCAATGTTTCATTAATTGGAATTGATGTCGAAGAATCTACAAGCACAACACTTCCTGGTTTGCAATTGGATAATCACTTGAATTGGAAAACACCACAATGGATTACTCCTAAATTAAGCTCTGCTTTTATCTCATGATATAAACCCACTTAAAATGGTATCCTTTGCATATCTTCATTCTTTGTTCAAATATAGATTAACATTCTGTGCTAACCCATCTGAAGTTGAACATATATTTTATTTATAAAAAAATGTCCAAAGAATGATGACAGCTATACATAAAAGGACATCCTTCAAAATGATTTTCCAAATGCATTATTTCCCCGATCTTTTTTTTTTTTTTTTTGTGTTGAAAATCAAGATACTGTGAATTTTATTAGTAACAACAATGTAATTTATTCGCCACAACAATAATTCCTTTCTACAATTCGCCTTAAACGCTCTCGTCAACAATTGGATTTTCACTTAACACAGTATTCGTTATAGCACTCCACCGATGACAATGACAATTTACTTGGACTAGTACGAACAACAATGAACTGTTAATCTTAACTAATATTTACAAAGCACTATTTACAAATCAGAACTATCAGTTCTCAGTTCACAGTTCTTCTAGCTCAGTCACTCGAGTTCACAGTATCTCGAACCACAGACCTTCAGAGACAGTTCACTGTACTCGAACTCAGGTCCCTCCAACTGCGGTCCACTGCACTCGAACTCAGGTCCCTCCAACTGCGGTCCACTGCACTCGAACTCAGGCCTTCGGATGCTGATGCAGATGCGGACGCACACTCGAGTCGAACTCCGGTACACAAGACTGGCTTGCTTGCTCTGGCTTTCTCACTGACTGGCTGACTAATCAACTGAAAACTGCTGTCGTTCCTTCGCGTCCTTAATTTATAACCACAGCGACGTAGCCTCGAAAGTTCCACGCGTCTCTAGAGATGGCACTCCAGAAAAATCCAGAGCCCTCTCCTCTCTACCAGCACCAGATGCGCGCGCACTCTCTCTCCACTCTCTCGCCGCGTTGGCCCTTTCCCCTCTCTGCCGCGCGCCATCCCAAAGTGCTCCGCGCGATCTTCTCTCTTGCGGGACGCTGGTCGTGAGTTCGAATCTCACGTCGCTGTCACAGTACTTTTAGTATTAATCAGAACATTCATAATTTTAATATAAGACACACATCAGATCTCCATCTACTCTATTATTCTCAGTGGTTACAAAAAATAAAATAAAATAAAGATATCACTATCCATGCATTACAGCCTTCAGCACACTAATGATTATTATCTTAAAGTTTGAAGGGTCAAGAGAAGAAATTTAGAACAGATGTAAGAACATTTCTGCATATTCATACCTTCTACTCAACTGCTGTATTAATAGTTATATATTGTATATTTCTGTATAATTCCTGTTTTTTTTTTTTTTTTTTTTTTTTTTTTTTTTCACATCTCGAAGCTACAATACTTCTGTAAGATCTATGGAATACAATAAATAATTTAAAATGACGTAGGTTATTATATCACACTAAAAGATTGTTGCTTTGTCTTACCGTAAATCCAAGTTTCTTCCTCTGTAACAATTTTTTTCCAGAATTTTAGATTAGTTCCTTAAAATAGGACATGGTAGTTTCCTTTCAAATCCACGAATTCACTGCATCACATTTGATCTCATTGACAATAACCTTAGCAGTTGAAAAGAGGCATGTATCTAGGAATTTTATTTAGAGAGTCTCCAAAATAAAATACAGGGATCTTTAAAAAAGTTATGTCTGATGTAAGTATAGGTACAAAATTAAGAGTAAGCCTAATTGGCTATGAATACTATTTTAAAAGAGAAAAGAATATTTTATATTTCCCATAGAGGAATAAATATTAATATTCTGGTATTTGCCGATGATATGATTGTAATACAAGATACTGAAACAAAAATACAAAAAGCAGTATATGAACTAAATAAAATATGCCAGAAGCATAACTTTAACGTATCAAATACAAAAACAAAAGTGATGGCATTTCAAGGCAAAAATACTGTAAGATCTAAGATTGAAATAGATAATAAAGCAGTAGAACAAGTAACAGATTTTAAGTACCTGGGATGTGATGTAAGTTACAAAAAGGATAATGACATAAAAATAAAATTACAATCATTCCAGAAAGTATGTGGCACAATTAATAGAACTTTGAAGAATAAAAGCAGAAACTAAACAAAAATGAAATTCTGCAATGTAACGGCAGTCCCTACTCTTTTATATGGAAGTGAAAGTTGGGTTATAACAAAACATGAAGTTAGTAAAATACAAGGGGCAGAGATGAGATTCTTGCGGAAAGTAAAAGGATGCACGGGATTGGATAGAATTAGAAATGAAGATATCAGGCAGGAACTAGGAGTATACCCACTTATTGATAAAATAGACAATTACAGACAAGATTGGAAATTACATGTAGAGAGAATGGACGACTACAGACTTCCCAAGAAAGCAATAAATTAGCTATAAACCAAAAGGACGAAGAGATCAGGGACGACCGATGAAAAGATGGAGCGACCTTTGAAGCCGGAACGGGCAATTGCCCATACCAAGAAGTGAAGAAGAAGAAGATATTTCCCATAATTAAAAGTCACAGCAACAGTTTTAGATTCTTTTGTCGAGCCTTGATGTCCAGCACCTGAACAAGAGTGACAGCAATAGTCCAGTGAACAGATAACAGTGATAAAACTACAAGGCGTTCTTTTCTATCCTGTTCCCTGGCAGAGATTTCACTCTCTTCATTGTAAAAAAATAAACATTTGACGATAGCTGTAGAAACAGGCAAGTTCACAACTGTTTCCACTTGTCATGACATAATGATATATTCAGCATTTAGAATGGCTGTTTGTGTATCACAGTAAATAAATAAATCATGTATTAAATAAGTTCTTTTCTGGCAATACTTTTGCACAAGCATTTCAAACGGAGTCAGAATACCTTTGTTATTCTTGAATTTTTCTGAAAGATCATTAAGTCCTCAAGAACGAGAGGAAAACTGATATTTTGTATTTTGATACGGTTGAATATGGAACAAGTCAAGTCACAGTCTAGTTGAAATATATACAGTAGGGTTTTACAATATAGTAGTACAACATGAGGGGTTAGTATCGATATTTAATACAAGATGCGCAGGGAGGGAGGGTGTGCGCATGCGTTTTCCCTTTACTGAGAGCAAATCCTAGAGCTTAAATCATGTTTTGTTGAACGTCAAGTTATTGATTGATGTATATAAAATATGAAATATTTAAACATATGTATGTATTTATTCACACTGCAATGGGTATATACCCAGTGGCAGTGGTAACTAATTACACTCAATAATGACAATAATAAACTTATTAATTAAAAATACAATTAATAATAATACTAATAATTAATACTAACAATAATTTATAATAATAATAACATCAGGGAATATCCTAAATTAAATGAAGCACGATCACTTAAAATAACATTTAAAATAAATCTAATTTGTATCTTAAATCTAAGTTTGAACTAAAACCCACGAGTATGATATGTTCATATCTGCACAAGTACCTTTCCACATTACACTCATTTCGCTGTCAACTCACTCACTGCACTGGAACTACGACACATTTCACTGATTCTATCCTGATTTCACTAACACTTCAAAAACATTTCACTGTTCAAATACTTTGCACTGCCACTATAAACTATAAAGCTTCACTGACAGGAACACGTTTCGCTTACACAACACACTTCACTGACACAACATAATTCTTCACTGATACAACACTTTAATAACAAAATATCATTTACACCCTTTAAATACTGTGTATAATTACCGTCTATTAGTAAAGTCCTTAAGCCTATTTTTAAATACATTTTTGGTTATTGGTAAAGCCTCTAGTAAGTCTGCAGGTAAAGCATTCCAGTCCCTGATAGTACAATTGAGAAAAGAAAACTTTCCAGTGTCCGTCCTCTGCCTTCTTTCCTTCAATTTATATGAGTGGTCGTTCCTTGAAGAGTAATTTTGGCGGCTATATTTCTCAGTTGCTTTGTCATAATATGAAGGCATGTTTAATTTACATTCATGTAGTTATATGAAAATATATGATTCATAAGAAGAAACATCAAATTATGTGGTATGAACACAGTATAGTATATACAGTCGCAAAGCTCAATATGTAGTAAATATGCAAACATTAGGTAGTTGCTCACCACTAGGATCGCTAATATCGCCTCATTACAGACAATGCAAAATAGTACCGTCACAGTCTATTGTTTCTAGCACCCTCAAAACTCAAGCTTCGTGACTGTATATAGTAGACTATGGTATTAATACGGAAGTAGCTTTTGGAACTTGAAACTTTCTATTGGCACTCTAACAACTGCTTTGAATTCTTTAAAACTGAACTTTTTTTTTTAATCAAACTCTGAATTAGTCTAACAGTACAGTATAAGTCTCCAATATAGATAATGTTATTTTCCTCTTAAACATTAAACTTAATTAATATTGAACTTATCATACCCATAAATTTTAATGTGTAATTGCAATTATTGACCTTCGTTGTTCAAAAACTAATCAGGTCTCTTACAGTTAAATATGTTCTAGATATCAAAAGGAATAATTTTGTTTAATTGGTGTTTCAATGGTTATGATCGAAAAACCCATCACAAATTACGCAAACACCATCACAAAATAGTATAAATGAGTTTAGGAAGCATTGAAACTTATAATTCTGATAAAACCTGACATCTAACCATTTATTTTTTTTAGTTTCTTCCTCTCTTTCTTTCAGTCTCTTTTCCTTCCATGTATGTTATACGAGATAAATATCAGGCATGTCTCTCATAATCGGAAAGATTTCATCTTGCAATTTACTTATTTATGTATTTAGCTATTTATTTTTCTTCTTCTTTGAATTCTATTTAATCAATCTTCTTAATGTATCCAGCTGTTTGCTGACAACATGTAGTCCACTGTAGTCTATTCAGTTGTTGTTTTTCACGAGAAATGAGGGGTATTTTGATCGGTGTTCATTATAGATGCCTGTTGCTAGTAGCCAGAGTTGGGGTGTAGTCAATATATACTGCAGAGCTGTCTTTTCTGCAACTGGTACTGATGATTTTAATTTACTTCTTTTGTGGTTTATGGATGGACAGTATAGAAGAATGTGTTCCAGATCTTCATCAGATTATTACACCACAGACAAGTAGGATTATCAGAAAGGTGAAATCGGTGTAGGTACAATTGAGTGACAATGTGACCTGTTCTGGCTCTTGTTAAAAATGTCTGAACATGTCTGGGCAAGTTTTTGTACATTTCCAGGTCATTTGGTTTCTTTTGTACAGACTAAAATTTTTCCTTTGTCAGAAGAGAGCCAATTGTTGATCCATAGGTTTGAAAAATGAGACTTTACTGAAGCAAAAGCAATGGACAGAGATATCACTTGAAGAGGTCTTGGTTGCAAATATGTTGCCTGTTTTGCAATATTATCAACTGAATTCTATTTAATAGTAATATAATAATAATAATAATAATAATAATAATAATAATAATAATAATAATAATAATAATAATAATATCCAGCATTACATTTTATTAATGGAATGAAGTTGATATTTCTCTTAAGTGTCTTGCACTGTTCCATGCATTGATACATTGTCGCAGTTGTCTAATACTTCACTTCTAACACCTCCATATATACCAAATAGTCCACACCTGTGGAGTAATGGCTAGCGCGTCTGGCCGCGAAATCAGGTGGCTCGGGTTCGATTCCCAGTCGGGACAAGTTACCTGGTTGAGGTTTTTTTCCAGGGCTTTCCCTCAACCCAGTATGAGCAAATGCTGGGTAACTTTCGGTGCTGGACCCCAGACTCATTTCACTGGCATTATCACCTTCATCCCATGCAGACGCTAAATAACCTAAGATGTTGATAAAGTGTCGTAAAATAACCTACTAAGAAAATATATATATATATATATATATATATATATATATACGAGGCCTGTCTAAAAAGTATCCGACCTTAATTTTTCCCGCATAAAGTTGTGATTCTAAGGCGGCGCCACTGTGCATGGTGGAAGGAGGAACTGTAATGCGCATGCTTGAATTTTTTCACCGCATACGCTTGTGCCAGTCACTGGCTGGTGGTCGCCAAGTAAGGTGCTGTTCTAGGTGTTTGTCGGATTTAGTTTTCTCGCAAGATGACTGAACGAATTGAGCAAAGATACTGCATCAAATTTTGTCAAAAGCTTGGTGATTCTCAAAGTCAAACAATTCGTAAGATTCAGCAGGTGTTTGGGGAAGATGCGATGGGTGTAACACAAATTAAGGAGTGCTTCAACCGATTCAAAGATGGCCGCACATCAGCGGAGAGTGAGCAGCGTTGTGGCAGGCCCCAAACTGCTCGGAGTGCAGCTGTTGTTGAGAGGGTGCGAAATTTGGTGATGGCAGATCGTCGTTTGACCGTGCGGGAGATTGCCGAAGAGGTTGGAATGAGTAAAGATTCTGCACATGCAATTTTGCGTGATGATTTGAACATGAACCGAGTGGCTGCGAAATTCTTGCCCAAGTTGTTGTCCCCGGAACAAAAGGACCTCCGTCGTGACGTTGCACAGGACCTTCTGGACACCGCCAACACTGATCCTGGGTTTCTGAACACCGTGATAACTGGAGATGAGTCATGGGTGTACGGGTACGACCCAGGAACAAAAAGACAGTCGTCGCAATGGAAGCATCCCGAGTCTCCAAGGCCGAAGAAAGCGCGGCAGGTGCGAAGCAAAATCAAGGTGATGCTGACTGTTTTCTTTGATGTCCGTGGAATTGTGCATCACGAATACGCACCAGAAGGACAAATGGTGACAAAGGAGTACTATCACGATGTTCTCCAGCGACTCCGTGATGCAGTTCGGCGCGAAAGACCAGACATGTGGACGGGGAACAACTGGCACTTGCATCACGACAACGCCCCCGCACATTCATCCCAATTGATACACACTTTCTTGGCCAAACATGGAATTACAACCGTTCACCAACCTCCCTATTCTCCAGACCTGGCTCCTTGCGACTTCTGGTTGTTTCCAAAATTGAAGACACCACTGAAAGGATCCCATTTTGAGAGTAGAGAAGAGATAATGCGGAATGCGACGACGGAGCTGAACACCATTCCAAAAGAAGACTTCCAGAGGTGTTTCTGGCAGTGGAAGGATCGGTGGGCTAAGTGTGTGCAAGCACAAGGGGCCTACTTTGAAGGGGATTAGGGTCCCAACCCCGTCAGGTATTTGAAATATTTTTTCTGGCTAAAGGTCAGATACTTTTTAGACAGACCTCGTATACCAAATTAAATATTTCTGAGACTATGCTAGTTTGACAGTGTAAAGAATTGCATTTCTGAAATGGGAACATCAATAAGGTGGAATTCAGTACTCTCAATGGTCGACTTGGAATGTAATGATAATGAATAGCAGAGTTTAATCTTGACCTGGCGAGAAATTATCGATAAGTTTTGCATGAAGCCCTGTTATTCAGGGACAGTAAATCTACAGCAAAAGTCTTCCAGTTTTACTTTCCTTTAAAAGAAATTCCTGTTACGAATTTCAATCATATTCATAAAACCATTGCCCTAAACTAGGTTTGAACAGTACACTTCATATCTAGTGACAAGCATAGCAGCAATACGATATTCAGTGTAAATGGGTCATTTGCAAAATTTGTATAACAAATGGACGATTAATTAAGGTACTATTTAGTGCATATTCTGCATGTATTAATATAGTGCAATGTCTCTGCCATAGTAATCAGCCACTGTACACTCACCTTGCTTTACAGCACTGTTTTGAATGATGTAACAGACATGACACGGAGTAACAGATCTGACAGTTAACAGACATGACAAAGCAAACAAGCATGTGCTAACCTAAAATTTGTTTGCTTAAAAATCTTCAAAATAGCAACTTAACTACTGCACATGTGCACTATTATGTCCTCTTATCGTGACTTTATATGTTGTTATTTGTGGAAAACACAACACAAACAGATCTGACAGAGTAAAAATGCACACTTTGACTAAAACATAAAGCAAGATTATGAGACACAGTCTCGCCAAATCAAAATGGGTGAACATAGCAGTACAATCAAAATTACTCTTTGTGCTTCATCTTGGCTTGTGCTGACATCTGTGGGATTTCTTTTTCAACTGTGTATCCATAGGAACATAATGGTGTAACAGACCTGACTGACTTAATGGACTAGAGTAATTATGCAATAATATTTAAGGAAATATAAACTCAGACATAAATTAATAAGTTTTGATAATATCAAATGTTTCTTTGATTTTTTTCTCAATTACATTATTAAACAAACCTTTATCTGGACATAATCATGCTCCATTTTTAAAATTTAACTAGTATGGACACAGCATTTTAGCTGTCAGTATGAGAATTTTATTTTATTCTAGTGAAATATTTCACATGAAGGAAATAATTCTTGTGACGTTCACTACATTAGTATTGAAACTACTCACTGTTAGGAATTTATAACTCTATCGTTATAAATGCAATAATGGGAAGGGTAAAAATTGATGGACGTCATTTGTTATACAAATTCTGCAAATGACCCTAATACATGTATTCTGACCAGTGTATAGATGGAATAGAGCAAGAGGCCAAGCTCTTGCTTTAATTAATTAATAAGCTATTGTTATATTAATTGAAGTAATCCAATACTTTATGTTTCAGCTGTGATTGTTAAAAGGAACCCACGTCGCCGTAGGAAGACCGCCAGTGAGGGTGATTCCATTGATGATGGAGGAGTGGAATATCCTTTAGATATTTGGTTCCTTATATCTGAACATATTCGCCCTGAAGATGTGTCTATATTTGCCCGAATTTGCAAGAGTGCTTTACATGTTGTCAGTACAGCAAAATTTTGGTTTCATCTTTACAGAAGGTACACAAATGCATAGTGTAATACATTATTTGCTTTTAGTTTATTTATTTATTTAATCTGACAGGATTAAGGCCATAAAGCCTTCTCTTCTATCCTACCAAATAGCACATATAAATACAAAAAAGAAATACAGACACTGATAAATACATAAATATTGCAAAAGTTGTTGTTTTCTAATGCCAGGCGCTTGACAATAAAGTCATTTGACCTCTTGCACTCCAATATTTTTCAAAGATATTATCATGGCCAGCCAATGAAGCACAGATTTTGAGGTGTTCCGAATCCATTTCTTGGTTTGAGTTGCACAATGGACAGTTAGGGGACTGATATATTCCAATTCTATGCAGGTGTTTGGCCAAACAATCATGGCCTGTTGCCAATCTAAATGCAGCTACAGACGATTTTCATGGTAAATCGGGAATTAACTGTGGATTATGATGCAGAGAGTTCCATTTTTTCCCTTGAGATTGTGTTATCAAATTTTGTTTGTTGAAGTCTAGGTATGTAGATTTAATAAATCTTTTCACAGAGTAATATGTAGATTTAGTAACAGGTCTTTAAGTACCAGTGCTGCCCTTCTTTGCTAAAGCATCCTCATTCTCGTTTCCCAGGATTCCACAATGGGATGGTATCCATTGGAATATAATATATTGCAAAAGTACATATTACATTTACACTGATTAAAGACAGTCTAATTGAATAACAGTGAATTACACATTTTGGGACAGGAATTTAAATATTTATATTTAGATGTGTAGACATTTTATACAGGTCCTTAATATACAGGGTGATTGACGAGGAGTTACCGCCACTTATGGAGCTTATTTCCGAAGACATTCTAAGGAAAAAATGTCTTATATTCATGGGTCCTATTCTCAATATTTTCAGAATTACGCTATCTTGACATTTGTGTTAAATTGTTGTATTTGTATTGCTTCCAGGCATTACAGGACAGTGCCAAATTTGCCAGAACGTCTGCAGCCGGAATGTATGGTGCGCTTGTATGGACTGCGTGCATGCGTGATCCGAGCACTGCATTTCACTTACCCCCCTTTTGTGAACAAATTGAAGGCTGTTACAACATTTGAAGGTGATCCGCACAACCTGACAAAGAGACAGTGTATTCTGATGTGGCATCAGGTATCGAAACATTTGAAAAATTACCATTACATAAATATACTTCAGTGATAGGGGAAATATAAACATTCATCATCACCAGCCCTGGCGATTTCAGCCCCATGGACATAAGGTTAATTACTATAGCATGCTAGATGTTAGTCAGGTGGCATAAGCAGACGCTATTTAAACAAAGGTGTGTATGCGCCAGTGGACTATTAGCTGTGTGCACGAACAATTCTAGGAGGCTACAACTACATACCTAGTACTTACACAGACTACAAGTTGTTCCTAAAATAGATAGTCAAGGATCTCTGTAAAGATACATAACTTGAAATAACATTAAATCTACACATACCTTACTTACATATCTCCATATTTAGAGAACAACATATCAATAATTTAAATAAAATGCATATATAACTTACATAGTCAACTTCCTGAAAAGCTGATGTACACACATTTTCGAAATGGGTTACAATTGCAATTCGATGTTTCTCCATATCGCTATATTCTATAAATGATTGTACCATGAAAAGACTGGTGTTTATACAGGGTGTATCAAAAATACGTGTACAAACTTCAGGCATGGGTTCCTTACACCAAAAGAAGGAAAAAAGTTCATATGAACATATGTCCCATAATCCTTTGTTTCCCCGTTAGGAACTGTTCAACACATTGGTACACTCATAATGTGCCAACACACAAAACTCATAACCAATGCTCGAAATGTCCTCCTCTTGCTTCTAGACATGCATGCACTCGTCGAATAATGGACTGTCGCACCCTTTCAAATACTCCGGGATGATGTCGAATGGTTTCACAGGCTTCCATGACACGTCGATGAAGAGTTTCTTGATCCGGGATGTCTGCTCCATAAACCAATTGTTTAAGGTGCCCCCAAAGATAAAAATCCAAAGGATTGAGGTCGGGAGAACGTGCTGGCCATTGAACTGGTCCTCCTCTGCCTATCCATCTGTCATGGTAGACACCAGTCAGTGTATTTCGAACAAGGCGACTAAAATGTGCTGGAGCCCCATCATGCATGAACCACATGTTTTGTCTTATGTTCAGAGGCACATCTTCGTACAGTAATTCTCGAAGAGTGTTTTGGATAAAGTCCCTGTAGATAGCACCTGTAAGACGTCCTGGTAGAACATATGGACCTACCAGAGAGTCATCTACAATTCCAGCCCACACATTAATCCTAAATTGTTGCTGATGTCTAGCCTGAAATACTGCACGAGGATTACGATCTGCCCATACGTGTTCATTGTGGAAATTGGTAATTCCATCTCTCCCAAACGTTGCCTCATCTGTAAACAAAACTGATGAGACAAACAATGGATTGGCTATTTGTGCTAGAAACCATCGGCAAAAGTTCTCCCGTGGTGGATAATCGGCAGGCGAAAGGCCCTGCACACGTTGCATATGATACGGATACAAGAGCTGCTCGTGAAGTACCCTCCATGCTGTACTGTGAGATGTACCAGTTGCCACAGCCAATTGTCTTGTACTGATACCTGGATCGTCGTCGGCACAGCGTAAAATGTCTTCTTCGAGGTTCGGCGTACGAACAATTCTTGGTCTTCCTTGATCACCAGTCTGTGGTGCAACGGTTCCTGTCTCAGCAACGCGACAATAAACAGCAACAAAGGTTTGATGATTCGGTTGTCTTCGGTCTGGAAACGCCATCTGATACAGCCGTACAGCCTCGCGTCCATTACCATTCGCGCGACCATACATAAAAATGATGTCAGCCTGCTCACGAAATGAATATCGTCCTGCCATGGTTGAACGAAACACGTTAACTCACTCCACGTTCGCAATTGCAACGTTGAAGACAGACTAATGACAAATGACACATGTAAACAAGTCTCCATGGCAACACTTCGCCATCTGCAGTCCATTTCTGATACGAGTCACAGCCTTCTATGAATGAGTGCATAAAGAAATGAAGTTTTGAGGTTGGACCTCGAAGGCCGTTGAACGCAAACTTTTAGTAATAAATGAATAACGGGGAAACAAAGGATTATGGGACATATGTTCATATGAACTTTTTTCCTTCTTTTGGTGTAAGGAACCCATGCCTGAAGTTTGTACACGTATTTTTGATACACCCTGTATATAGTGAGGGTCACATAAGAACACTTCCCAAACAACAAATATTGCCGTCTTGTCAGTGTTGCCAACTGTTACCAGATATCACACGATCTTTCGTACTAAATGAATTATTTATTACCGTACTTTATGTTGGAAGGTTATTCTAAATAATTCAATAATGTGTAACATGTTTTCATAGGCAATCTATACGAGAAAGGGATCAACATATCAAGTATTTTGTATGGCATTACCTTATTCATTGCTTTGAACTAAACAATTGAATCACGAAACCTAACCTAAAAATGTATTTTGTTTGACCACATGAAATTATTAGTACTAACTCCGAAAACTTACCTGACTATAGTCTTGAATTATAACCACAATGCAACACATAATAGTACATTATGCAACGAGCCTATAATGATAGTAATTAAGAAAGCGAGTATGGATGTTTATGAAACGAGCGCAAGCGAGTTTCATAATTTTCATACGAGCTTCTTAATTACCATTATAGGTGAGTTTCATACGACTTTTTATGCTCGACCATATTTCTAACTTGAAATTACCGGTATTCAGATGTATACATTTTATTTGTATCTGACAAGATCGGAAGTGACCTTGTTCTAGGTCGTGAATTGTGAGATGTGCGCAGACGCGAAAGTATTGATTTTTTCCAAGGAACAATAATGTCATTGACCTTGTGTAATCCCGTTAAACGTGGTATAACTTTGATTATTGAATTCGACATTGAAAAACGAGATGACAAATTGAATTTATTTGAATATTATTTACAGTTAACGCTAATTATTATAGTAACAGAACATAACCTTCTGCGACAGTATTGGATTTCAGCCTCCTTGACTTTTCGCTAATTCTCTTTCGATTGCATATCCGAGAATAATCGATACTTGCGGATTTATAACGGTACAAAGCTGAATTCTCATTGGCTAAACACATGTAAGCTGAGTTATCATTGGCTGAAGACCTGTACTTTAATGACATGCATTAAAGGACTGCTACCAGGTGTATAATTAGTACATTTCGGCATGGTCGAGCATAAAATAACTTATGTATTAATATTAATACTGATATTAATCAATTATTGGTATGTTCAAATTTCACTAGCTTCCAGTAACAGGCTCAGAAATCTAGTAAAATTTCAATTTCATAGAACTCCAGTACCGACAAATATTGTCAATATTTGTCCCAGCTGCCAACATACTAGTTACAAAATCAGTACCATTTGTAGTATTTGTCAATATCGAAATTCGAAACGAAGTTGGCAAAAGAAAATTCAACCTGCAAACTAGAAAATCACCACAGTCACAGTTGCTTTTCTCAACCCTCTCCCTCTCCATACCGCACTAGCGTCTCGAGTTTCTGTCCCCCCCCCCCACCCCTGGGGCTCTCTTGCTAGTTGCGCGCGCACGCAATCCAGAACTATCTATCAAGAAGGCGCCATTTTTCACAATATATATTAGTATTACAGTGTGTTATATATTTGTGTATCAAATATGAATGAGGTCTCGCCCACCTCATATTTTGCTCGACTAGTATGACTAGTCAGTTTGTTTTTATACCATTAAGTACGAGAAAAATTCGTACTGGCACCGGGAATCGAACCCAGGACCTCTCAGCTGTGCGCGCTGAGTGCTCTCTAACCAACTGAGCTATGCCGGGACCCGATTCACGACGCCGGCTGTTGTTGAATATGGCCATAAAGTCATGCAATATGCGCTCCTGTACATATATGACGTGTATCGTCTCAAGTGCAGGCAGTAAGGCCGTAACACGATACTACGAGAGGAGTTCAGCCGGCGTCGTGAATCGGGTCCCGGCATAGCTCAGTTGGTTAGAGGGCACTCAGCGCGCACAGCTGAGAGGTCCTGGGTTCGATTCCCGGTGCCGGTACGAATTTTTCTCGTACTTAATGTTATATATTTGTGTTTTTGTCCTCTTGTAACTGAACAACAAATTTGTGCACTGAATTACTTACTGTCCAATTCCTTCACAATATTTTACTTAATATTTATTCATTTGAGCATATTGTTTCCACTGTATGCACTGAACGACTGAATTCCCAGTACCTTCATATAACACCGCTTCATTAAGATTACTGTAATTGGTGGCTGTCTTATGCTGAGGAAACAAGGACTGCATGACATAGATCAGTAGTTACAACCCTATGTGCACGTAACCTGTTTTTGTTAGGTTCTGAAACTGCCAGCCCTCATAATCACCATACCAATATATCTGCCATTAGAAAAAGAAAGTTTATAGATGTAGATTCATTTTCCGGGCTGAGAGGCCGTGGTCTATTAGTTGGTTTTATACCAGACATTTCGTCTGCAACTGCGGCAGACATCTTCAGTGGAGTGGTATCCGAGGTCGCAAGACTCTTCTCGGCGTACCTGAAGGCCACTAAGAAGCCACTACAACAAAAAGGACGGAACCCAGAACGGGAGCAGCGAACAAAGCGGCGCGGACCGCATCGACAACAGGCCTCGGCCTGTGAGCCGCACTATAAATACGCCCGCACAACCAGCCACAGGATCAGTTGCCTCAGGTACGCCGAGAAGAGTCTTGCGACCTCGGATACCACTCCACTGAAGATGTCTGCCGCAGTTGCAGACGAAACGTCTGGTATAAAACCTCTCAGCCCGGAAAATGAATCTACATCTATAGACTCTGGCCATGAAAGCCTACACTGCAAAAAAGAAAGTTTGTTACATAGTACTTGTAATATTCAATTAATCAGTTTGATAATTATCTAAAGCAGTATCATTTTGAACTTGAATTAATAAAGCTGCAGTAATCTTAGCCAGTTAATTATAGATTGATCGCTAGGCTACACTGCTTGTATTCTGTTTGTATTGAACCCAGAAATGCAAGAACCAGTGGCTGTTTTTCTTCAAGTTGAAACAAAGCAATTTAGTGTTGGGAAGAGGGACAGGAGGACCAACTCGCCAACCTGATCTGCTTGAAATGTTAGAAGACGTTTCGGCCAACCAGGATGAAGGCTGCAAAGTTCTGCAGGTACTTGACACAACTCTGTATCATTTGGACACCAACCATGTCTGGACTGCTCTATGTCCAAGCCATTGTAACTATACACCTATCAGATTTGCGACGTTGCCAAAGTAACCACAACACAACCAATTCTGATGCCTGATTAATTGTATGCCTTTGTGCAAAGAATTCTCAGTCCGTGAGTTATCATTTTCTGAACAATGTCTTTTTTTTTTTTTTTTTTTTTTTTTTTTTTTTTTTTTTTTTTTTTTGACATTTCACTGCAGCGCAACAAATTATTTATAACACTAACAGACTAGCAGGAAAGAAATGGGGATGCTCTAGGAATACTTTGAACACTACATACAAAATGTTTATACAGCCAGTGCTGACATACTGCAGAGAAATTTTAATTACTTCGCCTTTCATAAACGACATAGAATATGTTCAAAACCAAGCTCTCAGACTCATTACTGGTGGAATCAAAACAACTCCAATAGATTCTATGAGATTCCTCACTAATATTAACAGCATTAAAATGACAATACAAGAAAAGGCACTGATTCAATATGAAAACTTGTCAGATTACCAGGAAACAATTGGCATTCATACAGTCCTCTCTGTAGATTCAAAACTCAAAAAAGTTTCATATCCATGGTTCAAGAATTAAAACAGAAAATCAATATCCCGAATTTAAAAGAAAACTTACAAATTAAAACAAACCCTTTAACTGTATTAAATATAGAATATAATCTAAATTTAACAGAAGAAATACTGAAATCAGAAGTAAACACTGAAATACTGAAACAGTTGTCTTTAGAGGCAATTAATATTAGGTACCCTCCACAAAACTGGCTTCATTTATACACTGACGGATCCTTGATCTCCAGGGAACAAGGTGCCGGTGCAGGTGTTACGTGCTGTCTCTTCTCACTTTATAGATCTCTTGGATATGGAACAACAAGTTTTGATGGTGAAATCATTGCAATAAGTGAATGTCTCAGGAATCTTCTATGCCACATCAATAAATTTAGGAATGCAGTTATATTGTCAGACTCCAAAGCAGCTATTCTATCAATCGTCTCTAAACACACACCTTCATCTCAAACAGCAGAAATAACTAAAATGCTCTCTCAATTAATATCACTCAATAAAAGAATTGTATTCCAATGGATACCATCCCATTGTGGAATCCTGGGAAACGAGAATGCGGATGCTTTAGCAAAGAAGGGCAGCACTGCTACTTACAGACCTGTTACTAAATCTACGTATTACTCTGTGAAGAGATTTATTAAATCTACATACTTAGACTTCAACAAATAAAATTTGATAACACAATCCCAACGGAAAAAATGGAACTCTCTGCATCATAATCCACAGTTAATTCCCGATTTACCACGAAAATCGTCTGTAGCTGCATTTAGATTGGCAACAGGCCATGATTGTTTGGCCAAACACCTGCATAGAATTGGAATATATCAGTCCCCTAACTGCCCATTGTGCAACTCAAACCAAGAAATGGATTCGGAACACCTCAAAATCTGTGCTTCAGTGGCTGACCATGATAATATCTTTGAAAAATATTGGAGTGCAAGAGGTCAAATGATTTTATTGTCAAACGCCTGGCATTAGAAAACAACAACAACACTAGCAATCAAATTAAATACTTGGTAGGTAAACACCACGTAAGACAACACAGCTACACTCCGCATAACAGCAGAAAAAGTTACATTCTGTTTGGTCCAGAAGGCTGCCATGCAGTGTTCAATTTTTTCATGGGAACATTTGCCAATGCAAATAACAACTGTAAGTGCATAGTTACGATGACTTGGTATACATGATTTAGTGATTAGCAGCTATCTGCTAAACTGCAACTGAGGTGTCTCTAATTGAAAAAGGATGTAACATCAAATTATTGAAATATTTGATTTAGGTGGAAAAGGTCATTTTGAAGCATTCATTTATACCAACAATTATTAGAGTGAATAATAAAATAAACTTGTTTCTTGTTTAGTGAAATGGCTCTGCTAGTAAATATATACAATGAAATATTATGTCCTTTAAATTATTTTCTTTTCTTCTGAACATAGGCGGAGAGAGAACAGTTTCCTTGGAGGGGGGGGGGGGGAAGCAAAACCACAGAATTAGGGCTGGGGACGGAGCAGTTACTGTGACGTCATTACTCGGTTGAACCGAGTACAAATTTGTGGCGGCAGATTTAAAATTTAGATAGATTGAGTCGATTTTAGAACGTACTTTGAAAGCGAAACCAAGCCTGTTTTAAAAGCTTTGAAGGAAAGTGCGTTCGCTTTGCCAATTGACGAGAAAAAAGTGCTTCTCTTCATTGCAAAATGGCGGTTGCAAATTTCATTTACGAGATTACAACTCTTTGCAGAGTTATTTTGTATGAAAGGCCTATTTAATTTTCAGTGTTGTTATATATGACAGATGAAATAAAATTGATAAAATAATTTATAATACTAACAGGTAATAAATTAACATGCGAGGTAAATGTTAAACGCTGCAGCTAAGTAAAAAAGAAGGCAGAAAGAAACGGGCTCCATGAAGCGCTGCCTAGAACACTAAAAAATAACACAGAATTATTTACTATTACGGAAAGTGGAAAAAATAATCAATAAAATGTGGAATCTTAAACTGAAGAACATAATGTTTATTTATTTTATAACATTACTAGCCTTCAATACAACCATGTTCTCTTTGGTGAAGAGTAATATTATTGATAAATTAAAGTAATTGGGTAACATAATTCGTAGAAATGAATACAAATAAAATGATGACTGATGAGGGAACACATATCCAACAAACACAGATAGAAGAAAAATATAATGCACTTCCTTTTTTAACATATTTTAATATTAATCAAACACTCTAAAATGATGATGATGATGATGATGATAATAATAATTTGTCCTGCAGCAGATAATATTTAAATACAACAGTACCTACGTTGTTGTCTGCTAGAATTAAGTAAAACACGTGAACTCTGAACGTTTGAACTGACCGGTAACGGCTACGGTTAACAGAGTAACTTCGGTGCTCCGCTGCCAAGCACATAAACCGATAGAACCGAGTAACTCAACATTTCTACTTGCTCCGTCCCCAGCTCTTCATAGAATCATAGAAAAATACAATAACAAGGTTATGGGGAACATTATTTACCTCCCCCCCCCCCCCCCATTATAGCTTGACCATGGTATAGTATATCGGAACATGATCATTTAATAAAGGTATTTTCGGGGGCATATTTCTTACAGTGTTACATCCATATCCACGATGTTTCAGACTGAGTTGTGTAGGGCTTAAACTGTAGGTCTACTACAAATTATAGTAGGGCATAACTTAAAACAATCTACCTATTTTTCTCTCTCATGCACAAACACATGTATACATCAATAACACTACGTAACAGTGCTAACAAACTTTATCTGAAGCTTACCTTCCTGAAGATATCATATGAAATTAAATTCTAATTATTCTACTTAATCTCTGGTCTTTAAGTTTACACATTACACTGGGATCACTTTTCTTTTTTCTGCATTGTTGTGCAGTATGTTATTCATATTTCTCCAAGTGGCGGCCTGAACATCTGCAGACTTCTAACACATGAGTACAGGCTGTTACAAAAGAAACATTACAATGCTTCCATTCCTCAGATGAGATATAGAAATTCTTATACATTCAGAAATTTAAAATAAATACTGGGTGTTCAGTTCAAAATGTGTCATGGCTCGCTGTATGTCGTCATGTGGCTATCCGATGAGCCTAGAGAATTCAATCTTCCTACATTTCCGCAAAAGCGTATTACCTAAATGCGAGAGAAGTTGCCTAGCAAGTACGGCATTCATTCTGAAGATTACTTACCGATACGTACGGTAACGCCAGTAGTGGCAAGAATGTGAACTGTTTGGAAACACGTACTGAAGTGAGTTTTTTTTTTCTTACTGTCGGGATATGGGGGAGAGGGTTTAAGACGATTACTTACGTATTTGTTGACATTAACTTCGACGGTCAACATGGACACGGAGCATTTGATTTGTGTTGTGGAATGTTACCGTACGCAACCGATGATAACAAATACCCTGCGTAGGACTTGCTGGCGCAAAACACAGTTCAAAAGAGGTTATGGTAGCACACAGACCGTACAAACCGCCATCTGTTGCTACGACGTTCAAGTTATACCGTACACGTTCTCAAGTTCAGATTGAAGAACGCCTTAAATAATAGGCAACTTCTCTAACATATAAGCTGAAACTCGCTTCAAATCGGTGACCCAACAACAGTGACGTTATGACACACTTTGAAATGAACACCCAGTATTATAGTCTAGACACATGATCTGAAGACATTGATTCGTCAATTTAAGCACAGAAACTTAATCATAAACAAAAGCAAGAAAACCTTTTGAATTCAATATTTTCTAACATTAATAGAAAAAAAGAGTTCAGACAAGTTTGAGGGGGCATGTTCCCCCATAATTCCGCCTGTGCTCCTGAAAAATAATAGTTTTGTTGGTTACATCCTTATTCTGGGGAGTTCAGTTGCAGAAAAGACAGACTGACGTTATTGTTGTTATTTTGCAGAAGAAAGTATTTCGAAAGTGTTATCCGTCCAGAGTTACTCATTATTTAGCCATGTTTTGACTAATTTGCGGGATGTTAGGAGAGTTAAAAACACCTGTTCAAGCACAGTGTTGATTATGCAATGTAAAGCTATTCCTCTAGTGATCATAACTAATTTACATCATTAATAACTACATGAGGTTCTCAATTAGCATAGTAGAAGAATGAACAATTAGGCTTCCTTTCCATGCTTAGCCAGTTCTGTTGCAGTTACGAATTAGAATTCATAAAATATTAACACAATAAGCAAACATCCACATCTTATCATTTTACTTTCTCGTTATAAGAAGCGGAAGAAAATTGTAACTGCAAACAATTTACTCATTTTTTTTGTACCCATCATCTCGATAAGTGCTTTCTGGTTGTCAGTCATTATTCATATTCGTTATTATCTCTGAGTCTACACATAAAATGTTGTAATTGAAGCGTTGGCTGGAACAACGTTGTAAGTTACAAAATTTTCATTCGGCGTGTTTCCATGTAATAATGTTGTATGTCATGTTACCTTGCTATACTCCTTGGCTTGCAACTGTCCATCAATCCAGTACGTGAAATTTGTCCGCTCAAAAGTTTGCTACCCTATAAACAATAACGTTGTACGTGTACACATTTTTGCAGCTCCTGTAAATTTTACCAAATGTAACTTGTAACGTTGTTCCAGCCGACACTTCAAATGTTACTTTTAAAAAATAATGCAAGATGTGAATAGAATTTTATGATTTTCTTTTTGAATTTTTGATTGTCCTCCTTCCAAAATTAAGTGATAAATTGAATAGACCATGTCTTACAGAAAAATTATCTATAGAATTAGTACTTAATAAGAGTACCAAAAATTACTTCAAGAATTAACATAACCTTGCCTTTAGAGTGAAAACAGTAAGAAGTGATATGTGCTCGCAGAACCTTTTGTCCTGTAATGTAAATACTTAAATAATTTCAAGAGAAAAATTCTTCTGGGGCTGGGTATCGATCCCCGGACCCTTTGCTTAGCGCACGAATGCTCTACTGACTGAGCTACCCCAGGAACTATACACAACACCGTCACAATTCTTCCCTTTTTATCCACACAACTCAAATGGGCTGACAAGATGCCAAAGACCCAACTTTGAGTGCACACAATTCTGTGTGACTTAAATTGTTATACAGTAAAACCTCGATAAGACTATCCCGTGTAATACGCTTTTTTTGTCTGGTCCCTGCACATTTCATATATAACGCCTTTATAAAATACCCTGTTTGTTGCGCTCAAGTCCCGCATGATACGCTACTTTTGTGGAATATTTTCGATGTAATTTTCAGCAATGTACTGTAACAGCAATGAAACATCTTGGCCTTTCAACTCACTGGTGCCATTAACCTGAAAAGTACTAGTATTCGACCCTTTACCTGCGCATTTAAACCTTCATACTTCATACCTTAGTATACCCCACCCTCTTGTTATGCTCTCTTATTCGACTCCTTATCTGCGTGGTTAAAGCCTACATACAGTTACAATACCTCACCCTCTTGCTAACCCTCTCTTATTCGACTCCTTATCTGCGTGGTTAAAGCCTACATACAGTTACAATACCTCACCCTCTTGCTAACGCTCTCTTATTCGACTCCTTATCTGCGTGGTTAAAGCCTACATACAGTTACAATACCTCACCCTCTTGCTAACGCTCTCTTATTCGACTCCTTATCTGCGTGGTTAAAGCCTACATACAGTTACAATACCTCACCCTCTTGCTAACCCTCTCTTATTCGACTCCTTATCTGCGTGGTTAAAGCCTACATACAGTTACAATACCTCACCTTCTTGCTAACGCTCTCTTATTCGACTCCTTATCTGCGTGGTTAAAGCCTACATACAGTTACAATACCTCACCCTCTTGCTAACCCTCTCTTATTCGACTCCTTATCTGCGTGGTTAAAGCCTACATACAGTTACAATACCTCACCCTCTTGCTAACGCTCTCTTATTCGACTCCTTATCTGCGTGGTTAAAGCCTACATACAGTTACAATACCTCACCCTCTTGCTAACGCTCTCTTATTCGACTCCTTATCTGCGTGGTTAAAGCCTACATACAGTTACAATACCTCACCCTCTTGCTAACGCTCTCTTATTCGACTCCTTATCTGCGTGGTTAAAGCCTACATACAGTTACAATACCTCACCCTCTTGCTAACGCTCTCTTATTCGACTCCTTATCTGCGTGGTTAAAGCCTACATACAGTTACAATACCTCACCCTCTTGCTAACCCTCTCTTATTCGACTCCTTATCTGCGTGGTTAAAGCCTACATACAGTTACAATACCTCACCCTCTTGCTAACGCTCTCTTATTCGACTCCTTATCTGCGTGGTTAAAGCCTACATACAGTTACAATACCTCACCCTCTTGCTAACGCTCTCTTATTCGACTCCTTATCTGCGTGGTTAAAGCCTACATACAGTTACAATACCTCACCCTCTTGCTAACCCTCTCTTATTCGACTCCTTATCTGCGTGGTTAAAGCCTACATACAGTTACAATACCTCACCTTCTTGCTAACGCTCTCTTATTCGACTCCTTATCTGCGTGGTTAAAGCCTACATACAGTTACAATACCTCACCCTCTTGCTAACGCTCTCTTATTCGACTCCTTATCTGCGTGGTTAAAGCCTACATACAGTTACAATACCTCACCTTCTTGCTAACCCTCTCTTATTCGACTCCTTATCTGCGTGGTTAAAGCCTACATACAGTTACAATACCTCACCTTCTTGCTAACGCTCTCTTATTCGACTCCTTATCTGCGTGGTTGAAGCCTACATACAGTTACAATACCTCACCCTCTTGCTAACCCTCTCTTATTCGACTCCTTATCTGCGTGGTTAAAGCCTACATACAGTTACAATACCTCACCCTCTTGCTAACGCTCTCTTATTCGACTCCTTATCTGCGTGGTTAAAGCCTACATACAGTTACAATACCTCACCCTCTTGCTAACCCTCTCTTATTCGACTCCTTATCTGCGTGGTTAAAGCCTACATACAGTTACAATACCTCACCCTCTTGCTAACGCTCTCTTATTCGACTCCTTATCTGCGTGGTTAAAGCCTACATACAGTTACAATACCTCACCTTCTTGCTAACCCTCTCTTATTCGACTCCTTATCTGCGTGGTTAAAGCCTACATATAGTTACAATACCTCACCTTCTTGCTAACGCTCTCTTATTCGACTCCTTATCTGCGTGGTTAAAGCCTACATACAGTTACAATACCTCACCTTCTTGCTAACGCTCTCTTATTCGACTCCTTATCTGCGTGGTTAAAGCCTACATACAGTTACAATACCTCACCCTCTTGCTAACGCTCTCTTATTCGACTCCTTATCTGCGTGGTTAAAGCCTACATACAGTTACAATACCTCACCCTCTTGCTAACGCTCTCTTATTCGACTCCTTATCTGCGTGGTTAAAGCCTACATACAGTTACAATACCTCACCCTCTTGCTAACGCTCTCTTATTCGACTCCTTATCTGCGTGGTTAAAGCCTACATACAGTTACAATACCTCACCCTCTTGCTAACGCTCTCTTATTCGACTCCTTATCTGCGTGGTTAAAGCCTACATACAGTTACAATACCTCACCCTCTTGCTAACGCTCTCTTATTCGACTCCTTATCTGCGTGGTTAAAGCCTACATACAGTTACAATACCTCACCTTCTTGCTAACGCTCTCTTATTCGACTCCTTATCTGCGTGGTTAAAGCCTACATACAGTTACAATACCTCACCCTCTTGCTAACGCTCTCTTATTCGACTCCTTATCTGCGTGGTTAAAGCCTACATACAGTTACAATACCTCACCTTCTTGCTAACGCTCTCTTATTCGACTCCTTATCTGCGTGGTTAAAGCCTACATACAGTTACAATACCTCACCCTCTTGCTAACGCTCTCTTATTCGACTCCTTATCTGCGTGGTTAAAGCCTACATACAGTTACAATACCTCACCCTCTTGCTAACGCTCTCTTATTCGACTCCTTATCTGCGTGGTTAAAGCCTACATACAGTTACAATACCTCACCTTCTTGCTAACGCTCTCTTATTCGACTCCTTATCTGCGTGGTTAAAGCCTACATACAGTTACAATACCTCACCCTCTTGCTAACCCTCTCTTATTCGACTCCTTATCTGCGTGGTTAAAGCCTACATACAGTTACAATACCTCACCCTCTTGCTAACCCTCTCTTATTCGACTCCTTATCTGCGTGGTTAAAGCCTACATACAGTTACAATACCTCACCCTCTTGCTAACGCTCTCTTATTCGACTCCTTATCTGCGTGGTTAAAGCCTACATACAGTTACAATACCTCACCCTCTTGCTAACGCTCTCTTATTCGACTCCTTATCTGCGTGGTTAAAGCCTACATACAGTTACAATACCTCACCCTCTTGCTAACGCTCTCTTATTCGACTCCTTATCTGCGTGGTTAAAGCCTACATACAGTTACAATACCTCACCTTCTTGCTAACCCTCTCTTATTCGACTCCTTATCTGCGTGGTTAAAGCCTACATACAGTTACAATACCTCACCCTCTTGCTAACGCTCTCTTATTCGACTCCTTATCTGCGTGGTTAAAGCCTACATACAGTTACAATACCTCACCCTCTTGCTAACGCTCTCTTATTCGACTCCTTATCTGCGTGGTTAAAGCCTACATACAGTTACAATACCTCACCCTCTTGCTAACGCTCTCTTATTCGACTCCTTATTTGCGTGGTTAAAGCCTACATACAGTTACAATACCTCACCCTCTTGCTAACGCTCTCTTATTCGACTCCTTATCTGCGTGGTTAAAGCCTACATACAGTTACAATACCTCACCCTCATGCTAACGCTCTCTTATTCGACTCCTTATCTGCGTGGTTAAAGCCTACATACAGTTACAATACCTCACCCTCTTGCTAACGCTCTCTTATTCGACTCCTTATCTGCGTGGTTAAAGCCTACATACAGTTACAATACCTCACCTTCTTGCTAACGCTCTCTTATTCGACTCCTTATCTGCGTGGTTAAAGCCTACATACAGTTACAATACCTCACCCTCTTGCTAACCCTCTCTTATTCGACTCCTTATCTGCGTGGTTAAAGCCTACATACAGTTACAATACCTCACCCTCTTGCTAACCCTCTCTTATTCGACTCCTTATCTGCGTGGTTAAAGCCTACATACAGTTACAATACCTCACCCTCTTGCTAACGCTCTCTTATTCGACTCCTTATCTGCGTGGTTAAAGCCTACATACAGTTACAATACCTCACCTTCTTGCTAACGCTCTCTTATTCGACTCCTTATCTGCGTGGTTAAAGCCTACATACAGTTACAATACCTCACCCTCTTGCTAACCCTCTCTTATTCGACTCCTTATCTGCGTGGTTAAAGCCTACATACAGTTACAATACCTCACCCTCTTGCTAACCCTCTCTTATTCGACTCCTTATCTGCGTGGTTAAAGCCTACATACAGTTACAATACCTCACCCTCTTGCTAACGCTCTCTTATTCGACTCCTTATCTGCGTGGTTAAAGCCTACATACAGTTACAATACCTCACCCTCTTGCTAACCCTCTCTTATTCGACTCCTTATCTGCGTGGTTAAAGCCTACATACAGTTACAATACCTCACCCTCTTGCTAACCCTCTCTTATTCGACTCCTTATCTGCGTGGTTAAAGCCTACATACAGTTACAATACCTCACCTTCTTGCTAACGCTCTCTTATTCGACTCCTTATCTGCGTGGTTAAAGCCTACATACAGTTACAATACCTCACCCTCTTGCTAACCCTCTCTTATTCGACTCCTTATCTGCGTGGTTAAAGCCTACATACAGTTACAATACCTCACCTTCTTGCTAACCCTCTCTTATTCGACTCCTTATCTGCGTGGTTAAAGCCTACATACAGTTACAATACCTCACCTTCTTGCTAACGCTCTCTTATTCGACTCCTTATCTGCGTGGTTAAAGCCTACATACAGTTACAGTACCTCACCCTCTTGCTAACCCTCTCTTATTCGACTCCTTATCTGCATGGTTAAAGCCTACATACAGTTACAATACCTCACCTTCTTGCTAACGCTCTCTTATTCGACTCCTTATCTGCGTGGTTAAAGCCTACATACAGTTACAATACCTCACCCTCTTGCTAACCCTCTCTCTCAAACAGCATTCCTCACTCGGCCGTAATAAAATTCTGGAAATTTTTGCTGGGCAGTTTGTTGTCCTTTAGTGTATTGAAGTGTCTGTGAATGTCATTACAATGAGTGTTAAGTGAAAAGTGCTTTATATGTCAAAAAAATAGGAAATCTTACCGAAAGTACGATGAGAACAGTACTCTTACTCAGAAACAACTCTCTGATTCATTAGGAATCCCATCATCGATATTAAGAACGATAATAAAAAATCGCTACTCAATCACTACAGCTGCGTCGTCGGGAGGATGTAATCGCAGAAACTGAAGTGTGGTAAACATGAGGACATGGAGAACTCGCACATGGCAAACAACTATAAATGACTTTTTTTCCGAAAGAATTAAGTACAGTACATATTGTAAATGTCTTTGATGCACAGTACAGTAATTACATAATGGAGTAATATGGTATTACCTTTCATGAATCATGTATTTCAATAAAGAAAAATGCTAATAGATACTGTATATAAGTCAAAATTATTTTGTGCGAGATCGTGCGTATTTGCTTGTTTTCCACACAGAACCAATACGCGGTAAGTGTGAAATACCACATTCAGTATTCCCAACGTAACACACATAACAATTTCCCTCTTCTTACCGCTTAAGCGCAACATTCATTTTACTGCTTTAGGCTTTTAACATATTATTTTTAGAGACGTTTAACATAGTAATAATTATAAATTGGAAACTTACCACTGCAATTTCACCTAAATTGCAATGTTAATTATTGTTTTTAAATATTTGCAAAAATTAAGTAAAGTCTACTACTCCACGAAACTTACTGCATTCCTGATACAAGTAACATTAAGGAAGCCGTGAAAAAATCAATAAGATTCCAGATGCGGAGGTTATTACTGCAATATGTTACCGGTATATAAATAATATTGTTAAAATATTAAAATGAAAAATAAATAATTACATAACCTTACCGTTTGTTTTAAGTTCGCATTTATAGACTGGGGGAAAAAAAAAAGACAGACGTATATCACTGCCTGCTGGAGTATAGTAAACACAGAAAACATTTTATAGCAACAATGTTGAAGAAAGATATTTTGGTTTTTCGAAGTTGCCGTCATTAAACAGAAACCAACATGGAGATTTCATTGCAACTAATTAGAAATTCGTTTTTCAGGTATGTAATAAACGATCTTCGCACAAAATAATGTACGATACAAGAGCGGTATGTTTGTTTTCATGTTCTCGGAAATTAAAAAAGCTCAACTACGTTTCGCTTTTTCAATCTTTTCCTCGACCATGAAAACGTCAACATACCGCTCTTGCAACGTATATTACTATTACGCGGTTCCGGTTAATACGCGGTTTACACCCGGTCCCTTGAACAGCATCTTATCGGGGTTTTACTGTATTACTTTAAAAAATAAAGGGCTCTAGAAAGTATGTTTCATTTAATTGTATCAGTTTTTAGAATGTGAAAACTTCTATTTTGCAGGTGACATGCCTGAACTACATTGCGATTCCTATGGTGATGGGGCTGTCCTTATTCTCTGTGTCTCTGACCTTGGCCAGAGGGATGCGACACCACAGGCTAAACTTGGCGTTTGTATCAGACCACATGTGCTACACAGCCGGCAAACCAAACATTTCAGATACAAGCACGGTTACATTGGACCCTGTGATCAATGTGCGAGTCTTGGACTGGTGGCATCCTATGTATCCTCACGCTACCCACACCAACTACAGCCCACAGGACAGGGATTAGACATGGAGTAATTAGCTGAAAATTAATTGTCCATCTTTAATCCTTTTAGTAATACAGTCCCTTCAAAATGTGAGACACTCGTTTACTTATTATTTGTTTCTCCTTCAAAGTGATATTAGTAATAATAATATTCGGTGGCTGCCACAAAGAAAAGTGAGATTCTGTACTGTGTTCTTTGTATTAGATTGTTGTTTTGATGCTATTGTGATATTTTCTAAAAATTTAGATTGCAGTTGTCAAATTTGAACTGGAACTGAACTGTTCTACATATGTAACCCATTTATTTACTTCAAAGTTGTCAAAATTTTTCTATTCTCCATTTATTACACATTGTATAACCTAACAATTAGTACAAAACCCCAAAGAATGGTTGGTTTTACATTGTGGCTATGAATGGATCTTCATATACACTAAAGAGTTTGTAAGAAAGTGTTGTTAAATTGTACTCTCTGTGTATCTATTCAAGAGTAGAACTGTTATGTTACATACATGCAAAGTGACAATTGATATCTAATATTATGTACACCTCTTTTATAAATATTGGCAAATTTTCTAAGTTTTTAACACCTATTTTTGAAGTTCTCTTTTGTTGAGGCTGAAAATAGAACAGTTCAGTTTTCATCTCTTGATATTCTGAAGAGACAAATAAACTTTTCCACTGTCAGTATGAAAATCATAAGTATTTCCATATTCGTAGACCTTTTGATTGTGATGGGAAACTTAGAGTACCCATTTCTTCAAAGTTCACAGTTTGGGTAAAAGAATAATGTAAAGGATCAGATTGTAACGAATATACATGAATGTGCTAAGTTTAAAGACTGGTTTATATGCATCTTTAGATTTCGTAAGAAGCTTATTTTTCCTACACCAGAATTTGCATCTATTTTGAATTAGTTATGTTGAATCTGAGATGAGGTTTAATGTATTTTCAAAATAAAAAATAGCAATTTGTAGACTATTATTCACTTATATTATTTTAAAGCTTTTATGTACTTCTTATTACATCAACTTCGCATATAAGGATTTAAGGACAATTCAAAGTTATGAATTAATATGAATTAATAATAACTAAATTAAGTTCTAATAGAACAAACATATTTAATTGTTGTAAATGAAAGATAATTTTGATTTTAAATGTACTGATGATTTGGGTTCAAAAATATAACAACATTATAGTTTGGTCTTGTTTTAATTTTTTATTATTTACAAGTAGTTATACCAAATACCTTACTATAATAATACCGGACAGCTGTATACTAGCAGCATTGGCGTGAGTATGAAATATCGCGGACCTGACATCTAGCGGAGCGGGATGGAATTACGTCCACATATACAAATATTAACATAGCAAGATTCGGACTATTGTTTAAAACGTGAGTTACTAATGTGGAATTATATATGAAACACTTAAGAAATGTTGAATAATATTTAATGTAAAATTATTATCTTATATCAAAGCTTTATATTATGAGAAATATTGCATACTTCATATTACTTTCCGTAATTGTTACATATTTTTTTCTTTGGTTTACCGAGACAAAATCAATCTGATATTAGGAATGAATTTACAGTAATGTTTTAAATACGCATTGCTGACAACTGCAAAGATAAAATTGATAGTAATCTGATGCTTGTAATAATTAGTAAAGGCATGTGGACAACAATAAAACTTAATTTGATAAAACCTTAAAATCCAGTACATTTTAACTTCTATTTATTCATTAGGTCTAAATAAAAAAACTAATTTGTATTTTTCTATCAACACAAAGACGAAGGAATTAGGCCTACTAAAGAATGTTGTTGACTCACGTTTTATGATCCCTCGGAAATCGAAAGTACGATTTGGAGCAATTTGTAATGCTGCAATTGTCACAATTATAAACAGCACATATACACCCTGACATTTTAACACAGCACTAATTAACCCTGTGTTACTCATGTTATAAATATTCTCACCATTGCTCAGGTGGGGTTTCCCAAACCCCATTTTAAATAACTAATATATTTTTCCGCAAGTTTCAGAAATCAGATAAACGCAATTAAATATACTATTCTTAGTTCACTTAAACAATTTCTTAAGTGAACTCTTCTGGATGTGATTGAAAGGTATACAGATGCACAGAGTACACACTAGGTCCATCTCTTAGATTTTCGTTGAAATATACGCACCGGGGTTTACCACACCCCACCTGAGTAATGCAGGATTAATAAAACTATTAACTAGCCCAACAACAATATACATTGCAGTTGATTACAGCTTGTTTCGCGAGTATCTCCACACTGGCAGGTAGGTAGCAGCACCAGCGTCATTTGCACTCAAAACTGCTAGCTGTCCAGTATTATTATAGTAAGGTATTTGGTTATACTTAGCATAATTAGCTGTTCGCAAATTTTAATGTCCATTGCACAACTACCATTATGACTACTTTAATGTTGTTGAACTTTAATTTCTGTAGCTTTCACGATGAATCAACATAACCTTATTCAAAAGATGGAATAATTAGGAAATTTTGGTGTGACTTTTATTTTTCTTCAAAATACATGTATAAACATTTTTGATGAACAAAAGATTTAATTTGATCGCCAAACTGGAGAATTCCCACGGTATCTTTGAACCGTGCCATTACGGTTAGCACCAAATTGAAGTAAATACACAATCTTGCCAACATAAGAACACGACATTGGTGTGTGGCGTCGTTGGAGGGAGAAATTTGTTTATTTTCTCTCTCTACCTCCTTCGTTCTGAACATTACTGAGAGATAGCACCACTGTTAGCTACAAGATATATTTGCGCAAATATATTGAAGTAGATTACGTGACCTATTACGTGACTTAGATGAGAGTCTCGAGACAAAACAGTTTTGCTATATTTCATTTTTTATTAAATGTTAAGCACAGGAACGCCATTTCGTAATTTTATTTAAGAAACAAGCCAAACAAATTATCTTTGCATCAAAAACGGATGCTCCCTGGACCAAATTATCGTATTTTATAATTGTTTGAATGCAACAGAAGCCAGAAGTCTTGCACTTGACTAATGCAGTGAATTTATATAGTCGCGAATTTTACTACCACCATTTCGATTGTGTTTTGTTTGACATGGCTCGGTACGGCCCGGTGACTAGTGGCCAGCGAGTAACGTCGGCTATCGACATTGCTCTGCTGTGGGTATTATCCAGTTGTTCCAATTTGATGTTTTGAATGATCACATTCTGATGCAGAATTTACTCTTATTTTAGCATTACTTGGACTACTAACAATTTGAACTCTTCACTGTTATTGTCCACTTAAAATGAAGAAGATGCATGTGAATAACATGTATTGTCTTCTGCAAATAAATTTCAACAGAAACACTCTCACAAATATGAGATTACTACTACTTACATTGTCTGTGTATGTGAAATAAAGGTACAAATGTAATGCTCTACCATTTGTTGTTTACTACATTATATAATGCAATATGAATCTTAGTTGCTTTCTGTCTTCTGTACTCATATCACTTGTATGATCTGGTAACAAGCTTGAGGGGTTAGGTATAGCTTACAGCAGTAAAATTTTGGAAATATTCAACATTTTTTCCCTCCATTACTGTATCTTGTTATATAAAAACTATAATATGGAGATATCTGTACATAAGATTAAAACTATGGCATTTTGTGGCAAATCTCCTGTAAGATCTAAAATAGTAATAAGAAAGAGTATCATAGAACAGGTAAATAAATTTAAATTTTTGGGCGTTACCTTATCTTATAAAGGAGACTATGATCAAAAAGAAAAAATAGAAAAATGTAATTACATAAATGGAACAATAAGAACCCTGAAATCAAAAGCTAGAAAAGATACACTGTTAAAATTTTATAAGGTGATGTCAATGCCCAGTTTACTATATGGACGCGAAACATGGGTTATGTATGAAAAAGAGAGATGCCTCTAGATTACAAACAAATGAGATGCAATTTTTGAGAAGCATAGCAGGTTACAGGAAAATAGAACATAAAAGAAACGAAGAAATAAGAGAAGGACTTGAGATATATGAATTAAACAACAAAATAGAAGAATATAGAAATACATGGATGTCTCACATTTTAAAGATGCAGGATGACAGGATATCATACAAGTTTTGGAAATATAAACCTCGGGGAAGAAGAGATATTGGAAGACCAGCCAAAAAATGGATGGACCAATTTCAGTAGCAATTTCCTAATGCATGAAGGATGATGATGACTGTATCTTGTACAATAATGAAAATTAATATGTGTAAAACACTGTCCTTCTGTTATATGAAAAAAATATTTTTATGATTTAAAAAAAATTATTTGTACTTTTTTTTTTTTTTTTTCTTCTTCAAAATTCAGTTCATTGTGCAGTGATGAAGCATTTCCTACATAACTCAAAAACTATCGAATATTCTGTGATGAATACTACAATATGATGCAAAGTCACTTCTCTACCTTTGTTAGATTGTCTGATATAAAATAAATTCATTTTTAAAAAATGTTCAAATATCAGTATTTTCTTCTAACACAAAATAAAAAAATATATATATATATTATTTATTAAGGAATGTAGTTGAAAGAGCATAATATTGTAAACATGAGTTTCAGCAATAAAATAAAAGAGAAGGAACATGAAAAGTTAACAAGTTTATGAGTTATGAGGGAAACACTTCATCACTGCACAGTTAATTGCCAACATTTTTAATTTTGAAAAAAAAATATATAATTTTTTTTAATCGTAAAAGTATTTTTTTCATATAGCAGAAGGACAGTATTTTACAATACCAATTTTCATTATTGTACAAGATACAATAATGGAGGAAAAAAATGTTGAATATTTCCAAAAATTTTACTGCTGTAAGCTGTACCTAACTCCTTCAGTTACTAACTTAAATATATCTATTATGAAAAGTGAATTTCATAATGATCATGATCAGCGTGTAATAATATTTAACTTTTTTTTAAATATAATTTCTGCGTTTTTAATATGAGCTGTGTTTAGATGAATATACATCTTCAGTGAAAAATATTTAAAATTTTATGTTTACTACATACATTAATTTTTATTTTGAATCTTTACTTAATTTAAGTAATATACTGTTTTCTTTCAAAAAGTGCACTTCATTTTAAACAGTTATTTAATTGGTGAACATATATTTCGCTAATTTATCTCCTTTAATTCAGGTATTACATTTTTCAATATTTTCTAAACATGTTAATTAGCGAATTTAGCTTATGTTGTGTACACACAATTTCACGATCCAGAATTATCACTTGTAGCTTTAACGAGACTTATGATTGCCATCTTTAATGAATATCACTTATCTTCACAATTACGAATTTGTGAATAAGTAGTTAGGGAGAGAGAGAGATTTAAAGAAAAATAAATGCTGCGGCCTTAATTAAGGATGACCACGAGGATCCGGAAATTAATAGCAAATATAAAGAATTAAAGATGAATGTTGTTATAAAAATAAATTGTAATAATTAAGCACCATTGATATCAATTATAAAAGATAACCTTAAAATTAAACTCATAAATTAAAAGATTTTAGTTAAAATTAGCATATAACACATCTCTGAGTGGTATAAACGACCTGTCCTATAGCAACTGGAAGAGCTACTCACTACATCTACCATTTTATTTGTATACCACTTGATTTTATTTACGGCCGACTTGATGCTCGCTTCGCTTCTCCTTTACCGGCTTTGACAACATCTTGATCCCTGTGTTAAACCTGTAATCGAGAAAGTATGAAACTTCCGCCAGATGGCACTGACTGCCAAAGATCGCTGAGGAATGTGTGTATGGTTTCTTGTATAATTATACTTAGTAATATTGTGCTTCTTTCTACTGGTATGTGAGTTTATTGTGATATGATTCAAAATGACGAATTGTTGTGTACCATTCTGAACTTCGAATAGAGAAAAGAGTGGAGGAACAATATCATTCCACGAATTTCCGAGTGATAGGGAAAGATGCGAAAAATGGCTTTAAGTGATTTCACTCCAAGACTTTGTTCCAAACAGCAACTCCCCATCTTCAGTCGTTTGTAGTTTACATTTCAAGGAAGAAGATTATTCTAATAATGGGAAATTTAGACGATTAAAACCAAATGCTGTGTCAACAATAATTCCTCATTATCCTAGGTATAAAGTGACAGATATCGAAAGACCACAACGAACATTTATTAAAACTGATCTCCCACCAGCCAAGAAACGCAAATCTTTTAGTAATATTGGTTTTTCACTATTTGATCAAGATATTCCAAGTGGCTCAGCATCAGGTAATGACATTCCCTTCTTGCCAGTTGAAAATGACCATAAAGTCATGCAAACGGACGTTGTCAACATTGACGAGCTAAAAAGAAATAATTAACAGGTTGCATGTGAAAATTACACGACTTAATCAGGTGTTACAAGAGAAGCAAGATGAAATAACAAAAAAACCGAAAAACTCCAACTAATTGAAAGAGATCCATTACATAAAGAAGTGGAAGATGTAAAGAAAGAGGCTGATGAAGGCAGTATTCTTGCAAAATTGATTCTAGATCAGCTGCTTAATCATCGAAAGAGAATACCAACCAAGAATATATTAGAAAATTTATGTTCGGAAATTGAGCCGTTACTGTGTAGATGCCCTCCCCCCCTTGCAATGTCCAATTTGTGATGAAAACGGCCAAAAACTAATTGCTAATATCATTACTGTGAAATTTGTTAGGCCGCTTCTAGACAACATTGCAGCAGCTTTAACTGAATAGCTTGTTCCTTCGAAGAATGCGGCTTATAATACACTGAGTCGCAAAATCTTGAAACTATGATTCTTGAATATGCAATATCAAGTGGAATGTATCAGTGAAGTGAGTTAAATTATAAACCTCAGTACAAGTTATGGTAAATAATTACCCAAATGATTACTTCGAAACATCGCAGTTCAGCCTAGGGGTTCTACCCAGCGAATGAACTACAAAATTACGCCTCTGTCATCATGTTACTTAAACTGAACAGGTTACTATATGCCATCTTTGCTGCTTTTAAACTCACATTTTTACCATAATTAACAGAACTGAACATAATAATACTTAATATTTTCTTATTTATTATTTATGAGTGTTATTATTACTCTTTAATCATTTTAATTCATATTGAGTATTTCTTCTGTGGACACCAACCCTTGGCAGACAGCACCTCGTGGTGGAATTGAGAAACTAACCAATTTCAGAATAAGATTACTATTGTCAAGGCCATGCACAGAGAAGTGAAGCGAGCATCAAGTCGGCCATGTTTTATTACATAATTTCTCTTATTTTCAACATTGTATCTACTTATTCTTCACCTTTTATTGTACTTTACTTCGTATAATTCTATCAGCACACCCAGAGATATTCAATAGGTATTTTTATTGGTGTCAAACACTATTGGTAGACCAGATCATGTACTGTGAAAATAATGACTTGAATTTTGACGATTACAAATCATCAAAAATGAAGTAAAAGTAGAGAGTGTTATCTATAATACAAACAAAGATATAAAAAGATAAAAATAAATAACACTGATTTATCATTATTCTTGTCATCGTCGTTAATCCTAGAACATTACATGTTTTTAACATATGACACTAATTTTAATATTTCGTCGCCCTACTATACTACACTATCTCAAAAATCATGGTTTCAAGAAATCGAGAGAAATCATTTTGTATTGCTTCAAACAAATATTCTGCATGCAATTCAGAATTCAATACAAAGCGTTTTCTCTCGATTTCTTGAAACCATAATTTTTTAGATAGTGCAGTATAGTACTGGGGCGACAATTTATATTTGCAATCTTCTTGTTTGTAAAACCACATTTGAGAATAGAATTGGAATATATCAGTCCCCTAACAGCCCATTGTGCAACTCAAACCAAGAAATGGATTCGGAACACCTCAAAATCTGTGCTTCAGTGGCTGACCATGACAATATCTTTGAAAAATATTGGAGTGCAAGAAGTCAAATGACTTTATTGTCAAATGCCTGGCATTAGAAAACAACAACAACATTTGAGAACATTTGGAGCAATGTGTCTACTTTGTTGCGTCTTTTTTTGAAAACTTCCTCTGAAAAGTATAATACAACAGACTGAAAATAATCTATTACTGTACATAATTTTGCAACCAGAATTGTATCAGGAATTACTAAGGAGTTAGCATTGCTTGTAAAGAAATAAATAAAAGACGGTAATTAAAATTCGGAGCTGCTCATGAATATAATTCACAATGAATAAGTTGATCCAAACCTCATGGTGAGAAGATGGTTAGAGTGTGCAGTATTACCTGGAATGATTAGTTGGCTCCATCTCATGCCAAAAATATTGGATGAATTTCATACATTATTTTTCTCCTGTGGATGAACAAGCAAGTTGTTCTGGATTGTGAATGCACTTAAAGTAGCATTTGCACAAATACAGGGTAGGTTAAAATTCGCTTTCCCCAAACATTTTCTTACATTTAATTACATTCAATTTACATCTAACTACACATTCCTTTACAGCTTTTGTTCAAAATGGAGGTCCCTGTTTCTCTATACACAATTCACAACATTTAGACACTGATTTACAGGTGGCAGAACATAACTCACGGTTTTCATCCATTTTCACAAATGACTGTTCGATCATCTGTCGCAATTGATGCAGATCCTCATAGCGAAAAATCACATGGCATCAGATCGCGTTGTTCTGTGGTTAATTTGCGATTCATTGCAAGAAACTAGCTGTTATTGCATAGAGATGCAGACATAACCCGACACAATACAACAAAAACAAGACATGACATCAGAAAAACATTTGACGCACAAACATGGTTGCCAACTCACCACTTATTTTATTACACCAGCTATTTATTCAAGTTATGACATCTGTATAATGTGTACAAGTATAAAACCTAAGAATGAATATTGAGGAAAGTGACTTTTGACCCACCTTGTATATAAAATGTTGTTCCAAGCAGATAGTTATGATTAGGGAGCGGATTTTTATGTGCTAAAAAATTTAAATATATTTATTTTTTATGTGCTAAAAAGTACAAAAATATTTGCTAAAAATAAAAAAAAATTATATTTTTTTAAATAAGACAAAAATACCGTACTTATCTTGAAAAAAAAAAAAAAATGTTACTAGGTACTCACCAGCCACAATTGAGTGCTAGTATTTGGCCGAGAATTGCAGTGAACAACAAAGATAATTTCCAAATTCTCCATCACAAATGCATGCCGATTATCTCTGAACAACGACTTATACTTTAAAAACGATCTTTCCACATCACAGGACGTCAGACATGCATATTTAAAGACAGGAATGTCACGAACACAAACACAGTCAATTTCACCTATAGGCACACCCTCCAATACTTGAGCAACTTTACACATTTTTTTATATCCACTGTTTTTCCCAAACACATTCTGGAATTTGTCTCTTAATACTTGTGCTTCTGAACCTGGTAGCGAGTCTAGTTCAATTTCCACGGCACGCACTTCCCTGTTTCAGACAACTGGTTTTTGGATGTTTCGAGCTTTTTTATGGTGTCACACAAGAAGCTTAAATTTGTTAATAGGAAAGCCAAATCCCTTTTTAAACAACCACCTTTCAGTATATCTTGGAGGATATCGATTGACGAAGCCCGATAACAGGGAATCACAACAAGATATATTGCCTTATTTGATAGACATGAGCGAGAGGCGAGAGATTTGTTTAAATGAAATAATGTTCATACCCGAGCTCTTATCTGTTGTGTTTCACAAACAAAGCGTGGAATGAAATCATCTTCAGCAACAAAAAACATTCCTAATTATGTGTTGCAAAATCTCTCCTCCTTGTCCACGTTAATTTATTCGCTAATAGTAACACTGATATGCTGCCTAGCAGTTCTCAGAACTTGAGGTAATACTATTAAGAAAATGGATCATGGATACACCACACAGCGCTTAGAAACACGAAGCAACCAAGAATTCTTAAAAAGATAATGTACTTCTGAGTGATATAATTGATTTAGTTTTAAAATATTTAAAAGTTCTTGTACAAAAATTATTTAAGTAAAAAAACTCCAAGATTTGTGTGTTTATAACAGATTTCCTGAAAATATGTGCATATTTACATAATTTTTTGTGAAAATATGTGTTTTTATGTGAAATAAAATTTAGGTTTTAAACTTAAAACTTCATGTTCGGAATTTTTAACTTTGTTAATTGTGTTTTGTCACACACAAAAAGAATATTTAATTACATAGGAATCCGCTCCTGTTATGATTATGATTACAGAAAAAGAGAGATTTTGACAATGTTTAGAGCTTATTTTATATGTGCATTGTATTTATTAATTGCCATTGTAATAGACGACAATATTTTAAAATTTGTTTATAGTGTACAACAAACAGTAGAGCATACATACTGACACCTGGCAAAATAGGTTGTCCCATTTAAGGTGAATGATTAACAAGACTGTTAGATGAACTCTAAAATACTAATGTACCTGCAGTGAATAGTTTTGAGAATTTTTTTTTTTCATCTTAGAACGTTGCAGTTGATAAAATATCGTTCAATTCTATGTTAGTGGACTGTGTTTGAATGGGAATGTCTCATATTACAATTTGTAATTGTTTTGTTAAAAGAAGGACGCACATTTAATATATGCTGACATTGTAACAGAAGGATACGAATAGTTAATTTATATGAGAAGACAGATTTTTAACTGTTATGGTTCACAGTTTTTTCCACCAGGTTAATTAAAAGTCGTACAAAACAAAACTGTTCCTTATGACAAACTCTCAACCGTAGGAGCTTATGTATGCGTGTGAATTTTTACTCATCTACATAAAGATACATCTTATTGAAATATTGCAGTGAAAAAGTTTCTTAAAAAATCATTTACAAATAACTTAGACTTAATTTTTATCTACCATGACTTAAATTCAATTGTCTCACAGCATTTGGACCAATATCAAATATATATCTAACAAAAGATTTTGATGATGGTATCTACATTACATGTATAGATAGCTCTGAGTAGAAAGGTATATGATATAATATAATCTAGTAGCTCCCCCTCTCCTTCGTATCCCGGTAATGTAAACATTATAGATAAGGGAATAAAAATATTGTTGTTGAAGTCCAAAAGTATGTTTTTATATTTCATAATGACTTTATTGTCAAATGCCTGGCATTAGAAAACAACAACATATTTCATTATATTTATTTATGAACCTTAGTTTTAGGTTGGTTAAATTTTGAAATGTGAGGTTATGTCACTAATAAAATTACTACAGGGAAATGCATACATATTTTCTTCATATAAAACTAATTGTTTACTATCCCTTTCAAGAATCTTCAGTTGCTTGAATTTAGTTAAATTCTTAAAAAGACAAAAACACTACTTACTGAAATTTAAGTTTACTGCATTGTTGTTAAAGGCTTATTTTTATACCACAGTCTACTATATACAGTCACGAAGCTTGAGTTTTGAGGGTGCTAGAAACAATAGACTGTGCCGGTACTATTTTGCATTGCCTGTAATGACCCGATATTAGCGATCCTAGCGGTGAGCAACTATCTAATGTTTGCATATTTACTACGTATTGAGCTTCGTGACTGTAGGCCTATATACTAGACTGTGTTTATGCCAAGCAGTAAACCTGTTGCACTAATTTCGATCACGATAATTATGTAGACTACATAAAGTTAAATGAGAAGAAAAGTCTTATTTTCAGAAATTTTGCATTGTCAGTTGCATTTTTAAATAAACCGTAAAGTGGGGTGACTTCAAACGCTGAGGTGACTTTGAACAGTAATTTAGCGCCTTTCTAAATTAAATGCTGTACCCTATTGCGAAAGAACTGAACTAGTTTATTGACAACTTAAACAGTTTTATCGCAATTGGGTACAGCATTTAATTTAGAAAGGCGCAAAATTACTGTTCAAAGTCACCTCGGTGTTCAAAGTCACCCCTCTTTACGGAACTATAATTGCTATACTAGCTTCAGTGTATATTTCACGTTTGATTTATTTTATTAGTATCAAACGTCGAGTATTAATTAACCAATTCTGGGACAAAATTACGCAACACAGTCCTCATCCTTTACTCAAGTGTCACTGCTATGTTTTATGTGATAAGAGAATGTGTGATATCATGTTCTGAATATGTTTGTAAATAGATATTTCTATTGTTGCATCGAATATGCACAACAAAATTCACTTTAAGGGGACAACTTGTTTAGTTACGTATGGTATCATAATAAAATTGTTTCACCAGTTTCTTTATTCAGTCACTGATCAGTACATCGTTTAAGTGAGCAAATATATTATTTTATATGTAGCAATGGATTTTCAGTGAATTTAATTACTTCATTTTATTACATACGGTACAAAAGTTGTAATCATGTGAAGGTCACACTGTCTGGTGTGTGTTAAGGAGTTGTATGTAACGTTATGTATGAATTCTTTAGGAAGTGCTTTTAATTCAACTTGCTACGACGTCTGTTCAGTGCTTAGTGAAGTGAAAATCTATTCCAGTGTTGACAAACTTTTCATCTGACATTTAAGTACAGACATTCCACCAGAATTTCTCAAATAAGTCGTATTAAGTTCCTGTGCAGTTTGAGGGCATTAACATGCTTTTTCTTACGTAAAGAGGCATTCGACACAATAAATGTAGGGTATTTTAATCAGTTATTTTTATTTGAAACAAAGCTTTGGAGGACATTTGTATGACAGATTATTACTGTTGATATGTAATATTTTGGGATTTATAATTATATTTAAAATGCACTGGTGCATAATTTTGAAAGTTTTTGTCGTAAGTAAATTCCCTGATCAAATTCTCTACTCTTTTGTAGTTTCATGTATTAAAAGGAAGTTATGATCTTATTAGACTGGAGGAGGGCCAGTGTCATTGGCTCTGGTAAACTAGCAGTCATTATTACCCTCCCATTTTTCCAACCAATTCCTTTTATACAAAATGATCTGAGAACCCAATACAGAAGACACTCCTTCTTTTAATTTGTACCCGTTCCTTGCTTTCTGAACAAAATTATGTATACTGTATTGGTTTATATTGGCATTCTCGCATTTCAGCTACCTTCAGTGTATTGTAATATATGAAGAAATGAATATATAAACAACAGTTTTAAAGATATAAAATATATAAAATTCAATAATATGAACATTGCATACAAAAATGTACTGGTAGAAAGAAACATTGGGTGATATGCATAAAGTTATAGCATTACCTTTTGCTTTGACTGTAGGACAAGCATGTCAATTGATGCCCACAGGAGCAAGCGCACGCTTTAGAGCCCAGGAGAGCCTGAGCACTTTACAGCGGAAAGGAAAGAGACAGACGAAAGAGGTATTATATGACGCTTGGTCGACCTATATTCAGGGATGGCCAGCACTGATTCAATAGATAAAGGGAAGAGAACTTATTAAAACTGTATCCATGTTAATTTTTAGATTTGCCTGAGAAGTATAAGTGCATTATAAGAATGTAAGTTTTAATTTTAATGCTCATTTTCCACAAGTTTGATTTTTTTATTCAAAAGAAATATTTTCTCAACTTTTCGTATAGAAAAGTCAAATTTTCAGGTATAGGCCTTTTATTTAGTAGCCTTACAGAATGTTTTCGTAAATTTAATATACCATATATACGTATTACTGAAGATAGTGTATTGAAAATTTTGAAAATATTCGCATGGAAATTGTTTGTAAGGAAATGAATTAACAAAGCAACTACTGTTACATCATAAGCAAAAGATATGTGCCCATGTGTTGTAAAAATGTCAACTCTATAGCCTCAGCAGATTTCGAGAAAATAATTTCATATTTTGATGATAGGAAGTTGCTCACAAATATCACCTTAAAAGCATAATGCGATAAGAGTTTTGTTATGTAATATTAGTTACACTTAAAACAGATACAGTAGTTACGTAACTTTGCTTTGTACTGTAATATTGTTTTGATTAGTTTATTGATTACTTTGGTAAGGCTAAAAATACCATCAATATGAATGATATGTTTCATCCATTTAGTACAATATAGTTGTATTACTATGGAATTTATGTGAATATTCCTTCTTAACTCTTTATTATGTTATTAACATTTAAAACACAACTGCAATATTAAGAAATCAGTGTTAGTACTTTTGTTTTACAGACAATATAGAGAATATCAAACAGAAAGAAGCCATATAAAAATAATGACATAAAATTTCACGTTCCGTTTGAAGTTTGTGCACCACTGTTTTCTTAATCCAACAGGTTGCTTATTCATATATACAACCCTTCCTCTTTCCATACTTAGCGCTTGCTGCCCGCGCACGACATCAAGGTCAGAAAAATGCGCTTGCTTTGACATCATTGCTGTAGGAAATACTTGAAGTAGAAGTATATACTTTGTTTTGTATGCATAAACCTGATTATATCGATTACTGATGGTACTTCGGGTTTATCCACGAAGATCTGGTAGTTTTCGCCTTCCATGCATTTATGTTAATTTCTTGATGGGGAAAATTGATTGTTGTCCTTAAAATTTAGTTAGTTTAACAAGAAAATAGACAATTATGACGAAGTGGGAAGTGTAAAGAGATAGAAAATGAACAACTGCAGTTTGTTAATCTACTAAAAGAATACCCAGCATTATTAAACAAGTCGCAACTCCTGCCGCAAGAAGTGATGAAGAAAAAGCCATCCAGGCTATGAAAGTTGAGGTGGAAGTTTATAGCTGCAAAAAAAAATTGACGAAAAGCAAATTGTGAAGAAAATAAACAAGGTGAAAAGTAAAGTAAAGTCAAAATCAAACGGGCCCAAAATTTTATTCATTAAATTTACATTTAACCTAAAATAATGTAGGTTGACGGAGTTTTTTCACGGAAATTAAATGTGTTATAAATACAATATAGAATCATATTGCTAAAAATATATTGTTTTTAATAACAATAACAAAAATCAACTAACAGAATTCCAGTTAACTTATCTAAAAATCATCATTTGAGTAGTCCATTACAAAAATTGATTATATAACATTTTTTATTTGTAAAACGTTCATAACTTCTATAATCATGTTCTGATAGTTCTCGTCTTTCCTTGTAGGATTTTCTAGCGCGAATTTGCATAAATTCTGCCATTTTAAACAGTACAAAAGCATATGCTAAGCTAACAAAGTCTCAAACAGGGCAGACTACGATTTTTCTTAGAAGTAGAAATATATACTTCTTGTTATGCATACAAATAGTAGTTTATACTACCAATTCTAACATAAACTAAACACAGCCTTCCAGATCAACTTTCTACCACCCAGGAAATAATTTACTTTGGGTTTTTGTACATAAAGATCGTAGTATACTGTATACTACGAAATCCTCAGCAATAGTATTTACTTCAACTTTATGCATACCACCCAATAATGTACCTTTGTGAGACCTTGAAGTACTTTCATAACTCTCTGGAAATAAGCCAAGGGCTTTTAGGGGAAAGAAAAAACAAAACTTCAGAATGGTGAAATGAAATTTTTGGAGGCTGGCACTAAGAAATCCGCTGAAGAACCAAGTACTGAATCAGGAAACGAAAAGTGTAAGTTTTATGTGTAACATTCCAGAGATCTTGTGGTTTTCCATGTGGTCTGTCTCACTCCAATCTGTATATATAATTATAATGTGTCTCGTTTTTCATGTTGTCCATTTCCATTATCTCTAATTATTATAATGTATAAAAAAAAAGCCGCCCTAAATAAGGGTTCGAATAGATCGGCCTACTAATCAATTCATAAAGAATAATCATGAAAACCAATTGTGTGACAATTTGAAAGGAAAAAGAAAACATTAGGATAAATGATATGAAAACATAGGGAATCATTTACAATAAAAGTTTGTTGGGTACAAATGATTACTAATTACAGCTAAGGATGATTTCAACACATGAAATGCTATGGCATCAATCGTTGCATCAGAAATTTTAAATTCAAGTTGATTTAAAGTTTCTCGTGGGATCGTGCCACGGGCACCGAACATGAGCCCAAAAACTGTCCAATGTGTGATGTGGTATTGTGCTCCAAGATGCAGACAACAAGGCTCATATATGACTTGTTTTTCACGACACACCTCTTGTGGCTGTTGCTCATGCATCTCAAAACGGATTGTGGGATCAAGAATGACACCCTTATCCTTCTGCCGATCAATTATGATGATATCAGCCCGTCTAGTAGAGCCATCAGAAGAGGCGCAATCAACCTCCTCATAAACCTTATAGGAAGCATTCTGACGGATTGAAGCTGCGATGAGAGAACGAACCGTATTATGTCTGTTGATTCGGAGCAATTCTCCATGATGGCAGAAACCCAAGACGTGAGGAAGCGTTTCTTGCTCGTCGCATCTTCTGCAACGGGTTGAGTCAAGAGTTCTACCAGGGAGAGTACGTACAGGTATTGTATTACGGTTCATCTTAATGGCTTGCGTCCACTGACTGCTCGAAAGTCCCTTTTTGGTTGAGATCCACGAATTACCTTTCTTCCAGTGAGAATAGTAAACAACTCCCAAACCTTTACTTTTCAATTTGCTCCATTGATGAAAAGAATATTCACCCAATGGATGTATTTGGACTAATATGTGGCACTGCATCTCTATTGACTGAGATGCACTATCGAATATGCCGATACCATTGATTATTGAAAGTTGAATGGATATTTCGAGCTTCATTATCACAAAATCCACTTGAAAAGTATTCCTCAAGAGCAGGATTTTCCTTAAACCAGTTTTCTTAAAAGCAGGAATTGATTACATTATTCTTATGGCAAGTTGGCTGAGACTTAACAGATTTTCCTTAAAAACAGGGTTTTACTATATCTTGATATTAATATAAAATAAATAACAGATTCCAGCAGTATTATGAAACATTACAACGAAAGCTACTTGGAATTTTCTCTGCTTTTCATAAAACGTACAAAAATTTTTTTTTCTAGCATTATTATGTAAAACTGAAAATAGGGATTTAATTAAATAAATGAAAATTTAACACCTTGAAGCATCTAATATTTGCTTCCTGAGAGCAGCCACAGGTAAACAGACCATAAATGTAATCTTGAAATTAAATCTTTTATTTAGTAGGTTATTTTACGACGCTGTATCAACATCTCAGGTTATTTATCGTCTGAATTAAATGAAGGTGATAATGCCGGTGAAACGAGTCCGGGGTCCAGTACCGATAGTTACTCAGCATTTGCTCATATTGGGTTGAGGGAAAACCCCACAAGAATAAACAGGTCCTGTAAAGTGATCAGTATAATGTGTTCTATTGATATTGATTGTAAAAAGGTAAAAGGTAAAGGTATCCCCGTAACATGCCATGAAGACACTTGGAGGGCATGGAGGTAGAGCCCCATGCTTTCCATGACCTCGGCACTAGAATGAGGTGGTGTGGTCGGCACCAGGCTCTGGCCGCCTTTTACCCCCGGGAAAGACCCGGTACTCAATTTTATAGGAGGCTGAGTGAACCTCGGGGCCATTCAATATTGATTGTACTATGATCAAATAGGAATCATGAGAATGCCAGCAGGCAAATGGCCAGTTCAAAGTAAGAAAATGAGCGATCAATTGGGTGCACTTGCCATGGGTAATTTAATTGAATTTAAATCTAAATTTTCCATTACAAGTACCGCTGAAAATGTCTGCCACCTTGTTGAATACATATCTCATACTCCTGGGATAAATTCTGAACTACACTGCAGCTCATCATGAGTAATTATTATGCAAGGATTTGTTTCTTATACTTTGGGTGTAATATCTCGTAGGAAAAAAAAAAATTACACATGAATTGAAATTGTGAGATCTATGGGACCGAAAATTTATGGTCTATCCGATTCCTAATTTCAAAAAACGTATGCAATAATCAGCAATGTGCATGATTATATTATTTCCTGTTGAAAATGCACTTCGAATTTCTTCATCACATGTGTGAGTAGGGTTGCCAAATATTTTTGAAGAAAATACGGGAGATTTAAGTGGTCTAAAATATTTTACGTAGAAAACTGACAAATTATTCAATCCAGTTAGCAGTACTAAAAACAGCTTTATTCTACATTTTGGTAATTGGGCTTAAATTAAAAGTATTTTGAAACATTTTGCCTCGCGTAATAATTCCAAAAAATTGTAAAAATTCCCTACGTGAGTACTTGAAGTTGACTATGATTTGCAGTTCTGATTTCCTCCTGTTTCGAACATCTGTTCACTTACTATTCATGAGAGAAAACTCTCTCTGTATGAGCTTTGCTGCCTGGTATGCTTCCAACACATCTTACTTATTTTTTATTAATTTGTGACTCTTAACACTGTTTGATTTTAAACTAGTGAGCCCTGAAACTATTTCTAGCAAAAATTACCTTCTACAGAGACTTATCATTTCAGAGCATCTCTGGAACAACAGAATCCATCATATAAATCATCTTCAACCACGTAAAAATTAAATGTTTCAAATAGATTTTTACATTATGCAAAAATAAGGAAGAAAAATGCTCTAAGAGAAGGGAAATATGGGAGGGTTGGCAACCCTGTGTGTGAGTTCATTAAATTGTTACCCAAGAGTTATTTCAAGCATATGTTTTTGCTATTATTGTATCATAGAAATTATTGATCCTGATATTCTTTTAGCACTAACCTCTTAATAATATTGTCAAGTTTTCTCCCCCTCCCCCCATTGAAACATGCTTTCTTTTCTGGTTCGTCTTGTTAAAACTATTTATTGCATGTTTTCCCCCTAATGTAGTATATAAATTGCATTGTTATGAAGCATGTTAACTTCGTGTTCAGTTACTAATAGTCTGGTGCTTTATGAATGCTTTTGTTTTAGTACACGAGTATAAAATAGTCATCCTTAAATACCCATTGTTGTAACAAAAGCCTTACATAATGCATTCTGAAACAGTCAAGCAAACACAATGATGGAATATCTGTATTTCAGTGGCATAATATATCAGGAAGACAAGGTCATTGTTTGTAAGAGATAGGTTTAGATATTCGTAGACAAATCAGTTTTTATCAGTTCAGTAAAAGTTCATGGCTATACTTTCTCTCTGATAAACCAGCGCTTACTGTTAACACCCTCAATGAAAGCGAGTAAATCAGGTCATTTGTCAAGAAAATACATTTGTACAAATGAATTTGAGGAATAATTTACAATTCATGTTGAGAAATAGTCAGCTAAGCCTCTTGTTAATAACATATATCAAAATATAATTAATTATTTATTCCGTCTTATGGCTTAAGCCTTGATTGCATATAAAAGAAAACACTGATGTGTTACATTTTATTTAGTCTTAATACTAACGTTTTCGCCTTTGTAGGGCATCTTCAGGTACGAGATATAACAGATATCATCTAAAATCAATTACAAAAACTTTGTTTTACATTTGGAAATGACATAACTGGAGTAAAAATATGGCATAGTGACAATATTAATCATTCAAAACAACATTAAAAAGATCATGTCAAATATTAAAAACAAATTAAAACGACGTAAGTTTTCACAGCTATGAAGTAATACTGAATACGTGATGTAGATCTCAATACATTGGTGTCCTAAATATATTGTGCTGTTGCAAATAACTTGTTGAAAGTGAATAGAGAGAGTAGAAATCAATGTGCTGATCATAGTAAAATCAATAAATTACTAGAAATATAAAAACCTGATATTAAGGTAAGTAAGGTAATAACTGCCTCCCATTGGAGGTAGCCCAGAAGGACTCAGTATACTCTCCTACATGAATTTTGCAATATTAAATGTTTACATAAATTTTGTAGAAAGAAAATTAAAATAAACATATATGAATAGAAAGTGAATTAAAAAAAAATTAAACAGAGTGAATATGATGACTCAGAATTTGGCAAGAGCGTTTCAAAACTGAAGTTATGATGTCAGCAGTAAGTGTCTGTGGTAGTTCAAAAGTTTTCCTGAAGCGTTCAAAGAACTTGGGAATCACACCACGAGCTCCAATAAGAAGACCAATCACCTCAATGTCTTCAAGCTGGTATTTTGCTTTGAAGTAATCAACTGTTGGCAGATAAATGTTGATCTTTTCTTGATTGACATCCTCCGGCTGGCTACTCCCCGTTTCAATCCTTATGGTAGGATCAATTATATATCCTTTCTTGGTAGTCTGGGAATAGCTATGATGTCAATACGTCTAGAGGAGCCATTAGTAGCAAGGCAAAAAACTTCCTCTTCTACTGTCCAAGACTTTTTTCTTAAAGCAGTTGCAATTAAGGATCGAACATGATGGTGTCTGGCATTTCGGAGGAGTAAACCTCTGTTACACTGACCTTGGACGTGGGCAAGGGTTTCAGTCTTCGGGCAGCCATGTCTGCACCGGGATCCGTCCAAAGAGCGACCAGGTACTCCTCTAACTGCTGCTAAATTGGCATTCATTTTGAGGCAGGTTACCCATTCAGATGTAGATAGTCCAGACTTATTAAAAATCCAGGCGTTGGCTTTAGGTACTTGGCTGTACAATTCTACACCTCTGCCTCTTCCAGGCATTACTTTCCATGATTCGAATTCTGCATTTCTTAAAAGAAAATATGACTGATTTCGTTGGAGCGAGTAAAATTCTTGTTAAGTGTTCTGTGCTCTCCTACGTATTCAGTATTACTTCATAGCTGTGCAAACTTACGTCGTTTTAATTTGTTTTTAATATTTGACATGATCTTTTTAATGTTGTTTTGGATGATTAATATTGTCACTATGTCATATTTTTACTGTCATTTCCAAATGTAAAACAAAGTTTTTGTAATTTATTTTAGATGATATCTGTTATATCTCGTACCTGAAGATGCCCTACAAAGGCGAAAACGTTAGTATTAAGACTAAATAAGATATAACACATCAGTGTTTTCTTTTATATGTAATCAATGCTTAAGCCATAAGACGGAATAAATAATTAATTATATTTTGATATATGTTATTAACAAGAGGCTGACTATTTCTCAACATGAATTGTAAATTATTCCTCAAATTCATTTGTACAAATGTACGCTTAAGCCATACGAAAGAATTATATTTTGATATATGTTATTCATTTGAGGAAGTTTAGACATTAATTAATTGGAATGTATTAGGAAAAAATGTAAATTTTCCATATCAGGTATTAGGTTTCCAGATCCAGTCCGTAAATAAAGAAGCTACAATGGCCACTAGTTGAGGTTACTTTGTACCACTTTATGAGCTTTCCTAAATTTACCTGCTGCTATGCAGGCAATTGTGGTTAATGACAAAACTTGCCCATCAGCATTTAGTTTGAACCTTCTAGTTTAAGATCTTCAAGCTGAATCGCATGTTATATTGTAATGTAATAATTAATTATTCAGTCATTAATGGGTGGCCTAAAGTTACCCCTCAAAAGACTAACTTTGTGCCACATACGATTTTTATATGTGGAACAAAGATAGACTGTTAGGAGTTAGCAATGTGCAACATTATCTTACAGTATACAACTGAAGAGAACACAGGAACAGAAAGTTTAAGAAATTATCTATTTAATAAATTATTACAGAACTTCAAATGTGAATTTTTATCACGATCATAATCAGCATTGAAAACAGATCACAGATTCATTTAAGACATGTCAATTCAGTTACTTTTACGCAGATCCCCATAGGTACGCCAATTCTTACATGCGAGAACTCAGAGAGAGGTTGGACAGTCATGAAAATATTTTCAGTGTCGTAATCAGTAAGTGTGTCTTCTCTATTGGGCCACCTCAATGTTTCTAGCTCTACTACATGCAACTCAGTCACACATCATTATTATTCGAAACAGTTCATCTTCGTAACAAATGACAACATACTGTCCACTAGAAAGTCTAAACGCAGTATTCGTATGTCTAAATAATAATAATATTAAACTGCCCCCCAGACTGCCCTTACAGACTCAGTATATCCTCAAAAAAATTATTATACATATGTAAACATAGATATTAAATTTTAAAGAAGGGAAACAAAGAAAAGGGCGTGAAAAATTACAATTGCTATTAATGTGGCACCATGTGATTAATTAGGATTTGGCAGGACTTTTTTTAACTATTGTGAATGCTCATATTTAAATGCATTTATTTTAACATTATTACTGTTCTCGTTCTCGATGTCATTTCCGTTTCTGGTTTATTGTGAACCAGCCCTTACCGGTACTAGAGTATATTGGAAATCAGTGGGTTAAAAGCCCCTTAATTATATATATATATATATATATATATATATATATATATAAAATACAGTAACTGAAATTTCGTGATTTTATAATTATGAAAGAAAATTAAAATACCATAATAGAATGTACCGGTATCGAAGAAGTAGCCTACTCGATGCTTTATTAAATTTTCTTAAATTCATTGTCATCTTTTCCTTGAAATCAGATCCATTTTTTTTCAGCAGTTTAAAAAGATACGAGATTGTTCTGTGTGAATAAATTTATCTCATGAATGATGAGAATAATGGAAATTTTAAATTGATTCAACATAACCTATAAAAGGTAAAGGTATCCCCGTAACATGCCATGAAGGCACTTGGGGGGCATGGAGGTAGAGCCCCATGCTTTCCATGACCTCGGCACTAGAATGAGGTGGTGTGGTCGGCACCACGCTCTGACCGCCTTTTACCCCCGGGAAAGACCCGGTACTCAATTTTTTTATAGGAGGCTGAGTGAACCTCGGGGCCATTCTGAAAGTTTGGCAACGAGAAAAAATCCTGTCACCACCTGGGATTGAACCCCGGACCTTCCAGTCCGTAGCCAGCTGCTCTACCAACTGAGCTACCCGGCCGCCTTCAACATAACCTATAAATAATAATAATAATAATAATAATAATAATAATAATAATAATAATAATAATAATAATAATAATAATGCTTCATATATTCTAGCAGAGTTAAGGCGTGAGATCTTCTCTTCCACTCAACCAGAGAATAAAAAGGAAACAGATACATGATAATATTATAATATTAATACAAAGAAAGTTATAAGTATACTAAAACAAAATCGGAACAGAATAGGACAGACAGGCAGATCATTCCAAACACAGTAAAAGAACACATTAAAGCAATAACCAGAGGACACAATACATCTACATACGCCGATCACATAACCAATGCTAACCATACATACAATAACATAAATGCGGACATGGAAATCCTACACATACAACCCAAGAACCAAAAACTCAACACACTAGAACAATACGAAATATACAAACACACTGAAACACACCCCGATCAAATTCTCAACACACAGATCAATTTCAGAACACACACACTATTTGACTCCACTTTTCAACAATCAAACGCACCCACACAACAGGCAGAGAAGTACGAGATGACGCCGAGATCTAGTAGGCTCTGAGGATGGTGTGATGAAGCACCGAAACAGCTGTAAGCCGCACAGACTTACATAATTAACATGAGTAAGTTCACTAGTTAATCAATTACTTATAGAAAAATATGCATAAGCCAGAAGATTATCGAACTTAAATATTTACCCGGTACTTAAAGTAGATCACAAATTTAATTATGTGATTACTTAATTACCTAGTTACAATTATGAATTATAATATACCCTGGGACACAGTGCGATGTAAAATAAGATGTTTCACTTAGGACTTGAAAGCGTTAAGGTCGTGCAGCTCCTAACATCTGTACAGTAGGTAGGTAATGAATTGCAAGAAAGGATAGTGTCTATCTTACTAATAAATATTTATAATAAGAATTGTGCGACTACTAAGTTATATTTTTGAACTCGTGAAAATTGATACAAGCAGCACACGGTTAGCAATTTCACATGCTTCATTAATGGCGCACATACATTATTGATTCGATGCCTGCAGATATAATTTAACGCACAAATTAATCGAATAATTGAGGTTGCTGATTGATTTCTGTCATCAATGGTATAGATCTGCAGGCACCATAAATTAATACACACATTTTATTTAAGCTACATCTTACATTAGACTACTAGACTTCAAGTATAGGTAAATGAAGAATACATAATTTTATTTGTGACTAGCCGTACCCGTGCGCTCCGCTGCACCCTTTAGAAATAAATATAAAGTAATTACATAATTAAAATAGGACATTTGATCCAGGGAACATTCGTGTTTGATAGAAGGATAAATCGTTTAATATGTTACTTAATTTAAATTGCATCCAAATAATTAAAATGCGATCATTTTGGTCCAGGGACACTCATTTGGTGCAATGACAATTCCTTTCACATGTTTCTTAATTTTTATTACATGCAACCATAGTTTAATGAAGATTGATATCATTTTGATTTAATGTGTATATTTTATTTTACTTGCTATATGTTTCCATTGAATTATGCTAATAACTTAATTTTAATCCTTGTTTTCTACATATTCAGTAAATAGCGCTTGGCCCACTATGGTTCTGAACCCTTCAAATAAATTAAATTATATTATATAATATTACATATTATATTATATTATATTATATTATATTATATTATATTATATTATATTATATTATATTATATTATATTATATTATATCATATCAGAAGTTACTGTAATAACAGTATAGCATGTCCATCTAGAGAAACTACACTTTCCAATGGTGAAATAATAATTAATTATACAAATCGGTTAATTTAGCTTCCGATATTACTTCATACAAACACAGAAACATTCTCTGTAGGCTATCTTTCATAGTTTTCGATTGTTGTTGTCCAAGGCCCCTTATAGACGAAGTCATTTGTTTTTTAATTCATTACACGGCCTTAGATGGCAGTTATTTTAATTTTAAAACCCATTTATCTCATTAAATATCAGTCCTATCAACATTTTTCAAGGAATAAAACTTACCGGAAATTACTTTTAAAGAAACTTTTGTTATGTAACATTTTTCACAAAAATCAATAATAAGCGAGATATTTCGATTTATTTAATTCAGGCCCCTTATAACCAATCTTTTAAATTATGTATTTTGAATGCCATATAGCCTAAAATCTAAGTTACAACGAACATAATTTATATTCCAATTTTCATCGAAATCCGTTCAGCCATTATTGCGTGAAAAGGTAACAAACATACAGACAGACATACAAACAAAAATTTCAAAAAAGCGATTTTCGGTTTCAGGGTGGTTAATTATATATATTAGGACCAATTATTTTTGGAAAATCGAAAATTACCAGAAAAATTTCGGCTACAGATTTATTATTAGTATAGATGACAAAATTTTAACATAATATGGAAATGAAAATGAGTATCCCATTACTTTATTGGCTAAATCACTTGCTTTCAACACTGGATGTCCATCTTAAAATTTTTGACAAAACTAAAAATAAATTTGATGATATTGAGATCTGTCCATTCTTTCCTTTTCCTCCTAGTGCTCTATAAAATTAAAACTTTGTAAAGGAGACCGCCATTAATTGATTCTTGTAGTTATAATTTGTATAAAATAATGCTTCTATTTATTAATTTTTTCTTAATGCTGCTAGTTTATTTTATTAATATTTTTTCTTAAGAAAAATATTAATAAAATAAACTAGCAGCGTTTCTCACAAAATAAATGCATAGAAACCTGCAGCTACCTCATAAATACTTGCAGTAAAAATTTCATCCAGATTGATTAATATTTGGCATAAGAAAGTTGGTATTGAATAAAAAAAAATGAACCCAGAAAAATAGATTTGAAAATAAAATAAATATTTATGCAAATTAATATTCTCCTCCGCTACATTCATCTAGTAACTTCAGGGAGCCAACAAAAAGTTACTAGACTTGTAATCAGAAATTTTAAAAAAGAATTCTTCGATGAAAAACAATTTTGACAGCTCTTTAAATTCCACGCCCCCTTCCAGCCTTAATTTAAAAAGTGTAAACATACGAGTATTTGTAATCAGAATTGAGCTGAATCCATTTCGGGTATGAAAATATAAATTCTGAATAAGTGAAATAGCTAAAAAAAAATTTGGAAAAATTTTAATGATTTTCAGTGGAGTCTTCCCTTAAGAATCCATTGTTGACGACGAGACAAATTAATGAACTTCTGATGCATTACCTAGCGTGTTAAAACACAAGACCGTGGAGGAAATTACGAAACTGTATTATGCACTTAATTTATAATAGAGCCCATTTATGCAACAAGTTAGCGTTTTAAGCACGAAAAGTGCAGACTGGCGAGTGCTTAAAACGCTAGTTTCGCACGTGTTTCATAAAAGATTTTTTAATAGACAGTCGCTCGAGAATCCCTAATGTAGCCTATCTACATTATCTATACTAATAATAAATCTGTAGCCGAAATTTTTCTGGTAATTTTCGATTTTCCAAAAATAATTGGTCCTAATATATATAATTAACCACCCTGAAACCGAAAATCGCTTTTTTGAAATTTTTGTTTGTATGTCTGTCTGTATGTTTGTTACCTTTTCACGCGATAATGGCTGAACCGATTTATATGAAAATTGGAATATAAATTAAGTTCGTTGTAACTTAGATTATAGGCTATATGGCATTCAAAATACATTATTTAAAAGGGGGGTTATAAGGGGGCCTGAATTAAATAAATCGAAATATCTCGCTTATTATTGATTTTTCTGAAATATGTTACATAACAAAAGTTTCTTTAAAACTGATTTCCGATCAGTTCTATTCCTAACACAAATTTTGATAGGACTGATATTTAATGAGATAAATGAGTTTTAAAATTAAAATAACTGCCATCTAAGGTGGTGTATTGAAATAAAAAACAAATGACTCCGTCTATAAGGGGCCTTGGACACAACAATCGAAAGCTATGAAACATAGCCTACAGACAATGTTTCTGTGTTTGTATGAAGTAATATCGGAAGCTAAATTAAACGATTTGTATAATTAATTATTATTTCATCATTGGAAAATGTACTTTCATTAGATAGACATAATGCTATAATGTTATTACAGTAACTTGTGAGTGAATTGAGGACAGGTAAGATTAAAATAGCTTCTTATGCACAGAAAACTTGATAGGTTATTCTGTATATTCATTTCCTGTATTTCTTATAATAATGTTTATGAACATATTCATTTTTATCTCAGAGAATTAACGAACAACGAGAGTGTATTGATTTAGTATGCAGTAATAGTACGTTAGCTTAGCAATCCATTATTTTATAATTCAAATTTTAACTATGCTCAATTGAATCGTGTTAAAATACATAAAATACATATGCAATAAATGCAATGCAAAAAAATTGGGTAATGAGCCAAGCAGATTATGTTGCGCTGTTGTAAAAGTTGTTCCTCCTGAGATTCAAGAGCTCCCACAACAAATTAAAAAATTTCTAATTCGAGTACATCCGTCATCAACACACTTTTTCATAATATAATATAATATAAACATAATAATAAATCTGTAGCCAAAATTTTTCTGTTAATTTTCGCTTTTCCAAAAATAATTGGTAATAACAATTAAGAAACATGTTAAATAAATTGTCATTGCACCAAATGAGTGGTCTCTGGATCAAAATGATCGCATTTTAACATTTTAAATACAATTTAAATTAAGTAACATATTAAACGATTTATCCTTCTATCAAACACGAATGTTCCCTGGATCAAATGTCCTATTTTAATTATGTAATTACTTTATATTTATTTCTAACGGGTGCAGCGGAGCGCACGGGTACGGCTAGTAAAAAGAATAAAATTGTTGATTCGTTCTCTCGCAATGGTGAACTTCTGATGTTAAAGACAAAATACATCTACGTTAGTATGGAAAGAGAGAGATTTCACGCCTTCGGATATAGTAGGCTATGGTGATTGTTTTGCTAGTCATTAGGAAGTTGTTTAAGTGGAGTATTTACGTTAGCTACGAGTATTTCTAATTAGCGTGTTTAAAAATGTTTTTAGGCACGGAAATTTACTTTTAAGCACGTTAATTTTTGGATGTGGAAATCAATTACTTTTCGATACCAAAATGAGAATCGAAAAATCGTCATTATGAAACGACTGTCTAAAAATCTTTTATGATACGAACGGATTATCTAATTTTTTCGATTAACCGTTCAGTTGAATCCCTTCATTATCACGCATAATAATAAATAATGAGTGTAAAATTAAATAACAAAAGTTAGATAAGCAGTGTTAGTAAAACAATTATACACTAAACATCGATACAAGTAATACTAGTAATATTAATAATAGGCCTAGTAGCATGAGACAATTTGAATGTTTGAAATGTTATTATATGTATAAACTTAAAAAAAATTGAAACAACCACTACTGGTAACGGTAATTAGGCCTAATTGATAAATGCTTTCTTAGTTCATTTTTAGATTTTTCAATGTCTGACAGTCGGTAGTACATCCTAAAGCAAATACTCTTCTATCTCATTTAAAGCGTCTAAAAGCGTTCAGATATGGAATTTTGTTTCAGCTGTCACTTTTCGAGACGATATTGCTTATGGCAGAGAAGAATTGCAATTGGCCTGAAGACAGACAAAGCTGCTCCACAAGTGTGTTACCGCTGCGGCGTTTCATGCAAAGCAGGGGTGTACAGCTTTCTTCGACAGAGCCATAACATTTACAAAATTTAGTTTATTTTATTTTATATATGGAGTCTGCCTTAATGATCCTGAAGTTGTAACTAAGGTGAATAAATTTTCATTATTGTTAAGCGAAATGGAATTCCAGAGCCGTGGAAACGATAGAATATACAGACAGATGACGAATAGAAGACCGCAGTCAAGAAATGCTTTAAAATGGTACTAGAATGGGACTTGGATGGCATAATGATTCCTAACTTGAGGTAACAGGAAAACTGCCAACTGCGATTTGTTGCCAAACTGTCACTACGGCTATTTCAATTAATATCCTAGGTCTGACGTAACTCGAACCTGAACCGTCTGCGTCACAGGCTAATGGTCTAGGCCAGTGGTTCCCAAACTGTGGTTAGCCAATTTCCATGGGTGTCTCGGAACCTTCCTAGGGGTTCGTCAACATATATTCGTAATGGCGAACTTTGGTGGTATTATTATTATTATTATTATTATTATTATTATTATTATTACTATTATTATAAACACAATTAGTATAATATCGTCACAGAAATCACATTCATACCTCAGTGTTTACAAATTATATTTTCCAACTAGCCGTACCCGTGCGCTCCGCTGCACCCGTTAGAAATAAATATAAAGTAATTACATAATTAAAATAGGACGTTTGATCCAGGGAACATTCGTGTTTGATAGAAGGATAAATTGTTTAATATGTTACTTAATTTAAATTGCATCCAAATAATTAAAATGCGATCATTTTGGTCCAGAGACACTCATTTGGTGCAATGACAATTCCTTTAACCTGTTTCTTAATTTTTATTACATGCAACCATAGTTTAATGAAGATTGACATCATTTAGATTTAATGTGTATATTTTATTTTACTTGTTGTAGGTTTCCATTGAATTATGGTAATAACTTAATTTTAACCCTTGTTTTCTACGTATTCAGTAAATGGCGCTTGGCCCACTATGGTTGTGAACCCTTCAAATAACTTAAATTATATTATATAATATTACATATTATATTATATTATATTATATTATATTATATTATATTATATTATATTATATTATATTATATTATATCAGAAGTTACTGTAATAACATTATGGAATAATGTCCATCTTGAGAAATTACACTTTCCAATGGTGAAATAATAATTAATTATACAAATCGGTTAATTTAGCTTCCGATATTACTTCATACAAACACAGAAACATTCTCTGTAGGCTATCTTTCATAGCTTTCGATTGTTGCTGTCCAAGGCCCCTTATAGACGAAGTCATTTGTTTTTAAATTCATTACACGGCCTTAGATGGCAGTTATTTTAATTTTAAAACTCATTTATCTCATTAAATATCAGTCCTATCAAAATGTTTCAAGGATTAAAACTTATCGCAAATTATTTTTAAAGAAACGTTTGTTATGTAACATTTTTCACAAAAATCAATAAGAGAGATATTTCGATATATTTAATTCAGGCTCCCTTATAACCCCCCTTTTAAATAATGCATTTTGAATGCAATATAGCCTAAATTCTAAGTTACAACGAACTTAACGTATATTCCAATTTTCATCGAAATCCGTTCAGCCATTATCGAGTGAAAAGGTAACAAACATACAGACAGACAGACAGACAGACAGACATACAAACAAAAATTTCAAAAAAGCGATTTTCGGTTTCAGGGTGGTTAATTATATACGTTAGGACCAATTGTTTTTGAAAAATCGAAAATTATCAGAAAAATTTCGGCTACAGATTTATTATTAGTTTAGATAATACAAATTCGCAAAACACATGTAATCAATATTCTCCTTGTCTCTCCGACCTGTTAAAAAGTCTGCAGACAGGATGTCTGAATCACTGTTTCCTTACAGCAGCACGTATTGGGATCATAAAACGTAATGGACTGTATTTTGAGCCGGGCTTCAGAAATTAATACAAAAACATTTTCCGTAAACTTCAAACTTCCCCATGGGAACATTAAGCTCCTTATTTACTTAAGCCTACTTACGGCTTTTAGAGAACCCGGAGGTTCATTGCCGCCCTCACATAAGCCCGCCATCGGTCCCTAGCCTGTGCAAGATTAATCCAGTCCCTACCATCATATCCCACCTCCCTCAAATCCATTTTAATATTATCCTCCCATCTACGTCTCGGCCTCCCCAAAGTATTTTTCCCTCCGGCCTCTCAACTAACACTCCATATGCATTTCTGGATTCGCCCATACGTGCTACATGCCCTGCCCATCTCAAACTTCTGGATTTAATGTTTCTAATTATGTCATGTGAAGAATATAATGCGTGCAGTTCTGCGTTGTGTAACTTTCTCCATTCTCCTGTAACTTCATCCCTCTTAGCCCCAAATATTTTCCTAAGCACCTTATTCTCAAACATCCTTAATCTCTGTTCATCTCTCAAAGTGAGAGTCCAAGTTTCACAACCATAAAGAACAACCGGTGATATAACTGTTTTATAAATTCTAACTTTCAGATTTTTTGACAGCAGACTGGATGACAAAAGCTTCTCAACCGAATAATAACAGGCATTTCTCATATTTATTCTGCGTTTAATTTCCTCCCGAGTGTCATTTATATTTGTTACTGTTGCTCCAAGATACTTGAATTTTTCCACTTCTTCGAAGGATAAATCTCCAATTTTTATAGTTCCATTTCGTACAATATTCTGGTCACGAGACATAATCATATACTTAGTCTTTTCGGGATTTACTTCCAATTCTATGGCTTTACTTGCTTCAAGTAGAATTTCCGTGTTTTCCCTAATCGTCTGTGGATTTTCTCCTAACATATTCCCATCATTAATTTCTCTAAATAGATTTACAAAACCTCTAATGGCAATTACATTAATATTCTCATTATAGAAATAGAAATATATATATATATATAAATATATAAATATATATATATATATATATATAAATATATAAATATATATATATATATATATATATTCTCCCTGTAACATAGTCCTAGTAAGCTTATATTAAATTAATTTTCATCATTTTACTAGCTATCTCAAATATTAAATTAATTATAATTCATTGAATTAAATTAGCTCATAAATTAAGTTACTGTTTTACCTTATAGATTTATCTAAATTTAAATAAATGTGTAGTGAAGAATATTGCTGGAGAACCTTTTAAGTGTAGTGTAAATATTTGTAATTTAAATTTATGTGTTGTATTGATTAAGGCTGGTTGAGTGGAAGAGAAGGCCTTATGGCCTTAACTCTGCCAGCGAAAATAAAACATTATTATTATTATTATTATTATTATTATTATTATTATTATCATCATCATCAGCATAGACAAGAAGCTGATGTAACCCGCTCAATTCCAAACCCTCTGTATTATCCTGAACTTTCCTAATGGCGTATTCTAGAGCGAAGTTAAAAAGTAGAGGTGTCAGTGCATCTTCTTGCTTTAGCCCGCAGTGAATTGGAAAAGCATCAGATAGAAAATGGCCCATATGGACTCTGCTACTTACAAAGTGTCTGTGCGACAAAACATTTTTCTAGGACTGTACCCAAATTTGCGAAAAGGAAATAATAACCAGTCTAACATGACCAGAATTTTCACATCAGTTAGCATTGTTTGCAATACCAACAAGAGAGCACATTCCTTCAAAATCAAGACACGGTAATGTTGGAGACGATCAACGATCAACGAAAGTGGCGAATATAACAAGAACTTTAAGTTGTCCCGTAATTTTATTTTTTTTTTAAATTTTAGTAGGTTATTTTACAACGCTTTATCAACGTCTCAGGTTATTTAGCGTCTGAATGAGATGAAGGTGGTAATGCCGGTGAAATGATTCCAGGGTCCAGCACCTAAAGTTACCCAGCATTTGCTCATATTGGGTTGAGGGAAAACCCCGGAAAAAACCTCAACAAGGTAACTTGCCCCGACCGGGAATCGAACCCGAGCCACTTGGTTTTGCGGCCAGACGCTCTAGCCGTTACTCCACAGGTGTGGACAGTAATTTGAAGACACCGAGAAAAATCGAGATAGCAGAGCTGGGAAATCGAACTCCGGTCATCACACTACTCGGTATCAAACACATTTAATTACAGATTTTAAGGCGCATTTTATATCGCTGTAGTGGCTTATTCTTAATTGAGTGTATAAATTAGTTTCTACAACCTCGTGAGGCCAGGCCAAACTTGGCGGTGGGCTGTGACATCCCTGAAGCGCGGATGTGCCACTGTGTGAAATATCGACCTTCCCTCCAGCCACCTCCATGCTCACACTCCAGAAGAAATGGCTCTCACACCTCATGTCTTCGAGCCTCACGCAGCGCAGCTCTGCTACACGCTGGTGCATTGATTGCCATGCCAAAGGGGCTAATTGTCTAGAAACACACACTCCCACACACATTCACAATGAAAATTAAATAAACATAACGTAAGCGTTAACTTAAGAATGTAAACGTTACGATAAAATCAAGAAGTCATAAGGCCCATTCACAATGAAAATTAAACATAAACATAACGTAAGCATAAAACCTTGTGTCCATGTTATTTAATGAAAGCATTCACAATGAATTACATAAGCATAAACTTAATCTTAATCATAAGACGTTAACATGAAAGTTTGCAAACTCCAAACTTTCATGCTTATGTTTATGCGATTTGGAAACAGTACACAAGCGGAAAGCGTGTTTCCACTTTTTGTTTAACATCTCATGGGCTTTGCCTACAGGCAATATTTTGATCTATTGGCCGTGATGATAGCTAGGCGCGGAACATGGAATCATATGACGAAAAGTTGATTATTTTACATCTCCGTTTCTTTAATTTCAAGTATTGAAAGCCATATACTGATGCCATTGTAGTTATTAGAAACATAAATTGAATAGCTACATCGTCAGTCATTGTGCAATTCTCCATTTTTATGTAATAGATTCTGTAGTTTTGTTGACTCGGTATGTTTGTTTCCACACACGTGTTATGTTTACGTTATGTTTAATTTTCATTGTGAATGGGCCTTGGCTACTTAAGTTTGTGGCATATGTTTATGTGCTTATGTTAATGTTTACGTTATGTTTAATTTTCATTGTGAATGAGCCTTTACCTTCATTCACGATGGGAACATAAACATAACAGCAAACATACTTGATAACCATGGAAACATAACAACGACGCCATTTCCTCATATTCTGTCGTATACTTCAGCGCTCCACGATTGTGTTCTGTTTGCAAATCACGTAAGCATAAGCATGAAAGTCTTGAGGCTCATTCACAATGAAAATTAAACATAACGTAAGCGTTAACTTAACGTTACAGTAAAATCAAGAAGTCATATCATCATTCACGGCGGGAACATAAACATAACAGCAAACATATTTGGTAACCGTGGAAACATAACAACACGATATTCTCATATTCTGTCGTATACTTCACCGCTCCACGATTGTGTTCTGTTTGCAAATCACGTAAGCATAAGCATGAAAGTTTGGAGTTTGCAAACTTTCATGTTAACGTCTTACGGCAATGTTTATGTCAATGCTTATGTGAATCATTGTGAATGATCCCATTTGGTAGCCTGGCCGCAAACTTCTGTGTTTATGTTACGGTTATGTTTAATTTTCATTGTGAATGGGCTTTAAGCCTAAGTATAATTCTATGTATTTTCAATTTATTTATTGTACGAAATGGAAATATAAAAATTGGAAATTTATCTTTTGAAGACGTGGAGAAGTTCAAATATCTGGAAGCAATAGTAACAAATATAAATGATACTCGGGAGGAAATTAAACACGGAATAAATATGGGAAATACCTGTTATTATTCGGTTGAGAAACTTTTATCATCCAGTCTGCTGTCGAAAAATCTGAAAGTTAGAATTTATAAAACAGTTATATTACCGGTTGTTCTGTATGGTTGTGAAACTTGGACTCTCACTTTGAGAAAGGAACAGAGATTAAGGGTGTTTGAGAATAAGGTGCTTAGGAAAATATTTGGGACTAAGAGGGATGAATTTAAGGACGATAGTATATTATACACACTATTTAAAGAGTGTAACTGATATCTTCTTATTTGAAGTGTTCTATCAGTGAGGAAGTGTGTTGTGTCAGTGAAGTCTATTGTTTAAGTGAAGTGTGTTTGTGTCAGTGAAGTGGCTGTGCAAAGTATTTTAACAGTGAAATGGTTTTGAAGTGTTAGTGAAATCAGGATAGAATCAGTGCAGTGAGTGAGTTGACAGCGAAATAAGTGTATTGCAGGTATGAACCTGTCACACCCGTGGGTCTTAGTTCGAACTTAGGATTAAGATACAAATTAGATTTACTTTAAATGTTATTTTAAGTGATCATGCTTCATTTAATTTTGGATGGTCGTTGTTGTTGTTGTTATTATTATTATTATTATTATTATTATTATTATTATTATTATTATTATTATTATTATTATTATTATTATTATTATTTATCATTATTATTTTTATTAGTTGTGTTTATTATTAATTGTCATTATTGAGTGTAATTAGTTACCACTGCCACCGGGTATATACCTATTTGCAGTGTGAATAAATACATACATTACTTACTTACTGGCTTTTAAGGAACCCGGAGGTTCATTGCCGCCCTCACATAAGCCCGCCATTGGTCCCTATCCTGAGCAAGATTAATCCAGTCTCTACCATCATATCCCACCTCCTTCAAATCCATTTTAATATTATCTTCCCACCTACGTCTCGGCCTCCCCAAAGGTCTTTTTCCCTCCGGTCTCCCAACTAACACTCTATATGCATTTCTGGATTCGCCCATACGTGCTACATGTCCTGCCCATCTCAAACGTCAGGATTTTATGTTCCTAATTATGTCAGGTGAAGAATACAATGCGTGCAGCTCTGCGTTGTGTAACTTTCTCCATTCTCCTGTAACTTCATCCCTCTTAGCCCCAAATATTTTCCTAAGCACCTTATTCTCAAACACCCTTAATCTCTGTTCATCTCTCAAAGTGAGAGTCCAAGTTTCACAACCATACAGAAGAGCCGGTAATATAACTGTTTTATAAATTCTAACTTTCAGATTTTTTGACAGAAGACTAGATGACAAAAGCTTCTCAACCGAATAATAACACGCATTTCCCATATTTATTCTGCGTTTAATTTCCTCCCTAGTGTCATTTATATTTGTTACTGTTGCTCCAAGATATTTGAATTTTTCCACCTCTTCGAAAGATAAATCTCCAATTTTTACAGTTCCATTTCGTACAATATTCTGGTCACGAGACATAATCATATACTTCGTCTTTTCGGGATTTACTTCCAACCCTATCGCTTTACTTGCTTCAACTAGAATTTCCGCGTTTTCCCTAATCGTTTGTGGATTTTCTCCTAGCATATTCACGTCATCCGCATAGACAATAAGCTGATGTAACCCATTCAACTCCAAACCCTGTCTATTATCCTAAACTTTCCTAATGGCATATTCTAGAGCGAAGTTAAAAAGTAAAGGTGATAGTGCATCTCTCTGCTTTAGCCCGCAGTGAATTGGAATAGCATCAGACAGAAGCTGGCCTATACGGACTCTGCTGTAAGTTTCACTAAGGCACATTTTAATTAATCGAACTAGTTTCTTGGGAATACCAAATTCAAGTAGAATATTATATAAAACTTCTCTCTTAACCGAGTCATACGCCTTTTTGAAATCTATGAATAACTGATGTACTGTATCCTTATACTCTCATTTTTTTCTCCAATATCTGTCGAATGCAAAAAATCTGATCAATAGTCGATCTATTAAATACATACATTATTATTATTATTATTATTATTATTATTATTATTATTATTATTATTATGCTAAGGATTTTGTTTAAAATCCATCACCCTCGGACGGGTTTGATAGAACCTGGCATGTGAACGCTGAGGACACAGACGACGATCCACGCTACGTCAGTGACAAGACAGGACCTTAAATATCACAAGCAATATGCAAGCAGTCATAAGGTGCGAGTGGGAAGCACAAACGCGTTTACCATCAATCAGATGCAGGCTACATCAAAGCTATCGTATGCTTGGCAGCCAGCAAAGTAATAAGTGGACACGCATATCCATCATGCATATTTATCATCTACTTGCAGATTCTCAGCGAGGTCCGAAATTGCAACTCTACCTTATCAGCGAGATACGAGACATCGTGTGATTTCAGTCTATAAAGAGGTGAGCGACCCGGAACAGGGGAAACCGAATCTCCCCCGAAGAGGTAATAAATTAGGGCAGACTTCGTGGGGAGAGCTTCGATTCCTTTTCCTGGTTGCCTCGACTCATACTAATTGGAAAGACACTTCGATTTAAATGATCCAACCTTATTACCTCAAGGGTTCACTGGGGAATATCACTTCATACTTTGTCACTTACAAGTGGTGTCCAATATTCTGTTGGCCAAGTGTTTGCATCTGAACCGTATCCTTCTTCGGAACCAGATATAGAACAAATATTTAGAAAATATTCATTGAATTGGACTATGGCTTGTAGGTAGCATTTGCAATTAAAGTGGGATGCACAGAGTGGTAAAAGTGGTGAGATTGGATACTTAACAGTAGAAAGGTGCAAAGTGTAAAATTTATGGACAGTATTTTATTAATAAATAACTTTTGATCTTGAACAATTTTAAGACAATTTAACAATTTCAGTACAAAAACACACAAGAATAGGCTTGTATAAAACCTTAGCACAGCCAGTATTAAGCTATGGTAGTGAAGCGTGGACTGTGAAGAATAAAGATGTCAGTAGAATAACAGCAAGTCAGATGAGGTTCATGAGAGCAACAGCTGGATATACTCGCTGGGATCATAAAAAAATGAGGACATAATGCAAGAACTTCAAATAGAACCCATTATGCAGTTCATCAGCAAATATCACCTTCAGTGGAAGGGTCATCTCGAACGAATGGATCGATGCAGAATTCCAAAAGCAATGTTTCATTACCATCCGCATGGCAAAAGATCTCTAGGTCGTCCGAAGAAGAGATGGACTGAAGATTCTAGTTTGAGATCGTAACAGGCCACTCGGCCTAATACTTGTTAGGAAGACGACGACAATTTTAAGAATATATTTTTTTTAGAATTGACTTGATAGTACTTACGAAAAATTTTTAGCAATCCTTATCAATAGTCTGATGTTACTACTAAAATTAACACACTAAGAGACAAACAAACTTTACAATTTATGAAAGGTGTCAAGTCCCATGAACATTTATTAGGTAATATGATCTATTATCCACAGATCTGTTAATTTCTGCAAATATTTCAATTAAATTGATTTTGCAGACTGGAAGCAAATCTCCCTCACCACTTGGAACTGAACATCGGGGACTTTCATCATGATTATCATACGTTCTATGTTGACTGGTATGACAGTAGAGAGACACAATAGAAATGTTGATTGATAAAAATTATGGTTTATTTAACGACGACCGCAACTGCAGAGGTTATATCAGCGTCGCCGGTGTGCCGGAATTTTATGCAGAAGTTCTTTTACATGCCAGTAAATCTACTGACATGAGCCTGTCGCATTTAAACACACTTAAATGCCATCGACCTGGGCCGGGATCGAACCTGCAACCTCGAGCATAGAAGGCCAGCGCTATACCAACTACGCTACCGAGGCCGACTGGTGATTGATAATGTTGTTTAATCTTGGTCATAAAACTTAGAAAATAAAGCTATTTTCTACTCTGGTGTCAGTTCACTGCTTTTCATGCCCCTTAAAATAAAGAAAACGTGCTAATTTAATGATATTTCCTCCTTTTTATGGATTTTTAACACTAACAATTGAAACGTTTAAAACAAACCAGCTGTGTCGTCTAGAAGCAATACATTATGTTTCTATGAGATTCATAGTTCTACATGACCTACGTATTATGTTGTATATAGGATTTACCTACGCTGATCTTCCTGTTTATGGAAAGCACCACAATATATAATCAATAATGCCTTTTGCCATAACTTCACTATTAACACAACAAATAAACAACGGAGGAAAATCAAAACGAATGGCACATTGCACTTTTTATGAGAGAACCCTGGTAGCTTCGTACCACTGCCATCTTTTACTGGTCTTAATAACTTTCTACAATGTTCCTTGGACCTAGCCTTGTTGATATGTAATGCCCCTTGGCATTTAGCATCATTTTAGTGAAATATCGCTTTTTTATTTTTGGCACTTAGTTCCTTTCTACTGTTAAGTATCTAATTTATATACACTATAATCTCGATAATCTGAACTAATTGGGACCGGGGGTAGTTCAATTCGTTCAATTATCGAGTATGTGGAATTACTCTACCTAGCTAAACAAAAAACATTGTACAGTACTATAAATATAAAAGATATTGTCTTGCTTTCTTATTCTATGTAACACTCTCTTTTAATCGATTTCCACATCACTGAGGGAAGGGAAGGAAGCTTAATTGGATCTTCATTTCCAATATTCTCTCGTTCTCAGTGCGTACATTCGCTAGTGCGTTCGGATGATCGAGAATGTTTTGATTTCAGATATTAATTTTCAGAATTATTTATGCTATGCATATCTGTCTATGTAATCATTTATTTTCAAGAAATCGTGAATTTACAATTTTATATAATTGTATAAAAATTATATTATATTCCTTACAAACATTGGATTGATATTATTCTTATTTTCGGAATGTTTTGATTTTCGATAACATATTTATTATAATTTCAATTATTGAACCTTAAAACTATAGTATGTTATTACATGTGCCAGGATTAGCACAAATTCATATGTTTGGAGCTCTATTTAGTTCCTCAGATTCATCTAGCGTGCAAAGGAACATGATTCTCTCCCTTATAAATAATTCGCTTGATTTTCGGACATCTTTCCATGATATCTGAAATCATGGAAGGGTTGAAATAATAATAAAATTCCAAATCAAGCTCAATCAAATTATTGCATGGACCACCTTTACGCCATACGGTGACAAAGTCTTTCAAATTAACGCTAAATCTCCTCATTCTTAAAAACTTCAAACTGGGTACGTTGATAATAGCACCAAGCATGCCAACTGTCATTGTTCTTGCATCGTTAATTGAAAGTTTATACAGACGAAGACACTCAGAAATGTCATCAAATGCACTTTCAGTTAAACCAAAGCCGTCAAGTTCCAAAACTTCAAGGAATGTTTTCTTGCTCTTAATAAAGTAGGCCACGTCGCTATCAAGCATGCCTCTGCTGTTAGGAACACTGATGCTGGATAAACCTTTGCAGCCATCAGCTACAGCTCTTAGATTACAACCACGGAAATTGTAGCAATCGTCCAGGATTAGCACTTTTAATTTTTCGAATCTGGAAAGTAAATTATAATTTTCAAATCCGACACAACTAAATCGGAGATGCTCAAGTTGTGGGCAATTGTCCATCAAGAACTGGACTACAGAGCGAATGCTACGTTCCGCACATGGTCCTTGAAGTTCTAATTTATGGACATTCTGATGGATGGATTCTAGCACAGGCAGATACAATCCGCTCCTCGCGAGGAGTTTGAAGGACTTCAAGTTCGGACAGTTTGTCGTTATTTGTCTCATATCAATATTTTCATCTTCATCTTTCCAGACAAACCATTTGTCTTTCCAGAGCAGAACATCTTCATCTAGAATCTGCTTCCATCGCTTACAAACAAACACAAAAGAGTCAACATAATCTGTAATACTGCAATAGGAAAATATTTCCTGCAAAATTTCAGCGGGTAAATCATCTATTGTTTTCTCCGATGGAGAAGAAACATTGTTGTTGCCTGTATGCTCCATTGTTAATGAAAAGCGTTGACTGCAATGACGAATTCAAGTAAAAAGCTATCAGCTCAGTGGCGATCTCTGTCGGTAAATTCAGGTTTCTCAGTACCTGCAACATAAAATTAGCATCAATGTAATACCAGTAGCTTTCATTTCAGCTAAAATGTATCTAGCAACACTTTCTATAATACTATAGATGGTAATGTCCTTGTAATATTTACGCAACATGCAAATATCTTTAACGTACTCCAAAACACGGACAAATATCGTAGCTATTTTTGGTGTGCCATATATTGATCGCCATTGTGTCTCGAATCTCGGCATTACCTTCATGCATGCATCGAATCGAACATTGTATGTCACTGCTGCCATCCAGTGGTGTTATTCCGTACCACGAGGTCCAGCATCGTAGGTTCAATAATGAGCTAACAATCATTCTTAGCCGGAAATAAAGTCTTGTTGTTACGAGATAACATAAAATTAACGCATAGGAAAATGACTTTAAAATAAAATACTTATTACTACAAAAATAATGCTTATAAAAGCGAAGCATTACTGAAACCGAGTACAGAATTAATAATCCTTGTGGTGTCGTGATTTTAACATCTTCTAGTTCCAACTAAAGCAAGAGTAATATACAGCAAACTGTTCATATAAACATAACCTAAGCAACTGTAAACAGGAGTGATGACGACACTACATATATAAACAGTATTTTCGTATGAGGAGGAACTACGACATTACACAATTCGGCGATCGGAAAATGACAAAATTAGAATTACTATTTTGCCCGTGTACCAATGCACCAATATGGAGTCCAAGAATCTATCAAGTTTTAACCAATGAAAGCCAACTATCAACTGCAGTCTTGTCGAAATAATTTTGTCGCATCTGATGTTCAGATATTAAATATTTTCATTGTTCGTGAACAATACAATGGGACATGATATTGTGCGGCGGCCATGCTAGAAAATGTATTACATATCTTAATTTACAATATATTATATTTCTGTACGTTCAAAATTAAATTAGTTATTAATATATTAGTGAAATATCGTAGTCTTATTCAGATATCATATGAGTTCTTGTTTTGTCGATGATCCACTATTATTTATCCAAGCCAAGAACCATACTAATGTATCGCGATGCACGTGGTAAATAGAAAATATCAGGTACTCATTAATGTATAGGTATATTAGGTTTCTTTTAATCTATGGTTAATTACATTGCACTGATTTGAATTGACATGATATGCGTAAAAGCGTCAGCTATAATGAAATATTTACAGCACTATATTTTATGGCGTATATTTGCTTTGGTTTTGAACCAATCGCAGATTAGTCAGTGACGTAATATTGTTTCAGTTCGTGGCTAGAAAGACAGGCTTCGGCACGAATCGGAGTCACGTGATTATCATGGTCTAGTCATGGCCATCTTGACAATCGCCTAATATAAAAACATGTTAAAAGTTCTAAATAACAAAGGAATTGCTATATTAAACTCATGTTAATCGTGCATTTATATATAAACTTGTTCAATTTTGGCCATGTTAAGACTATGAATGTGTCGTCGCACGGTAGCCTGTCTTTCTCATTAGCCACAGTTTTGGTTAAGTACGGTTCTTGGCTTGGGTAAACATTAAATGGAAGTACCTAGTTCAATATATTTAACGACGATTCCAACTGCAGAGGTTATTCGGCGACGAAATTGTACGCAGGCGAGAAATGGAAGAAGAGTTTCACCTGGAGTCCTCTGTTAGGGGCAAGGTTCTTTTATGTGCCGTAAATCGACGACACACGATAAAGAATTTAAGGCTTTATATCCCCCTGGAGGAAGGCTTGCTGAGAATTTTATCGTCCTTTGAAATGCATCGCTTTCGACCGCGAACCTCGCATGGTGACCATTAGACAACCGAGGACAACCGGTACTGATACAGGACTTCCAGTAAGCATCGAGCTCCGTTCTTACTGAGCTAATTCAACTAAGTTAATACAGTGTTCTATGTTTGCCACAGACATAGCTGCTACCTGTAACTGTCATTGTGCTCCACTCAAAAACATTTTAATGTTAGCACTGTTCTAGCCTCAAAATTTGTTTTTATAGTGACATTATTTTTATAAGTACTTTTTGTAACGAGAAACTAAGAATCTAACAATTTTCACTAGAAGCACATATTGTTGCAGTAAATTGTGATCATGACTGACCAGACCGAATACTGCAGCATTACTATACAGGGTTAGTTAAAAGTCCCGCACCACCTAAATAACGCTTGAAGCATGTGGTTCAGTGGTATGAAACTTGGTATGTTGGGATAATCAAATACTACGAACTCAATAATGGTATTACAGAGTTTTTTCTACTTCCGGTTTAACCGGAAGTAATTCCAACTCTCTTATTTTAAATGGAACACCCAATATATTATTTTATTTTTGAATAGTACTCATTAAGAGCTTTTCAAAAATTACCCACACTTGATACTTCTGTACAAATTCAGTGTTGTTAAGTCAAGAAAACAGAAAAGTGTATCGAATGTTAAAATAATAAATGCACCACCTAAATAACTTTTGAAGCATACGGTTCAGTGATATGAAACTTGGTATGTGAGGATAACCATATGCTAAGAACTCAATAATGGTATTACCAAGTTTTTTTCTGCTTCCGGTTTAACCGGAAGTAAGTCCAACTCTCTTATTTTAAATGGAACACCCATTATATATTTTATTTTTGAATAAAGCTCATTAAGAGCTTTTCAAAAAGTACCCACACTTGATACTTCTGTACAAATTCAGTGTTGCTAAATAAAAATGGAAGTGGTGCAAGATATTCCTAAAGCCTGGTTAAATCATTCCTTAAATGGTTTCTATGATCGAGTGACATATTGTAAAGCAGCTGAGGGCTACCAATTTGAACACATACTTTAGAAGGTGAGCTAGCTTTGTTTCATTTTTGTTAAGGAAGGAGTATTTTATTATTTTAATATTCGATACACTTTTCTGTTTTCTTGACTTAGCAACACTGAATTTGTATAGAAGTATCAAGTGTGGGTACTTTTTGAAAAGCTCTTAATGAACACTATTCAAAAATAAAAATATATATTGGGTGTTCCATTTAAAATAAGAGAGTTTGAGTTACTTCCGGTTAAACCGGAAGTAGAAAAAACTCGGTAATACCATTATTGAGTTCTTAGTATATGGTTATCCTCACATACCAAGTTTCATGTCACTGAACCGTATGCTTCAAAAGTTATTTAGGTGGTGCGGGACTTTTAACTAACCCTGTATACAAATCAAGATTTTCAGGTATAACTCCCTGTAAAGTTGATTTGAATAATTTCGAGGGAAAAATTTTTCCGGAGCCGAGTATCGAACCCGGGACCTTTGGTTTAACGTACCAACGCTCTACCACTGAGCTACTCGGGAACTCTAACCGCCACCGATCCAATTTAAGTCACACGGAGTTAGTGTGCACTCGAAGTTGGTTGCTTGACGGTTGTCAGCCCACTTTGAGGTCTGTGGATATAGAGGGAAAAATTGGATCGGTGGCGGTTAGAGTTCCCGAGTAGCTCAGTGGTAGAGCGTTTGTACGTTAAACCAAAGGTCCCGGGTTCGATACCCGGCTCCGGAACAATTTTTCCCTCGAAATTATTCAAATCAACTTTACCTGAAAATCTTGATTTGCATAATACACGTCACTGTTCGTTAACAGAAAACCACAATTTAAGTCACACGGAGTTAGTGTGCACTCGAAGTTGGTTGCTTGACGGTTGTCAGCCCACTTTGAGGTCTGTGGATATAGAGGGAAAAATTGGATCGGTGGCGGTTAGAGTTCCCGAGTAGCTCAGTGGTAGAGCGTTTGTACGTTAAACCAAAGGTCCCGGGTTCGATACCCGGCTCCGGAACAATTTTTCCCTCGAAATTATTCAAATCAACTTTACAGGGAGTTATACCTGAAAATCTTGATTTGCATAATACACGTCACTGTTCGTTAACAGAAAACCACAATTTAAGTCACACGGAGTTAGTGTGCACTCGAAGTTGGTTGCTTGACGGTTGTCAGCCCACTTTGAGGTCTGTGGATATAGAGGGAAAAATTGGATCGGTGGCGGTTAGAGTTCCCGAGTAGCTCAGTGGTAGAGCGTTTGTACGTTAAACCAAAGGTCCCGGGTTCGATACCCGGCTCCGGAACAATTTTTCCCTCGAAATTATTCAAATCAACTTTACCTGAAAATCTTGATTTGCATAATACACGTCACTGTTCGTTAACAGAAAACCACAATTTAAGTCACACGGAGTTAGTGTGCACTCGAAGTTGGTTGCTTGACGGTTGTCAGCCCACTTTGAGGTCTGTGGATATAGAGGGTAACCCTGTATACTTCGACATGAAACACTAGATCTTCATAATATGTTATACATTAACTGACTGAGATTTGACTGAAGCTGATAAAAGAGTTCTGATTTTAACAAGACATTAGGGAATGTGTGACAGTTAATTTGAAGTCTGTCAAGCGAAATCTCAGAACGATGGTCAAACATGGATTTACAACCATACGCACAAAATATTCGTAAAACGACCCAGATTCTCGGAAATCGTAATTCGAGGAAGAGATTAAATAGAGATGTCAATGTCCACTTTACAATCTGCGATTTTATCGAGATACTGTGTATTTTTTGGATGCAACATCAGCATCGAGTGTCGTTAATATAACTCTCTGAAATGCAGTCACCGATTTTGACTGTAGATGGACAACTTCACTAATTCTATTTTTATAATGTGATTTAATGTGTATGGGAAATATGTCTGCTGTGGCGATAAGAGGCAAGGAGTCTTTGGAATCAACAAAATAAATACCGGTGCAGTTTTGATATACTATACATTAATTTTTTTTAATTTTAGGTCCAATTCTATTTTTAATATACAGGGTGTTTAAAAAATACGGGGCATAATTTCAGGTATGTATTTCCCACATGTAGACAATCAAAAGAGTTCATTACAACATGTGTCCGGAAATGCTTCATTTCCGAGTTATGGCCTTCACAACATTGAAATTCACCGGAACGTTTTCTTTCCGCAGGTCCTTGTCATTACAGAAGATGTTCAAAATGTCCACCTCCTGCTTGAATACAGACCTCACATCGATGTCTCATTGACCTGCGAACACGATCCCAAACTCCAGGAGTATTGCGTTTGTTCTCAGAACATGCCACAATTCGATTCCGAAGGGATTCCAAATCAGGCACCGGAGACGAATAAACCAATGATTTTAAATGGCCCCACAAGTAGAAATCGAGAGGGTTCAGATCAGGTGAGCGTGGAGGCCAAGCAATTGGGCCACCTCTACCTATCCATCGTTCAGGAAACCTTCGATCCAAGTACCGGCGAGCCGTACGACTGAAGTGTGCAGGAGCGCCATCATGCAAGAAGTGAATGTGTTGACGATTGATCAGTGGAGTATCTTCTAAAACATGAGGTATGGTGTTTTCCAGGAAGTTTGTGTACGCCTGCCCCGTAAGTCTGTTTACAAGTACATGGGGTCCAACTAATCGATCACCAATGATACCGGCCCACATGTTGAGGGAGAACCGCACCTGGTGATGAGATGGAACAGTTGCACGTGGGTTGGTTTTCATACGCCCATACATGCTGATTGTGGAAATTTGTTATGCCATATCGTGTGAAATGTGCTTCATCTGTAAATAATACTAAGGCAGGAAAGTTCGGATTTACACCACAGTGCTGCAAGAACCACTGACAGAACCTAACTCGTGCAGGGTAATCTGCTGGTGACAGGGCCTGTACACGTTGCAAATGATAAGGATACAATTGATACTCTTTCAACAGTCTCCAGACAGTCGTATGAGGAACATTGACTTGCAACGCTACCCTTCGTGTGCTGATAGAAGGAGTTATGTTCACAGCCTCCAGAATCTCCTCCTGTACTTCTGGAGTTGTAGATCTTGGTTGTCCCCTTCCCAAACCAGGAGAGTTAAATTTTCCATACTCGCACAGACGGTAATGGAGACGTACAAATGTCTTCCGATCTGGATATTGTCGCTGTGGGTACCTCTCCTGGTACAAACGACGAGCCAGCGCAGCATTGCCGTCCGCCTTACCGTAGGTACATGAAGTGTATCTCTGCCAGCTCTTGATTTGAATACATGTCGCACAGTCTAACGCCTACACAACACTGAATGTAACCTTCGCCTCGGAATGAACTGTCAGAGTGCCCTCTTAATGTCTCCTTTGACGGCAACGACCTGCGGAAAGAAAAACGTTCCGGTGAATTTCAATGTTGTGAAGGCCATAACTCGGAAATAAAGCATTTCCGGACACATATTGTAATGAACTATTTTGATTGTCTACATGTGGGAAATACATACCTGAAATTATGCCCCATATTTTTTAAACACCCTGTATATTAATGATTTATTAAACATTAATTTGAAAGTACATAATGGCTCCTGTTATTCTTACGCTGATGATACGGTGGTGATTTTCAGTGGTTTAACACTTAGAAACATGCCAATGTAGGTATAAATTTGATCAAAAACTGGCTTGATGCAAATTTGCTATCTCTAAATATAACTAAAACTACTTTGGTGCCATTTTCTTTAACATTCTCTAGATTGAAGAAATTGAAATCACTTTCTCATTTAAAATTAATAATCCACAACTCATTTTGTAAACTCTCTACAACCTGTAAATGCCCTTGCCTGAAAGAATCTGTAGATGTGAAATACCTGGGAATTATTGTTGATCAGCACTTGAAATCATCTTTTTATGTAACAGGATCTGTAAAACAATTTACAAATTTGTAAGCCTTCGCCATTACTTGCCTACCCATCTATTACGTTTGGTTTATTTGGCTATAGTTGAGTCTGTTATCCAATATGCTATAACTGGATGGGGAGGCATTACAAAAACTGCTCTTCTTCCTCTAATTATGTTGCAAAAACGTATAATCAAAATTTGTTTGAAAAGGCGACTGAATTATCCAACAAATTTGATCCATTCCGAATTGAATGTTTTTAGAATTGACCAAATTTATAAATACTCTTTAATGAAATTCTATCATAAAAATAGAATGAATTTTGTAGCTCAGCCACATGATCATAATACAAGACGAAATGAAATTCTTAAATTAGTTGAACCTAAATGTTTCACATCTGCCGCTTTACTACACAATACAAATTATGGTCCACGTCTATATAATTCGATAATAAAATTTCATCCAGAATTGACTACTTTAAGCAATGAAATTTTCAGATCCAGAATTGAAAAATTTATATGACAGACTTCCCTATATTTATATTATGTGCCATGTATTGTAAAACAAGTTTATTTCTATCCTAAGTGTATTTTTCTATCTTATCTTGGTTACTATGTCAACATGACCTGTACTAATATACTACTAATAATAATTTAATATTAATCCACGTATCTCAACATCGTCTCTTTTCTCACTCAGTTATTACTAGTATTATTGTTTACTAATTTTATTATCATCATTATGTGAGCTTTTTTCTGAAGTATTTTGTCTACAAAGTATGTGTATCTATGTAACGGAACTGTCCCCGAACACGAGCTTTGCTCTTTCGCGGTACTTTAATCTAACGTTTTTATGTATATGTTATTATTAAATAAAATCTGAATCTAAATCGATGTTAAGACAGTGTGAAGGTGGTAAAGAAATTACTTGCAAGTATTAAAGTTGATTTTATAGATTCAATAGCGTTTGTGTATTTTCTGAAAGAGTTATTTATACGATACTGTTATAAATTGTAATTATTCAGCAGGCTATACGAGCTCTCTTACCGAGATAATGAAGATTATTAGCTATGTTTAAATAAATAAATATACACAGATTTATCGAACTAAAACTTACACTAACAAAGAAGCACTACTCTAATTTAATGAAGCGGGAGTTATTACGATATTGTGAATATTTTCTTAAAATATTGTCACCTCTTCTGACACTCAAAAGTTTAAAACTGGTGCCACCATCTTCTACCTCCAACAATTTCTGTCTGATTTAGACAGCAAGCATTTTTTGATAATCTCATCATTCACTCCAACCCAATTACAAACTGTATTTGTGCGAGATCGTGCGTATTTGCTTGTTTTCCGCACAGAACCAATACGCAGTAAGTGTGAAATACCACATTCAGTATTCCCAACGTAACACACATAACAATTTCCCTCTTCTTACCGCTTAAGCGCGACATTCATTTTACTGCTTTAGGCTTTTAACATATTATTTTTAGAGACGTTTAACATAGTAATAATTATAAATTGGAAACTTACCACTGCAATTTCACCTAAATTGCAATATTAATTATTGTTTTTAAATATTTGCAAAAATTAAGTAAACTCTACTACTCCACGAAACTTATTGCATTCCTGATACAAGTAACATTAAGGAAGCCGTGAAAAAAATCAACGAGATTCCAGATGCCGATGTTATTACTGCAATATGTTATATAAATAATATTGTTAGAATATTAAAATGAAAAATAAATCATTACATAACCTTACCGTTTGTTTTAAGTTCGCATTTATAGACTGGGGGAAAAAAGACAGACGTATATCACGGCCTGCTGGAGTATAGTAAACACAGAAAACATTTTACAGCAACAATGTTGAAGAAAGATATTTTGGTGTTCCGAAGTTGCCGTCATTAAACAGAAACCAACATTGAGATTTCATTGCAACTAATTAGAAATTCGTCTTTCAGGTATGTAATAAACGATCTTCGCAAAAAATAATGTACGATACAGGAGTGGTATGTTTGTTTTCATGTTCACGGAAATTAAAAAAGCTCAACTACGTTTCGCTTTTTCAATCTTTTCCTCGAACATGAAAACGTCAACATACCGCTCTTGTAGCGTATATTACTATTCAAACGATAGTTTTTTAGTTGGTTATATAACAACACTGTATAAAATATTAGGTTATTTCGCGGCGTCGATGGAATTGGTGACACCGAGATGGTACGAGGCGCATCCAGAAAGTAAGTTTCCCTATTAAAAAAAAAAGAACACACACTTTCAGGAAAACATTTATTGGCAACAGGTACAGCAATGTTTCAGCTATTTTTCAACATAGCCACCATCACAATTGAGACACTTGTCGTATCGTGGGATCAACTTTTGTATCCCCCTGTCGTAGAACTCTGCCGCCTGTGAATGGAACCAGCGTGTGACAGACGTCTTCAGCTCTTCGTCGTTGCCAAAACGCTCACCGGAGGACAGGAATTTCTTGAGGTGCAAGAAAACGTGAAAATCGCTGGGAGCAAGATCAGGACTGTAGGGTGGGTAATCAAACAACTCCCAGCCAAATTCCGTCAAAACAGCTGCTGTGCGCCGAGCCGTATGTGGATGAGCATTGTCATGGAGGAGCACAACACCTGCAGTAAGCATTCCACGCCTCTTGTTTTGAATGGCACGTCGCAATTTTCGCAGTGTTTCACAGTAACGGTCAGCGTTCACTGTTTCACCTCGTGGAAGGAAATCAATGAGCAGAATGCCCTTCATGTCCCAGAACACTGTGCACGTCACTTTCCGTACCGACAGCGTCTGTTTGAATTTCGTCCTGACCGGAGATCCACTATGCCGCCAATGCATTGAATGCTGCTTGGTTTCCGGGGTGAAGTGCGAAATCCAAGTCTCATCGCCCGTGACGATCCTGTCGAGGAACTCGTCGCCGTCATCGTGATACCGTTGCAGAAATGTCAGTGCTGCTCCTAAACGTTGCATTCTGTGTTTGGGTGTCAGGTTTTTCGGCACCCACCTGGCACACACTTTTTTGAACAGCGGGTGCTTAGTGACAATCTCATGTAACAAGGATCGCGATATCTGCGGAAAATGGCTGCTCAGCTCCGTAATCGTGAAGCGACGGTTCTCCATGATGCACTGCCGCACCAGCTCAACACGATCATCATTGATGAGGGACGGTCGCCCACTGCGCTCTTCATCATGGACACTTTGACGACCTTCGGAAAACTGCCTACACCAGCGACGCACCATCTGCTTACTCATGATGTTCGGCCCATAGACCTGACAGAGCAGCCGATGAATTTCAAATGGCGCAATGCGGCGGCGGGAGAAGGAATAAGAGCTTCCATTTCGGACCACTGCTGCCACGCTACTGGCACCAGGTGGGACCTGTCCGGCTGGCATATGATTGATACGTCATAGATCTGTTACGCATGCGCAATTGACACGGCTAATTACGTTTACTTTCAAGGGGAAAAAATCGGGAAACTTACTTTCTGGATGCGCCTCGTATTTGGTAAGATGAGGCCGAGGATAGATTATTTGACATTCGCCTTACGGTTGGGGAAAACCTTGGAAAAACCCAAACAAGTAATCAGCCCAAGGGGTAATCGAACCCGCGCCCGAACGCAACTCCGGATCGGCAGACAAGCGCCTTAGCCGACTGAGTTACATCGGTGACTCACGAAATTGTTTCCTTGGAAATAATTCTGAATAAAGTTTATTTCCATTATTCACAAGGATTTACCTCACTTACGGAGCTTATTTCCGAAGACAATCTCAGCAAAAAATGTCATAAACATTTGTCCCAATCTCAGTATTTTCAGAGTTAGCCTACACTAATTTGAAGTTGTTAGTAAAATACCTACCTATTTCTTTAGTTTTACTGGTAAAAAATGTTACAAATAGAGAATGAACTATTCAGAAGTGTCATTTCTTTAATTGGCTAGTGTTCTGAAGCTAAAAATGTGTTGTTAATTGCTTTGTAAAGATTTTATTTTTTAATGTTTAACTAAAAATGACTTCTTACGCGCTTATCACAAAAATTGTTACAAATCATACAACTTTAGGAACTTGATTATTTACAGTTTAATTATGCATCCTGATGTACAGTCTTAAAGAATGGAATGAGCAATGGTTCGGACGAGGCAGTTCCGTACATGACGAAATGCTAGGAGATGCAAAACAAATTCGAGTCGAGTCCATTCAAGACTATATTGTTTAAAATGTTTAGTTATAAAGTAAAATATTTTATGTCCATGAAGTTGAAAAGTTTTTGTTGAAAACTAAACCTCCTATAGCTTATGTTAGCTTATGTTAGAAAACCATTATCACAGAAAGAAGACTCGTTCTTCAATTTCTATTTATTTCAATTGAAATAGATTTTCAGATATCGGCCTACATGATCCTTAAGTAGCTAAAGTAATCTTCTATTGATTTCAATTATATTGACGGAATGTAATTTAGGAAGAATGTTTTGATTTCAGATATTGATTTTCAGAATTATTTATGCTATGCATATCTGTCTATGTAATCCTTTATTTTCAAGAAATCGGGCATTTACAATTTTATATAATTGTATAAAATTATATTATATTCCTTACAAACATTGGATTGATATTATTCTTATTTTCAGAATGTTTTGATTTTAAATAACATATTTTTTATAAATTCAATTATTTAGCCTTAAAACTATAGAATGTTACATGTGCCAGGATTAGCACAAATTCATATGTTTGGAGCTCTATTTAGTTCCTCGGATTAATCTAGCGTGCAAAGGAACATGATTCTTTCGCATATAAATAATTCGCTTGATTTTCGGACATCTTTCCATGATAACTGAAATCATGGAAGGATTGAAATAATGATAAAATTCCAAATCAAGCTCAATCAAATTATTGCATGGACCACCTTTACGCCACACGGTAACAAAGTCTTTTAAATTAAGGAAACACATCATCATTCTTAAAAACTTCAAACTGGGTAAGTTGATAATAGAGCCAAGCATGCCAACTGTCATGGTACTTGCATTGTTAATTGAAAGTTTATACAGATGAAGACACTCAGAAATGTCATCAAATGCACTTCCATTTAAACCAAAGCCGTCAAGTTCCAAAACTTCAAGGAATGTTTTCTTGCTCTTAATAAAGTAGGCCACGTCGCTATCAAGCATGTCCATGCAGTTAGGCACACTGATGCTGGATAAACCTTTGCAGCCATCAGCTATAGCTCTGAGATGACAACCACTGAAGTTGAGGCAACCCTCGAGGATTAACACTTTTAATTTTTCGAATCTGGAAAATATATTATAATTTTCAAATCTGACACAACTAAATCGGAGATGCTCAAGTTGTGGGCAATTATCTATCAAGAACTGGATCACAGAGCGAAAGCTACCCAGACATGGTCCTTGAACTTCTAATTTATGGACATTCTCTTGGATGGATTCTAGCACAGGGAGATACAATCCGCTCCTCGCGAAGAGTTTGAAGGACTTCAAGTTCGGACAGTTTGTCGTTATTTGTCTCATATCAATATTTTTATCTTCATCTTTCCAGACAAACCATTTGTCTTTCCAGAGCAGAACATCTTCATCTAGAATCTGCTTCCATCGCTTACAAACAAATACAAACGAGTCAACGTAATCTGTAACACTGCAATATGAAAATATTTCCTGCAAAATTTCAGCGGGTAAATCATTTATAGTTTTCTCCGATGGAGAAGAAACATTGTTGTTGCCTGTATGCTCCATTGTTAATGAAAAGCGTTGACTGCAATGACGAATTCAAGTAAATAGGAGGGAGCTATAAGCTCGGTGGCGATCTCTGTCGGTAAATTCAGGTTTCTCAGTACCTGCAACATAACATCAGCACGAATAGAACTTTCATTTCAGTTAAGATGTGTCTGGTAACACTTTCTATAATACTATAGATGGTAATGTCCTTGTAATATTTATGCAACATGCAAATATCTTTAACATACTCTAAAACACGGACAAATATCATTGCTATTTTTGGTGTGCCATATATTGATCGCCATTGTGTCTCGAATCTCGGCATTACCTTCATGCATGCATCGAATCGAACATTGTATGCCACTGCTGCAATCTAGTGGTGTTATTCTGTACCACGAGGTCCAGCATCGTGGATTCAATAATGAGCTAACAATCATTCTTAGCCGGAAATAAAGTCTTGTTGTTACGAGATAATATAAAATTAACGCATAGGAAAATGACTTTAAAATAAAATACTCTATGCTACAAAAATAATTTATAAAAACGAAGTAATACTGAAACCGAGCACAGAATTAACTATTAATCCTTGTGGTGTCGTAATTTTAACTTCTTCTAGTTCCAACTAAAGCAGGAAATAGTTTTTAGTTGGTTATTTTAACAACGCTGTATAAAATATTAGGTTATTTAGCGGCGTCGATGGGATTGGTGATACCGAGATGGTATTTGGTGAGATGAGGCCGAGGATAGATTGTTTGACATTCGTCTTACGGTTGGGGAAAACCTCGGAAAAACCCAAACAAGTACTCAGCCCAAGGGGTAATCGAACCCGCGCCCGAACGCAACTCCGGATCGGCAGGTATGCGCCTTAGCCAACTAAGTTACATCGGTGACTGACGAAATTATTTCCTTACAAATCATTCTGAATAAAATTAATTTCCACTATTCACTTACGGAACTTATTTCCGAAGACATTCTGAGGAAAAAATTTCATATAAACATTTGTCCAAATCTCAATATTTTCAGAGTTACACTAATTTGAAATTGTTAGTAAAATACCTCTTTTTTTAGTTTTACGGTTAAAAGAAATATTACAAATAGAGAATGAACTATTTTGAAGGGTCATTTGTTTAATTGGCTAGTGTTCCGAAGCTAAAAATGAGTTGTTAATTGCTTTGTACAGATTTTATTTTTCCAACGTTTAACTAAAAATGACTTCTTACGCACTTATCAGAAAAATTGTTACAAATCATACGACTTTAGGAACTTGATTCTTTGCATCCTAATGTACAGTCTTAAAGAATTTACAAGAGTGGCGTGATTTATAATAATAATAATAATAATAATAATAATAATAATAATAATAATAATAATAATAATAATAATGATTTATTTAACCTGGCAGAGTTAAGGCCATACGGCCTTCTCTAACACTCAACCAGGAGTAAAGACTGCGTTACAAAAACACTACAAATTTACAGAGTACACTACAATCTTACACACAAAACTGAATAAGATAATAATAATAAAATGTGAACAACAAATAAGAAGAAATCAGACATAATATATAACATACAGAAAGAAAGAAAAAAACATAATAAAATGTGAACAGCAGATCAAAATAAATGAGGCATACAAATTATTAAAAAAAATAAGAATTATCATAATAATAATAGTAATTAACAATTGTTGTGATAAATGCGTAAGAAAATGTAATTTTGTAGTTAAAAATCGAAAAAAAAATTCTATACAAATCATCTACCGGAATTCACAACATATTTTTAGCTTCAGAATACTAGCTAATTAAAGAAACGATACTTTTGAATAGTTCATTCTTTATCTGTAATATTCTTTTACCCTTGAAACTCAAGAATAATGGTATTTTACAAATAACTTCAAATTAGTGTAATTCTGAAAATATTGAGGTTAGGACACATGTTTATACTTAGAATATCTTCGGAAATAAGCTCCGTAAGGGACGGTAAATCCTCGTGAATCACCCTGTATAACTTACATGAACAAAATTCAGTTTTGGCGATATAGTCCATTGCATCAGAGAGTTTGTTTTTATAATTTTACAGATACGTTGGATATTGTCCTCACTATGTTATAAGTTTTCCTTACATGACTCACACTATAGGTATATACGCTGGCAAAGATAAAGGCCTGAAATGACAAGGTAACACGAACAATCATAACAAATTGACTCACTCAATTCCTGTGGAAGGAGTTAAACATATTTCGCATTCTGATGTAATAATCTCTATTGTTTTGGTTAAAAAATTGTACATCATTTTATACGTAAAGCGTAGACAATTTGTTTCGTTTCGATAAAATCGAACTTCCTTCAAATTGAGTTTTAAGTTTCACTCTCAAAGACAGAAGTAACTTTTGAAAGGTGTGTTATCATTAGAAACTTCAACACAAAGAACATTTACAACACTTTCCGACATTGTTATAACAGCATGTCTTCATATTTGATTTTTTTTTTTTTGTATAAAGGTGAACGGATAATCATTTGAAACAAAATTTTTACTTTCTCAACGAAAGAACAATTCTAGTGTTTCAGAGAAATGTGCATTCATCAACAGTAATATGTATGCAAGATGTAGGCGTGCACCGCTGTATTGTATTGTATTGTATTGTATTTATTAACATTCCATGGTATTCATACATGCTTACAGCTAGAATATGGAACAAGTCAAAAAAATTAATACTATTATAAAGTCTTAATTTATAGTCACAGTCTAGATGAAATATATACAGACGAGATTTACAATACAGTCTACTAGTACAACACAAAGTTTTAGTATCAATTTCATGAAGTGTTATTGAATGTCATGAATTCACCTACAGAATAGAAGGCGTGAGAAATTAGGTACTTCTTTAATTTGGCCCTAAATAATCTTATGTTTTGAGTTTCATTTTTTATATCGATAGGGAGGCTATTAAAAATGTTTACTGCCATATAACGCACTCCTTTTTGATAGCACGATAGACTTGCCGATGAAGTATGAAAGTTATTTTTTGACGTGTATTTATGCTATGAACTGTTGAATTAGTTACAAAGTTTTCACGATTACATACGAGGAAGACTATTAATGAAAAGATATACTGACAAGCCATGAGCATTATTTGTAGTTTTTTGAAAATAGTCCTACACGATTCCCTAGATTTGGCACCTACTGTTATTCTAATTACTCTTTTTTGTAATAGAAACATATTGTTACTATCTGTGGAATTTGCCCAGAATATTATTCCAAAACTCATTACCGAGTGGAAGTATGCAAAGTATATTGTTTTTAAGGTATTGATATGTACTATCTTTTGCATAGATCTAATAGCAAAACAAGCTGAATTTAGTTTGGGGGTAATTTCTTTAATATGATTTTTCCAATTTAACACATTATCGATTTTTAAGCCAAGAAATTTGGTTGTTGTTGTTTCTAATAGGGATCTATTGTTAATTATTGCGCTAGAAATTTGCGACGTTGAATTTGGACAGGATTTAAATTGAATTATGTTAGTTTTGTTACAATTTAATACTAATTTATTGACTGAGAACCAGTCACATATTTTAAAGAGAATTTCCTCTGTTGAGGATTGGAATGTGTTGGAGTTATTGGCTGTAATTACTATACTTGTGTCATCTGCAAATAATATGGGATGACCTACATCTTTTATTAGGGGGGGCAAGATCATTTATAAGCACTAGAAAAAGTAGGGGACCTAATATTTATCCTTGAGGAATTCCATTGTTAATAGTTCCCCATGTCGATGTATATTTCATAGTTGTATTGATTTCAACTTTCTGTTTCCTATCTATGAGATATGAGTGAAACCATTGGTGTGCAACACCTTTAATTCCATAATAATCTAAATTATCTAGCAGAATTTTATGATAATAACGGTTAACATGTCTGACTGTGAAGCGAGCGGGCTCGGGTTCAAATCCTGGTTGGGGATTTTCTCTCAACTCATTAAGAGCAAATGCTGGGTAACTTTCGGCGCTGAACCCTAGACTCATTTCACCAGCATTATCACCTTCATTTCACTCAGACGCTAGATAATCATAGCATTTGATAAAGCGCCGTAAAAAAACAATTAAAAAACGTATAGTACGTAACTAATCTTTTCCGACTTTATACAGTTTAGATTCATTTAAAACTGACGTCCATACTCTTTTCTTGGTTTGTCAAAATTCCGTTTTCCTCTTCATTTATACTTAACTGAGATTCAATTACACTTAATGTCAATAGATGCTGATTTAAAACTTATTATTTTCAAATCTCTGATTTAAACAGGATGAGGCAGCTGTGCTGTTATCTAGCATTGATGAATTTGATGTAAGATTCGTCATGGGACTACCTGAAATTCACCTTACAGTTTGGGATAGAAGTAACGTTGAAAGGTAGCCTATGTTGTGATCAGGGCTATGAAAAGATGGCAGTGAAAGGTACTATTGTGACTTACATAGTCATTTGTTTACGGAAGAATAAAAGTTAATTACCAGAATTGCATAAAAATATCTTTTCCAAAGCCTCCTTAGTACTGTACCATGTTACAAAATATCTGTAGATGCAGTAACTAATGTTTGTGTCATTATGACAGTTATCTTTAAATAACTTGAAAACGATTAGAGATATATCGCAACAGATTGCACCATCTTTTTTTTTCAGAAAATTTCACATGATTTTGAGTACCTACATGACCCTCTTTCCATTTAAAATTTGAGCTGTTCAGAGCAGAAGTGGTGTAAGTCAAGAATGGGTAATGAGGGTTAAAGTAAACATTCGGTAAAATACAGCGCAAAGTAGCAATTAATATTCACTTTATTTAAACTATTAGTAGTCAGTGGATAACAAGAATGATATATTAATTGCTACTTTGCGCTGTATTTTACAGAATTTTTACTTTAAACCTCATTATCCAATTTTGACTTACACCACTTTTGCTCTGAACGGCTCATTTCTAAGTTGCATCCAGAATGGCGGCGTTTGAGATAGCTGAGGACTAGAATAGAATGTGTCACTGGTAGAGCATTTGGTCTTACAAATACTGGTAACACCTATAGTAATCGAAAATCAAGCATATGGAAGATATTTATATGGTTCCAGACTTCTGATTCACCCTGTATAGACTCAGAAACAAAATATGGGCCACCTGAATTTTGTTTCTAGGTCTATACATATCAGCCAGAATCTCAATCAGAGGTACACCAGGGATGTGGTACACATATTTGTTTTCTGGAGAGAAATTGTGGGGCCACTTATCCGGGCAGCATAGTCGGCACGCAACTCATTCCATCACGGATGCAACAAAAAGTGCTCCATTTCCCGCCTGATAAGGTCCTCTCTACATGTAACTTTATAATCAGCCCCAGAAAGGTGTGAAATTGTGAAGGCAGAATCGACTGTCTAAAAGGTAAAGAGAAGAAGAAGAAGAAGAAGAAGCAAAAGAGGATAGCATTCTTATTATTATCGATATTTAAATACTGGAAAGACGACCGGAATTTCTGTATTTTAAGCCATACTCTGAACGTTCTCGCCAGCTATTGCAATCGTCCAGGGGCCCGTTTCACAATCCTTACAAATTACAAATTAACAATTTACAAATAACAAGTAAAAGATTACAAATGCTTGTAAATTGTGTTTCACAATGCTATTTTATTAGTTTGTAAAGTCTGACGAACTTTACAAAATCAGCTGAAGAAATTTACAAATACGCATTATTGGTTGCACACGATCGCCAACGACAGTTTACAAAAATCGTTAAGGAGCAGAGCTAAAGTCGCTGTATTTTTACTATTATCGATACATATGTTTATATTTTGTACTAAAATAGATTATTCTAAGCTTGCTGATTCATACTTCACTAACAGAAAATATAAAGTATTGTTAAAAAAAAATTAAAAGTATTTAGATTTTCATATATTGGCGACAATGGAGTTTCATGTGATGTGATTGGTCGAGTATACCAATACGTCTATTACTTAAATGATCAAAGTTAACACCAAATTCAGTCAAATAAGTAAATAACAGATTTGGTCCACGTACAAATATGCAATTGATAAAATAATTACGATATCTAACCACAAAATCAGGTTAATTTCTTGTGTTGATCCATCAGTATTTATTAATGTTGCATCCATAACCTCACAAACATTAGTGATCCCATCAGCAGCATACAAATTCTGTGCTGTAGTAAATAACATTTTGGTGATCAAAAACCTGCCCCGAATTTAACTCTTTTAACAACATCAACTACCCTGTGGGCACTTTTGCACACTGATATCTTAGAAATTCCGTTATCTGCTAACCCACGGAACTGACAGCTAGTATGCATCCAATGCAAAAGAATACAGTTCTCGCTTTGAGGTTAGGGCATCACTTTTCCCTTTTGGATGTTGGACGTGATGTCCCGTATCTTGTAGGAGAGATTCCAACGAAACGAGACTCGAAACGACTTCAGAGTACCGCGTAAGTAGTGTCGCTATTGCATTATTAAATTATTTATTTTTGGTGCAGGGAACTTCTTTATTAAGTGAGAGCATTTATTAAAAACAGTCTTCGTAGGCCTATATAAATACTTACGCGGTATTCTGAAGTATAGCGCGGGACTCATTCGAAACCTTTCATTAAATTTATACAATGATACGAACGTGTTATTAATTCTTGCCCGGAGAATTTTACGTAAACGTCTTCGTTTGATTAGGCCTAAATTCATATCTTCGTCTGAGTCATTAGAACTCCTTAATAACATCAAAACTGCATTAGTTTAATTCTTAATATTATCCAGTTACTCAAAAATTAATTTAATAAGTATTTCTTTATTGTATTTATTCATAATTTGTTGCAATATCAAACTTTACACATCTCAGAGGTATTGTAGAAAACGTGCTGATTTTACAAGTAAAATTTACACGTTTGTAAAATTACCCTTCATTGTGAAACAGAATACTTGTAAAGTGAGCAAAATTTAATTTGTAAAGATTTGATTTCCTTTATAAAGTTCAACATTACAAATAAAGATTGTGAAACAGTAGTTTAAAATTTATAAGCAAAGTTTACAATTTACAAAGATTGTAAACATTGTGAAACAGGTCTCTGGTCTAAAAGGTAAAGAGAAGAAGAAGAAGGAGAAGAAGAAGAAAAGAAGAAGCAGAAGCAAAAGAAGATAGCATTTTTATTAATACTGATATTTGAATACTGAAAAGACGATCGGAATCTCTGTATTTTAAGCCATACTCTCAACGTTCTCGTCAGCTTTTGCAATCGTCCAGCTCTCCTTCACAGAACGCTTCAAGCCAGGCGGGAGACGTAGCTGTGTTCCAGTGTAATGCGGCGCTGATTTGCATAATTGGAGGAAGGATATTAACAATGTCAAACGTGTCAGTTCAATAAGCTTAGTTAGTACCCACGCGAATATGCTGTTGCTTGATTTACTGCTGAATTTATGTTAATATGGACAACCAAATCTGTATAAGAAACAATGTTCTCCCAGGTAACAGGGTTTCGCCGAACAACAAAACTGTCATCTGTCTGTACGCGAGTTCGAAAGCCAAACTACCTTTACTGTAGGCTATAATTATAGTTTAGGGGTGCTATGCATAGACATTTCGCTAGACCGCGCTACGAGTGTGTGAAACTAGCTCCGGCTATCGACTGATTACTTGTACAGGATTCATATCATATCATATCATATCATATCATATCATATCATATCATATCATATCATATCATATCATATCATATATCATATCATATCATATCATATCATATATCATATCATATCATATCATATCATATCATATCATATCATATCATATCATATCATATCATATCATATCATATCACATCATATCATATATCATATCATATCATATCATATCATATCATATCATATCATATCATATATCATATATCGTATCTTATCATATCATATCATATATCATATCATATCATATATCATATCATATATCATACCATATCATATCATATCATATCATATCATATCATATATCATATCATATATCATATCATATATCATATATCATATCATATATCATATATCATATATCATATATCATATCATATCATATATCATCTCATATCATATCATATCATCTCATATATCATATATCATATCTCATATCATATCATATATCATATCATATATCATATTATATCATATATCATATTATATCATATCTATCATATCTCATATCTCATATCATATCATATCATATCATATCATATCATATCATATCATATCATATCATATCATATCATATCATATCATATCATATCATAT